>NC_135236.1:135946977-136584477 GCF_051348905.1 Ranitomeya variabilis
TTAAGCGGGATTTATTGAGAAAAAGAACACTTATCAGTCTGATGAGGACTTGCTTGAAGGGTCGTCTTCTCCAACGTAGGCGCCGAGAAACAGCGGCACTTGTCGTCCCTCTGTTGTCCGTGGGCTGAGTAGTCTCTAGGAACCCGCTGCCTGGGGTTTCGGGAGTTAATGTGATATACACGGCTCTGAGTCTTTAGCTTTTGCAGCACAGCCTATCCCGGGAAAACGATGCTCAGTCTATTATTAAGTCTCTTAACAGGAATCAGGGGCTCTGCACTGATACCGTGGGTACCAGGGGTCACAGTCTCTTACCAGGAATCAGGGACTCTGCACTGATACCATCGGTACCAGGAGTCACAGTCTCTGCACGGGTGTCAAGGCACCCCTCTCCAGTCACAGCAGACTCCGCTTTCATGTACTCACAAGATACAGTCTTTCTGGGCAATCTCCCTGCATTTGTCCTCTGACCGGGAGCCCTCTCTCCTCCCCGGAGCGCAGCTGCGTCCTGCCCTGACCGCTGCACATGCTGCTCTGCTACTTGCGCGCGCGCCTTTCCCGCTCTCTGCCCGGCTTCCTTCCTGTCCCAGTCTCTAAGTCTGCCCCCCGGGGAACCTGTAGCACAGCTCAATGGTTCCAGGCACGGAGCAGAAAAGGTAACCGCCCCCAGACTCTTCTTATGTTCCACCTCCTTAGGCTACTTTCACACTAGCGTTGTGTGACGTACGTCGCAATGCGTCATTTTGGAGAAAAACGCATACTGCAAAGTTGCCCGCAGGATGCGTTTTTTCTCCATAGACTTGCATTATCGACGCATTGCGACGGACTGCCACACGTCGCATCTATCGTGCGACGGATGCGTCGTGTTTTGGCGGACCGTCGGCACAAAAAAAGTTCCATGTAACTTTTTTGTGCGTCGCGTCCGCCATTTTCGACCGCGCATGCATGGCCAAAACTCTGCCCCCTCCTCCCCGGACTGCAGAATGGGCAGCGGATGCCGTGTAAAACTGCATCCGCTGCCCACGTCTTGCAGTTTTTCACAGCGTCCGTCGGTACGTCGGCCCGACGCATTGCGACGGGCCCGTACCGACGGACCAGTGTGAAAGTAGCCTTACAGGGCTGGGCCTCCGAGGGACAGGAACAATGAGCAGACCCCCCTTCCTGTATGCGGGGGTGGATGATTGTCTCCGATGCAAGAGACTGGGGTAAGTGCCATCCCTCAGGAATCGGGGGTTGAGGTACACTCACCCATCCAGAAGCTGCGCCAGTCCCGGAAACGCTGTATCCCGCCACAGGTGCGGCTGGAAGATGTAGTTCCGGCCCGTCCTTGGCGTTTGGTAGTGGTTCCTCCGGGCTGTTCCCCTCCGGTTCCCGCCTAGCAAACGATTTTGGTTCCAGATGATGAGGTTCCTCCTCCTGGTGCCGTGACAGGGATTCCGCCCGCTGTCCTGGCTCCGCTTGTTCCGCACGCCGCTCTGGCTCCGGACATTGCACCTGCGCCAGAGGTCTCTCCGCATGCTGGTAAGTCGAGGCCCCTCTGATGTCCTCCCACGGTCTGCCAGGTCGGGTTCTCTGGGCCTCCTGCTGCCACCTCCACTCCACACGCCCTACGCCTTGGCAGCTTCGGATGCAGGTGTGCTCCATCGCGGCCGGTCCAAGATTACAGGATGATGCCGCACAGTTGCACCCGGGTTTTCCTCCCAGGCCCCACCCGTTTATAGGTTGGAACGCCTTTGACAACTCCACCCATTTACTTGAATTCTGTAGTGGAGGGTGAGGCTTTCTTTTCTTCAACCGCATCCACCAGGGGCGGACTGGGGGATATTGACAGATGGACTTTGGCGCCAATACTGTACTGAAACGCCCACAAAAGTACAAGTTGTTGTCTTCCTTTTTGGTGCCACTCCCCACCATTTTCATGGCCGCCATCTTAGTCACATCCACATGGTCAGTCTTTTTCACCAGTTACATTCAAGTTAGGCTGGTTTCACATTTGAAGTTGTGTCCGCAGCGTTTCAGATGCATACATCCGCATGCATCTTGATTTCATATATTTAACATTGTAGACGCAGTTGCATGTGTTTGCATGCGTTCGCCCGCGTATGCTTACGCATGCGTATTTTCGCGGTGTGCGGCTGGGTGCAGCTAACGCACCATGTTGCAATTTTTGTGCGCGCCAAATTTCCGCCGCCATACGCATGCTTGCTGAAGGAGTGCGTCAAATAAACGCATTACAGTCTATGGGAACGCATTAGTACGCAAGGACATGCGTACAATTGCGTTTGCGAACGCATGCGTTTTTATGAGTAAACATGTCTAGGAACTGGTTTTAACTTAAGCCATCCCCCAAACAAAGCTTATAAAAGAAGGTATGGGCAGTGGAAGTTCATTACTCTCAAGACTCTACTAGGATTGCAGCATCTTTTTTGGAAGCATTGGAAGACTCTGACTATAGTGTGAGTATACAAGTGTCTGCCTGTCTGTTTTTCTCCCTGCAGGCTGTAATAATTTCTGTCTCTCTTGCAGCATTGCTCATCATGTCCTCCAGTGAAGAGCAGACCTCACAGAGTGGACAGGAGACTGAAGTGAGTACATTTGCTACTGATTGGTAAGTATTCACTGTCACTATTACACATGTGGGTAAAAATATATTTTTTTCTTTTTACAGAACCATTTCAGTGCAGATGAGCAGGAGCAGCAGGCTCAGGCCCAAGTTCCAGTGTCAAGACGGCGTGTAAGTATTCTTGACTATTTTTGGTACTCTTGCCTGTTTTTATTTATTCTTGACTGTTTTTGGTAATCTTGACTGTTTTTTTTCTTTTTGACTGTTCTTGTTTTAAGTGTTTTATCTTTCCAACATTAATGTCTTTGTTTAATTTCTAAGTTCCACAACAGGAGGAGGAATTCATAGACATTGCACCTTGGTGCAGGAGCGAGTTTTGTTGTGGGACACACAGGAGCAGCAGCACTCGGATGCTGTGGTGATTCGGCGGCTGTGGAATGAGGTGGCCCAAGCGATGATGGATGACTGGGACAATGCCATGCCACGAGTCAGAAAGGCTTTTTGTAAGTATTGCAGTGTGGTCTGATGTGGCAGTGAACCTGAAGGCCGGGATCACACAACTCCTGCAAGTTTCTTGCATCACACACAGTTGTGTGATCCCAGCCTAAAGTGTATTGTTTACCAATTTTTTTTCCCTATTCACAGTGAACAAAGTCAAAACCCGTTGGCGTTCGATGAAGGATCGCTTCAACAAGGACCTGAAACAGGAGATCCAAGTTCGCAGTGGTGCTGCAGCAATGATAGGGAAATACAAATACCACTGGCTGCTGGATTTTTTGAAGCCTGTCCTTGCTCAGAGAACGTAAGTATTTTTGTGTTGTATTCCATTGTGTTGGATTCCCTAATCTGAATTTTTCTATTCTACAGGAGTTGGTGTTTTTACAATTGTTATTTTTTGGAGTAATGTTTTACTTTTTTTTCTTTTCACAGAACCTGGATCAGCACTCTCGAACGTGGCTCGTCCTCTGGAGCGGTCCCTCATCGAACAGCCACGGAACAGTCCCAGCCATCCTCCAGCGAAGCAGCAAGTGGGTTGGAGAACAGGCAGCTGGTCCTTCAGGTGTTCCCCTGTCTAAGTCCTTTGCCTCTTTTTTTTGGGCTCTTCCCTCCAGCGGCAGAAGGCCTCGGACAGGTCACTCATGCCCAAGTTTATTCATTTGAGCTCGGGGTTTCAGAATGGCGTGAAGGCCCTGGGAGATAGACTTTCCAGATAGACTGGAAAGTGGTCTGACCCATATTAACACACTTTTCCAGAATGTCAACCAACGCCTTAACCGTCTGGAAGCCAACCTCCAGAGACTAGCACACCATTTTTTTAATAAAATAGAGCAGGGCATGTCATAACACCTTACGCCTGAACTCCAGCTCAACGTGATGCAGGCCTGCAATGCTGCTTATGTTCAGGCCATGCAGCAGACTCTGTACTTCCAGCAGTCACAGGTGGTATTTCTACCTGTGCCACAAATTACACACTTAACATCAATACCGAGTTCTGCTGCATAACACTGTACTGCCACCACTATGCCCAGTCCTGCTGCACACTACTATACTGCCACCACTATGCCGGGTGCTGCTGAAATCCACTCCACCACCACCATGCTGAGTCCTGCTCCTGCACGCCTGTCCACTGACATCAGCACTAGGCCGCCTACAGATCCTGCACGGCTGCCCACCGCCACCACCACTAGGCCACCTGAAGATCATGCACGGCTGTCCACCGCCACCACCACTAGGCCACCTGAAGATCCTGCACAGCTGTCCACCTCCACCACCAGGCCGGGACAACATTCTGAACAACCTGCTGACCCTACCACTCCCACCCTCCCAAGAAGACACACAAAAAAAGCTGCCGCATAAAACGGGACAGAAAGCCAAAAGGACTCATGGCAGCAGAAGTGTCGTAGTACCTCCGCCCTCATCTCCCAATGTGTCTGTGTTGTCCAGTTTTTATCTCCCTTCCAATGTATCTCTCCCGTCCCATGCTTCCACTCCTAATGTGTCTATTTCCATCCTTGACCTCCCAGACCCCACAAGTTTAGTTAGCCCTTCCCCTGGAACCCCTTCATCATCTACCCGTAGCCAATCCTCCCAGCTAAACACACCCCAGGTCCATAACATTTCCCCCTCATTGGTTTGTAAAAGTTAATTTTATTAAATTTTTTAAATTTGTGCTGTTTTTTCCCCAATCACTGCTTGTTCTTTGTCTCTTTCATCGCCGGCAACACACACCGTGCACCGTCAACACACGTCGCCGTGTACACACACTGTGTTTTTGCCACATCATAGCTCCATGACACACAATCTACTGCCCCTCTTCTTTATTTGCTTTACACTGCAGCTTTGCTTCTTGTGTCTGTCATGGAGCTATGAGGCGGCAAAAACACAAAGAGAACTGAAAATCCTCCAAAAATATATATTAAAACAGCAAAAAAGGTCAGGGGTCCACAATGCTCACTTGCCCAGGTGTCAGTGTGACGCCCCAGGGTCCTGGTCGTCACAGTAACATTGTTTTCCTCATGGGGAGAGTGATGTTACGCTTGGAGGCAAGGAAGGATAACTTTCACCAGGTAAACACAAACATGCAACGTGTTCACACTCCAGGCCACAAGGGGGAGCTTTTGATCCTATTCTTGGGTGACTCACATATATATATTGTGGTTTCGAGGGAAAGTGAGTTAGAAAGTGCCAGAGAACAGACTGGAGCAGTCTGAGGCAGGAAGAACGTATGAGGAGCCGTGCAGCCACGAGAAAGTGCTGCAGCTCCTGGACAGAGATAATACCGAAAGCAGACAGATTGCAGCAAGCGTGTAGGAAAGCAACGCACAGGAGAGTGACATCAGGGGAGGACAGCTGCGAATAAGCGATCCCCCTCTGAAGTGCAGATAACCGGTAGCTGGAACACCGAGGTTATAAGGGACTCTAAGACTTACAGCAGAGACCGGCAGGACAGCTGAACTGCAAGTTAACCTATCCGCCTCAATATCCAGGAGGCAGTGACACATAGAGCCCAGGTCATGATAGAGACCCTGTAAAAAGGCTTGAGTCACCTGTCATACAGGTTTGTGTCCTATCCTATATGGGGGACAGAGAAAAGAACTGTGAGGACCTTATCAGAAGCCATAGGCAGTAAGGGACTACAACACCACAGCGCTAGAGGAAGGCTTTTAACTACCTGGTAAAAGGGACTCCCAACTTGCCTCCAAGCCGGCCGGACTCTGCCTATCCTGTGATTTGGTACCCTGGACTATGGCTGCCTGAAGTCTTCAGTAAACCAGGTAAAGAGACTGCAAACCTGTGTCCTCGTTCTTTACTGCACCATTCACCATCTTCCATCTACACACCGGGAGCCCTGGGGATATACTTCACCTGTGGGAAGTTGTACCATCTAGCTGCCATAACATCACCCCAGAGGACCCGTTAAAGCAGCATCGGTCACCACTGACTGAATACCACAGGTGGTGTCACAAACATAAACTTTATTCAATTTCCCTTTTACATGGGCGCCCAGGGCCACGGACTGGGTCACCACCGTGACATCCCCCTGTGAACACCGGACCCGATACCGGGTACCCCACGGCCCTGGCGGGCGACTCATCAGCACTATTGCACTCAGGATGCAGTTTTTTCTTCATCCTGAGTGCACTAGTTCTGAGACACGGGCAGGTGAGTAAAGATATGAGTTGAATTATCTCCATCATCTCTTCAGTCCGCATTAATATATAGAAATATAGATATGCAGACTGAAGAGGCGATGGACCTAATCCAATGTCACCTACCATAGTAGAAAACAAAAAATAAAAAGAACCACTCCAAATGATGCCGCACACCACTACTAAATGTCAATATAAGAAGGTAAACTTTTATTGATGCAACAATCTAAAAACATCTAAAACAAACTCAAACCCCACCAAACCTCAGAAGATCCCGCCAAATGTAGCAAAGGTCAAGAGCATATACATATCTGAAATAACATGTATTAATATAACAAAGTAACAAAGTATGATACAAAATGCCAATATATGACCTGTCCCTATATATAATAGCCCAAGTGGCTAGTGAACACCCCGGAGGTAAGTATGTACAGAGGGATAAATCATCACCTGTCTGGTAAAACATCACACAACAATAAATACCATACTATACCCTACCGTGCCTATGTGCCAAGGAGGTTGCCAAGATGCACAGATAAAACCGAGAGAAGTGGCAAAAACACCAACAATGCCTCAGTATGTGGACAAGCTTAGTTGCGCTGCAGCGATGATAGCCGCACTGTTATGCCCCATGAAATGCAAAGGAACGTTGTGCCATGATCTCTGAATAAAGGCAAAAACTAAAAGGGCACAGGAGGAACCTGAGACCCGCAATGCGCAGGACCCAAACCAAGGCAGGTAACCACCTACCATAGTACTGACCTCAGAGAGAAGAGGTGTAGTGTAAAGCATGGGTTACATAACCCAATTTGGTTACAGTCCAAACCCTGTCTCATGCAATCTGCATGATACAGCGAGTGGATTTTATAAAAACTGTAGTTGTGAACGGTGATCACCTTATTAAGATTTTAAAACAATTATTCTAATATAGAGGGCACTTGGAACAGATGTTTAACTAGAGGTGTTTTATGGTCAGCAAACATTAAAGTACATTTTAATAATTACAGGTACATAACATTACAAAACATTAAAAGAACACTAAACCATTTCATCTTGCCAGAACAGAAGTCCACTCTCAGAAACAAAGTAGGACGCAAATGTATTCCTCATTTGGGCAACTTCAACTGTTGTCCTGAGAGGGTGATGATGGTAATCTGGCAATGGGTTAGAAACAGGTTCATCAAGTTCAACGTTGGATCGTTATTTAGCCAATATGTAGTTGTGCAGAACCACACACGCCTTGACAACCTCATCGACTGTCTGAACTTTGAGATTAATGGCTGTCCCTAAAATGTGCCATTTTGAGACAAGGATACCAAATGCACACTCAACTGTTCTTCGTGCCCTGGTCAGTCTGTAAGTAAAAATCCTTTTTGTGTGTGTTAAGTCCACACATCTGAAAGGCCTCATCCCCAACCACAACAAATGGCATTGTCAGGCCTTGAGTGTTGGGAAGAGGTTGTGGTAGGGGGAAATTAAAATGATTGCCATACAACCATTGGCCCGTGTCCGAGTGTTTAAATGTCTGTAAGTCATTACCACGGCCAAATGATCCAATGTCCACGGCAACAAAACTACAGTCCGCAGCTGCAATTGCCATAAGCACCATGGAAAAATATTTTTTATAACTAAAGTACTCAGATCCAGTTCCAGCCGGTTTGGTAATTCTAATATGTTTTCCATCCACTGCTCCCAAACAGATGGGGAAATTACAAATTTGCCAGTGTTTATCAGCATTTTCCTGCCAAATTTCTGTGATTGGTAGAGGGATAAATTCCTCACGGAGAACATCCCACAAACCCCGGGAGGCATCTGCGACAATCCCAGAGAGTGGGGAAATTCCTATCAGAAACTGGAGCAATGATAGGCTCTCTCCAGTAGCCAGGAATTTGCAGAACAGAGAAAGAAAAAAAAATCAGAACAATAATATTTATGGCCGGGGTTTTGCAAGACAGAGAAAGACAAAAAAAAAAAAAAGAAAATGACATGGCTTTTATAACAATAATATTTAGGACAGTTTTTTTTGCAAAACAATAAAAGGGAAAAATATTAAGTGCATTGCTGAACAATAAGTTTTATGACAGGCGCTAATGCTAAAATATTACGTATCTTAGTGTCACCAGCAGACGTTCCTCAGCAAGAATCGCTCTAGAATCGCTCTACGGAGCTGGGTGTCCTGCCTGTTGATGGCTCCTTGTACATGGTCCAGCAATTCCATGAAGCTGTCTTTACACATCCTTGTGTACTCTAAATATTTCTCCGGGTTTTCACGGAGCTCACTGAATAAGGAGTGGTAGGCTCCACGGCTCTGTCGGATTCAAGAATTGGGTCCTGCCAAAAGCGCCGACGCCATCTTCTCTGTTTTTCTCTTTTTCGTTCTTGCTCACAAGTAAATGCAAAGGAAAGAAACAAGTTGAATCCAAATCCAGATTCCGATAGAAACTCTCCATGCGAAGATCCATCTTAACGCAGGATACATGAGCTAAATCTGAGGATTTCATCTGTACAAGGGTTTATATACAGAAATCCCATGAGCAACGTCCATTTGGCGTGGCTTGTTTCGAGGAAATTCTCCTTAAAATTTTTTTCCTACCAAACGCATGCACATAAAAACCACAACCGCATGCAAAAACACATGCAAATGCGTGCAAACTTTGCGTTTTTTCCCGTCATGCGTAAGCTGATGCAGATTTAAAAAAAAGCGTTATCATGTGTTTGCATGCGTTCGCGGTTGTGGATGATATGCTGCGGACTCAACCGCAAATATGAACCTAGCCTTACTTGTCATTTCCAGGACATCTGTTCCTCCTGGATTCAAAGTTTCGGTCACAACTATGTTGCCTACCATTTGCAGAACATCACTGCTTCTCTCTTTCGCAGTCTCAATCACATTGGCATCACTTGCCGCCTTCAACACATCATTCACTTCTTTCTTCGCGGATTCTCCGCATTGCGAGGTACGACTACGCGAAGTGTAGGATACTGGGCCAGGGCTGTAGTCATGGCCAAACACTCTGGTACATCAGTGCCCTGGCCTCTCCTCACAGAAACACATTCTCCATTTGTCAGCATACCTGGACCTTTAGGTCCAGCTCCTTCAGGCTCCCCTTCCTTCTGGGGGAGATCCTCTTCAGATGAGTTAGGAGAAACGGAGACACAGTCAAAGTAAACTTAAACAATAACATCTTTACTGACTCCGTTACACATCACATCCATAGACTTCACATTCTTGACAACGGGTTTCACAAAATAGCATTTCTTTCCTTTCCCTGCACTTCTCTCGTAATCACAAAGCGCGAGCCCAGGTCGGACCATCCCTGATGGTCCCTCAGCATTTTCTCTATGCAGCTCTGCTTTGGGCATGTTTCCCTCAGTCTGTTTCGCCCCAGGCATGAGATCATTAATCACCGAAGTATAATGCCACTGAAAGAGAGCACTGCCCTTCTGTTCTGCCTTCTCCCTTTGTACCACATCTTCACTGTTCACACTCACTGCTTCTGTGGGGACCCTTAACCACTTCGCCCCAGTTCTCAGGGTTTCTGCCCAGACCATGAGTTGCCACATTCTGCATCTTTGACTGTTCTAACCCGCTGTTTATCCGTACTGTATGGGGATGGCTGAGGTACTCTTCTCTTTAACGTTGCGCGACTGCTGTCTCATCCTGGGCCTATAGCCCGTGTGGACGGTTCGGGGGTCCCTAGCCCTCTGACACTCTAAAGGAAATGTTCCTAACTTACCAGACAGTAGCCCCTCCTATCATTAACTATTTACTGCCTAGGCACTAGGTGAGACCTATGTACAATGTTGTCCCCATCTAGTGGCCAACGGGTATACTTATATTCCTTATACAAATACAACACATATATGTATTTACAAGACACGGTAATACACTAAGAGTGCAGCAGTACCATGAAAGTAGGTGGTAATAGATGTACCCATTTAGCAATACCAATATACTGTACATAATAACATATATACACCAGGCAGGATCAGGACCTGTTAAGGAAGAAAAGCAGAAGAGAACATAATCCCTCATCCCCTTACACTAGGATGTCATCAGTGCTGTCTTTGATTGGTTAATTGGATACAAAAACACATACGGTATGTGAAAATCAGATGTTTGAATGAGCCCTTAGCTGCAGTGCTTTATGTAATGACCCTAACAATAGGAGTACATTATTCCAGAGGTGTATCTAGCGTTACTGGCACCCGGGGCAAGAATTCATTTTGGCGCCCCCCCCCCCAGGACATATGTCCCCCATCAGCCCCATCATTGTCCTCTCCTTCTCCACCATCCCCATCATTGCTCTCTCCCCGTCAGCCCCATCATTGCCCTCTCCTCCTCCCACACACACACACCATTCACTTCTCTGCACATTCCCCTGCAGCGCGATACACACACACACACCCACACACCCAATACTGAGCCACACACACATTCACACACACACATACACACACATTCACACACACACATACACAATCACATACACACACATTCACACACACACACACACATACACACACTCACACACACATACACTCGCATACACACACACATATTCACACACACTCACATACACACACATTCACACACACACACACACATACACACACACACACACACACATACACACACACATTCACAGACACTCACACACACATTCACACACACACACATTCACACACACCTCACCTCTCCTCGCGCTCTGCCGCAGCAGCTCCATTGCCTTCCTCTGACACAGCCAGCCGCTGAATGATGACGTCATCCAGCGGCGCGTCTGTGTGAGAGGAAGCAAGAGGAAGCAGGAAAACAGATCGCTGGGCAGCGGAGCTGCAGGGATTTCTCCCTGCCCGCCGCAGCCACCCTGCAGGGGCTCCCCTCCCCCTCTGCACACATTGGGAGCCGGCGCTCTGCAGCTTCTCTGTGCCGGCTGTCAGCTTGACAGTCGGCACAGAGAACAGCTGACTCCCAGACCGGGGGCGGCAGAATGCAGCCGCGGGGAGACACTGCGGACCGCCGAATTAGGCGGCCCGACTGTGCCCCCCTGCCGGCTGCGCCCGGGGCACATGCCCCGGCTGCCCCCCCCTAGATATGCCACTGCATTATTCAGGATCATCCTCTTTTAGCAGTGCTCCATTTTGATTTTTTTTTTTTATGTATGGGGCATTATTTTGGGGCCATTCTGTATAGAGCAATATATGGGGCCCATTCTGTATGGAGCAATATATGGGGCCCATTCTGTATGGACAGAGGCGTAGCTAGGGTTTTGGCTCAGGGGGGAAGGCTTCTGAATGGGCCCCTAACCAGGTAACCTTGATTACAATTCGGTGATGCGCCCTAATAGTGGAGGAGAATCTCAGCAGATGACCGCGATGTTACAGAAGATAATCTCTATTTAACGACCAACATGGATATTACTGCCATATAGTCAGTGGTAGATACCAGTCCTACAGAACATATAAGAGATCACAGCACAGTTACAGATAATGTCATAGGCCGGCGTCACACTAGCGAGTTTTACGGACGTATGAGCGCAGAAAATACGCCCAGAAAATATGCATTGCACACGGCACAATGATTCTCTATGGGGCAGCTCCCATCTGCTGTATATTACGCATCCGTAATATACGGTATGTTACGGGCGTAGAAAATCGCAGCATGAAAATATTCTGAAAAGTTCCCAGGCTTGAGTTCATATGAGTTCATCCAGCAGGGGGCGCATCACCGCGACTCGAGGTAACTACAGTACATTCCCCTGCATTCCATTCATTCACCAAGTTTTACAGTCAAGAGCACAGCTGCATTAGCAGAGCTCCTGGGTGTAAAATGATTTAACCCCTGCGGATGGATTTACAGCGTGGGACAAGACTAACGACGGAAGGTATGAATATTGTTGTTTGTTTTTTTTTACTTTATTTCAGGTGACAAGGGTCTTCAGGTGGATTAAGAGTATAATAAAATATTACAACACCATGTGTCTTTATTTCATTAAAATACTTTTTAATAATGTGTGTTTTATTAACCATTTTGTACTATTAGATTAATAATGGATAGGTGTCATAATTGACGCCTCTCCATTATTAACCTGGCTTAATGTCACCTTACAATAGCAAGGTGACATTAACCCTTCATTACCCCATATCCCACCGTTACAGGGGAGTGGGAAGAGAGAGGCTAAGTGCCAGAATAGGCGCATCTTCCAGATGTGCCTTTTCTGGGGTGGCTGGGGGCAGATGTTTTTAGCCAGGGGGGTCCTATAACCATGGTCCCTCTCTAGGCTATTAATATCTGCCCTCAGTCACTGGCTTTCCCACTCTGGCGGAGAAAATTGCGCGGGAGCCCACGCCAATTTTTTCCGGGATTTAACCTTTAATTTAATAGCTAGAGACCCCAAATTTGACACAAATACACTTCTTACATTAGTAAAGAGGAATATGTAATAAAAGAAGGGATATGAGATGGTTAACTGTATGTAAACATTGTCTCATATCCTGTCGGGTTTGTGAAGGAGATAGGAAAAGCCAGCAATTGAATTACCGGCTTTTCTGCTATCTAGCGCTGAATTAAATATAAATATATATATATATGTCTCACTGACATATATATATATATATATATATATATATATATATATATATATATATATATTATATAGACTGTATATATGTTTTTAAGAATATTTGAGCCGATGGATCCATGCTATGTTCATTTTGCAAGCCTGCGAGAAAAAAATCGCTGTACAGAAGCCATACGGATGCCATACGGATGACACACTGATAAATTTGTGCGTAAAAATCGCATCCTCGCATTGAATACAGAACAGTGTTTTGGGACAATTACTGCGTATTACGGCCGTAAAAAATGGACCGTATTTACTTACGCCTAGTGTGACGCCGGCCTTACCGCTGACGTTCTTTATGATGGAGTCGTCATTTTTCCCGTCTTTTCCATCTGGCCCAGACCGACATGACAACTTCTTCAAGCAACGACTCGGCTGCAGGGATACAACAAAGACACATTTCACTTCTCATATTCCAGCCCCATCACCATCTATTCCCAACCTGCACAAACTCCTCATCCTGCTGATACCCCAATACTGAGCCGCTGCTGCCATATGTGACCCTATTACTGCACCTGATACCCCAATACTGAGCCGCTGCTGCCGTATGTGTCCCTATTACTGCACCTGATACCCCAATGCTGAGCCGCTGCTGCCGTGTGTGTCCCTATTACTGCCCGATACCCCAATACTGACCCGCCGCTGCCGTATGTGTCCCTATTACTGCAACTGATCCCAAATACTGAGCCGCTGCTGCCATATGTGTCCCTATTACTGCCCCTGATACCCCAATACTGAGCCACTGCTGCCGTATGTGACCCTATTACTGCACCTGATCCCCAATACTGAGCCGCTGCTGCCATGTGTCCCTATTACTGCCCCTGATACCCCAATACTGAGCCTCTGCTGCCGTATGTGACCCTATTACTGCACCTGATACCCCAATACTGAGCCGTTGCTGCTATATGTGTCCCTATTACTGCCCCTGATACCCCAATACTGAGCTGCTGCTGCCGTATGTGTCCCTATTACTGCACCTGATACCCCAATACTGAGCTGCTGCTGCCGTATGTGTCCCTATTACTGCCCCTGATACCCCAATACTGGGCCGCTGCTGCCGTATGTGTCCTTATTACTGCCCCTGATACCCAAATACTGAGCCGCTGCTGCCGTATGTCCCTATTACTGCACCTGATACCCCAATGCTGAGACAGACGCTGTTGCCGTATGTGTCCCTATTACTGCACCTGATACCCCAATGCTGAGCCGCTGCTGCCGTATGTGTCCCTATTACTGCACCTGATACCCCAATACTGAGCCGCTGCTGCCGTATGTCCCTATTACTACACCTGATACCCCAATACTGAGCCGCTGCTGCTGCCGAATGTGTCCCTATTACTGCACCTGCTGTGCGGTTCTCTGTGCCCTCTAAATTCTAAGGCACTGCTCTATAATATAGCAATGCCAGTTGCAAGTGCCCTAGAAAACAGTGCCCATATTTTGCCCCCTAGAAAGTAATATTGTCCTGTGTGCCCCTTTGATAGTCACAGTAACCTGCGTTCCCTTATAACAATAATTGCCCACTTTACATTTAATAATGTCCTGAGTCTGGCTCCTGTACAGCTCCCCTATACACAGCATGATGCTCTCTTATACACAGTATACTGACCCCTTAGTAGCCTCCAAACTGATGGCTCCAACACTGTAATTCCCACACTGTATGATGCCCCTCTAGATAGCCTCCATATAGTATAATGCACCAGATCGTTCTCAATATAGTATAATGCACCAGATAGTCCTCAATATAGTATAATGCACCCCCATAGGCAGGCTCTATAGCACAAGGCAGCCCCCATAGGCAGACACTGTAGTATAAGGCAGCACCCCATAGGCAGACCCTGTAGTATAAGGTAGCACCCGCAGGCAGACCCTGTAGTATAAAGCAGCACCCCTATAGGCAGACACTGTAGTATAAGACAGCACCCCTATAGGCAGACCCTGTACTATAAGGCAGCACCCCTATAGGCAGACCCTGTAGTATAAGACAGCAGCCCATAGGCAGACCCTCTAGTATAAGGCAGCACCCCTATAGTCAGACCCTGTAGTATAAGACAGCACCCCTATAGGCAGACCCTGTACTATAAGGCAGCACCCCAATAGGCAGACCCTGTAGTATAGGACAGCACCCCCATAGGCAGACGCTGTACTATAAGGCAGCACCCCTATAGGCAGACCCTGTAATTTAAGGCAGCACCTCCATAGGCAGACACTGTAGTATTAGGAAGACCCCCATAGGCAGACCCTGTAGTATTAGGCAGACCCCCCATAGGCAGACCCTGTAGTATTAGGCAGACCCCCCATAGGCAGACCCTGTAGTATTAGGCAGACCCCCATAGGCAGACCCCCCATAGGCAGACCCTGTAGTATTAGGCAGACCCCCCTCATAGGCAGAACCTGTAGTATTAGGCAGACCCCCCCATAGGCAGACCCTGTAGTATTAGGCAGACCCCCCATAGACAGACCCTGCAGTATTAGGCAGACCCCCATTGGCAGACCCTGTAGTATTAGGCAGACCCCCCATAGGCAGACCCTGTAGTATTAGGCAGATCCCCCCCATAGGCAGACCCCCATAGGCAGATTCTGTGCTATAAGGCAGCACCCCTTAAAAAATACTCACCTCTTCTTCCTGGTTCCTGCGCTGCTCTGAGCTCCCGCATGTCTCGGCGCCGGGCAGGGACTCATTGCGCCCTCTGTCAGCGTCGCCGGCATCAGACGCTGACAGGGGGATGATGGGGGAAGGAGTGCAGCGCAGGGCTCCTTCCCTCATCATTGCGGTCAGCTGTATTGGTTAAATGCCGGTACAGCTGACCCTGTGATTACAGGCGGGGGGCCCACTGCTGGCACCGGGCCCCCCCGCCTGCTCAGGGGCCCCATAGCGGCCGGTGGCAGAGCAGGGAGATCGATTCTCCCTGCTCTGCCGCAGCATGTAACTGTATCGGCACGCTGCGCACGCCGATACAGTTACAGTAGTGTAGCTCCGGGTGGGCCCCCTCTGAGCACCGGGCCCGGGGCGCCCGCACCCTCTGCCCCCCCCGGTAGCTATGCTACTGTGTATGGAGCATTATATGGGGCCCATTCTGCATGGAGCAATACAGTGGGGCAAAAAAGTATTTAGTCATTCAGCAATAGTGCAAGTTCCACCACTTAAAAAGATGAGAGGCGTCTGTAATTTACATCATAGGTAGACCTCAACTATGGGAGACAAACTGAGAAAAAAAAATCCAGAAAATCACATTGTCTGTTTTTTTATCATTTTATTTGCATATTATGGTGGAAAATAAGTATTTGGTCATAAACAAAATTTCATCTCAATACTTTGTAATATATCCTTTGTTGGCAATGACAGAGGTCAAACGTTTTCTGTAAGTCTTCACAAGGTTGCCACACACTGTTGTTGGTATGTTGGCCCATTCCTCCATGCAGATCTCCTCTAGAGCAGTGATGTTTTTGGCTTTTCGCTTGGCAACACGGACTTTCAACTCCCTCCAAAGGTTTTCTATAGGGTTGAGATCTGGAGACTGGCTAGGCCACTCCAGGACCTTGAAATGCTTCTTACGAAGCCACTCCTTCGTTGCCCTGGCGGTGTGCTTTGGATCATTGTCATGTTGAAAGACCCAGCCACGTTTCATCTTCAATGCCCTTGCTGATGGAAGGAGGTTTGCACTCAAAATCTCACGATACATGGCCCCATTCATTCTTTCATGTACCCGGATCAGTCGTCCTGGCCCCTTTGCAGAGAAACAGCCCCAAAGCATGATGTTTCCACCACCATGCTTTACAGTAGGTATGGTGTTTGATGGATGCAACTCAGTATTCTTTTTCCTCCAAACACGACAAGTTGTGTTTCTACCAAACAGTTCCAGTTTGGTTTCATCAGACCATAGGACATTCTCCCAAAACTCCTCTGGATCATCCAAATGCTCTCTAGCAAACTTCAGACGGGCCCGGACATGTACTGGCTTAAGCAGTGGGACACGTCTGGCACTGCAGGATCTGAGTCCATAGTGGCGTGGTGTGTTACTTATGGTAGGCCTTGTTACATTGGTCCTAGCTCTCTGCAGTTCATTCACTAGGTTCCCCCGCGTGGTTCTGGGATTTTTGCTCACCGTTCTTGTGATCATTCTGACCCCACGGGGTGGGATTTTGCGTGGAGCCCCAGATCGAGGGAGATTATCAGTGGTCTTGAATGTCTTCCATTTTCTAATTATTGCCCCCACTGTTGATTTCTCCACTCCAAGCTGGTTGGCTATTGCAGATTCAGTCTTCCCAGCCTGGTGCAGGGCTACAATTTTGTTTCTGGTGTCCTTTGACAGCTCTTTGGTCTTCACCATAGTGGAGTTTGGAGTCAGACTGTTTTAGGGTGTGCACAGGTGTCTTTTTATACTGATAACAAGTTTAAACAGGTGCCATTACTACAGGTAATGAGTGGAGGAAAGAGGAGACTCTTAAAGAAGAAGTTACAGGTCTGTGAGAGCCAGAAATCTTGATTGTTTGTTTCTGACCAAATACTTATTTTCCACCATAATATGCAAATAAAATGATAAAAAAACAGACAATGTGATTTTCTGGATTTTTTTTTCTCAGTTTGTCTCCCATAGTTGAGGTCTAACTATGATGTAAATTACAGACGCCTCTCATCTTGTTAAGTGGTGGAACTTGCACTATTGCTGACTGACTAAATACTTTTTTGCCCCACTGTATATGGGTCCCATTCTGTATGGAGCATTATATGGGGCCCATTCTATATGGAGCAATATATGAGGTAATTATTCCATACGGAGCATCGTATGGGCTCATTCTGTATGAAGCATTATATGGGGTCCATTCTGTTTGGAGCATTATATGGGGCCCATTCTGTATGAAGCGTTATATGGGGCCATAATGCTGTATGGAGCATTATATGGGACCCATTTTGTTTGGAGCAATACATGTGGCCATTATTCTGTATGGAGCATTTTATGGGACCCATTCTGTAAGGAGAAATATACACACGTGGTCAAAATTATTGGTATCCCTCGTTTAATGGCAGAAAAACCCACAATGATCACAGAAATAACTTGAATCTGACAAAAGTAATAATAAATAAAAGTTCTATGAAAATGAACAAATGAAAGTCAGACATTGCTTTTCAACCATTATTCGACAGAATTTTTTAAATAAAAAAAATCATGAAATAGGCCTGGACAGAAATGATGGCACTCTTAACTTAATATTTTCTTGCACAACCTTTTGAGGCAATCACTGCAATCAAAAGATTCCTGTAACTGTCAATGAGACTTCTGCACCTCTCGACAGCAAAGCAGCCCCAAAACATAACAGAGCCTCCTCCATGTTTCTCAGTAGGGACAGTGTTCGTTTCTTGATATGCTTCATTTTTCCGTCTGTGAACATAGAGCTGATGTGCCTTGCCAAAAATTTCCATTTTTGTCTCATCTGTCTATAGGACATTCTCCCGGAAGCTTTGTGGCTTGTCAACATGAAGTTTGGCAAATTCCAGTCTGGCTATTTTTTTTTTTTTTTTTTCAACAATGGTGTCCTCCTTGGTCGTCTCCCATGAAGTTCACTTTAGCTCATACAACGACGGATGGTGTGATCTGACACTGATGGTCCATGAGCTTGAAGTTCACCTTTAATCTGTTTAGAAGTTTTTCTGGGCTCTTTTGTTAATATTCATATTATCCGTCTCTTCCATTTGTCATCAATTTTTCTCCTGCGGCCACATCCAGGGAGGTTGGCTACAGTCCCATGGATCTCAAATTTCTGAATAATATGTGCAACTGTAGTCACAGGAACATCACGATGCTTGTAGATGGTCTTATAACTTTTACCTTTAACTTGTTGGTCTATAATTTTCTTTCTAATCTCCTGACACAACTCTTTCCTTGGCTTCCTCTGGTCCATGTTGAGTGTGATACACACCATGTCACCAAACAGCACAGTGAGTATCTGTAGCCTATATACAGGCCCACTCACTGACTCCAAGATTGTAGACACCTGTGATGCTAGTTAGTGGACACACCGCAATTTAACAGGTCCCTTTTGTCATATTATTTTCAGGGGTACCATAATTTCTGTCCAGGCCTATTTGAGGAGTTTTATTTTTTTTTTTATTCTGTGGAAGCATGGTTGAAAAGCAATGTCTGACTTTCATTTGTTAATTTTCATAGGTATTTTATTTATTACTACTTTTGTCAGATTCAAGTTATTTCTGTGACCATTGTGGGTTTTTCTGCCATTAAACGAAAGGTACCAACAATTTTGACCATGTATGTAGGAGGCCATTATTCCATATGGAGCATTGTATGGGGCAGATTCTGTATAGGATATTATATAAAGCATTGGGGCCCATTATGCTTTACGGACCATTACATGGGGCCCATTATTCTGTCTGGATCAGCATTATATGGGGCCCATTATTCTGTATGGAGCATTATATGAGGCCCATTATTCTGAATGGAGCATTATATGGTGCCCATTATTCAGAATGGAGCAATATATGAGGTCCATTATTTTGTATGGAGCAATCTATGGGGCTCACTATTCTGTATGGAGGACTATGTGGTGACCATAATACTGTATGGAGGACTATATAGCAGGAAATTGTCTTTTGTAAAGGGTGCACTGCTGAGGACAGTTTCTACTGGTGGGGTACATTTATCAATCTCCCGTTTACCTCTAATACTACAAGTACAGAAATCCTCAAAACTGTGGACACTTGATCACCTGAATCCCCTCTGCTGCATGGTATGTAGAATTTACAATAGATATCACTCATGTAATGTAAGAAGTGAAATCTTTGGCATTGTACTATACCTATATTTCTCTGCTGTATCTGTGCATCATGAATTGTGGTATGTGTTAAAGGGGTTCACTGAGACTTTTTTCTGTTGCCCACAAAAAACTGAACTGGCCCTGTGTGTATGTGCAAAGTACTGCAGTGCACAGGCCCCCAGGAAAGGTCCGAGAAGCCCAGCGCCTGTGCACTGCAGTACTTTGCGCTGCCCTCAACAGGGCAGATAAAGTACGCCTGGGCAAGAGCCGCGACAGGAAGACAAGAAAGAGGACTTAATCGCATGAAGATGGGAGGCGCCGGACCGTGACGCCCATCGAACCGGACCGCCCCCCAGGTGAGTATAATCTAACTTGTTTTTCCTATCTTTCAGGTTACATTGAGGGCTTATCTACAGCATTACAGAATGCTGTAGATAAGCCCCTGATGGCGGTGGACGCAGCTTATATGCGAAAAATGTGGTGACAGATTCCCTTTAATGCTGCTAGAATGTCATGTATATATGTTCCTGTGATTGTAGGGAAAGTATAGGATTCAGTGAATTATAGGATCTAGATTAGCCCACTAGAGGGGGGCACAGTAGAAACTAGTTACGGTAGTTAGGAGGGGCCAACTGCATAAGGTATAAAGAGCTTTCTGCTTTTGTTCAGAAGGTTCTCAGAGCCCGTGCAGGGCAGTTGAGCCACGTAACGTTCTGCAAGTAAAGGAGCCCAGCTCGTCCAGGGCTTAGGGGTAATGATTGTCAAGAAGCAGAGGAATACAGGGCAGCTTTGTCATGATGGCGGTCAGCTACTTAGGAAGACACCTGCGTGTCTGGTGCGAAACGGGTTGGGAACTCCTACAGTTAGTCAGACTGCTCAGACCGAATGCTGCGATACTGGGGACAACAGTGCTACCCCGTGGTATTCCTAAAGAAGAGAGGGACAGCACAAGGACAGAAAACGTTGTGTCTTGTGAAGTATCTTGTACTGTACCTACATGTGAACAGGACGAGCTGAGAAAGGAACTAAGTAAAATCGTTTGCTTTAAGTTGAAACTTGACTGGCTCTCTTTATATGGATTCTCAACAAAAAAAACCCCAGCAAATCAGAAAGGACCCAGATGGACAGGAAAGCGGACAAAAAGGTACGCTGGGACATTGTATGCATGTGATGGAGGGCCAGGGTGCGCTGAAGCAGCCACCATTGATAGCCACGACTACAGCTCTGGCTCCTGTTACATACAGCACCGTCCCTTACAAATCAGATTCTCGTTAAGTTTGTTATTTATAATTCCCTGTTCTTTATTACATATTGTCGTCTCTAGTTAGATATAAACTGAAATGACTGCTGATGGAGCATGGGAAAGCTTCTTTTGTGATGGATGCAGCTTATGGACTGGTCTTCTGGTCAGATGCTGCTCCATCAGCAGTCATTTTATATTTAACAAGCATGGACTGTATGTAATAAAGAGAGGCGCTGTTAATATAAAAAATAATGAGAATACTCAATGTAAGGTAGGGTGCTGCAGACGACAAGAGATGATCCTATGTAATAATGGACGGCGCTCCACATAACAGTGAATGCTACATAATTAAGGATGGCACCATACATAGAGAACATGTTACGTAATAAGGGACGACGTTATACATAAAAGAGGAAACATTGTAATTTAGGATGACAGAATATATATAATGTATAACAAGAACCTACACTACATTATATGCATGGAATGAATGGAGCTATAAAAAATGTATAATAATAATAATACGCTAAGGAACAGCACTATTTATAACAAGAAAGTACATTATATACTAGGGGACTGTACTTTACATCACAAGGCTACATTCCTGTACCCGTGTGAAGTATCAAAATCGGATCAGAAAAGGACACATTTTAGCGGACGGATAATTTTCACGGATTTGTGATTTTTACGGAGAAGTGAATGGATCTGTGAAACTCTGAGTCTGTATACTGTCCAATAAAAAAATCTGTCCGCACACAGATATTTCACACAAATGTGACAATGTGGCCTAAGTGAAGCTGTTTTACAAATAACATAATTGCTCAAAGTTACACAGTATAAAAAATAAATAATTACATCCAATGACTACTGAGGATCGTCTGATCAGAGCCATTTTCTGTTGTTTCTTCATCTGGTCAGACCTTCATGTCGACCAGCCACAACCCATCGCACTGATCACCCCAACCCTGAAAATAACAAGGTCTCATATATTGTATACATACATTTGTCCCTCCCATACTGAGCCCAGACTATAAATATGTATTACATTATTGATATATAAAAGGCTGGGTTCACATTGCGTTAACAGCAGCCCTTTCAACACATGCGTTAACGGGCTGCTGTTAACGCAAGTGCCGATATGTCATTGCGCTAGCGCAGATAGAGCTAACAGATGCTCTATCTGCGCTAGCAGTGACGGACCCAGAAACGCAGCAGCCCGCATCCCAGGGTCCGTCACTCAATGACGGCACATCGCTAGCGCACGCCCATTGTGTGACCGGGAGGGTTGAAACATTGGGTTTCAGTCAGATTGTATCACTTTATTGTTTGTGGCTTTTTTGGACTTATATTTTTGGAATAAATATTAATGAACACGTTATCTAAGAGAGTGTGCGGAGAATTATAATCTCTACTTCTGGGACTGCAACAGTCCATTCTACCTGCACCTCACGTTCCAGACCTGAGTGCACACCATTCTTCTCTTATCATAACACATCAGGATATACAGCAGAATGTTACTGCTGGAAATCCTGAACGTGTGCACATAGACTTAAGGTACCGTCACACTCAGCGACGCTGCAGCGATATAGAAAACGATGCCGATCGCTGCAGCGTCGCTGTGTGGTCGCTGGAGAGCTGTCACACAGACAGCTCTCCAGCGACCAACGATGCCGAAGTCCCCGGGTAACCAGGGTAAACATCGGGTTACTAAGCGCAGGGCCGCGCTTAGTACCCGATGTTTACCCTGGTTACCAGTGTAAATGTAAAAAAACAAACACTACATACTTACATTCGCGTCCCCCGGCATCCGCTTCCCTGCACTATGTAAGCGCCGGCAGTAGCAGGGCACAGCGGTGACGTCACCGCTGTGCTTTGCTTTCCGGCCGGCACTGACACATTCAGTGCAGGAAGCTCTGAGCAGCAGCGCGGACGCCGGGGGACGTGACAGACATCAGAGGGTGAGTATGTACTGTTTTTTTTTTTTACTTTTACAATGGTAACCAGGGTAAATATCGGGTTACTAAGCGTGGCCCTGCGCTTAGTAACCCGATATTTACCCTGGTTACCATTGTAAAACATCGCTGGCATCGTTGCTTTTGCTGTCAAACACAACGATACACGCCGATCTGACGACCAAATAAAGTTCTGGACTTCTAGCTCCGACCAGCGATATCACAGCGGGATCCAGACCGCTGCTGCGTGTCAAACACAACGATATCGCTATCCAGGGCGCTGCAACGTCACGGATCGCTGTCGTTATCGCTGCAAAGTCGTTTAGTGTGAAGGTACCTTTAGTCTCTGTCCTGTGTCCACCCCCATCCCCCCAGATTCATTATAGGTCCCTGATAACGTCATAATTAATTAAGGGGTGGGAGAAGACGTTATCTGGGTCTTTTAATGAACTGGGGGGTGGGAGAGAATGCTATCAGGTACTTAGCAAAATTTGGACCTGGGCCCCCACCTGCATGTTGGTCAGATGTATGGGCCCTTGTAGTGTTTTAGATCCTATGAAGACATATGTTTGCCCCATATAATGTTCTTCATCCTGGACCCTTCCATGTATAATGTCCCATATCCTAGGCCCCTTTCCAGTAATAATGTCCCCCTTCCTGCGCCACTCCCATGGATAATGTCTACCAACCATAGAATGTGCCCCATCCTGGTTTCCTTCCTGGCATACAAAGTGCCCCATCCTGTTTTTTTTTTTTTTTTTTTTTAAAAAGAGTTCTGAGACAAACAAAATGGCCATTTGTATCATGTGCCATGCCAAGATCAGGAGGGGCATGATCACTAAGAACCTAACCACCACAAGCATGATCAGGCACATGTTATCTAAGCACCTGACGCAGTGGGCTGAACGCCTGGGTCCATGATTGGTGCCATCATTCCCTGTGCTAGGTGCTTCCCAATTCCCTGTCTAAAATTCTGGCGCAGATGCCTCCTGCCCTGCACCTATCCTGGCGCATTCTGACTTACCATCAGCAGGCACTTCCAAATTCTTGTCCCAGCCCAGCATTCAGCTGACCCTACCCCAGACCTTGGAACGAAAAAGAAAATTCCCAGCCACCCACCCACAGGCCCAAATGCTAAACGGGCACATTTCCAGGATGTTGCCATTTAGGCTGGTAGACACGAAGGATTTCCGCTGACTCATGGCGGCACCTGTCCCTTGGTACTCGGTCCCCAGCGGCCACTTTTTCTCTAGGTGTGGAGTCCCCGCCTTATACCAGCATGTGTCCAGGTACATCACCTCTGCCCTTATCAAGGAACTTACTGGCATTGTCCACTTAACGACCGACTTGTAGACAAGAATCTCAGAGCATGTCGTCTACATCAGCTGGAAGCTCTGCAGCACTGCCTCAGCGAAGTGGCTCTGCTGAAGCTAATTTGTGAGAAAGACACCAACCACCAAAACTATGGAATAAACCATGAAAGTCCAGAAAAGATTGTGCTGGAGTGACATAAATTAATCAAGTAACAAAAACCTCCGTTCAAGAATCAAAGTGAATAGCGCATGGTTCAATGTGCTAAGAAAATGGGGGTGTGCGCATTATTAGGACCAGGTGGCACTTAAAGGTACGGATCTCCATTTTCTTAGCACATTGAACCATGCACTATGCACTTTGATTCTTGCACGGAGGTTTTTGTTACTTGATAAATTTATGTCACTCCAGCACTTTATTCCCACAAAGGATATATATATACTAGCTATTGAACCCGTTCTACGCCCTGGTGGTGAGCATTTGTATTGGTATATGGTCTCCATCCTGTCATGTGCTGCTCCATCCTGCGCCCCATCCTGTCATGTGCTGCTCCATCCTGCGCTCCCATCCTGTCATGTGCTCCCATCCTGCGTTCCAATCCTGTCATGTGTGCGCCCCCATTCTGTCATGTGCTGCTCCCATCGTGCGCAATCATCCTGTCATGTGCTGCTCCCATCCTGCGCCCCCATTCTGTCATGTGCTGCTCCCATCCTGCGCCCCCATTCTGTTGTAAGGTCCTGCACCCATTCTGCCTGTTCCTGTTTCCATTCTGCCATATGTTGCTCCCATCTTTCTCTCTCCGGCTCTACTGCCCGAGTGCGGCTGTGCTGAGTGCGGGCGGCGGTGCTGAGTGCGGGAGGCGGTGCTGAGTGCGGGCGGCGGTGCTGAGTGCGGGCGGCGGTGCTGAGTGCGGGCGGCGGTGCTGAGTGCGGGCAGCTGTGCTGAGTGTGGGCGGCTGTGCGTGGCGGTGCTGAGTGCGGGCGGCTGTGCGTGGCGGTGCTGAGTGCGGGCGGCTGTGCGTGGCGGTGCTGAGTGCGGGCGGCTGTGCGTGGCGGTGCTGAGTGCGGGCGGCTGTGCGTGGCGGTGCTGAGTGCGGGCGGCAGTGCGTGGCGGTGCTGAGTGCGGGCGGCTGTGCGTGGCGGTGCTGAGTGCGGGCGGCTGTGCGTGGCGGTGGTGAGTGCGAGCGGCTGTGCGTGGCTGTGGTGAGTGCGGGCGGCTGTGCGTGGCTGTGGTGAGTGCGGGCAGCTGTGCGTGGCTGTGGTGAGTGCGGGCGGCTGTGCATGGCTGTGCTGAGTGCGGGCGGGCGGCTGTGCGTGGCTGTGGTGAGTGCGGGCGGCTGTGCTGAGTACGGGCGGCTGTGCGTGGCTGTGGTGAGTGCGAGCGGCTGTGCGTGGCTGTGGTGAGTGCGGGCGGCTGTGCGTGGCTGTGGTGAGTGCGGGCGGCTGTGCGTGGCTGTGGTGAGTGCGGGTGGCTGTGGTAAGTGCGGGCGGCTGTGCGTGGCTGTGGTGAGTGCGGCGGCTGTGCGTGGCTGTGGTGAGTGCGGGAGGCTGTGCGTGGCTGTGGTGAGTGCGGGCGGCTGTTGCGTGGCGGTGCTGAGTGCGGGAGGCTGTGCGTGGCTGTGGTGAGTGCGGCGGATGTGCGTGGCGGTGCTGAGTGCGGGCGGCTGTGCGTGGCTGTGGTGAGTGCGGGCGGCTGTGCGTGGCTGTGGTGAGTGCGGGCGGCTGTGCGTGGCTGTGGTGAGTGCGGGCGGCTGTGCGTGGCTGTGGTGAATGCGGGTGGCTGTGCGTGGCTGTGCCGGGGGCCTGAGCAGGCGGGGACACCGGCGCGCTGTGGGGGTCAGGTGCCGGGGTCGCCGCTAGCTCAGGCCCCCGGCACTTGCTATATTCACCTGTCCCCCGTTCCAGCGCTGCGTGCTGCACCAACCTCCACATCCTGGCTGTGACTGTTCAGTCAGAGGGCGGCGCGCATTAAGCGCGTCATCGTGCCCTCTGAACTGAACGTCGCAGGCAGAGGATGTGGAGGCTGTGCGTGGCGGTGCTGAGTGCGGGCGGCTGTGTGTGGCTGTGGTGAGTGCGAGCGGCTGTGCGTGGCTGTGGTGAGTGCAGGCGGCTGTGCGTGGCTGTGGTGAGTGCGGGCGGCTGTGCGTGGCTGTGGTGAGTGCGGGCGGCTGTGCGTGGCTGTGGTGAGTGCGGGCGGCTGTGCGTGGCTGTGGTGAGTGCGGTGGCTGTGCGTGGCGGTGCTGAGTGCGGGCGGCTGTGCATGGCGGTGCTGAGTGCGGGCGGCTGTGCGTGGCTATGGTGGGTGCGGCGGCTGTGCGTGGCTATGGTGGGTGCGGCGGCTGTGCGTGGCGGTGCTGAGTGCGGGCGGTTGTGCGTGGCGGTGCTGAGTGCGGGCGACTGTGCGTGGCGGTGCTGAGTGCGGGCGGCTGTGCGTGGCGGTGCTGAGTGCGGCGGCTGTGCGTGGCGGTGCTGAGTGCGGGCGGCTGTGCGTGGCGGTGCTGAGTGCGGGCGGCTGTGCGTGCCGGTGCTGAGTGCGGGCGGCTGTGCGTGCCGGTGCTGAGTGCGGGCGGCTGTGCGTGCCGGTGCTGAGTGCGGGCGGCTGTGCGTGCCGGTGCTGAGTGCGGGCGGCTGTGCGTGGCGGTGCTGAGTGCGGGCGGCTGTGCGTGGCGGTGCTGAGTGCGGGCGGCTGTGCGTGGCGGTGGTGAGTGCGAGCGGCTGTGCGTGGCTGTGGTGAGTGCGGGCGGCTGTGCGTGGCTGTGGTGAGTGCGGGCGGCTGTGCGTGGCTGTGGTGAGTGCGGGCGGCTGTGCGTGTCTGTGGTGAGTGCGGCGGCTGTGCGTGGCGGTGCTGAATGCGGGCGGCTGTGCGTGGCTGTGGTGAGTGCGGGCGGCTGTGCTGAGTGCGGGCGGCTGTGCGTGGCTGTGGTAAGTGCGAGTGGCTGTGCGTGGCTGTGGTGAGTGCGGGCGGCTGTGCGTGGCTGTGGTGAGTGCGGGCGGCTGTGCGTGGCTGTGGTGAGTGCGGCGGCTGTGGTGAGTGCGGGTGGCTGTGGTGAGTGCGGGCGGCTGTGCGTGGCTGTGGTGAGTGCGGCGGCTGTGCGTGGCTGTGGTGAGTGCGGGAGGCTGTGCGTGGCTGTGGTGAGTGCGGGCGGCTGTGCGTGGCGGTGCTGAGTGCGGGATGCTGTGCGTGGCTGTGGTGAGTGCGGCGGATGTGCGTGGCGGTGCTGAGTGCAGGCGGCTGTGCGTGGCTGTGGTGAGTGCGGGCGGCTGTGCGTGGCTGTGGTGAGTGCGGGTGGCTGTGCGTGGCTGTGGTGAGTGCGGGCGGCTGTGCGTGGCTGTGGTGAATGCGGGCGGCTGTGCGTGGCTGTGCCGGGGGCCTGAGCAGGCGGGGACACCGGCGCTGTGGGGGTCAGGTGCCGGGGTCGCCGCTAGCTCAGGCCCCCGGCACTTGCTATATTCACCTGTCCCCCGTTCCAGCGCTGCGTGCTGCACCAACCTCCACATCCTGGCTGTGACTGTTCAGTCAGAGGGCGGCGCGCATTAAGCGCGTCATCGTGCCCTCTGAACTGAACGTCACAGGCAGAGGATGTGGAGGCTGTGCGTGGCGGTGCTGAGTGCGGGCGGCTGTGCGTGGCTGTGGTGAGTGCGAGCGGCTGTGCGTGGCTGTGGTGAGTGCGGGCGGCTGTGCGTGGCTGTGGTGAGTGCGGGCGGCTGTGCGTGGCGGTGCTGAGTGCGGGCGGCTGTGCGTGGCGGTGCTGAGTGCGGGCGGCTGTGCGTGGCGGTGCTGAGTGCGGGCGGCTTTGCGTGGCGGTGCTGAGTGCGGGCGGCTGTGCGTGGCTATGGTGGGTGTGGCGGCTGTGCGTGGCGGTGCTGAGTGCGGGCGGTTGTGCGTGGCGGTGCTGAGTGCGGGCGGCTGTGCGTGGCGTTGCTGAGTGCGGCGGCTGTGTGTGGCGGTGCTGAGTGCGGGCGGCTGTGCGTGGCGGTGCTGAGTGCGGGCGGCTGTGCGTGGCGGTGCTGAGTGCGGGCGGCTGTGCGTGGCCGTGCTGAGTGCGGGCGGCTGTGCGTGCCGGTGCTGAGTGCGGGCGGCTGTGCGTGGCGGTGCTGAGTGCGGGCGGCTGTGCGTGGCTGTGGTGAGTGCGAGCGGCTGTGCGTGGCTGTGGTGAGTGCGGGCGGCTGTGCGTGGCTGTGGGCGGCTGTGCGTGGCTGTGGTGAGTGCGGGCGGCTTTGCGTGGCTGTGGTGAGTGCGGCGGCTGTGTGTGGCGGTGCTGAATGCGGGCGGCTGTGCGTGGCTGTGCTGAGTGCGGGCGGCTGTGCGTGGCTGTGGTGAGTGCGGGCGGCTGTTCTGAGTGCGGGCGGCTGTGCGTGGCTATGGTGGGTGCGGCGGCTGTGCGTGGCGGTGCTGAGTGCGGGCGGTTGTGCGTGGCGGTGCTGAGTGCGGGCGGCTGTGCGTGCCGGTGCTGAGTGTGGCGGCTGTGTGTGGCGGTGCTGAGTGCGGGCGGCTGTGCGTGGCGGTGCTGAGTGCGGGCGGCTGTGCGTGGCGGTGCTGAGTGCGGGCGGCTGTGCGTGGCGGTGCTGAGTGCGGGCGGCTGTGCGTGCCGGTGCTGAGTGCGGGCGGCTGTGCGTGCCGGTGCTGAGTGCGGGCGGCTGTGCGTGCCGGTGCTGAGTGCGGGCGGCTGTGCGTGGCGGTGCTGAGTGCGGGCGGCTGTGCGTGGCTGTGGTGAGTGCGAGCGGCTGTGCGTGGCTGTGGTGAGTGCGGGCGGCTGTGCGTGGCTGTGGGCGGCTGTGGTGAGTGCGGGCGGCTTTGCGTGGCTGTGGTGAGTGCGGCGGCTGTGTGTGGCGGTGCTGAATGCGGGCGGCTGTGCGTGGCTGTGCTGAGTGCGGGCGGCTGTGCGTGGCGGTGCTGAGTGCGGGCGGCTGTGCGTGCCGGTGCTGAGTGCGGGCGGCTGTGCGTGGCTGTGGTGAGTGCGGGCGGCTTTGCGTGGCTGTGGTGAGTGCGGCGGCTGTGTGTGGCGGTGCTGAATGCGGGCGGCTGTGCGTGGCTGTGCTGAGTGCGGGCGGCTGTGCGTGGCTGTGGTGAGTGCGGGCGGCTGTTCTGAGTGCGGGCGGCTGTGCGTGGCTATGGTGGGTGCGGCGGCTGTGCGTGGCGGTGCTGAGTGCGGGCGGTTGTGCGTGGCGGTGCTGAGTGCGGGCGGCTGTGCGTGCCGGTGCTGAGTGCGGCGGCTGTGTTTGCCGGTGCTGAGTGCGGGCGGCTGTGCGTGGCGGTGCTGAGTGCGGGCGGCTGTGCGTGGCGGTGCTGAGTGCGGGCGGCTGTGCGTGGCGGTGCTGAGTGCGGGCGGCTGTGCGTGGCGGTGCTGAGTGCGGGCGGCTGTGCGTGCCGGTGCTGAGTGCGGGCGGCTGTGCGTGCCGGTGCTGAGTGCGGGCGGCTGTGCGTGGCGGTGCTGAGTGCGGGCGGCTGTGCGTGGCTGTGGTGAGTGCGAGCGGCTGTGCGTGGCTGTGGTGAGTGCGGGCGGCTGTGCGTGGCTGTGGGCGGCTGTGGTGAGTGCGGGCGGCTTTGCGTGGCTGTGGTGAGTGCGGCGGCTGTGTGTGGCGGTGCTGAATGCGGGCGGCTGTGCGTGGCTGTGCTGAGTGCGGGCGGCTGTGCGTGGCTGTGGTGAGTGCGGGCGGCTGTGCTGAGTGCGGGCGGCTGTGCGTGGCTGTGGTGAGTGCGAGCGGCTGTGGTGAGTGCGGGCGGCTGTGGTGAGTGCGGGCGGCTGTGCGTGGCTGTGGAGAGTGCGGCGGCTGTGCGTGGCTGTGGTGAGTGCGGGCGGCTGTGCGTGGCTGTGGAGAGTGCGGCGGCTGTGCGTGGCTGTGGTGAGTGCGGTGGCTGTGCGTGGCTGTGGTGAGTGCGGGTGGCTGTGGTGAGTGCGGGCGGCTGTGCGTGGCTGTGGTGAGTGCGGCGGCTGTGCGTGGCTGTGGTGAGTGCGGGCGGCTGTGCGTGGCTGTGGTGAGTGCGGCGGATGTGCGTGGCGGTGCTGAGTGCGGGCGGCTGTGCATGGCTGTGGTGAGTGCGGGCGGCTGTGCGTGGCTGTGGTGAGTGCGGGCGGCTGTGCGTGGCTGTGGTGAGTGCGGGCAGCTGTGCGTGGCTGTGGTGAATGCGGACGGCTGTGCGTGGCTGTGCCGGGGGCCTGAGCAGGCGGGGACACCGGCGCGCTGTGGGGGTCAGGTGCCGGGGTCGCCGCTAGCTCAGGCCCCCGGCACTTGCTATATTCACCTGTCCCCCGTTCCAGCGCTGCGTGCTGCACCAACCTCCACATCCTGGCTGTGACTGTTCAGTCAGAGGGCGGCGCGCATTAAGCGCGTCATCGTGCCCTCTGAACTGAACGTCACAGGCAGAGGATGTGGAGGATGGTGCAGCACGCAGCGCTGGAACGGGACAGGTAAATATAGCATACTCACCCTCCTGGCTCGTCCCTGCTTCTCCGTTGGAGATCGCAGTGTGCATTCAGTGCTTACGCATACCGCAATCTCCTGGGAGCGTCACTCTGTGGGGTTCAGACTGCGCCGGCGCTTGCGCAGTCTATAAAGGCTTCGGACAGAGTGACGCTCCCAGCGTTATATTATAGATATTTTTTTCTTTCTTTGCTGTGTTTTATTGTACAATTGTTAGGTTGCATTCATTTTGTTTTTCACTTTATTTATGGAGATCCCTAATATCCCTCCTAGGAGCCTATTTTTATGGTCTAACACACTGTAGGTTTATATTTAATTTTTGGTCCACTATCTACAATATTGACTACATTTATATTTTAATATTTGATATATATTTTTATATATTAATTGTCCTGATATGTGCACACAATTTATTTTATTTTAGTATAACTGTTGCTAATATTCAATAAAGATACATATTTAATTATATAATCTTGTCTGGACTTTCATGGTTTATTCCAGGGGTCTCAAACACAAACGCATGCGGCCCCTGAGGCAGGCATCTGCAGCCCGCGGTGCACGCTAGAAGACAGGAGGCGGCACAAAGCTCTGGGAGCCGCTGCTGGAGAGCCGCCCACAGTCGCCATGGATACGCAGTGACTTCCGACCGTCCAGTGGCCGGAGAATGAGCCGCGCGTCGTCAAGCAGGAAGTGTTCTGCACCTGTGACGGCGAAAGTGAATGAGCCTTCCTGGAGGCTGGAGCATTGCGGGGGGGTGCAGAGCCTGGCTGGGAAGGTATGGGCTGTTATATACTACGAGGGCTTTTATAAACTACGTGGGCTGTTGTATACTATGTGGGCTGTGTTATATACTATGTGGCTGTGCAATATACTACGAGGGCTGTTATATACTACGTAGGCTGCTATATACTACGTGGGCTTTGAAATATACTATGTGGGCTGTTATATACTACGTGGGCTGTTATATACTACGTGGGCTGTTATATACTATGTGGCTGTGCAATATACTACATGGGCTGTTATATACTACGAGGGCTGTGCTATATACTACGAGGGCTGTGCTATATACTACGTGGGCTGTCATATACTACGTGGCTGTGCAATATACTACGTGACCTGTTATATACTACGTGGGCTGTGTTATATACTATGTGGGCTGTTTGTTGTGAATTCTGCTTTTGGGTTCCCTCCGGTGGTAGTAGGTGGTAATGCAGTTGTCCCTGGGTTGCAGTCCTGGTCAGGTGTGTCTGCTGATTGCAGTTCTGACTGGGGTATTTAGGTGTGCAGGATTCATTAGTCCTTGCCAGTTGTCAATTGTTGTTGGGAGGTGTTGGACCTCTGCTTGGTTCCTCCTGCCTTTCTGCCAAATCAGCAAAGATAAGTGTCTGTTTTTTTTTTCCTGTGGCACACATGCTGTGTGCTTCACAATTCAGTGCTCTTCTTTGTGTTTTCTTGTCCAGCTTAGACTGTGTCAGTATTTTCTTAGTCTTGTTGGATTCTCTGGAGTGGCAGATATACATTCCATGTCTTTAGTTAGATTGTGGAACTTTTTGTATTATCTGCTGTGGATATTTTTGGAAGGGTTTTAATACTGACCGCCTAGTAATCTGTCCTATCCTTTCCTATTTAGCTAGAGTGGCCTCTTTTGCTAAATCCTGTTTTCTACCTGCGTGTGTCTATTCTTCTCCTACTCACAGTCATTATTCGTGGGGGGCTGCCTATCCTTTGGGGGTCTGCTCTGAGGCAAGATAGCATTCCTGTTTCCATCTATAGGGGTATTTAGTCCTCCGGCTGTGTCGAGGTGTCTACGGTTTGTTAGGCACACCCCACGGCTACTTCTAGTTGCGGTGTTAGTTCAGGATTTGCGGTCAGTACAGGTTCCACCGACTCCAGAGAAAGTTTTCATGCAGCTCCAAGGTCACCAGATCATAACAGTACAACTGGCCCATAATGAGTTAAATGCATCTCAGAAGAAGGGAAGAAAGGTGTTGAGCCATTTTTTTTTCTGCAGTCTGTTTTGTCTTTTCTTCCCTCTTTATTTATGGGTGGCTGAGGAGTCTTGTGCCAGCATGGATGTTCAGGAATTAGCTTCTCGTGTAGACCAGCTTGCTGCTAGGGTACAGGGTATTTCTGATTATATTGTTCAGACTCCTGCTTTAGAGCCGAAGATTCCTACTCCTGATTTGTTTTTTGGTGATAGGTCCAAATTTTGGGGTTTTAAAAACAATTGTAAACTGTTTTTTGCTCTGAGACCGCGATCCTCCGGTGACTCCATTCAGCAGGTTAAAATTGTAATTTCCCTGCTGCGTGGCGATCCACAGGATTGGGCATTTTCCCTGGAATCTGGGAATCCGGCCTTGCTTAATGTAGATTCGTTTTTTCAGGCTTTAGGATTATTATATGATGAACCGAATTCTGTGGATCAAGCGGAGAAAACCTTGTTGGCCGTGTCTCAGGGTCAAGAGGCGGCAGAATTGTATTGTCAGAAATTCAGAAAATGGTCTGTGTTGACTAAATGGAATGATGATGCTTTGGTGGCAATTTTCAGAAAGGGTCTTTCTGAATCCGTTAAAGATGTTATGGCGGGGTTTCCCACGCCTTCCGGTCTGAGTGATTCTATGTCTCTGGCCATTCAGATTGATCGGCGTTTGCGGGAGCGTCAAACTGTGCGCGCTGTGGCGTCGTCCTTAGAGCAAAGTCCTGAGCCAATGCAGTGTGATATGATTTTGTCTAGAACGGAACGACAAGGATTCAGACGTCAGAATAGGTTGTGTTATTATTGTGGCGACGCTTCTCATATCATTTCAGTCTGCCCTAAGCGGACAAAAAGGATCGCTAGTTCATTTACTATCAGTACTGTACAACCTAAATTTCTGTTATCGGTGTCCTTGATCTGCTCATTGTCATCATTTTCTGTCCTGGCGTTTGTGGATTCAGGCGCCGCCTTTAACTTAATGGATTTTGAGTTTGCCAGGCGTTGTGGTTTTCCCTTGCAGCCTTTGCAGAACCCTATTCTTTTAAGGGGGATTGATGCTACACCTTTGGCTAAAAATAAGCCCCAGTTTTGGACACAGGTGACCATGCACATGAAGACCAGCCCATCAGGAAGATTGTCGATTTCTGGTGTTGCATAATTTGCATGATGTTATCGTGCTGGGTTTTCCGTGGTTGCAGGTACATAATCCTGTGTTGGATTGGAAATCTATGTCTGTGACTAGTTGGGGTTGTCAGGGGGTTCATAATGATGTTCCTTTGATGTGAATCTCCTCTTCTTCCTCTGAAATTCCAGAGTTTTTGTCTGATTTTCAGGATGTATTCGATGAGCCCAAGTCCAGTTCCCTTCCACCGCACAGGGACTGCGATTGTGCTATTGACTTGATTCCAGGCAGTAAGTTTCCTAAGGGCCGACTTTTCAACCTGTCTGTGCCTGAACATACCGCCATGCGGAGTTATGTTAAGGAGTCTTTGGAGAAATTGCATATTCGGCCATCTTCTTAACCGTTGGGAGCAGGTTTTTTTTTTTGTTGCTAAGAAGGATGGCTCCTTGAGACCTTGTATTGATTATCGCCTCTTGAATAAGATCACGGTCAAGTTTCAATACCCTTTACCTTTGCTTTCCGATTTGTTTGCTAGGATTAAGGGGGCTAGTTGGTTTACGAAGATTGACCTTCAGGGGGCATATAATTTGGTTCGTATTAAGCAGGGTGATGAATGGAAAACTGCGTTTAATACGCCCGAAGGCCATTTTGAATACCTTGTGATGCCATTCGGGCTCAATAACGCTCCATCTGTTTTTCAATCCTTCATGCATGATATCTTCCGGACTTATATTGATAAATTCTTGATTGTATATTTGGACGATATTTTGATTTTTTCCGATGATTGGAAGTCTCATGTGGAACAGGTCAGGATGGTATTTCAGGTCCTTCGTGACAATGCTTTGTTTGTGAAGGAGTCTAAGTGTCTCTTTGGGGTGCAGAAGGTTTCTTTTTTGGGCTTTATTTTTTCTCCCTCATCTATGGAGACGGATCTGGTTAAGGTTCAGGCCATTCATGATTGGATTCAACCCACATCCGTAAAGAGCCTTCAGAAATTTTGGGGTTTTACAAATTTTAATCGCCGGTTCATTGTCAACTTCTCCAGCGTGGTTAAACCCTTGACTGATTTGACGAAAAAAGGCGCTGATGTGGCGAATTGGTCCTCTGCGGCTGTCTCTGCCTTTCAGGAGCTTAAACGCCGATTTACTTCTGCTCCAGTGTTGCGCCAACCAGATGTTTCTCTTCCGTTTCAGGTTGAGATTGATGCTTCTGAGATTGGGACGGGGCTGTTTTGTCTCAGAGGGATTCTGTTGGTTCTTTGATGAAACCGTGTGCCTTCTCCCGCAAGTTTTCGCCTGCTGAACGCAATTATGATGTCGGCAATCGGGAGTTGTTGGCTATGAAGTGGGCGTTTGAGGAGTGGCGACATTGGCTTGAGGGAGCTAAGCACCGTATTGTGGTCCTGACCGATCATAAGAATTTGATTTACCTCGAGTCTGCCAAACGGCTGAGTCCTAGACAGGCTCGATGGTCCTTCTTTTTTTCCCGTTTTGATTTTGTGGTTTCGTATCTTCCGGGTTCTAAGAATATTAAGGCTGATGCCCTTTCTAGGAGTTTTTTGCCTGATTCTCCTGAGGTCCTTGAACCGGTCGGCATTCTGAAAGAAGGGGTGGTCCTTTCTGCCATTTCCCCTGATTTACGGCGGGTTCTTCAGGAATTTCAGGCTGATAGACCTGACCGCTGTCCTGTGGGGAAATTGTTTGTTCCTGACAGATGGACTAGTAGAGTGATTTCTGAGGTTCACTGGTCTGTGTTGGCTGGTCATCCTGGCATTTTTGGTACCAGAGATTTGGTTGGTAGGTCCTTTTGGTGGCCTTCGTTATCACGTGATGCGAGTTCTTTTGTGCAGTCCTGTGGGACTTGTTCGTGGGCCAAGCCTTGTTGTTCCCGTGCTAGTGGGTTACTTTTGCCATTGCCGGTCCCTGAGAGGCCCTGGACGCATATTTCTATGGATTTCTGATCTTCCGGTTTCCCAGAGGATGTCGGTTATCTGGGTTGTTTGTGACCGGTTTTCTAAGATGGTTCATTTGGTGCCTTTGCCTAAATTGCCTTCCTCTTCAGAGTTGGTTCTGTTGTTTTTTCAGCATGTGGTTCGTTTGCATGGTATTCCGGAGAATATTGTTTCCGACAGAGGTTCCCAGTTTGTTTCTAGGTTTTGGCGGGCCTTTTGTGCTAGGCTGGGCATTGATTTGTCTTTTTCTTCTGCATTTCATCCTCAGACAAATGGCCAGACCGAGCGAACTAATCAGACTTTGGAGACTTATTTGAGATGCTTTGTGTCTGCCGATCAGGATGATTGGGTGGCCTTTTTGCCATTGGCCGAGTTTGCCCTTAATAATCGGGCTAGTTCGGCTACTTTGGTTTCGCCTTTTTTTTGTAATTTTGGTTTTCATCCTCGTTTTTCTTCTGGGCAGGTTGAGCCTTCTGACTGTCCTGGTGTGGATTCTGTGGTTGACAGGTTGCAGCAGATTTGGGCTCATGTGTTGGACAATTTGGTGTTGTCTCAGGAGGAGGCTCAACGTTTTGCTAACCGTCGTCGGTGTGTTGGTTCCCGGCTTCGGGTTGGGGATTTGGTTTGGTTGTCTTCCCGTCATGTTCCTATGAAGGTCTCTTCCCCTAAGTTTAAGCCTCGGTTTATTGGTCCTTATAGGATTTCTGAGATTATTAATCCGGTGTCTTTTCGATTGGCGCTTCCGGCCTCTTTTGCTATCCATAATGTCTTTCATAGATCTTTATTGCGGAAATATGTGGTGCCCGTTGTTCCCTCTGTTGATCCTCCGGCCCCTGTTTTGGTTGATGGGGAGTTGGAGTATGTGGTTGAGAAGATTTTGGATTCTCGTTTTTCGAGGCGGAGGCTTCAGTACCTTGTCAAATGGAAGGGTTATGGCCAGGAGGATAATTCTTGGGTTTTTGCTTCTGATGTCCATGCTGCTGATCTGGTCCGTGCCTTTCATCTGGCTCGTCCTGATCGGCCTGGGGGCGCTGGTGAGGGTTCGGTGACCCCTCCTCAAGGGGAGGGTACTGTTGTGAATTCTGCTTTTGGGTTCCCTCCGGTGGTAGTAGGTGGTAATGCAGTTGTCCCTGGGTTGCAGTCCTGGTCAGGTGTGTCTGCTGATTGCAGTTCTGACTGGGGTATTTAGGTGTGCAGGATTCATTAGTCCTTGCCAGTTGTCAATTGTTGTTGAGAGGTGTTGGACCTCTGCTTGGTTCCTCCTGCCTTTCTGCCAAATCAGCAAAGATAAGTGTCTGGGTTTTTTTCCTGTGGCACACATGCTGTGTGCTTCACAATTCAGTGCTCTTCTTTGTGTTTTCTTGTCCAGCTTAGACTGTGTCAGTATTTTCTTAGTCTTGTTGGATTCTCTGGAGTGGCAGATATACATTCCATGTCTTTAGTTAGATTGTGGAACTTTCTGTATTATCTGCTGTGGATATTTTTGGAAGGGTTTTAATACTGACCGCCTAGTAATCTGTCCTATCCTTTCCTATTTAGCTAGAGTGGCCTCTTTTGCTAAATCCTGTTTTCTACCTGCGTGTGTCTATTCTTCTCCTACTCAGTCATTATTCGTAGGGGGCTGCCTATCCTTTGGGGGTCTGCTCTGAGGCAAGATAGCATTCCTATTTCCATCTATAGGGGTATTTAGTCCTCCGGCTGTGTCGAGGTGTCTAGGGTTTGTTAGGCACACCCCACAGCTACTTCTAGTTGCGGTGTTAGTTCAGGATTTGCGGTCAGTACAGGTTCCACCGACTCCAGAGAAAGTTTTCATGCGGCTCCAAGGTCACCAGATCATAACAGCTGTTTTAGGGGGCCCACTGAGACTCTTTCGCCCAGGGCCCTCAAAAACCTGGAGCCGGCCCTGCCTCTGGCGCAGAATACAGCAGAACACAGCAGCCTCATATATTGCTTTAACATTGTGTTCTTGCCCATGTTCGTTGGTCCCTTCGGGGCTTATGTCCGAACCAATATAAAATGGGATTTGGACATATGTGGCGACGGGGCCATAGAATATAATATATTCAATATATAATGGTGCTGACAGTCAACGTGTGCTCTGTCGTGCATCATTTTCGGGCGTATACACCTACTGGACACCGTCGACTACTATGTCTGAGTGTCTGCCTCAAGTATGCGAATAGACCTGAAAATGATACACGACAGAGCACATGTTCGCTCTGCCGACCCTATTATAGTCCATGGCCCTGTCAGCGCATACACCCGCAGACTATGATGCATTTCTATAGGAGAAGGACGGAGTTACTAACAGACATATTTTTCAATACACAGAGGACCTGTTTAAAATCATAAATGGCAACGTCATAAAAAAAGCGCAAGATTGCTGATGAAAAAAAGAATATTTTAGGAAAAGTGGGAAAACGTATATTTTGGCATGGAGGTTGGAGAGCGAGCCCAGTGTCTTATTTGTTTTCAGTTTGTCGCAGTGCTTAAGGACTACAATGTGCGTCGACATTACATGACGCTGCATGGAGAACAGTATGAAGCACTGTCTGGCAAACAGAGAGGAAAAGCTTCAGCAGCTGAAATCATCTCTTAAAAAACAGCGAAACTTCTTCTCAAGTGTTAACAAGTCAAGTGAAGCTTCTGTGAAAGCCAGTTTTGTACTCGGTAACATGATCGCAAAACATTCACGACCGTTTACTGAGGGTCAGTTCATTAAAGACTGTTTTATAAAAGCAAGTGAAATTATTTGTCGGACAAAAAAAAAACTGTTCGAAGGTAAAAGCTTGTCGGCAAATACTGTTGTAAGTAGAATCACTGAATCTGCTAGTGACATTCATCAGCAACTGATTACAGCAGTGCAAAGTTTTGAAGCATTTTCCATAGCTCTTAACGAGAGTACCGGGGTAACAGATACTTCATACTGTGCTGTGTTCATTCGTGGGGTTGATGAAAACCTAAACATAACCGAGGAATTATTGGATTTATTACCAATGAGAGGCACAACGACCGGTCGGGACTTTTTTAAAGAGCTTGAAGGTTGCATTAACATAGCAGGACTGCCATGGGATAAACTGGTATCTGTGGTCACAGACGGTGCACCAGCAATGTGTTCTGAAAACATTGGTGTTGTGGGATTATTGAAAGCAAAATGAAACCAGCTTGCATTGTCAAGTCCTTTCAGTGAAATACACTGCATTCTGCATCAGGAAGCGCTGTGCGGAAAAAGTGTAAAAATGAAAGAAGTTATGGACTTTGTGGCTAAGACTGTTAACTTTATACGGGCAAGAGGTCTTAACCATAGGCAGTTCACTTCTTTCTTGTCTGATATGGACAGTGAATCTGGAGACTTGTTGTATCATGCCGAGGTCAGATGGTTGAGTCGGGGAAGAGTGTTGAAAAGAGATTTTTTGCTTTGAGACAGGAGATGGCACTTTTTATGGCACTAAAAGATAATGACGCTTTCCAACTTTCTGACCCAGCTTTTCTATCTGACTTAGCGTTTCTAACAGATGTCACAGAACACCTCGACGAACTCAACTTGAAGCTCCAGGGCCCAAAGCAGATGATTACAGTGATGTTTGATAACATAAAAGCATTCAGATGTAAGCTGTCTTTGTGGGCCCAGCAGCTGCAGTCTGGCAATTTGGCTCATTTCTCAGCTATGCAGTCGCTGGTACAAGCTGAACCAGAACGCTTGAACTACTATTCCAATATAATTTCTCAGTTGCTACAAGAGTTTGAAAGACGTTTTCATGAGTTTCAGGAGCTTGAAACTGAATTTGCAGTCTTCGCCACTCCGTTTGCGGTAGACATTGCTTATGTTTCAGAAGATCTGCAGATGGAGATTGTGGACTTGCAATGCGACACCCTTCTTAAACTGAAGTATATGGACATTGGTGTTCCAGATTTCTATAGGTTTGTTGCACGAGAAAAATTTCCAAAACTTCTTAAAGCCACTGCCAGGATCATGGCCATGTTTGGAAGTATATACGTATGCGAACAGTTTTTCTCTTCAATGAAGCTTAACAAATCAGCACTACGGTCAAGACTTACAGATGAACATCTTCGTGCAACATTGCGATTGGCCAACGTTAATGATTTCAAGCCTAATCTTGACATTCTCGTATCTGGCAAACGTTGCCAACTGAGCAGCCAGACTGAATTTTGCGACACTTGAACTGGAAAACTGGATTGTTAAAATAAGCATGTGGAGTAAGCCTGCAAATTCCGTTAAGTATGAACCTAGCAGTATTATAGTACAGTTATATAGACTTGTTATAGTAGTTCAAATAAACAATTGTTTAACAATAATTTTGTACTGTATTAAGTTTGAAAGGAATGCGGCCCGCCAGCTTCAATTTTTTTTTTATGTGCGGCCCATTTACTCTGCCGAGTTTGAGACCCCTGGTTTATTCCATAGTTTTGGTGGTTGGTGTCTTTCTCCCTAAGTGGTCACCACTTTTTCTTGGTTAACACCGGGGACAATCTATTACATCGTCTAATGTATAATTAACAGTCTATAGTCATTGTTACACGTATATTGATTCCTGAGGTACTATACTATATGAAGCTAATTTGTCTAGGAAACAAACCACACATCACGGCAGAGTTACTTAAAGGATTAACAGACCAGACAAATCTGTGATTTTTGCTGCTTAATCTTGTGATAATGTGATAATCGGCGTAAATTGGTGGCGGCTGTGAAGCTTGGCAAGCTCACACACGTACCATGCTTGGCACATGTGCTCAAATTGATGGTTCAGCAGTTTCTGAAAACATACCCAGATTTCCAGATCTTCTGAACAAGTTACGCCGAGTCAGCACCCATTTCTGCAAGTCAGCTACAGCTACCGCCGCTCTGGCAGTGCTGCAGCAACGCATGCAAGTGCCAGCTCACCAACTGGTGTGAGACGTCACCATGTGCTGGAACTTCACACTACACATGCTGGCAAGGCTTTGTGAGCAGAAGAAACCAGTGGTTTAATACCTGCTCCAACACGCCGGTCGGTATTCTGGTCAGCCTCTGCACATAGCTGAAGAGTGGGCATGGATGTCAGATATTTGTTGGTTCTCCAAGACTTTGAGTCCATATAGTCAACTATCCTGATTCTGTGCCTACTTAAACAGTCACTGCTCACAATTAAACATAAAAGGTTTGAATGCGAATGGAGGAAAACAAAACACAGAGAGATTGTAGCCAGCCCAGCCTCATTTCATCATCAATGAGGAGGTGGACACTGGAGGAGGAAATGTAGGAACAGGAGCTGGTGGCTAGCGCAACAGAGGCTAGTATCCACACAACCTTCATCCAAGTATCTCCTATGTGGATGGGAATGAGAAGAAAGAGGGAGGAAGAGGAGATGGAGAGTCGTACTCATGGTGGATACAGGGACATGTTGGCTGTTTGGAGCTTGGCACATATGGCCGACTTTATGTACCGCTGCCTTTCCCGTGACCCTCGCATTACCAAATAAGAGTACTAGTTCACCCTGCTAGACCCACGCTACAAGGAGAACTTTGCATCTTTTCTTCCTGAGGTAGAGTGGTCGTCTAAAATGGTGCTATTCCAGAAGGAAATTGTGGAAAATATGTTGAAAAAATTCCCATCAGATAACACTAAAAGCAGGGGGCAAGCTTCTTTGCCCAACCAAGGAGCAGAGGTCAGAGAGACACCTCAGAAACAGAGGTACACTGTCAAAGGCGTGGGCCAATTTCATCACATCAGCCCTGCACCCAGGGCCTGATGATTGGGTATTTTTGACAAGGAGGGAAAAGTTTTCAAACATGGTAAAGCAATACTTGGCTGACTAAACCACTGTACTCCCCAATTCCAGTGTGACTTTCAACTTTTAGGTCTCAAAGCTGGATACCTGGCATGAACTGCCCCTCTATGCCTTGGACGTGTTATGTTGCCCTGCCGCTAGCGTCTTGTCTGAGTGGGTTATTAGTGCCGCCAGGGGCATCATAACAGACAGAAGCTTTTGACTGTCAACAGAGAATACAGATAGGCTCACTGTATAAAAATGATCAAAAAAGCCTGGATTAGCCTACACTTTTCCACATCACCAGATGACAGCAGCACATAAAGGGTTTGTAATAATGAAAATTTTAATGAGGCCTGGCCAGTTGTTGCCTCTCAGGCCCGCACCGAAGAACAGTCTGTCTCTCTGATGAGGAACACGTTTGTGCTTCGGGGCAGGCCTGTGGGCAGGTCTTTCCTTGGTTTCTCTGGCTTAGAGCAGGTAGATAAGTCTCTGCCTACAGTCCCACCCCAGAGCACGAGCATATAATTAACTGACAACTTTTAACACTGACTACACAAGAACCACCATGTGGATTTCTTCAACCCAGGTATCTTTTTAATCAGTATAACAGCGGCAACCTGACAGTGTCTGTAGTTTACTGAGCAAAATCCTGCTGACAGTTTAGCTTTAAATTATAGATTTTTTAAAATCCTTTTTAAATTTTGCCTTTATATACAAGTCATTATACAGGAAAAAATGTTTCTTAACATTTTTTCTCCCTGTAAAATGCAATTTCTCGTGTATGGACTATTTTATTATCACTCCTTAAAGTGGAGAGAAAGTGTGACACTATCGTTCTCAGCAGCGATCTGGGAGTCAGAGATGCTTCCAGGGGTGTTCCCCATGCTGTTAGCCTTCTATTCAGCACTTTTTACATCCATTTGAACATTTTCACTGCCCCTCAGACCGCTTTGAAGGGTCTGCCAGAAAAAAGCTCGGGTTTGCCATTGACTCCCATTATACTCGTTACTCGAAACGAGCATGAGTATTAGGAATTGCTTGGTTTGAGCAATGAGCACCTGAGCATTTTAGTGCTCGCTCATCCCTGATAACTACTGATGGAGGATGAAGGGCAATAATTAAATCCAATAATATATATAACTATTTCTATCAGTGTGGTAAATGAGGACGAATTTCAGTAATAGTGCTGTTAGATAGCTGTATGGACTATGCTTAATGTATAATTCATGTATCCAATAAGCACAAGCGTTAAGTGTAAAGTGTGATCCTCGTCTGTCCTATCTTAGGCCAGCATTTCAGGCCTGCTCACTGGATTCCAGGCCCTGTGTCCTCCTGTGCTCCCAGAATCAGCTATTTTTGTCTAAAGCATTGCGCTCTTAGTGGGCATTTTGCCATGTGCATTCAAGACGATACACATTTCGGTTCTATTTCTCACCTACTCTCACAGCTGGGAGATTTGTGGGGCTAGGATTTCCTTCAGAGTATGAGATCACTTAGCAGAACGCCATACTGGGGTGATGAGATACTACACCTATAAATACAGGGGTATGTAGCATCCTTATGATTCTTTCACATATTTAATATGAAGATAAAACTCTGTTACTAATTGATTTGCTCTGACCAGAACATGTTCATGGAACTGTTTTCTCCCTTCATATGAATGAAGCAGAGTTGTTAATTTAGCAGAACATACCCAAGAGGAGGCACAAAGGGGTCACTTTTTGTCTACTCCTGGCCCCTTCATTTTAAGTATTAGTGAGAGCCTAATCTAACAAGTGCAAAAAATTAACATGATGGGAAGATTCTTTGACAGAGTCAGATGATGACATCTGGGTCACCAGAGCTAGGAAACTGGCTGATCATGAGCAGTGCATGATTAACAACTTTCCCTGTCAGTGCATAGATGACAGTTTCTATAGCTGGGGATGGGTGCTGCATCCCCATGTTGTAGAAGCGATCAGTTTGCAAAAAATGATAGTCCCATAGTGGGACAAAGTAAAAAAATGTTTTTTAAATAATTGTAAAAATGTTTAACCCCTTAACGACCGCAGATACGCCTTTTTCACCCAGGCCGTTAAGGGTACTTAAACCACTGCGCCGCTTTTTAACAGCGCTGAGGTTTAAGTGTATAGCGCCCCCAGAGTCAGATTTTCTCCAGGGTATCGGCTTCCGGGGGTAGCTGAGACCCCAGAGAACATGATTCGGGTCGGTTTTCACCAACCCCAGTGTTGCCATCGCCGTTATTAACAGTATAACGGCAACCACAAAAAAAAGGTCAGATTCTCCATTTACTTTCTCTCTCCTCTGATGTGATCGCACATCAGAGGAGAGAGAAATAGGGTCCCCCAGTCCTCCGATCACCCCCCGAGTATCTATGGTGTCCAGGAATCCCCCATGAAGTCCCCCGGCGTTTTCTTCTGTGAGAAAATGGCGGGCGCACACGCAGTGCGCCTGCTGAGATCTGCCAGCCGGCACCTGGCAACAAAGGAAATTTTTCCTATTGGTTCATTTTGATCACTGTGATAGACTCTTCACTGGGTGGTGGGGTGGTGGTTTCAGCCTAGGGTTGAAACAGGAGATAGGGTGAGGGTGGAATCATTCTGTGCAGGTGATTAAATGATCACCTGTGGAATACAAGGAAATCCTGAAAACACGACCTGTTAGCAGCCCTTGAGGAATGCAGTTTGACACCCCTGATCTGGGGGACGGAGAGAGAATATCAGAAACATACACGACAGTTGTGAGGACTATCCTGTGGTGCTCAGCAGGGAAGTACTACAACACACAGGCGCTAGTAGGAAGGCTACTGATTTCCACATGCAAAGGGAACTCTGGATGTGCCTTCGGACCGGCCAGATTCAGCCAGCCCTGTTAGCAGTGCTCTGGATGGTGGACGCTGAAGTCTACAGTAAAAGGTAAACCTTTACCTACACCATCATCATTTACCTTACTGGGAAGCCCTGGGGACATACTTCACCTGTGGGAAGGTATACCATCTAGCTGCCATTCCATCACCCCAGCGGACCCTTAGCAGCGTCGGTCACCCTGACCGAATACCACAGGTGGCGTCACGAACACTTGACTAACTACATCCTTTAATTGGGCGCCCCTTAGCAGGGCCACGGACCGGGTCGGGCCACTGTGACATCCCCAGAACTGAGACAGAGGGACCCGGTACCGAGTACCCCACTGCTGTCACGGGAAGCCTAGGTGGGCAAGAGCTAATAACCCGGGCCCCTGCAATTTCCCTCAGACTAGGGAAATCCTGACTGACCCTCTACCTAGAGTTTACACTGATGGTGTGCATGTCTAGGCCTCCACCCTCACCCTATCTCCTGTTTCGACCCTAGGCTGAAACCACCACCCCACCACCCAGTGAAGAGTTAATACACCAATACCCACAGTTAGCACAGACAAGGATAACGGAAAATATACACCACGCCGCAGTCACTCAGGAATACACTATAAATGCGCAGGGCAAAACAAATACAAATATAGGAAGGAGTAAATAAGACAAAGGGAAATACACCACCAGCAACGATACTCCAACTACTTAGCTCACACTCCAGACCGAGATAACCGAGCACTAGACAGAAGCTATAATCGGCGACGCCCAATGTTCAGGAGAACTATTTAAAGGCAGTGGGCATGGCCCAGCTTCCAATCCGAGCACCAGCTAAATTAACCACGGACCAGCTAGATAAAATCTAGCCGACGCCACTGAGCACATAGTGGACAAAAGCGGAATTACCGCTGTCTGTCGAACGCCCTGGTATGAACAGCGTCCAACATGACAACTGCCCTGCGCCTGGGGGCGATCCACTCCCTCCCTTCTGAGCCATGACATGAACCCAAACAGAGGTTTACCCCCATATATGGGATATCAGCATACTCAGGACAAATTGCACAACAACTTTGGCATCTAATTTCTCCTGTTACCCTTGGAAAAATAAGCATTTTGGGGCGAAAAGATAATTTTTGTGGAAAAAATATGATTTTTTATTTTCACGGCTCTACGTTATAAACTTTTGTGAAGCACTTGGGGGTTCAAAGTGCTCACCACACATCTAGATAAGTTCCTTTGGGGGTCTAGTTTCCAAAATGGTGTCCTTTATGGTTTTTTTTCCACTGTTTAGGCACATCAGGGGCTCTCCAAACGCGACATAGCGTCCGATCTCAATTCCAGCCAATTCAGCGTTGAAAAAGACAAACGGTGCTCTTTCCCTTCCGAGCTCTGCCGTGCGCCCAAACAGTGGTTTACCCCCACATATGGGGTATTGGCGTATTCAGGAGAAATTGCACAACTTTTGTGGTTCATTTTCTCTTTTTACACTTGTGAAACTCAAAAAAATTGGTTCTGAACTAAAATGTTTGTGAAAAAAAGTTAAATATTCATTTTTTCCTTCCACATTGCTTCAGTTTCTGTGAAGCATGTAAAGGGTTAATAAACATCTTGAATGTGGTTTGGAGCACATTGAGGGGTGCAGTTTTTAGAATGGTGTCACTTTTCAGTATTTTCTGTCATGTACACCCCTCAAAGTGACCTCAAATGTGAGGTAGTCCCTAAAAAAATGGTTTTGTAAATTTTGTTGTAAAAATGAGAAATCGCTGATCAACTTTTAACCGTTATAACTTCCTAACAAAAAAAATGTTGTTTCCAAAATTGTACTGATGTAAAGTAAATATGTGGGAAATGTTACTTATTAAGTATTTTGAGTGATATATCTCTGTGATTTAAGCGTATAAAAATTCAAAGTTTGAAATTTTCAAAATTTTCGCCAAATTTCCATTTTTTTCACAAATAAACGCAAGTCATATTAAAGGGAATCTGTCACCCTTTTTTGGCCTATAAGCTGAGGCCACCGCCAAAAGGGGCTTATCTACAGCATTCTGTAATTATGTAGATAAGCCCCCGATGTAACCTGAAAAATAAGAAAAACAAGCTAGATTATACTCACCCAGGTGGTCTGGTCCGATGGGCATCGCGGTCCGGGTCCAGCGCCTCCCATCTTCATGCGATGACATCCTCTTCTTTGCTTCCTGTGGCGGCTCCTGCGCAGGCGTACTTTATCTGCCCTGTTGAGGGCAGAGCAAAGTAGTGCAGTGAAGTAAAGTACTGGATAAAACAGAAAGAAAAATCAGGCATGGAAGCCCTAGCCAGCTCACCACTTCCAGCCGCAGGTGCACGGGACTTCGTCTGAACCCGACGTGTAGTAGCACTGAAGAAAAATGGTATTGTCCCAGCTCCTTAAACAAATTATTTTATTGAAGACATATTTAAAATTACAAAAGCGGCTAAATCCTCCTTCTGTGATGGTGCACTAGCATGCCAATAGTCCAGCAACGCGTTTCGATCTGATACAATCTTTATCACAGCAGCTGTGATAAAGATCGTATCAGATCGAAAAGCGTAATTTTAAATATGTCTTCAATAAAAGAATTTGTTTAAGGAGCTTGGACAATACCATTTTTCTTCAGTGATAAAGTATGCCTGTGCAGGAGCCGCGACAGGAAGCAAAGAAGAGGACATCATCGCATAAAGATGGGAGGCGCTGGACCCAGACCGTGACACCCATCAGACCGGACCACACCGGGACGCCCCTGGGTGAGTATAATCTAACTTGTTTTTCTTATCTTTCAGGTTGCATCGGGGCTTATCTACAGCATTACAGAATGCTGTTGATAAGCCCCTGATGGCGGTGGCCGCAGCTTTTAGGCCAAAAATGGGGTGACAGATTCCCTTTAAATAATTTTTACCACTTCCATGAAGTACAGTATGTCACCAAAAAAACAATATCAGAATCACCGGGATCCGTTGAAACGTTCCAGAGTTATTACATAGTAACAGTTATTAAGGTTGAAGGAAGACTTTAAATCCATCTAGTTCATCCCAAAGCTTAACCTAACATGCCCTAACATGTTGATCCACATAAACATATTATCTCATAAAGTGAAAGTGGTCAGCATTGTAAAAATTGGCCTGGTCATTAACGTGCAAACCACCTTCAGGGGTAAAGGGGTTAAGAAGCCCTCCTACTCTGTGCTCAGAAGCTGTATTAATTGCACCTGTTTGAACTTGTTACCTGTATAAAAGATACCTCCACACACTCAATCACACTCCAGCCTCTCCACCATGGTCAAGACTAAAAAGCTGTCTAAGGACACCAGGGACAAAATTGTAGACTTCCACAAGGCTGGGATGGGCTGCAGGACAATAGGCAAGCAGCTTGGTGAGAAGGCAAAAACTGTTGGCACAATTATTAGAAAAAGGAAGAAGCACTAGATGACTGTTAATCTTCCTCTCTCTGGGGCTCCATGCAAGATCTTGCCTCGTGGGATAAGGATGATTCTGAGAAAGGTCTGGAATCAGCCCAGAACTACACAAGATGACCTGAAGAGAGCTGGGATCACAGTCTCAAACTTTACCATTAGTAACACACTACACCATCATGGATTAAAATCCTGCAGGGCATGAAAGGTCCCCTGCTCATGCCAGCACAAGTGCAGGCCCATTTGAACTTCACCAATGACTATCTGGATAATCTAGAGGAGGCATGGGAGAAGGTCATGTGGTCAGATGAGACCAAAATAGAACTTTTTGGTATCAACTCCACTCTCCCATGTTTGGAGGAAGAAGGATGAGTACAACCCCAAGAATAGCATCCCAACCCATGAAGCATGGTGGGGGAAACATCATACTTTGGGGGTGCTTTTATGTAAAGGGGACAGGACAGCTGCACCACATTAAAGGAAGAATGAATGGGGTTATGGATCGTGAGATTTTGGCCAACAACCAAACAAGCATTGAAGATGGGTTATGGGTGGGTCTTCCAGCATGACAATAACCCAAAACACACAGCGAGGGCAACTAAGGAGTGGCTCCATAAGATGCATTTCAAGGTCCTGGGGTCTCCAGACCTGAACCCAATAAAATATGTTTAACACCTTAAGCCCCGAGGGTGTATTGCACGTTAATGACGGGCCAATTTTTACAATTCTGACCACTGTCCCTTTATGAGGTTATAACTCTGGAACGCGTTAACGGATCCCGGTGATTCTGACATTGTTTTCTTGAGACATATTGTACTTCATGATAGTGGTAACATTTATTTGATATTACCTGCGTTTATTTGTGAAAAAAAACGGAAATTTGGCAAAAATTTTGAAAATTTCGCAATTTTCCAACTTTTAATTTTTATGCGCTTAAATCACAGAGATATGTCACACAAAATACTTAATAAGTAACATTTCCCACATGTCTACTTTACATCAGCACAATTTTGGAACCAACATTTTTTTTTTGTTAGGGAGTTATAAGGGTTAAAAGTTGGCAATTTCTCATTTTTACAACACCATTTTTCATTATGGACCACATCACATTTGAAGTCATTTTGAGGGGTCTATATGATAGAAAATAACCAAGTGTGACACCATTCTAAAAACTGCACCCCTCAAGGTGCTCAAAACCACATTCAATCACATTATTAACCCTTCTGGTGCTTCACAGGAATTTTTGGAATGTTTAAAAAAAAAATGAACATTTAAAAAAACTTACTTCACCTCCAATTTGTTTTATTTTACCAAGGGTAACAGGAGAAAATGGACCCCAAAAGTTGTTGTACAATTTGTCCTGAGTACCCCGATACCCCATATGTGGGGGTAAACCACTGTTTGGGCGCATGGCAGAGCTCGGAAGGGAAGGAGGGCCATTTGACTTTTCAATACAAAATTGGCTGGAATTGAGATGAGACGCCATGTTGCTTTTAGAGAGCCACTAATGTGCCTAAACATTGAAACCCCCCACAATTGACACCATTTTAAAAAGTAGACCCCCTAAGGAACTTATCTAGATGTGTGGTGAGCACTTTGACCCACCAAGTGCTTCACAGAAGTTTATAATGTAGAGCCGTTAAAATAAAATATAATATTTTTTCACAAAAATGAAATTTTCGCCCCTAATTTTTTATTCTCCCAAGGGTACCAGAAGAAATTGTACCCCAAAAGTTGTTGTGCAATTTGTCCTGAGTACGCTGATACCCCATATGTGGGGGTAAACCACTGTTTGAGTGCATGGCAGAGCTCGGAAGGGAAGGAGCGCTGTTTGACTTTTCAATGCAAAATTGGCTGGAATTAAGATGGGACGCCATGTTGCATTTGGAGAGCCCCTGATGTGCCTAAACATTGAAAGCCCCCACAAGTGACACCATTTTGGAAAGTAGACCCCCTAAGGATCTTATCTGGATGTGTTGTGAGAGCTTGGAACCCCCAAGTGTTTCACTACAGTTTATGACGCAGAGCCGTGAAAATAAAAATTCTTTTTTTTTCCACAAAAATTATTTTTTAGCCCCCAGTTTTGTATTTTCCCAAGGGTAACAGGAGAAATTGGTCCCCAAAAGTTGTTGTCCAATTTGTCCTGAGTATGCTGATACCCCATATGTGGGGGGGAACGACCGTTTGGGCGCATGGCAGAGCTCAGAAAGGAAGAAGCGCCATTTGGAATGCAGACTTAGATGGATTGGTCTGCAGGCGTCACGTTGCATTTGCAGAGCCCCTGATGTACCTAAACAGTAGAAACCCCCCACAGGTTACCCCATATTGGAACCTAGACTTCCCAGGGAACTTATCTAGATGTGTTGTGAGAACTTTGAACCCCCAAGTATTTCACTACAGTTTATAACGCATAGCCGTGAAAATAAAAAATCATTTTTTCCTACAAAAATTGTTTTTCAGCCCCCCAAATTTTTATTTTCCCAAAGGTAACAGGAGAAATTGGTCCCCAAAAGTTGTTGTCCAATTTGTCCTGAGTACGTTGATACCCCATATGTGGGGGGAACCACCGTTTGGGTGCATGGCAGAGCTTGGAAGGGAAGGAGCGCCATTTGGAATGCAGACTTAGATGGATTGGTCTGCAGGCATCACATTGCATTTGCAGAGTCCCTGATGTACCTAAACAGTAGAAACCCCCCCACACGTGACCCCATATTGGAACCTTGACCCTCCAAGGAACTTATCTAGATGTGTTGTGAGGACTTTGAACCCCCAAATATTTCACTACAGTTTATAACGCAGAGCCATGAAAATAAAAAATAATTTTTTCCTACAAAAATGTTTTTTTAGCCCCCCCAAATTTTTATTTTCCCAAGGTTAAAAAGAGAAATTGGACCCCAGAAGTTGTTGTCCAATTTGTTCTGAGTATGCTGATACCCCATATGTTGGGGTAAACCCGTTTGGGCGCACGGGAGAGCTCAGAAGGGAAGGAGCACTGTTTTACTTTTTCAACGCAGAATTGGCTGGAATTGAGATCGGACGCCATGTCGCGTTTGGAGAGACCTGATGTGCCTAAACAGTGCAAACCCCCAATTCTAACTGAAACCCTAACCCAAACACACCCCTAACCTTAATCCCATCCACATACCTAACCCTAATCCCAACCATAACCCTAATCACACCCCTAACCCTGACACACCCCTAACCCTAATCCCAACCATAAAAGTAATCCAAACCCTAACCCTAGCCCCAAACCCAACCCTAATGGGAAAATGGAAATAAATACATTTTTAAAAATTGTATTACTTTTCCCTAACTAAGGGGGTGATGAAGGGGGGTTTGATTTACTTTTATAGTGGGTTTTTTAGCGGATTTTTATGATTGGCAGCCGTAACACACTAACAGACGCTTTTTATTGCAAAAAAGCCGGATTACTCACCGGTAATACTCTTTTAGTGAGTCCACGACAGCACCCTACTGGAGAGAGGGATCCGCCCCGCAGGAACAGGAAACCTATTGAGAAATAAAAGGGGGCGGTCCGCCTCTCCTCCTCAGTTTTGATTTCAGAGTACCCGGAGGACCGCCAATATTAGGCAAATATCATTTATTTCATTCTTTAAACTTATTTGCTTATGATTAAAAGGATTTTACTCAAATAATATGCATTATATTAATATAGGGAGGGATGTAAGAGGGTGCTGTCGTGGACTCACTAAAAGAGTATTACCGGTGAGTAATCCGGCTTTTTACTCTTCGCCACGACAGCACCCTACTGGAGATCTTTCAGAGACCATCACCTAGGGAGGGGACCACCGTGCTGAGGACAGTCCTGCCAAAGTCTAGGTCAGAAGTTGACGATAGGTCTAGCCTATAGTGGTTATAAAATGTAGAAGGATTTGACCACGTTGCCGCCTTACATATAGTTTCAATCGGGACGTCTCCCCTCTCTGCCCAGGAGGATGCCATCGCTCTGGTAGAGTGTGCCGTTATGCCTTCCAGAGGGTTTTCTTTCCTCGCGGAGTAAGCCAGTCTGATAGCCTCTCTGATCCACCGGGATAAGGTGCTTTTTGTTACTCCATGACCCTTCTTGACACCCTGGAAGGAAATAAACAGAGCCCTACTCTGTCGCCAGCTACTGGTCTTTTCAATGTATTTTAACACTACTCTTAACGTCTAGAGTGTGATATTTTTGTTCTTCAGGAGTGGAGGGATTACTGAAGAAAGTGGGCAAGATTATTTCTTGTGACCTGTGGAATTTTTTCGCTACTTTGGGTAGGTAGGAAGGGTCTGGTTTAAGAATTAACTTATCCTGAAAGGTTAACAAAAAAGGTGGATCTATAGAGAGTGCTTGGATGTCACTGATTCTCCTAGCTGAAGTCAGTGCTACCAAGAGGGCCGTTTTTAGTGATAGACATTTAATTGGTATTGAGTCTATTGGCTCGAATGGAGAGTCTGTTAGGGCTTGTAAGACTAAATTTAAATCCCAGGGTGGAATTCTAGGTATGTTAACTGGATTCATTCTTTCGCAGGCCGTAATAAATCTGGATACCCATCTATCCCCCGCAATGTTATGGCCATAGAGGGCTCCTAGTGCTGAAACATGAACCTTTAAGGTGTTTACAGTTAGACCTAGTTCTCTCCCTTTTTGAAGAAACTCCAGGATAGAATGTATCGGAATCTCTGATGTGTTGGTAGATGTATGGAATTGAAAAATTTTTCTCCATACTCTTGTATAGATTTTTGTGGTGGAGGGTTTTCTACTATGGAGAAGCGTATCAATTAAACCCCCCAAGAATCCTCTCGATCTTAGCATCTGCCTCTCAAGTTCCAGGCCGTCAGGTGGAGATTGTCCACCTGAGGGTGGAAAAACGGACCCTGGAAGAGAAGGTTGGGCGTTGAGGGGAGGACCCAAGGATCTGAGACCGACATGGTCCGTAGCCATGAGAACCATGGTCTCTTGGGCCAGAATGGAGCTATCAGTACAACTCTCGCCCCTTCTTCTCTGATTTTGCGTATAACTTGAGGTAGCAATATGATCGGAGGAAATGCGTACGCCAGACTGAACTGCCAAGGGGCTTGGAGAGCGTCCAGAATGTCCGGGTGATCCGCTGGAGATAGGGAAGCAAATCTCCGGACTTTTCTGTTTTTCCTTGTGGCGAAAAGATCTATCTGAGGACGGCCCCAAAGAGATATTATGTCCAGAAATATTTGCTGGTTTAGACACCACTCTCCTTGTCTCAGGGTGTGTCGGCTTAAAAAGTCCGCCTGCTGATTGCTTGCTCCTCTTATGTGCAGCGCAGTAAGGGATGTTAGGTGACTTTCTGCTAGATTTAGGATTTCTGTAGCAGAAGACATCAGAGTCTCTGATCGCGTACCTCCTTGCCGATTTAGATACGCCACTGTGGTGGTGTTGTCGGATAGGACTCTGACGTCTTTCCCCCGAAGCTGTGGGAGGAAATGATATAAGGCGTATTTTACAGCATTCAGTTCTTTAAAGTTAGAGGAGCTGCCGCTTTCCTCCATGCTCCATGACCCCTGGCAATAATCATTTCCCATATGAGCGCCCCATCCATGAGGACTGGCGTCAGTGGTTATGGTATGAGATGGCGTTATTACCCATGGAACCCCACTCATCAAATGGTTTGAGTCTAGCCACCACTCTAAGGAAGTTAAAACCTCCTGAGACAAGGTTATTTTTGCATTTAGGCGCCCAAATAACCGTCTATCCTCTTGTAAAACTTGATGTTGTAGTGTACGAGTATGGTGTTGAGCCCATCTCACTGCTGGTATACAAGAGATAAGGGACCCTAATAACGACATAGCTTGTCTTAGGGATATACGCGGATTATTTATTGCAGCTAGGACTTTGTGTCTGATCAGTAGAACCTTTACCTGCGGCAGAAGACACTTTTGAGATATGGAGTCTAACTGGAACCCCAAGAACGCCTGACGGGAAAGTGGAGTGAGTCTGGATTTGTCGGTATTGATTATCCAGCCCAGGTCCTGTAGAGAGGAAATTGCGTGAGCTAAACGATCAGCACATTGAGTACCTGAATTTCCTATTACCAAAAAGTCATCCAGATAGGGCACAATCAAAGTTTCCTTCTGGCGTAGGTATGCCATCACCTCTAGCATTATCTTGGTGAAGATCCTCGGCGCTGTTGAGAGGCCGAAGGGTAAGGCCGCATACTGGAAGTGACGAACCTCGTTGTTGATTTTTACCGCCACTCTGAGGAATTTTTGGTATCTGTTATGAATGGGGAGATGATAGTAAGCATCCTTTAGATCAATGCCCCCCATCATACAGTTTGGGAAGAGGAGTTTTATGGTGGACCTAATGGACTCCATTTTAAATGTATAATTTTCAATGAATGAATTGAGTTTTTTAAGGTTTATGATGGTTCTGAAAGAACCATCGGGCTTAGAGATTAGGAATAGGGGAGAATAGAATCCCCTACCCTCCTGTCCCACCGGCACTTGGACTAGGACCCGTTTTGATATTAGGGTTTGGATTTCAAGCTCTAAAGCCTGTTGCTGTATAGGCGAGCTGAGAGTTGTTATAATATAAGACTCGTGGGGCACACGAGAGAATTTTAATTTAATTCCATCTCGGACGATATTTAAAACCCACGAGCTAGATGTTATCTTCTCCCATTGGGTGGTGAAAAATTTAAGTCTGCCCCCAACTGGTATGTCCTCAGTATTTGTCTTTTGGGGGGTTGGGTCTTCTAAACATGGTACCTCTCTGCTTGTCGTCCTTAGGGGTCCATGTTGTAGACCTATCCGTTTGCCTCCTTTTGCCAAACGGCCTCCTCTTAAAGGCTCTCCTGTAAAAGGGAATAGAGGATTCAGGAAAAGCTTTCTTCCTGTCCTTTGCCTTTTTGAGTATCTCATCTAAGGTTTTACCAAAGAGGTACTCACCCTCACATGGGATTGCGCATATTTTAGATTTAGATTGCGCGTCCCCTTTCCAACTCTTCATCCATAGGGCTCTTCTTGCGTTATTCACAAGGCCCGCAGATCTTGCTGCTAAACGGAGTGAGTTGGCGGAGGCGTCTGCCAGAAAGGCCGCTGCTCCTCGTATTAAAGGGATGGCTGCTCTTAGTTTTTCCCTTGAGCTTTTCTTTTCAATTTGCTGGTCTAACTGATCAATCCAGATGATCATTGACCGGGCCGCGCAAGTGCTGGCTACTGCAGGTTTGAATATTCCTGTAGCCGCTTCCCAGGAACGTTTAAGGGATGATTCAGCCTTACGATCCAAAGGATCGACCAATAGTCCCGCATCCTCCACAGGTAGAGTGGATTGTTTGGAGGTAGAGGCTACAGCTGCGTCGACCTTAGGGACTTTGGTCCAAGTAAGAAGCTCCTCGTCACTAAACGGATATTTACGTTTTGACGCTGAGGGTAGAAAGCCTCTCTGATCTTGCTTCTCCCACTCTCTTTTAATTAATGTTTTCACTGCTGGTATAACCGGAAAACATCTCCTCTTTCTGTCTGCCAAACCCGCGAACATTATCTCTTGCGCGGTTTGCGCACCCTTAGACTCCTCACACCCCATGGTATTTCGAATAGATTTTACCAAGTTGTCCACACTGTCCAAAGGAAAACATGAGCGTCCCTCAATCTCTGATGAGGATGATGACGCTGGACATGATGATAGGGAGGCATCTGACAGTATCGGTTGGTCACTGTCGGAGTCTGACACAAGTGTCGGTGTTTTAGATTTAGAACTACGCGGTTTTTCCTGGGTCATATTTTTTAGTTCTTCTCTAATAATGGCCCGTAGGTCCGTAATGGACACTGCTGCTCCCTGTGTTGTTTCTTTAAAACAGTCCTCACAAAGTTTTTTGGGGTATGAGTCAGGGAGGGGCTGGTTACACAAGGCACATTCCCTGTGCTTCGTTTTTTGTCGTTTTTTGCTCTAAGCGTGTAAGTAGAGAGAGAAAGGGAAAAGAGAGAGATAGGGAGACAGCGTTAGCTTAATAGGCAGAGTTCACAACTCACCCAGTGAAGCAAACAATACCGGATCAGAAGGCCGAGATCCTGTTCTGGAACCGTCGCTTTTACGAGCGGTGTCCGAGGATCCTCTGGCGTGATCTTTGGCGGGGGGTACTGGAACTCCGGTTGTGGGGTCCATGGCACCTGGGGATGACATCTCTGCATCGCCGTTTCAGTGTTAGTGAGCGCTTTAAATAGAGCGCCAAAACGTTTTTTTTTTTTTTGCGCATGCGCAGACCAGTGCCGGCTCCCCTGCCCCGGATCCGGCCTAGGCGCCCCGGAAGTCCAAGATCCACTTCCGGGGTAGCCTGTATTTGCGGCGGTCGGCGCATGTGCAGCCCGGGATTCAACGCCGGGCCGCAATGGAAGGTCACCTTACCCGGCTCCTGCTGCCGTACCGCACGCTGGGAAGGACGCCGGTCGGCCTTTCCTGGACCCGGCCGTCTGCCCGCTCCATCAGACGAGGAGGGAGCCGTCTAACGGAACTCCCCCGACGCTGCTTCTGAGCCGCAGCCCCTGCCGTTCTCTCGGATACTGCGCAGGCGGCATGCAAGCCCAGGTATGCTTTCTCATTCAGAAGTCCTGTCGTTCCCGCAGGAACAGGAAACCTAAACTGAGGAGGAGAGGCGGACCGCCCCCTTTTATTTCTCAATAGGTTTCCTGTTCCTGCGGGGCGGATCCCTCTCTCCAGTAGGGTGCTGTCGTGGCGAAGAGTAAAAATAGTTTTTGCGTCTCCCCATTTTGAGAGCTATACTTTTTCCTAATTTTGGTCCACAGAGTCATGTGAGGTCTTGTTTTTTTGTGGGACAAGTTGTTGTTTTTATTGGTACCATTTTCGGGCATGTGACATTTTTCGATCGCTTTTTATTCCGATTTTTGTGAGGTAGAATGAATAAAAACCAGCTATTCATGAATTTCTTTTGGTGGGGCGCTTATACCGTTCCACGTTTGGTAAAATTGATAAAGCAGTTTTATTCTTCGGGTCAGTACAATTACAGCGATACCTCATTTATATAATTTTTTATGTTTTGGCGCTTTTATACGATAAAAACTATTTTATATAAAAAATAATTATTTTTGCATCGCTTTATTCTGAGGACTATAACTTTTTTATTTTTTCGTTGATGACGCTGTATGGCTCGTTTTTTTGCAGGACAACATGACGTTTTCAGTGGTATCATGGTTATTTATATCCGTCTTTTTGATCGCGTGTTATTCCACTTTTTGTTTGGCGGTATGATAATAAAGCGTCGTTTTTTGCCTTTTTTTTTTTTTTTACGGTGTTCACTAAAGGGGTTAACTAGTGGGACAGTTTTATAGGTCGGGTCTTTATGGATGCGGCGATACTAAATATGTGTACTTTTATTGTTTTTTTTGTTTTTTATTTAGATAAAGAAATGTATTTATTGGAACAATATATATTTTTTATTTATTTAGGAATTATTTTTTTTATTTTTTTTTTTACACATGTACATATTTTTTTTTCACTTTTTTACATTGCCCCATGGGGGGACATCACATTATAGTGACAGATCGCTAATCTGACACTTTGCAGTGCACTGTGTCAAATCAGCGATCTGACAGGCACTGCAGGGAGGCTTCCCGGCGCCTGCTCTGAGTAGGCGCTTGAAAGCCACCTCCCTGCAGGACCCAGAAGGCCCCCGGTGGCCATTTTGGATCTGGGCCTGCAGGGAGGAGGTAGGAGACCCTTGGAGCAACGCGATCACATCGCGTTGCTTCGAGGGTCTCAGGGAAGCACGCAGGGAACCCCCTCCCTGCGCTATGCTTCCCTGTGCCGTCGGAACGCTGCGATCATCTTTGATCGCAGTGTGCCGGGGGTTAATGTGCCAGGAGCGGTCCGTGACCACTCCTGGCACATAGTGCCGGATGTCAGCTGCGATATGTCAGCTGCGATAGTCAGCTGACACCCGGCCCCGATCGGCCGCGCTCCCCCCGTGAGTGCGGCTGATCGGTGATGACGTAGTATCCCGTCGGTGGTCATACGGGCCAATACCACCTCGACGGGATAGTACGTCAGATTGTCAGAAAGGGGTTAAGATTCTGCCTCTCACAGTTGAAGTATACCCATGATAACAATTACAGACGTCTCCATTCTTTGTAGCTGGGAAAACTTGCAAAATCTGCATTTTATAAAATGCTTATTTTCCCCATAGTATATTTTGTCATTTTTTGCATTTAAAAAATTACAAAGAGGAAAATGGGCCGATGCAAACGTTTGGGCTACCTTTGGAGATTTGTGTGCTCAGATAACTTTGACCAAGGTTTCAGACCTTAATTAGCCTGTTAAAGTTCTGGCTTCTTCACTATCATCGTTAGGAAAGGCCAGATGATGCAAATATACCAGCTTGCTATGTGGGGATCATTATACTACTTGGAGGGCTATGTGGGGAGCCATTTTACTGTTTGTGAGGCTAGTGGGGGCATTATAATATGTGCAGGCCATTATACAGTGTGGAGAATTTTATTGAACTCATCATGCTGTGTTGGGCCATTATACTGCGTGGGGGCCACTATAGTGTATGTAGGTCAACTATACTCTATGGAGGGCCATCATATTGTGTGGAGGGCTGTGTCAGGGCCATCATACTATGTGTATGGGATATCATACATGTGCAGGGTACTATGGGGGTATCTTACTGTGTTTGTAGGGTACTTTTTTGTGGGTAGGCCCAATTAGAAATTCTGGTATGGTGCCCCATGATTTCTGTGTGTGTGATTTTCTGGGTGTACGCTAACTACTGAACTAGACACCTTCTTACGTCTAACATATGGACGAGTGAAGTGAAGTGAAGGGGGGCCTGCAGACATGGCTGATGTCAATGCCACTAGAAGAACTGTCTTAAAAGATAGAGTCTTAAAGGGAGTCTGTCACCCCCAAAATCGTATATGAGCTGCGGCCACCGGCATCAGGGGCTTATCCACAGCATTCTATAATGCTGTAGATAAGCCCCCGATGTATCCTGAAAGATGAGAAATAAAGGTTATATTATAGTCACCCAGGGGCGGTCCCGCTGCGGTCCGGGTCCGATGGGCGTCGCGGTCCGGTCCAACGCCTATCTTCATATGATGACGTCCTCTTCTTGTCTTCTTGCCGCGGCTCCTGCGAAGGCGTACTTTGTCTGCCCTGTTGAGGGCAGAGCAAAGTACTGCAGTGCACAGGCGCCGGGAAAGGTCAGAGAGGCCCGGCGCCAGATTTCTCCACCAGAAATAATGGGGAGTAGAATCCTTCTGTCTTTTCATCTTTTCCTGAGGGGGATGGGGGACTCTACTGTAGGACAGCTTTGTCCACTAGATTAAATACTTTGTGTTCCAAGGCCCATTGTTCCTCTGGAGAGGACTGACATCTTTTCCCAGGTCGGGAGAAAGATGGATGATCTTCCTCCCACCTGGGAAAGACCATCACTGGGAGGGGCTTCCTATCCTGAGAGGAACCCCCAAAGAGGAATCCTCTGCTTTTCTTTTTCCCTTCTTCGCATCTATTTTGCTCTCTCGGGGGCCTTCTACAAAAACATTTTTTACTCCAAAAAGGCTGTTTATTTGTGGGAATAGGCAGGTTGGGAAAATCTTTTTTCTTATCTCCTGGTTTCTCAAAAATGTCATCTAATGTTGACCCAAACAGGAAATCACCTTTGCAGGAGATGGAACAATTTAGACATTGTTTGGACATCCCCAGGGCCACATTTAATTCTGAGAACTCTACGGGCTGCATTGCAGAAGGCTGCGGATTTGGCCAACAGTCGAACTGAATCAGCTGACAAGTCAGCCAGGAAAGCCGCAGCCCCCCGCATTAAGGGAATGCACGCTAGTATCTTCTCCCTAGATACCCTATCCCGGAGCTGTTTCTCTAATAGGTCTAACCACATAATTAAAGACCTGGCTGTGCAAGTTGCTGCTATAGCAGGTCTTAAACTGACCCCGGATGCTTACCAAGCACCTTTAAGGAATCGGTTCTTTTATCTAATGGATACTTCAATACTCCCATGTTCTCAAGAAGAAGGGCAAATTTCCTGGAAGCCTTAGCTACAGCTACATCTAACTTTGGGGCTTTATCGCAGGACATGGATGGTGGATCATCAAAAGGATATTTCCTTTTGAGGGACGCCACTGAGGATTTTTTTCTTTCGGGTTCTTTTTCATTCCTTCTTAATTAGAGACTGTATATTCTCATTAAGAGGGAAAGAACTACGCTTTTTTGTCCGAGTCCCCCAAACATAACATCCTGTACTGATTTTTCTGGGTGAGGGTCCATCTATGTCTACTAATGGGAAACAATGGCACCTTCCCATCTCTTTCTCGGAGGATGAAGAAGAGTCTGATGAACCCGAGTCTCTCTGTTCTTTCTCTGAACTACTGGTCTTGGATTCAGGGCACCTACTGCTGGTCTTCTGCCTCTTGATACTGACCCCCTGGGAATGGGATTTAAAGGTGCTTTCGACCTCCGATCTGATTACAGATCTTAACTTAGAGGCGAAATTTGGGGACTCGTCACATACCACCTGCTCTATGCATGATTGGCAGAGTCTCTTTTCCCAGGTGACGGGTAAATCCTCATTACTAGCGTTGAGCGACTTTTGCTTTTTTAGGATCGAGTTGGGTTTTGTGAAACCCGACCTTCTCGAAAGTCGGATCGCGTGAAATCGGCCGATTCTACTGTAAAGTCGGGTTCCGGACAGGAACACGAAACCCAATGCAAGTCAATGTGGATTATTTTTTACATTTACTTAATTTTTTACATTTACTTAATATCTCTATCTCTCGTCCACGTCCACGTCCACTTCACCGGAATGAGGGTTCATGCTGCTCACAGTCACACCGTGGCCATTTCACAGATAAAACTCAAGAAAAAAATACAAAATGAGCATATACCTTGTAGTAATCACACATTTTTTTTTTTAAAAAAGCAAAACTTTAGGTTCCTGCAAACTGCCGTATATATTTAGCGCTGTGATCGCGTGGGCTCTTGCTGAGTGCCGCCACGATATCTATATGAGAGCTGACACCCTGCAGCAATGCCCATGATTGGTGCTAGCACTGATCGCAGGTGTTTAACCCCTGTGATTCCGCTGTCAATAGTGACAGCGACATTGCGGGGCATCACAGAGGGAGCGAACTCCCTCTGCGCTCCCATCAGCATAACGCGATGCATTCGCGTTATGCCGATGGTTCCCATGGTGACCACAGGCCGAAAGATGGCCGCAGGGTCACCCAGGAACAATGTTGACACTCCTCCTCCCTGCATGTCAGATGCTGAACTAATTCTCTGTAATGCAGAAGCATTGTAAAGTATTAGATCAGCAAGCTTTCAGTGTAAAATTGATGTCCCATCCTGAGAAATTGTAAAAAAAATTAAAAAAAAGTGAATAAAAATTGCAAAAATATTAAAAAATCTCAAAATAAAGAACAAAAAAGGAAACGTATTAATCCAATAAGTACACATATTTGGTATTGCTGTGTCCAGAACGACCCGACCTATAAACCGGTCCCATTAGTTAACCCCTTCAGTGAAAACTGTTAAAAAAACACAAGGCAAAAAATGATGCGTTATCATCATAGTGCAGAACAAAAAGTGGAATAAAAAGCGATAAAAAAGACCAATCTAAATAAAAAAGTATCTCTGAAAATGTCATCTTGTCCCGCAAAAAAACAAGCTGCATAGAGCACCCTCAGCAGAAAAATAAAAGCTATATCTCTCAGAATAAAGCTATGCAAAAACTTTTTTTCCCAGGCTCGAGTTCATATGAGTTCATCCAGCAGGGGGCGCATCACCGCGACTCGAGGTAACTACAGGACATTCCCCTGCATTCCATTCATTCACCTAGTTTTACAGACAGGAGCACAGCTGCATTAGCAGAGCTCCTGGGTGTAAAATGATTTAACCCCTTCAGATGGATTTACAGCGTGGGGCAAGACTGAACGACGGAAGGTATGGAATATTGTTGTTTTGTTTAACTTTATTTCAGGTGACAAGGGTCTTCAGGTGGATTAAGAGTATAATAAAATATTAAAAATAGTATTAGTTCTTACCGGTAATTCGGTTTCTAGGAACCTTCCACGACAGCCACTTCGGAGGTTGTCTTCCCCGCCCTAATAGGGGACAGGAACACAAAGAGGTTAAATACCCCTCCCCTTCCTGCACCGCCAGTGTTTTCCTGGACACAGTAGCATGTATAATTACCACAAAAGTGCAGGAATCATCCCATAAAATATTAGGTAGGGAGGGAAATTAGTGCTGTCGTGGAAGGTTCCCAGAAACCGAATTACCGGTAAGAACTAATTCTATTTTCTCTAGTCACCTTCCACGACAGCCACTTCGGAGTAGTACCAACAGCTAATTTCTCTAGGGAGGGATCACGGCCTGCAGAACACGTCTGCCAAATGTTAAATCCCTATTGAAATTTAGCCGGTAATGTCTGGTGAACGTATGGATGGACGACCAGGTGGCGGCTCTGCATATCTGCTCTGACGAAGCATTCCCCCTCTCTGCCCATGATGTTGCCATCGCTCGGGTAGAATGTGCTTTCAGAGAGGCAGGAGGATCCAGTCCCTGTGATGAATATGCCAGACAAATAGACTGCTTGATCCAGTTTGCTATAGTGTTTTTTGCTGCTTTCTTTCCTTTGTTTCGTCCTGAGAACTGGATGAATAAATTCTGATCAATTCGCCAGGCTTCAGTCTGTTGTAAGTAAGATAGGACCACCCTGCGAACATCCAAAGTGTGGAAGGTCTGTACTTTAGGGTTGGAGGGGTTTGGGCAGAATGACGGTAGTACAATGTCCTGGTCTTCTGTGGAAATTCGAGACCACCTTAGGTAAAAAGGACCGGTCTAGTTTTAGTATAATGCAATCCGTTATGAACATTAGATAAGGTTCCTGTATTGACAGGGCCTGTAATTCTCCAATACGTCTAGCCGTAGTGATTGCGACTAGAAAGACTGTTTTAAGAGTTAAGTTCTTTATGGTTACAGCATCCAGGGGTTCAAATGGATCCTGGGTTAGACCGTTAAGTACTGTATTGAGGTCTCAGGAAGGCACTTTACTACGGAGTGTAGGACGAATCCTAGATGCTGCTGTCATAAATCGCTTAATCCAGAGGTGGTTGGCTAAATTTAAATAAAAAAAGCTACTAAGGGCCGATACTTGCAATTTGAGTGTGCTAGGGGTAAGGCCCATTTCAAAGCCCTTCTGTAAAAATTCTAAGATTCTCGCTACATTAGGATTGAAGGGGTCTGGAATTTCCGGGGAGCACCAGGACGTAAATTTTTTCCAGACCTTATTATAGCTGGCATTGGTTACCGCCTTTCTGCTTTTTTGGAGGGTCTGGATTAGGTCATCCGAGAGTCCTCTGGCTTTTAAAATTGTGGCTTCAGTAGCCATGCTGCCAAGTTCAATCTGCTTAGGTCCGGATGTAGTAGGGGACCCTGGTGTAGGAGATCGAGTTTTTGAGGTAGAAGGTAGGGACCTTCCAGGGCCATATCTAATAGGGCACAGTACCAACTCCTCCCGGGCCACAATGGAGCAATCAAGATTGTGGTAACTCTGTGTCATGCGGGTACTGGGTAGACTACAGGTGATTACCCGGGCCCCTGCGATATCCCTCAGACTAGGGAAAACCCTGTCTGTCCCTCTCCCAGAATTTACACTGATGGTGTGCTTGTCTGGGCCGCCAGGCCTGACCCTGACTCCTGTTTCAGTCCTATGCTGAAACCTCAACCCGCCACCCAGTGATTAGACCACACACCAACCCCTACAGAAAGCACAGACAGGTAAAACTAAAAACGCACCACGCCGCAGACACTCAGGAAAACACTAAAATGTGCACAGGGCAAAACAAATACAAATATAGGAAGGAGAAATATGACAAAGGATAATACACCACCAGATACGATATTTCTTCTCCTAGACCACCACTCCAGACCGAGATCACCAGGCACAAGACACAAGCTATAATCGGCGACGCCCAAAGTCCAGAATGACTATTTAAAGGCCACGGGCATGACCCAGCCTCCAACCCGATTACCAGCTAGATTAACCCCGGACAACCTGGATAAAGTCTAGCCGGCGCCACAGAACGTATAGTGGACGAATGTGGAATTACCGCTGTCTGTCGGACGCCCTAGTGTGAATAGCATCCGACATGACAGTACCCCACCTTCTACGAGGGACCCCAGGGCCCTCACGACTTATAGGACCCGGCTTGTCCGGATGGCGGCGGTGAAACATACTGACCAGCCGGTCCGCATGTATGTCCGAAGCTGGTACCAAGACCTCTCCTCCGGCCCATAACCACACCAGTGTACCAGATACTATAATGTGCGGCGCACCATACGAGAGTCAACTACCTTGGAGACTTCAAACTCCAAATTGCCATCTACCAAGACTGGAGGTGGCATCGGCGCCGCATCCGCGGAACCCACCACCTTCTTTAAAAGAGATCTGTGAAACACGTTGTGTATCTTATAAACCGTAGGAAGCTCCAATCGGTAGGCTACCGGGTTAATGATGGCGGCGACCCTAAATGGACCAATAAACCTTGGACCCAATTTCAGGGATGGTACTTTGAGTTTTATGTTTTTTGTGGACAACCACACCCAATCACCCACACCCAGGTCCAGACCTGGCACACGTCTACTGTCAGCCACTCGTTTGTACCTTGCACCCACGCTCAGCAAGCGCTGTTTCACTCTCCTCCAAACGGATGACAGTTCTGCTCCTAGCTGGTCCTCCTCCGGAACGCCAGCAGAGCCACCCTGATGCAGAGTACAAAATTGAGGGTGGTACCCGTAAACACAAAAGAACGGGGACTCCCCAGATGATTCCTGGCGGTGATTATTAATGGCAAACTCAGCCAAAGGAAACAACGTCGACCACTCCTCCTGATTGTCAGAAAGAAAGCAGCGTAAATACTGCTCCAAATTCTGGTTCATACGCTCGGTCTGACCATTTGACTGAGGATGAAACGCCGAAGAATGCGACAACTTGATCCCCAGCCGTGAGCAAAATGCTTTCCAAAACTTTGCCACAAACTGAGTACCCCTATCCGACACTATGTCAGACGGGACCCCGTGAAGTCTGACCACCTCCTGCACAAAAACCTGAGCCAGAGTCTTCGCGTTAGGCAACGAAGGCAAGGACACAAAGTGTGACATCTTTGAGAACCGATCAACAACCACCAGGATGACCGTGTTCCCAGCTGAGGAGGGCAAGTCTGTAATAAAATCCATAGAGATCTCCGTCCATGGCCTACTGGGTACCCCTAGAGGATGTAACGAGCCAGCAGGACGAGAGCGAGGCGTCTTAGCCCCAGCACATGTGGTACATGCTGACACGTACGAGATCACGTCCTGTCGGATTTTGGGCCACCAAAACCGACACGACACCAACTCCAAGGTACCCCTAACCCCTGGATGGCCAGCCAGAACAGCATCATGATGCTCACCCAACACCTTTAGGCGAAGATGGAGCGGTACAAATGATTTGTTAATGGGAAGCTCTGGTGGTACCTCCTCCTGAGCCTCGGCAATCTCAGCCTCAACCTCTGTCGTGAGAGCCGAGACCACTACACCCTTTTGGAGGATGGGTACCGGATCTTCCCAAGGTTCTTTCCCCGGAAAACACCTGGATAAAGCATCTGCCTTAGTGTTCTTAGACCCCGGTCGGTACGTAACAAAAAAGTTGAATCGCGTGAAAAAAAATGCCCAGCGAGCCTGCCTGGGGGACAGACGCTTGGCTGACTCTAAATAAAGCAGATTTTTATGGTCGGTGATAACTGTAACCTGGTGGACCGACCCCTCCAAGAAGTGTCGCCATTCCTCAAAAGCCAACTTGATAGCCAACAACTCCCTGTTGCCGATATCGTAGTTAAGTTCGGCGAGCGACAACTTCTTGGAAAAGTAGGCGCATGGACGCAACTCGCCCAAGGATGAGCCTTGTGACAGCACCGCCCCCACTCCAACCTCAGACGCATCGACTTCCACGGTAAATGGTTTTGATACGTCCGGTTGCACCAGAAAGGGGGCCGAAGCAAAACTGTTCTTCAGAAATTCGAATGCGCGCGCACAGCAGCCTCAGGCCAGGCGGAGAAATTGGTACCCTTTTTCGTCATGTCAGTAAGCAGTTTAGCAATGGTAGAAAAATCTTTGATAAATTTTCTAAAATAATTAGAAAATCCAAGGAACCGCTGGAGTGCTTTTAGGTTATCAGGCCGTTCCCAATGCAGCACCGCTTGCACCTTAGCGGCATCCATTTTAAATCCTGAAGCAGACACAATATAACCCAAGAAAGGCAACTCCTGAACCGAAAAAACACATTTCTCCAGTTTTGCATAGAGCTTATTTTCCTGAGTAGCTGTAACACCTGCCTCACATGCTCTAAATGAGTATCACGGTTGCATGAATAAATGAGAATGTCATCTAGGTACACAATAACGAATTTCCCCAGTATATGCGAGAACACATCATTTATGAAATGTTGAAATACAGCAGGCGCGTTTGTCAACCCAAATGGCATCACCAAATTTTCAAAATGACCCTCAGGAGTATTAAAAGCCGTCTTCCACTCATCACCTTGACGGACTCTTATGAGGTTGTATGCCCCCCTGAGGTCAAGCTTGGAAAACCACTTAGCACCAGCCACCTGGTTGAACAAATCAGGTATCAGTGGCATAGGTTATGGATCACGAACCGTAATCTGGTTTAACGCCCTGAAATCCAGACACGGGCGTAGTCCGCCATCTTTCTTCTTAACGAAGAAGAACCCCGCTGCCACCGGCGAGGACGAAGGCCTGATGTGCCCTTTGCTCAAAGTCTAAGCAATGTAGTCTTTTAAAGCTTGCCTCTTAGGACCAGAGATGTTAAACATCCTAGCTTTCGGCAATTTGGCCCCTGGTTTAAACCTAATAGTACAGTCATAGGGTCGATGTGGTGGCAATTCTGAGCAACCCTTCTCAGAGAACACATCTGCGAAATCCAGCAGAGACTCAGGAATGCTAGAAGTCACAGCGGACACACATGTGGCCAGGCAATTCTCCTGGCAGAATCCGCTCCACTGAATTATGTCCTGAGTTTTCCAGTCAATCACTGGGTTGTGCATAGACAACCAAGGAAAACCCAGAACCATTTGTGCAGGAAGATTACTGAGCACCCTACATGTAACTTGCTCAGAATGTAAGACCCCAATGTGGAGTTTAACTTCAGCCACAAACTCAGTAATCTCCCCCTGTGGGAGTGGAGTAGCATTGATGGTGACCACCCGGATAGGATGAGGCAGTTTTTCGACCGTGAACCCGGCCGTGCGCGCAAACTCCTCATCTATCCCACTATCCACAAAAACAGTGATTGGCAGCTCTCTGCCAGGGACCATAACTCTAGCAGGAAGCATACATTGAGAGACCACCATGGAGGATATGCATAAGCTCAGATTGGCCTCCTCCACACCCTCTGAGCTTAGTAGTTTTTCACCGTTGCGCTTTTCTTAGAAAACAGAGGACAAGCATTAACATAATGTCCTTTTTTACCACAGCAAAAACAGGCTCCCTGTTTCCTGAGTGAGGGGGCTCGATGATGTGACACCCCTGCGATTTGCATAGGCTCCATGGGCTCACCTGCAGCAACCTCACGTGCACCTATGCCCTCCCCCATAAGTGGCGTCTCTTGCACCCCGACGCAAACGGCAATCAATGTGGACAACAAGACTCATAGCAGACTCCAGAGAAGCAGGAGTCTCATACATCAGGAGAGCTTGTTTAACCCTTCTCGAAACCCCATGTACAAACTGACTCCGCAGCGCCGGGTCATTCCATTGTGTGTCCACCGCCCAGCGGCGAAATTCAGAACAGTAATCCTCCGCCATTCGCTCCCCCTGGCGGAGAGCACGTATTTTAGATTCTGCTAGAGCCAATCTGTCAGGATCATCATATAGGAGCCCAAGAGCAGAAAAAAAAAACTCCACTGAGTTAAATGCAACTGAATCAGATGGTAATGAAAATGCCCATGCTTGGGGGTCTCCGTTCAGTAATGACAATACCAGGCCCACACGGGATCCATGGCATCCAAAATTTATTTAGGCCGATTATAATGTCATGCTGGTACTGGGTAGACTACAGCTGATTACCCGGGCCCCTGCGATATCCCTCAGACTAGGGAAAACCCTGTCTGTCCCTCTCCCAGAATTTACACTGATGGTGTGCTTGTCTGGGCCGCTAGGCCTGACCCTGACTCCTGTTTCAGTCCTATGCTGAAACCTGCACCCGCCACCCAGTGATTAGACCACACACCAACCCCTACAGAAAGCACAGACAGAGAAAACTAAAAACGCACCACGCCGCAGAAACTCAGGAAAACACTAAAATGTGCACAGGGCAAAACAAATACAAATATAGGAAGGAGAAATATGACAAAGGATAATACACCACCAGATACGATATTTCTTTTCCTAGACCACCACTCCAGACCGAGATCACCAGGCACAAGACACAAGCTATAATCGGCGACGCCCAAAGTCCAGAATGACTATTTAAAGGCCACGGGCGTGACCCAGCCTCCAACCCGATTACCAGCTAGATTAACCCCGGACAACCTGGATAAAGTCTAGCCAGCGCCACAGAACGTATAGTGGACAAATGTGGAATTACCGCTGTCTGTCGGACGCCCTAGTGTGAATAGCGTCCAACATGACACTCTGTCTGTTCTGATCTTTTGTAGAGTTTTCGCCAGCATGGGAATGGGTGGAAAGGCGTATGCAAGGTTGAACTTCCACTGTTAAGAAAAGGCATCTATCCCCTGCGCCTTGTCTCTGTGATGAAGGGAGAAAAATGTTTCTACTTTCGCATTCTGCCTGGTGGCGAATAGATCCACCTCTGGCATACCCCATTTTGTGGTTAGGGACTGAAACACTGTCTGGTTTAGGGACCACTCTCCTGGATGAACGTCTTTCCTGCTGAGGAAATCCGCCTGAGTGTTGTCCAACCCTCTCAGATGTACTGCTGTGATCGATAGAAGATTTTTCTCTGCCCAGAAAAATATTCTTGCAGCTACCTCTTTTAGAGAGGCATACTTCGTTCCCCCCTGATGTCGTAGATAGGCTACCTTTGTCATATTGTCCGAGTAAATACGAACGTGGTGATCTTTGATCAGTGTAGATGACGCCTTTAGGGCTTCTTCTACATCTTTTAGCCCTCTTAGATTCGAGGAGCTGCTGCTATTTGATGCCCATTGCCCCTGAAAGTGGAAACCCTCTACCACTGCACCCCAGCCTCTTTTGCTGGCATCTGAACGGAGTGTCTTTAGGGGAAGCTGATCCCAGCTGACTCCTCTGTGGAGATTTTGGTAATCTAGCCACCATTTTAGAGCTGATTTTACATGGCCAGGGGGAAGAATCTTCTGATTCAATGGAGTCTGTTGTCTTCTGGAATGTAGCAGCACGTACGTCTGGAGTGCTCGTGTGTGAGCCTGAGCCCAGGAAACTGCTTAGATACATGCAGTCAGGGATCCTAGTACAGACATTGACTCTCTGAGGGTCGGTGCCTGCTGGCGTCTGAACGTGGTTACCTTGCGAACAAGGTTGATCTGATGATCCCTGGGTAGAAACGATGTTCTTTCTTCCGAGTCTAGTAGCACCCCTAGAAATTTCCTCCTTGTGGAGGGATGGATCTCTGATTTTTCCAGATTTGGGATCCAACCCAGGGTTTGCAATATTTCCAGGGTTTTTGACACGTCTGTTTCCAGACGGGGGGCAGATGGAGCCATAATGAGGAAGTCGTCCAAGTACGGGACGATGCATATTCCTTGTTGACGGATGAAGATTATTGCTTCCGCCATAATTTTTGTGAAAACTCGTGGGGCCGATGAGATGCCGAAGGGGAGGACATTGAATTGGAAATGTTCGATCTGGTGTCCCTTGGAGACTGCGAATCTGAGGAACTTCCTGTGTTCTGGGTGGATTGGCACATGGTAATACGCATCCCTCAGATCCACAGTCGCCATCATCCAATTTTGACCGATGAGGGGGATTACTGTTTTGATTGTCTCCATTTTGAATCTCCTGTACCGGACTGATTCGTTTAAGGGTTTCAAATTTATAATAATCCTGTTCTTCCCCGACGGCTTGGTTATCAGAAAGAGGCGTGAATAATGACCACGTTCTTCTTCCAGTTTCGGTACCTGCGAGATCACATTTGATTGCAGTAGTTTTTGTAGATCTTTCAACAAGGAGTTTTGGAGGTCTGGAGTTTGAAGGGAGGTTATCCTTAAGCATTGTGGGGGTGGTCTCACGAATTCTATTTTTAGTCCTTCTTGTACGGTACGAAGGACCCACTGATTTGTGGAGATGGTCTGCCACTTGGTGAAAAAGAGTGAGAGTCGACCCCCTACCGGAGCACCGTCATTGCTTATCTGGGGTTTGCTGGGCCTGAGGGGCCAGGATATTTTTGCCCCTGCCTCCCTTAGGATAACTCCATCTTCCCGTTTTGCCTTTTCCCCTCTGCGAAGACTGGTCACGGGAGGGGCGAAAAAAGCGCTTTTTAGGAATTTTCTGCTCAGGGAGAGATTTCTTTTTATCTGCTGCCTTATCTAGAATATCATCCAGAACAGGTCCAAACACATTATGACCCTGGAAGGGTATGCTACATAATTTGGACTTGGAGAAGAAATCGCCTCCCCAGGACTTTATCCAAAGTGCTCTCCTGGATGAGTTAGAGAGGACGGCAGCTTTTGCGACTACTCGGACCGATTCAGCAGAAGCATCAGCTAGGAACCCCGTTGCCTTCTGTAGCAGGGGGAGGGAGTCCAAAATTTCCTCTCTTGGGGTGCCCTGTGTTAAATGATCCTCAAGCTTGCGTAACCAGACAAAAAGAGACCTGGCCACACAAGTGGAGGCGATATTAGACTTCAGCAAATTTGTGGAGGTGTCCCAGGACTTTTTTTTTATAAAATCTCTATCTTACGGTCCATCGGATCCTTGAATTAAGAGTCCTCAAAGGGAAGGGATGTTTTCTTAGCCACCCTGGACACCTGTACATCCACTTTCGGGGTCTCCCATAAGGAGTTACCCCGTCTAATGGACACCGGTTCTTTAGTTCTGATGGAACAGTTAGACCTTTTTCAGGGAGGTCCCATTCATGTAGAATTAAATCTCGTATATTCTTATGTACTGGAAACCCTTTTTTATTTTTGGGTTTTAGGCCCTCAAACATCTCATCTTGTACAGTGAGTGTAACTTCTTCATCCTCCATCCCCATGGTGCCTCTTACTACACTTATTAGGTCACACGTGTCCTCAGAATTAAAATAGTATTTTTTGTTTTCTGGTTTAATGGTGGGGGTAGAAGTAGAGCCTTCATTTTCCCAATCATCCTCCGAACCCAATGACTGGATTTCTCCCGAGTCTGGGTCGGATTCTACTGGGGCTTTTTTCCTCTTTTTTGGAGGGGGTGGTTGAAGCACCGACATCTGAGAGAAGGTAGCCATAGAAGAATGGACCTCATCTTTAATGAGGGATCTGATGCTATCCAGTAGAGATGGTTGCTCAGCGCGTAGGACCTCATCCGTACAGGACTGGCAAAGCTTTTTCCCGTATGTTGATGGGAGTCTGGCCGTACACACTTTACATTTGCGGCTTGACCTTTTAGCATCAGAATCCTTTTCTCCCTATAAGAGAGAAAAAAAAGGTTTGCTAAGCCACTTAGGGGTATGTGTACATATACATATACACATGCATGCATATCCGCGAACACCCGGAAGTAACTCCGCCATTTACGGCCGGAGCTCACACCGAGACGCGTGCCACCTCCAGTGCTGCAGCCATGGGAGGAAACCGGGGGGCTACAGGAGGCACCCGGTACGCACGTCACCGCCCCACTTTACCCCCAAGGGAGGCGTGTTATGGTTACCCCAATGACCAGGGGAATAAAAATACAAAACGGACTAGCTCTCGGGTGATGGAAACTAAGGTCGACCGTGACCTGAACCTGACCCAACACTTACAGTAGCCGGGGGATGTACCTACGATGCCCTAGACACCACGCGCCAGCCGGAGATCTAACTACCCCTATAAGAGGAATATACAGGCCTGCCTTACCTCCAGTGAGGAACCCCAAAAGATGATAGTAGGCCCCCACAGATATTGACGGTGAGTTCAGAGGAAATGACATACGTAGGATGAACAGCAGATTTAGCACAGTGAGGTCCGCTTACTAGATAGCAGAAGGACAGGAAAGTGTTACTTCACGGTCGACCTAAAAATCACTATTCAAAAACACCATCCAGAAATTACTTTAAACTCCAGTGACAACTCATGCCACTGGAGTAGTAATTTTCTGTCCACAAGAGCTTCCAGCACTGAAGAGTCACATTGCAGATAGCTGGACAAAAATAGCAAAAACAAGAAACAAAATTCAACTTAGCTGAACTGGAACTTGAGGCAGGTGAATGCAACAGAATGCTACTAGCACATTGCTGGCCGGCATGTGACTAACAGCCAAGCAGCCTTAAATAGGAAACTCCCCTAGAGGGTGGCGACAGGTAATCAGAGATGGAGGAAGGCACATAAGAGACACTACCATAACAGACCACCGGGGGAGCCCACAAACCGAATTCACAACAGTACCCCCCCCTTAAGGAGGGGGCACCGAACCCTCACCAGAACCACCAGGGCGACCTGGATGAGCACTATGAAATGCACGAACCAAATCGGGAGCATGAACATCGGATGCTGTCACCCAAGAATTATCCTCCTGGCCATAACCTTTCCACTTAACCAGATACTGAAGTTTCCGTCTGGAAACACGGGAGTCCAAGATCTTTTCCACCACATACTCCAATTCACCCTCAACCAACACAGGAGCAGGTGGATCAGCAGAAGGAACAACCGGTACCTCATACCTCCGCAATAATGACCGATGGAAAACATTATGGATATTAAAAGATGCTGGGAGGTCCAAACGAAAGGACACAGGATTAAGAACCTCCAGAATCCTATAAGGGCCGATAAACCGAGGCTTAAACTTAGGAGACGAGACCTTCATAGGAACAAATCGAGAAGACAGCCACACCAGGTCCCCAACACAAAGACGAGGACCACTACGCCGATGACGATTAGTGAACTGTTGAGTCTTCTCCTGGGACAACTTCAGATTGTCCACAACCTGTCCCCAAATCTGATGCATCCTATCAACCACAGCATCCACTCCAGGGCAATCCGAAGACTCCAATTGACCGGACGAAAACCGAGGGTGAAACCCTGAATTACAAAAAAATGGAGAAACCAAAGTGGCAGAACTAGCCCGATTGTTAAGGGCAAACTCTGCCAATGGCAAAAAGTCAAGCCAATCATCCTGATCAGCGGACACAAAACACCTCAAGTAAGTCTCCAAGGTCTGATTAGTACGCTCAGTCTGGCCATTAGTCTGAGGATGGAATGCAGACGAAAAAGACAAATCGATACCCATCCTGGCACAGAACGTCCGCCAAAATCTAGACACAAACTGAGTACCCCTGTCAGACACTATATTCTCAGGAATACCATGCAAACGCACCACATTCTGAAAAAATAGAGGAACCAACTCAGAGGAGGAGGGCAATTTGGGTAAAGGTACCAAATGAACCATCTTGGAAAAACGGTCACAAATCACCCAGATGACAGACATCCTACGAGAAACCGGAAGGTCAGAAATAAAGTCCATAGAGATGTGCGTCCAAGGCCTCTTAGGAATAGGCAAGGGCAACAACAACCCACTGGCCCTAGAACAGCAGGGCTTGGCCCGAGCACAAACATCACAAGACTGCACAAACATGCGCACATCTCGAGACAAAGAAGGCCACCAGAAGGACCTAGACACCAAATCCCTGGTGCCAAAAATTCCAGGATGACCTGTCAACGCGGAAGAATGAACCTCCGAGATAACTCTACTGGTCCAATCATCAGGGACAAACAGTCTACCAGGCGGACAGCGATCAGGCCTATCCACCTGAAACTCCTGCAAAGAACGCCGCAGGTCTGGGGAGACAGCTGACAATATCACCCCATCCTTCAGGATGCCGGTAGGTTCGGAATCACCAGGCGAGTCAGGCTCAAAACTCCTAGAGAGGGCATCCGCCTTCACATTCTTGGACCCAGGCAGATATGACACCACAAAGTTAAATCGGGAGAAAAACAACGACCAGCGCGCCTGTCTAGGATTCAGACGCCTGGCCGACTCAAGATAAATTAGATTCTTGTGGTCAGTGAGGACCACCACCTGGTGTCTAGCACCCTCAAGCCAATGACGCCACTCCTCAAACGCCCACTTCATGGCCAGAAGTTCCCGATTTCCCACATCATAATTTCGCTCAGCGGGCGAAAACTTTCGGGAGAAAAACGCACATGGTCTCATTACTGAGCAGTCAGGATCTTTCTGCGACAAAACTGCACCTGCTCCGATCTCCGAAGCATCCACCTCAACCTGGAACGGAAGTAACACATCAGGTTGGCGCAACACAGGAGCGGAAGAAAAGCGGCGCTTAAGCTCTTGAAAGGCCTCCACAGCCGCAGAGGACCAATTAGCAACATCAGCACCCTTTTTGGTCAAATCAGTCAAAGGTTTAGCAATGGCAGAAAAACCCGCTATAAATCGGCGATAGAAATTAGCAAAACCCAAAAACTTTTGCAGACTCTTCAAAGAAGTAGGTTGCATCCAATCACAAATAGCCTGGACCTTGACAGGGTCCATCTCCATAGATGAAGGGGAAAAAATATATCCCAAAAAGGAAATTCTCTGAACTCCAAAACTACACTTTGAGCCCTTTACAAAAAGAGAATTAGCTCGCAAAACCTGAAAAACTCTCCTGACCTGTTGAACGTGAGATTCCCAGTCCTCCGAAAAAACAAGAATATCATCCAAATACACAATCATAAACTTATCCAGATATTCACGGAAAATATCGTGCATAAAGGACTGAAAAACGGAAGGGGCATTTGCGAGACCGAAAGGCATTACCAAATACTCAAAATGGCCTTCAGGCGTATTAAATGCGGTCTTCCACTCATCCCCCTGCTTAATCCGCACCAAATTATACGCACCACGTAGATCGATCTTAGTGAACCACTTAGCCCCCTTTATACGAGCAAACAGATCAGTCAGTAAAGGTAACGGGTACTGGTATTTAACTGTAATCTTATTCAAAAGTCGATAGTCGATACAAGGTCTCAATGAACCATCCTTTTTACCTACAAAGAAAAATCCTGCCCCTAGTGGAGACAACGAGGGGCGAATATGACCCTTTTCCAAGGATTCTCTGATATACTCCCGCATAGCAGTATGTTCAGGTACAGACAAATTAAACAAGCGACCCTTAGGAAACTTACTACCGGGGATCAATTCAATAGCGCAGTCACACTCTCTGTGGGGAGGGAGAGAATCAACTTTAGGCTCTTGAAAGACATCATAAAAATCTGACAGAAATGCTGGGATCTCAGAGGGAGTAGATGAAGAAATAGGAACCAAAGGTGCATCCCCATGAATACCCCGACATCCCCAGCTCAACACAGACATAGATTTCCAGTCCAAGACGGGATTATGAATCTGTAACCATGGTAATCCAAGCACTAAGACATCATGTAAGTTATATAATACAAGGAAACGAATAATCTCCTGATGGTCTGGGGTAAGACGCATAGTCACTTGTGTCCAATATTGTGGTTTATTGCTAGCCAAAGGTGTAGAATCAATACCCTTCAGGGGAATAGAAACTTCCAACGGCTCCAAATCAAACCCACAACGCTTGGCAAAGGACCAATCCATGAGACTCAGAGCGGCGCCAGAATCCACATAAGCATTCACAGTCACAGATGATAAGGTACAAATCAATGTCACGGACAAAAGAAATTTTGACTGCAAGGTACCTGTAGAAAAAGATTTATCAACCTTTTTATCAACCTTATTTATACGTTTAGAGCATGCTGATATAACATGAGCTGGATCTCCACAGTAGAAGCACAATCCATTTTTGCGCCTGTAATTTTGACGTTCGCCTCTAGACAAAACACGATCGCATTGCATATGCTCCAATGCCTTTTCAGAGGTCACCGCCAAATGGTGCACAGGTCTTTGCTCAGAAGACACCGCCATATGGTGCACAGGTTTTTGCTCAGAAGATACCGCCATATGGTGCACAGATTTTTCCTCAGAAGACCCCGCCATATGGTGCACAGATTTGCGCTCCCGCAAACGCCGATCAATCTGGATAGCCAATTTCATGGCATCATTCAGACCTGTAGGCACAGGGAACCCCACCATGACATCCTTCACGGCATCAGAGAGACCTTCTCTGAAATTAGCTGCTAAAGCGCACTCATTCCATTTAGTAAGCACCGACCATTTACGGAATTTCTGGCAGTATATCTCAGCTTCATCTTGCCCTTGGGAAAGAGCTATCAAGGCTTTCTCAGCCAAAATCTCCAAATTAGGTTCCTCATAAAGCAACCCCAAAGCCTGAAAAAACGCATCTACATTCAACAACGCAGGATCCCCTGGCGATAATGCAAATGCCCAACTTTGTGGGTCGCCGCGCAGTAGAGAGATAACAATTTTAACTTGTTGAGTCTGATCACCAGCAGAGTGAGATCTCAGAGACAAAAACAATTTGCAATTTTCTCTGAAACTCAAAAACCGGGATCTGTCTCCGGTAAAGTATTCAGGCAGAGGAATCTTAGGTTCAGACATTGGAGCACGTATAACAAAATCTTGTAGGTTCTGTACTTTTGTCGCAAGGTTATTCAAACCTGCAACTAAACTCTGTGGATCCATGTTTCAAATGGGTGTAACCCAAGCATTCAGAGGTTAAGAGGAGAGGAGAAAAAAAAAAAGGCTGAAGACTGCAGTTTAAGCAAGGAATACAAATGATCCAACTAAGGTGCACTTTCAAACACAGAAAAAAAAAAAAAAAAAAAAAAAAAACCTTTTCTCCTCCTTCCTGCTTTAGTGCATTTTTTAACACATAGATTTTTTACAGGCCGGCCAAACTGTTATGGTTACCCCAATGACCAGGGGAATAAAAATACAAAACGGACTAGCTCTCGGGTGATGGAAACTAAGGTCGACCGTGACCTGAACCTGACCCAACACTTACAGTAGCCGGGGGATGTACCTACGATGCCCTAGACACCACGCGCCAGCCGGAGATCTAACTACCCCTATAAGAGGAATATACAGGCCTGCCTTACCTCCAGTGAGGAACCCCAAAAGATGATAGTAGGCCCCCACAGATATTGACGGTGAGTTCAGAGGAAATGACATACGTAGGATGAACAGCAGATTTAGCACAGTGAGGTCCGCTTACTAGATAGCAGAAGGACAGGAAAGTGTTACTTCACGGTCGACCTAAAAATCACTATTCAAAAACACCATCCAGAAATTACTTTAAACTCCAGTGACAACTCATGCCACTGGAGTAGTAATTTTCTGTCCACAAGAGCTTCCAGCACTGAAGAGTCACATTGCAGATAGCTGGACAAAAATAGCAAAAACAAGAAACAAAATTCAACTTAGCTGAACTGGAACTTGAGGCAGGTGAATGCAACAGAATGCTACTAGCACATTGCTGGCCGGCATATGACTAACAGCCAAGCAGCCTTAAATAGGAAACTCCCCTAGAGGGTGGCGACAGGTAATCAGAGATGGAGGAACCGGGGGAGCCCACAAACCGAATTCACAACAGAGGCGCAGGAGAGGCTGGAGGGTTCCGAGTCCTGAGGCCAGGAGACGGGAGCAGCACACGAGGAGGAGAGGCAGGTCCTCGACCTCAGCTGCCCGGCTAATAAAAGGTAAATCGTGGAGCTCCGATCACCGGCCACGGCAGCCCCTTCAGATCTCTTCATGCCCCATAGGGGACAGGAAAACACTGGCGGTGCAGGAAGGGGAGGGGTATTTAACCTCTTTGTGTTCCTGTCCCCTATTAGGGCGGGGAAGACAACCTCCGAAGTGGCTGTCCTGGAAGGTGACTAGAGAAACACCATGTGTCTTTATTTAATTAAAATACTTTTTAATAATGTGTGTGTGTTTTATTAACCATTTCGTACTATTAGATTAATAATGGATAGGTGTCATAATTGACGCCTCTCCATTATTACCCTGACTTAATGTCACCTTACAATAGCAAGGTGACATTAACCCTTCATTACCCCATATCCCACCGCTACACGGGAGTGGGAAGAGAGAGGCTAAGTGCCAGAATAGGTGCATCTTACAGATGTGCCTTTTCTGGGGTGGCTGGGGGCAGATGTTTTTAGCCAGGGGGGGTCCTATATCCATGGTACCTCCCTAGGCTATTAATATTTGCCCTCAGTCACTGGCTTTCCCACTCTGGCGGAGAAAATTGCGCGGGAGCCCACGCCAATTTTATCCGTGATTTAACCCTTTAATTTAATAGCTAGAGACCCCAAATTTTGCACAGAGACACTTGTTACATTAGTAAAGAGGAATATGTAATAAAAGAAGGGATATGAGATGGTTTACTGTGTGTAAACCATGTCTCATATCCTGTCGGGTTTGTGAAGGAGATAGGAAAAGCCGGCAATTGAATTACCGGCTTTTCTGCTATCTAGCGCTATATGAAAATATATATATCACTGACATATATATATATATATATATATATATATATATATATATATATATACCTATTCTATGTGTACACATTTATTCTACCTATTCTATTCTGTCAGTGTGATTTTACTGTACACCGCACTGAATTGACGGCTTTTCTAGAGAACACCGCTGCGTCTTTCTTGCAAGTCACACGCATGGTCCGTGTGTAATCCGTAATTTTCTCGCCCCCATAGACTTTCATTGGCGGATTTTTTGCGCAATACGCTGACAAACGCAGCATGGTGCGATTTTCTACAGCCGTACAAGACCATATAATATGGATCCGTAAAATACGGCAGATAAGAGCTGGGCCATAGAGAATCATTGTACCGTGTACAATCCGTATTTTCTGCGCCTCTCATACGTCCGTAAAACACGCCGGCCTTACAGAAGATCGATGGCTTCGCTATGGAATGGCAGAACAATAAAAAGATTGCAAAATTGTGTGGTGTTTTATTTCATTAAAATACTTTTTTCTGCATGTGCGTGTTTATTTAACCCTTTAATTATTATAGGATTAGTAATGGATAGGTGTCTTATTGAATCCTCTCCATTACTAAGCCAGCTTAATGTCATCTTTGAATAGCAAGGCGACATTAACCCCTCATTACCCGGCTTGCCACCACTACAGGGCAAGTGGGAAGAGATGGGCAAAGAGCCAGAATTGGCACATCTAATAGATGCGCCTTTTCTGGGCAGCTGCGGGCTGCTATTTTTAGGCTGGGGGTGCCTATATCAATGGCCCCTTACAGCCTGAGAATACCAGCCCCCAGCTGTGAGCTTTTGCAAGGCTGGTTGTCAAAAATGGGGGGGACTCCACGCCGTTTTTTTTAAATTATTTAAATAATTTTTTAAATAAGTGTGAGGACCCCTCTATTCTTGATAACTAGCCTTGCTGAAGCTGGGGTTGCAGCCCCCAGCTGTGAGTTTTGTCTGGCTGGTTATCAAAATTAGGGGGGAACCCACGCCGTTTTTTTTTAATTATTTATAGCACAGGAGCGGCAGATGAAAACTCCCATCCGCCGCTCCTGCTCTCACTGTAATTAGCGGCTGTAGGTGTCAGATGATGGGATAAGTAGTTCCATCAGCTGACACCAGTGATCAGAGGTGAAATTTACACCTCCAATCACAGCTGAGTGCTCCCCGCTGTCTTCTGACAGTGTGGGGAACTGCGCCTCTGACTGACGATGATTTCCCCACCGATCAGAAGCGGTGTTTGCGGCGCTGTCATGCATATGACAGCGTGTCAAACACTGTAATGTCGGACCCCCCCATTCAAGTGAATGGGGATCAGGTCCGCTCTGCTGGATGACAGGCTGCATGGACGCATCATGCAGCCTGTCATCTAGATGTACCAGAGCAGAGTGTGACGTCACATCCGGCTGTCCTTGACTTTTCTGCAGCAGATACGCTGCAAGAAAAATCAACCTGCGTATTTGCAGCGTTTTTTCATCATACATTCAAGTCAATGGGTGGAAAATGCTGGAAAAACGCTGAAAGAAGTGACATGGTCTATGTAAAAAAACACGCTGCAAAGCACAAAATACTGATCACACAAAAAACCAATGTGTGTGCATGGGATTTCTGAAATCTCATAGGCTTTGCGGGTACTGTAAAAAGCAGCTGAAAATTAGCATAAAAAACGCAGCAAAAACGCCCTGTGTGAACTTACCCTTAAAGGGCCACTGTCACCCCCCTCCAGCCGTTATAAACTAAAAGAGCCACCTTGTGCAGCAGTAATGCTGCATTCTAACAAGGTGGCTCTTTTAGTTTTAGGTTCAAGCATACCCCAAATAAAACGTTTTTATACTTAGCCACAATTCCTGTCTCTAGCCAGGTAGGCGGGTCCTCACTCCCCAGCTTGGCCAGATCCTCTGCCGTCACTCACATCTTCCTGCGCTTTCGGCGCCGCCCCCTCAGCGCTGTTATCGTTTCAAATCCGGCGCCTGCGCTGTGTACTGGTGTCCTGCGCAGACGCAGTAAGCTCTGGCTGTCTGATGTAATGGCTGATACCAGAGAACAAAAGACATCCACAGAACACCAGGATGGATCTGCTGCACAGCAAATAGCTGTAGGACCTGCGATGATGTCACTGCCATGTGATTAGTTAGGGCAATCACATGGCAGTGACGTCATCCCAGGTCCTACAGCTATTTGCTGTGCAGCAGATCCATCCTGGTGTTCTGTGGATGTCTTTTGTTCTCTGGTATCAGCCATTACATCAGACGGCCAGAGCTTACTGCGTCTGCGCAGGACACCAGTACACAGCGCAGGCGCCGGATTTGAAATGATAACAGCGCTGAGGGGGCGGCGCCGAAAGCGCAGGAAGATGTGAGTGACGGGAGGGGGGTGACAGTGGCCATACCTCCCAACTTTTGAAGACGGGAAAGAGGGACAAAGTTTGCGGCGCGGCAAATTTTAGGCCACGCCTCTGACCACACCCATTCATAATTAGTCACATCCATATCCACGCCCCAACCACACCCATTTAGCACTGCCGATCACACTGTTTCATATACAATAATTATAAACAAAAAAATATGGCCACACAGTGCTCCATACTGTACAATGACCACACATGACGCTCCATACTGTATACTGGCTGCACATGACGCTCCATACTGTATAATGGCTGCACATAATGCTCAATACTGTATAATGACCGCACATGATGCTCCATACTGTATAATGACTGCACATGATGCTCCATACTGTATGACTGTACATGATGCTCCATACTGTATAATGACTGCACATGATGCTGCATACTGTATAATGACCGCACATGATGCTCCATACTGTATAATGGCCACAGTTCTCCATACTGTATAATGACATACAGGCACGCAGCTCACACACAGGCACGCAGCTCACACCCACAGCTCACACACACGGCTTACACACACGCAGCACACACAGGCACGCAGCTCACACACATGCAGCATCACACACACACGCAGTATCACACATACACATGCAGCATCACAAACGCAGCTCACAAACACATGCAGCTTTGACACAAATGCATCACACACGCGGCCATCACACACACACGCAGCCATCACACACACACACGCAGCCATCACACACACACACGCAGCCATCACACACACGCAGCCATCACACACACGCAGCCATCACACACACGCAGCCATCACACACACACGCAGCCATCACACACACACACGCAGCCATCACACACACACACGCAGCCATCACACACACACACACGCAGCCATCACACACACACACGCAGCCATCACACACACACGCAGCCATCACACACACGCAGCCATCACACACACGCAGCCATCACACACACACACACGCAGCCATCACACACACGCAGCCATCACACACACACTCGCAGCCATCACACACACACGCAGCCATCACATACACACCAGATACCTCATACACACACACACATGCAGCATCACACAGCTCACACACACACACATCACACAATCTCATCTGTAGTGCAGGGGCGGCTGATGTCCATGTGCAGCTCTTCAGTTTTTCCTGCTCACTGCTCTGCACTGTCCCGGCACCTCCCCCGTCTCTCCTTCTCTGCCGGGATAGCAGATAAGAGCAGGAGAAGCCGGAGCTCCGTTCAAACACAGGAGGTATGCTGAGTCGCTGACCTTTCATTTTGATTGCTGCTGGCTCTCTCCCGCAGCGTGGCAGCGCCGCACAGGGGGCGGGGGGGGGCGGTGTCGGTCGGGAGGTGACCCAGCTTTTATATATAAAAAAAAAAAAACAGTCACAAACCTTATTCAGATGCCGCCCCCTGCTGCATTGTCCCCGCCCTAAGCACGTAGTGCGGGACAACTAATGTCCCGTCCGGGATCCCGAGGGTGACTGTCAAAATCAGGACAGTCCCGCGGGATCCGGGACGGTTGGGAGGTATGACCAGGGCCGGACTGGGACAAAAATTCAGCCCTGGCATTTGAAGGTACATAGGCCCACTTGTCGTATGGTGGTTACACACTAAGGCTAAGTGCACACGTTCAGGATTTTTCACTTTAATTCATGTTTTTTCGCTATGAAAACGCGAAAAAAAAGTCACATTAAGCATCCTATTTTTAGAATGCATTCCGCAATTTTTGTGCACGTTGCATTTTTTTCCGTAGCAGAAAATCATTCCGGAAAAAAACGCAGCATGTTCATTATTTTGCGGAATCGCAGGGATTCCGCACACATAGGAATGCATTCATCTGCTTACTTCCCGCATTGGGCTATGTCCACCATGCAGGAAGTAAGCGGATCATGTGAGGTTGGTACCCAGGGTGGAGGAGAGGAGACTCTCCTCCTCCACGAACTGAACACCATATCCCTGTAAAAAAAAAAGAATTAAAATAAAAAATATTGATATACTTACCTTCTGATGGCCTCCGGAGTCCTCCCGCCTGTCAGTGGTGCACGTGGCGCCTTCCGTTCCCAGGGATGCTGTGTGCGAAGGACCTGGGATGACGTCGCGGAGGTGTCAGTGCACGCTTAGTGGAGATGGGATTTCATAAAATCCCATCCACTATGCTGTAACATCTGGTTGCTGTGGATAGGACACTGCATCAAATCCACAGCAAATACGCCAAGTGGAAACATACCCTCAGCCATCAGATTTCCTTTAAGATCCCATAGGTGCCATCTATGTCCCATGGTTGACTATTAGGCTATGTGCACACGTTGCGGATTTTGCAGCGGTTTTGACGCTGCGGGTCCGCAGCAGCTTTCCGTGCGTTTACGGTACAATGTAAACCTATGGAAAACGCAATCCGCAGTGCACATGCTGCGGAAAAAAGAGCAGAAACCCTGCAGTTTACATTTCGCAGCATGTCAATTCTTTGTGCGGTTTCCGCAGCGGTTTACACCTGCTCCATAATAGGAATCCGCAGGTGGAATCTGCACAAAATCCGCATAAAAACCGCGATAAATCCGCAGGTAAAACGCAGTGCCTTTTACCTGCGGATTTCTGAAATCCGCTGCGGAAAAATCTGCAGCCATCAAAACTACGTGTGCACATAGCCTTTTCCCTGCTTTTGAGAACTATAACTCCCAGCATGTACAGCAGGTCTATGGCATGCTGGGAGTATAGTTCACCACAGGAGTGGTGATTTTTTGAGCTAGTGCCATGGAAGAAGAGTAGACACAGCTTTTTTTTCTTAATTCTATTAGAGCTTGCCTCCAGGTACAATTCCGGGCTTTCTGTGCTTCTGCTCCATGCACTCAGGGTAAGGTTATCAGCAGCTCGTAAATGCTTTCTGTTCCTGCCGCCTGGCTGGACAGGAGGAAGTGGGCGTCTGATGTCCTGACTCCTGACCCCCGGCTGCAGTAAGTGGCACTGTGGCAGGGTCCCAGCAGCAAAGAAGAGCAGAGCGCGCCTCTCCCCCTCCGTCTATGTTACCTCATGACAGCTGGTGTTCAGACCATCAGACTGCGGCCAAAAACTTCATCCTGTCTAGCGTGGCGGCCGCAGTGATTTTAGAAGTGCAGCGCGATCCTGTGCACAAGGCAAGCTGATGCTGCCTAGTGTGCTGGCTGCAAAGAACAGAACGCCAGCTGACAGCATGAAGGGAGCGACAGATCGAGCGGCCCACTGCAGGGACCGGCCTTTCTGGCATTTGCCAGAAATGCCCTATGGCCAGTCCGGCCCTGGGTATGACAGTGGCCCTTTAAGCTGCCTTATCAATTTTACCACATGCGAAACGGCATAAACAAAAAAAAATTCCTGAATTGCTGATTTTTTTTCATTCCGCCTCAAGCAATCAAAAAATGTCTAAAAATGGTACCAATGAAAACATCAACTGCAAAAAGCAAGCCCTCACATGACTGCTTTCAGAAATATGGAAAAATTATTGCTATCAGAATATGCCGATGCAAAAGTGGGCGGTGGGACTGTGGAAGGCTTTGGGGGGGGGGTGGAGGCGGAGCCTGGGGGGAGTCTCAAGGGGGCCCGAAAATGTTGACAGTATTGGGCCTTAAAATTCCTGGTGACAGCCCTGGGTGTAAATGAGCCTGAAGAACGATTGCAGATATGAAGCCTCTGTCACTCCAGCTCTATTCCTTGCCTAGTGCCGCTTCCTTGTTTCACCAGCAGCATATATAATCTATGACTTTAGTCAAAGGAACTGTCGATCATATCGTTTTTTTGGGGGGATGGGTTAAAATCCTGTCAACAGATGCCCTTTAGTCTCTAATATCTGTGCCTTTTAGGTTGTGTGCACCTCAGGTGCAGTGATTTTCCGTCCCGATTCTTTGTCAGCCATTGCCTCCCATACAGCAAGTTCACACTAGCGATTTTTTCAGTGTTTTTTTTTTTTCTCCAGCAAAACCTGATCACTTGGCAGGAAAGTAGCTGCGTTTTTTATGCATTTTCGTGTGTTTTTTTGGCGGTTTTGGCATGCTAGATTTGTTTCTTGTAAAGTATAGTGTTGAAAAATATATTTCCTATTCTATAAATTAAAGGTTTTCGCACAACAAATGTAGCAAAAGAAGCGTCTCCGTTGCAGAATGTCCAGTGGCAATGTCCTGCGTGCACACGTAGTCATATTTCTGCCTATTTTCTGTCAGCATCCCCGGTGTCAGCTGCTGTGCTGTGGGCGCCGCTGCTGTGCACCTTCTCCTCACTGTGCTGACGCCATTTCCACATGTTGCTCCTCACTCACAATGATGCAATCACGGCCCGGCCATTCCTTCACACCTGCCCGGCATCTTCTGGCCTCATACCTCGCACTCCCCCTAGCGGCCATGTAGGGGTACTGCGCCCCAACCACGTGTACTGCCGCAGTTCCCGCCCCCCGCTGTCTCCCTCTCCCAATACCTGCGCTGACATTCGCCGTCCCCGGTGCTGGCCGAGCCGTGATTGGCGCGCCCGGTGCCTGGCGGGCGGGCTGTGAAGACCCACTTCAGTTTGTCTCTTCTGGTAATTACTTATCCAAAGGTTGAAGACCTGCAAATACCGGGCATTTCCCTGCACCGTCCTGTCAGCAGCGGGCACTGCACACCCCGGCACTGCAGTGCTTATGAGGTGACTGCTCCAGTGCACTGCATCCCTGGACTGCTGACACTTGTAGTGCACTCTGCATGTCTATTGCACTGCATCACTTGGCATCCAGTGACCTGCTACCTGGGGCTGGGCAGCCTCACCTGGGCACCCCACAGCCTGTGTATTTGTAGGGACACCTCCACAGTGAGGTGGGCAGGAGCCTTAGGATGCTTTTTCTCAGCCTGTTGTACCTCCTCATTGCACCAGGTAAGAATAGTTACTATTGTCATTCATTATTTGTATCCTGGCATTAGAAATAATGTCACATTCTATAGCTTTGTGATCCCTCCATGGACAGTTTTACAAGGCTCCAACCTAACTGATTTGGGCTTATGGGGTGAAGAATACTTTCTACCCAATTGTGTTAGGTAAAACAGGTAAAATATAGTCCTAGATATCGGATTTACTGCAGATTATTGGGTGTCTAGAAAACAAACACAGATGCTATTAGTACCCATCTAAATATTATCAAGACCCACAACCCCCCCAGTACCCCAGATCGAAATTCTGAATGACCCCAATCCCCGTTACTCTGTGGGCCTCTTCTGGCTGCTAACAGGTTAATATGGCTTTGGCAGCGCAGGCGCCCTGAATATTCCCAGATCCTGGCTTGACGCAGTCCTCGCTCTTCCAGGCATCCTGTCTGTTTGTACTGCTGGACCTTCCAGGTCTCTTCTTGCCGCCAGCGGCTGCAGACTGCCACACATGCACTAGAGTAGTGGAGAAGACATCTGGACTGGTGCTGTGAACCGCTGTCACTCCCCAGGATGGAGGAACGCTTAGAAGGGGAAGAATAATAGTAGATGGACACTAAGGTCCAGTACATGGATGAGGACTTAGATTATTGTTCCTCTTGTTCCATACACATATGATGAGAATATATTGGGCCAGAATTCACCTTTACAAAAAAATTGCAGTGCATTTTTCTATTAATACACTATTTTTTCACAAGGTGCACGAGGCTAGATGCAAAGTCTCCTATACTTTTATACAGTGCCATAATTGGTGCATGGTTCATGCAGTTGGTTACAGGTGGACACAATGGAGCCAAAGTGTCCAAACACTATTGTGATCATTTGATGTCATTTGTGGTTGGATCTCGTGCCTTATCTATGTGCAGGCAGCATGTGAGTGCTGTCCAGGGTATTGCACGTTTCGTCACTTTACTGCAGGATGAACTATTGTAATACATACCTACACGTATCTCGCTGAAGAGTCTTACACCACTATGGCACATAACCACCTAGAATAGATTAGATGGAATACCATGCATGGGGCAGCGTGGCATGTGTCTGTACATGGCTAGTGACACTTCTCACAATTCTGGCAGCAGTGGTTTATTTTTGCGAGGCTAGAACATGGAAGTGTAGACACTTTTGCTCAGCTTCATGAAGGGTTAAACCTTTCCTCGGAATGTGGATTAAACATTTTTCCAATTATGTCCAGGCAGGGATCCTGAAAAATTACGAGATAAAATACAAATTGATGCTGATGCAGTGGCCAATGTTCACGAAAATGTGTTTGCTTGTGTGGCACATGGTCTTGCACATTGGTCGTGGCTAGTTTTGCAGCCAGATGTCGTATTTTTCTATTCCAGGGTCCTTCAGCAGAAAGCAGCTTAGTAGGTAAAGCTTTATTCCCCCGTAAAATAGCAGCTGACGTAAAATTGGAGCCCCTTCGACTTAGCCCAGATATCACTGTACCTCTTACTGTGCGTGTTGCTATGTGTTTGGAGGGGGGAGGATTGAGCTGTGTGAAGAGGCCCTTTATATTTTCATAGCTGATGTTTCAACCTGAGCCGATCCTGGCAGGGTCCCCCTCGCTGAACATCATAGTTTCCGTTCATTAGGAGCTGGAGTCCGGCTAGGAGCCGAGTGCTGCCTGTAGCACAGCTGATTCTGCAGAGGGGCCTTGGCTTCAATGACCCTTCTAGGCAGAGGTGCATAGAAAAATGGCATCACTAGTGGGTCAGCTAAGGATCTCTGGCGTGAATGTTACAGATAGACCTCTCTTTATATTTGCAGTGGTGCTCTATTACCAAAGTGACACAATATTACTCCAACATAAACTAGTTTAAAATACTCCACATAGGACAACTTGTCTGGAGAACAGGAGTCCTCTGACCCACATTTGCAGATGTAAAGTAGGCACTTCTATTGGCTCTTTCCAGTAAAGTCTATAGGTGTTCATGCTCTTTAATAAAGTCTCAATTTTCTCCTGAAAGATGTAAGATATATTACGTCGGTAAAATCTGCCCCGTTCACAGTGCAAGACGTCTGGATGAAATTATAGCCAATCTCATCTGAATGCTACAGAATTTGGAAATTTACCAATGGTGCAGATTTTATAATATGCAGTATGTCACAATTTCACCTTACAGTTTATTGGGTGGAAATCTGTGGTATATCTGTAAAAAGAAAAAAAAAAAAAATCCAGTTGCCAACGTAGGTCCACATGCAGGCTTGGACTGGCCCATAGGGTAACGGGAATTTCGCGGTGGGCTCCTGTGCAGATCTGACCCCCCAACCCCACTGTATGTTCAGAACTTGGCATATTCAATCTGTACAGAAAAAAGCAGCATCTCGTCATTCATTTACCATACTACTCAATTTATTATTATAGAGAGATATAGGTAAATTTGTGAACGACAGTAGTGTAATATTTGCATACAGGTGAAAAGTGGGCCCCTCAAAGTCAATGTTGCTAGTGGGCCCTCCGCACCCCAGTCCAACACTGTTCATAGACTTTGGATTATTCTGCCCAAAATTAGCTTGCGATTTACCAGTGGATTTACCCCACTGCATAGAACGGGGTGATATCCGAGATGAAAATCTGCATCATACATTGACATGCTGGGAATTATAAAATCCCCACGGCCAGTCACTTTCTATGCAAACAAAATCTGCGGCATGTTGATGAGATATGTTAAAATCTCATCATCCACATACGTGATACTTGAAACCATTGTGAATTGTACGTTTGCGAATGTGCCGGTAAAATCTGCAATATTGCCATATTACGTGGACTTAATCTTGCACGTTTTCGCTTTTGGATCCACCAAACTCGCACCTGGTCTCACTTTTCTATATGCATATATTCGTGATAGAGCATAGGAAGCATTGTAACCTGTTAAACTATGGTATTGACACGTCTTGTCTGAATCATGACAATTCCGTTTTGTTTTTTAGCGGGCTGCTCTGAGCCAGCAGTTGAAGTTGTAATTCCACAGTTAATATGGTCTGGGCAGATCCCTCTGCCACTGAGAGATGACTCAATCTTCACTAACATCCGAAAGCCACGCTCTGTTCCCAAAGATACAACAACCCATCCGAATAATATGTATATCCATCTGCCTGCATTTGGCAGGGACCTTCATTTGCACCTGCAGAGGGTCCATGATTTCCTGGCTACAGGTTTTATGGTGGAGGAAAGGACAGAATTCGGAGACAAAATCCAAACCAAAATCCCAGAGGAAGAGCTTTGTTTCTATGTTGGAGAAGTTCTCAACCACAACAAGTCTTTTGCATCGGTCAGCACATGTTCAGGACTGGTGTGTACCTGTAAATTATTATATGCAAATGCCTTCATTCATCAGGAGAAAAATCATTATATACACTAAAGTAAATAATAATGGCGTTTAGATGGGCACAAGGATGTTCAGGGCATTTTCAGACATTAAAGAATATGGACGCCGTTGTCAACATTTTTAATCATGAATACATTTTTTTGCCATAGTGTCTCATCAGACGTTTTGGGCTGTTTAGCTTCCACAGCTTTTATGTATCACTGTACATAACAGACTGCAGAATGAGTTAGCACTGCAGTCAAATCCATCAGTGAGCTTGTTTTGTCAGCAGAAGTTGTAACCATAATCTCTCTTTTGAACCATATTGTAAGCCAATATATGACCACATCAAAGATCAGCTTTCAGACGGTCATAAATGGGTTTAGGAGATGACGGATTTCACTGTTAGTGCATTCTGCAATCAGGTATGTACTGTCATACATAAAGGCTGTTGAAGACAAATTGACCAAAAGTTTCCATTAACCCGTATTGCAAAAAATGCTTCTTTGCCAAAAATGCAAGCATTAACCTGTCATTCCTCCAAAAACAAGTTATCTCTTATTCATATGATGGGGATAATTTGCTCATCACTTCAGGTCCGGCTCCTGGGACCCCAACCGATCTCAGCAGTCAGTCTCCCAGTGATTAACATTTTGTGACATGGGAGATGACATGGTATTTTTTTTTTTTGTTTGTTGTTTTTAAATAGAATAACCCTTAAAATAGTAAAAGTAAGAACATTTGCCACTGAGGGCGTCCATTTACTTTAAATGTCATCACATGTTACCACTGCCATATTTTCAAGATTCAATATCCAATTCCTTACTGATCTAAAAAATGGTGGAAATCCTCAAAGACAGGTATAAAAGTCCAAGAGGAAGCTTTCATCTAATATGTGACTGATTAAACTATAATATAAACTATGGAGATGATTTAAAAGGGTTGAAACATCAACATTATGGTACATAAAAGCCACTTTACTAGAGGTCAGAGGGGTGGCCCCCTTACAGAGTCCAAGGATGGGTTTGTTGGGTCACATTCCAAATGTATTTTCTTAAAGGGAATCTGTCACCTCATTTTTCGCATATAAGCTGTGGCCACCGCCATTAGGGGCTTATCTACAGCATTCTGTAATGCTGTAGATAAGCCCCCGATGTAACCTGGAAGATAAGAAAAACAGATTAGATTATACTCACCCAGGGGCGGTCCGGTGCGGTTTGGGTCCGATGGGCGTCGCAGGCCCGGGTCCGGCGCCTCCCATCTTCATATGATGACTTCCTCTTCCTTGCTTCTGTCGCGGCTCCTGCTCAGGCATAATTCTCTGCCCTGTTGAGGGCAGAGCAAAGTACTGCAGTGCGCAGGCGCCAAGAAAGGTCACAGAGGCCTGGCGCCTGCCCGAGGGCAGAGAATTACGCCTGTGCAGAAGCCGCGACAGAAGCAAGGAGGATGATGACCTCATATGAAGATGGGATGCGCCGGACCTGGACCTGTGACACCCATCGGACCCGGACCGCCCCTGGGTGAGTATAATCTAATTTGTTTTTCTTATCTTTCAGGTTACATCGGGGGCTTAGCTACAGCATTACAGAATGCTGTAGATAAGCCCCTAAAGGCGGTGGCCGCAGCTTATATGCGAAAAATGAGGTGACAGATTCCCTTTAATCACCTTTTGAGGTTAAAAAAAAAAAAAAAAAAAGTCCCAGCTGGTCCTATTTTGGGCATAACGCTGTGTATCAGTTTTGAATTCCCTATAAAAAGATATAAAACAAGGAAAAGTGTCGGGGAAGAGAAACGTTACACCCCAAAATCAGCTTCTTATGTGGGATTTGGGAGCCAAACCTGCAGCTATCGGCTCATTCCCACATTGGCTGTAGTATGAAACTGGTTCTTCTAATGAAATAATTCCTTCATATGCAAGTCGCTGTAAATAGTATAGTACAGGTGTTGTCTGGGCATATGAAATTGACAGATTGGTGGAGTGCGACACCTAGCACCTCTACTGAAAAGCTGCTATCATCTCTGCTCAGTGTGTAGCAGCCGCTGACAGGTACTGCAGGTCAACTGTTATTTGAGAATGTTAAGTTGGAAGCATTGAACTTGAAAATGACAAGTATCCACAGAAGGCATGTAATGTCCCCATAACTTTACCAGTCACTATTCTTGACTGTAATACATTATTGCCACTGTAGATAACATGACAGTGCAAACCTTAAAGGGAACTTGTCACCCCCTAGGGCGTTTTTAAGTAAAAGAGCCCCCTTCAGCAGCTCTAAGGCTGCATTCTGTGAAGGTGGCTCTTATGTTTATTGTCCCTAGAAATGCTGAAATAATCACTTTTATAAATTGCCTGCCATACCTCTATTGTTTCCCGGAGGTATATCTTCTCCCCCAGTGTCAATCGCCAAAGAGACGTCAATCATGTCCCTCTTGCGTCCTCCTGCTGTAAGTTCACAACGCATGCGTGAGAAATGTTGACAGAGCGCAGGCGCCGGGCATGTAACAGGAACACAGGAGGGGTTGCACAGACGCAAGAGGGAGATGATTGACGTCTCGGAGGCGGTTGACACGGAGGAGAAAACATACCTCCGGGACACAATAGAAGCATGGCGGGCAATTTATAAAAGTGATTATTTCAGCATTCCTAGGGATACTAAGCATAAGAGCCACCTTCACAGAATGCTGCCTTAGTGCTGCTGAAGGTGGCTCTTTTACTTAAAAACACCCTGGGGGGGGGGGGGGTGTGACATGTTCCCTTTAATGCAAGGCATTGAGCTCCCATAAATATATAGTCCGGAAGCTATAACATAAACCTTAAAGAATCATCACCTCCCACCAACTACAGAGATACAAACATGACGTTCTACATTTCCACACAGCGCTTTTCCCTATAAAGGTAGTAACGTGAGCCGCTAGTGAAATACATTTTAAGGCCATGTTCACACGTTCAGTATTTTACATCAGTATTTCTAAGCCAGAACCAGGAGTGGGTGATGAATACAGAAGTGGTGCATATGTTTCTTCTAGATGGTTGCCCGATTCTAACGCATCGGGTATTCTAGAATATGTGTGTCCACGTAGTATATATTGCCCAGCCACGTAGTATATTGCCCAGCCACGTAGTATATTGCCCAGTGACGTAGTATACAGCAGAGCCACATAGTATATTGCCCAGTTACGTAGTATATTGCCCAGTGACATAGTATACAGCACAGAGCCACGTAGTATATTGCACAGCCCATGTAGTATATTGCCCAGCTATGTAGTATATTGCCCATCCACGTATGACACAGGTTAAAAAAATAAAAAATAAACATATACTCACCTTCCGCAGGCGAGTTGTACCTCTGTCGCCTGTGTGGGGTGCAGGCGGCATCTTCCGGTCCCAGGGTGTGATGACGTCGCAGTCACGTGATTGTGACGCGGTCACATGACCGTGACGTCACGGCAGGTCCTGGTCGTGCAGGACCTGTCATGACGTCGCGGTCACATGACCGTTTAGCGGTCACATGACCGTGACGTCATGGCAGGTCCTTCTGCCAGACCATCTGTGCCACCGGAACGTGCCGGTTGCATCGCGAGGAGCGGGAAAGGCGGCGTAGGTGAGTATATAATCGTTTTTTTATTATTTTTAAGATTAGATGCTTTTACTATTGGCGCTGCGTCAATAGTAAAAAACTTGGTCACACAGGGTTAATAGCAGCGGTAACGGAGTGCGTTACCCGCGGCATAACGCGGTCCGTTACCGCAGGCATTAACCCTGTGTGAGCGGAGGGGAGTATGCGGGCACCGGACAGTGAGTGCGGGGAGTAAGGAGCGGCCATTTTCTTCCGGACTGTGCGCGTCGCTGATTGGTCGCGGCAGCCATGACAGGCAGCTGGCGAGACCAATCAGCGAACGAATAACCGTTACAGACAGAAGGACAGACGGAAGTGACCTTTAGACAGTTATATAGTAGATTATACTTTTCCCCTGATTGTTCCACTCCTGGCTTTGGCTTTCGAATACTGATGTAAAATACTGAACGTGTCAACGTGGCCTAAGAGAAGTGTCCAAGGGGTTTTCCTAAGATTTTTGAATATGGACTCCGCTACTTGTGATTGTTGAAATTATTTTTAGAGGTGTCATTTGAAGCTTCTGGAACCTAATGCACAATTTGTAACATGTCCTCAACCTATGACGTATCACTTATAATACTAGTACTTTATGCAACCAAGGGACCTTAAGGCCTCTGCAGGCAGCTGTGCACACGAGTACCATTTCTAGTTATGCTGACATTACTAAATTCTGCTTTTGTACTCTACATCTTGAATGCCCATAAAGTATCACAACTGTCACTGAAGTGTTGTCAAGAGTAAGGCATTACCCTGTCTGTCATGGTTAAAGGGATTTTCTATGATGTATAAAAATGTAGCCAAGAGCAGGAATTGGAAAATAAACTGTACTTGGCCTCATCGGGCACATGCTGTACTTGCCTCTAGTCTTATAGATGGCCTGCAGTGCAATCGGCATTTGTGTTTGGATTAATTGAGGACGGTACTGAAGAAAAGCCTATAGAAATGTTAGGGGAATTGTGTATTAGGCTACCTTCACACATCAGGTTTTTAGTGTCAGGCTAAATCCGGCTAATTTTCAAAAAACCGGATCAGGCGAATGTTGCCACCGGATCAGGTTTTTTTCCCATAGACTTGTATTAGTGCCGGATTGCACCGGATGACATTGCGTTTCATCCGGTTTTCGCCGGATCTGGCAAATCTGCCGCTTCCGGTTTCTTGAAAAAACGTCCATAGCAACGTTTTTTGTCTCCGGCGAAAAAGCCTGAAGCGCCGAATCCGCTGAAGCGCTTCCGGCTGTTTGTTAGAATGGAAGCCTATGGGAGCCTGAAGGTGCCGGATCCGGAAAAAGGCGGATCCAGCAGCCTGATCCGGTTTTTTTAAACTGAGCATGCTCCAAATTTTTTTTTATCCAATAATCTAAATAGGCTAGCTGGATCCATAAAAAAAACGGATCCGTTGCATCAGTTTTTCACAATCTGCGCCAGATCCAGTTTTTCCAACATTCGCCGGATTTAGCCTGACACTGAAAACCTCATTTGTGAAAGTAGCCTAATAGGTGCACAAGGGAATACTGGAGACAGAGCAGGCACAGTGCTAATTAATTATGGTGATAAGTAACTATGCAGGAATGGAAAGAAAACCATCCATTAGGAAGAAATTCCCATACCGCGTCCTTGCGCATTGTGTAGACTGCTGAATTGCTGTTTAATTCATGTTGGCACCTACAAGCCTGTTACTGTGATATGATAATTTTTCATTTTGGAGTGGTTTGGCTGTCTGGATGACTGCTGTCAGTGCGAATTGTCAAATGGCTCCAGAGCTAGATTCCTAGTTGTCTCTTTTCCTTTACTTCACTTGAAACTATGATAAGGAGTCTTTATCTACTTTATAATTTCATATCCCTACAATCAGGCAGTCTACAGTAAATCTGGAGCAAATTAGACATTTTTGTAATGTAATTCATATAATGTTTTAGTAAAGAATATTTCCTTCTAGAATAAAAGACAGTAAAATACAATATTTATAAGGTCTTTATCCTTTTTATATCTTCTCCTTTCATACTTTTCATAATCGACAACAGTACATGGCTACAGCTTCTGTACAAATTGCTGTCAACCTTTTGTCCAATGGACTTGGGAGAGGAAAGGTGGATAATTCCGCACTGCTGATTAGATCTAAAGCCAGGAGTTCGTATAATAGTTTTTTTAAGTCAACGCGTTTTTGAAGTATACACACTTCTTCCTCAGGACATAACCTGGCTTTGGAGCCTTAATCCGCTCCTCAGCAACGTGGAATTGTCCACGTTTCCTCTCCCAAGTCCATTGTATTGGTTGGATGACCTGCGGATCTGCTGCCGCTGGAATCTCTATACCTGTACATTGTTGTGTGATCACAACTCCTTCAGGTTAGCACAACCTTTACTTATTTTAATTTGATGTATCTAGGGTAAGACCCTATTGAGCTATTTCTGCTCCCCAGGTCCTACACATATAACCTTTTCTCCAGATGCCTGATTGGATGAATTTCAGTGTGTTACTGTATAGAATAATTAGTATAAGGCCGGGTGCACACGATCCATAAGTAGCAGCGTTTTGGACGCAGTGCATGTTCACTGCCTCCAAAGCGCTGCTGTCCATTGAACGCAGGGGAATCTGCATGTGTTCACTGAACCGTGTGGATTCATATTGTTCAATATATTCAATAGGTGAAATTGACATGCTGTGTTCTGGAAAGACGCGCCGCATGTCAGTCTCCACGGGTGAGCTGCAGGCATCCGTGGACACATAGTGGACATAGGATTTCTTGACATCCCATCCACTATGCTGGAGCAGTGTCAAACCCGCAGCAATTACTGATAGTGGGCACATGCCCTTACAGTTATGAATTCAAGGTGACTAATATCCACATATGGGCACTCATGGGTAATAGGGTATAGTGAGTGGTAAATTCATGGCCGTGGCATATCCTCTGTGGTCACTGTAAAGCCATTTTGCTGCATAGGAATTTTATGTACCCTATGCTGTTATCCTTGGCTGAGTCTTAGGCCACGTTCACATGTTCAGTATTTGGTCAGTATTTTACCTCCGTATTTGTAAGCTAAAATCAAGGAGTGGAACAATCAGAGGAAAAGTATATTAGAAACACGTCACCACTTCTGTATTTATCACCCACTCCTGATTTTGGCTTTCAAATACTGAGGTAAAATACTGACCAAATACTGAATGTGGCCTAAAAATAGAGGTTTTTTTTATTTTAACAATAGGGACCAGGGGAACACAGACATAAGAGGGCCCCTGTCCTAGAACAGGATATTGACTCTTGGCAGTCCAAAAACGTATCTGACAGAAGCTGCTTGTAACTTTGGAGATGAAATTGGGCGTCTGGACTAGTGATGAGCGAATATACTCGTTACTCGAGATTTCCCGAGCACGCTCGGGTGACTTCCGAGTATTTTTTTAGTGCTCGAAGATTTAGTTTTCATCGCCGCAGCTGAAAGATTTACATCTGTTAGCCAGCATAAGTACATGTGGGGGTTGCCTGGTTGCTAGGGAATTCCCACATGTAATCAAGGTGGCTAAGAGATGTAAATCATTCAGATGAGGTGAGGAAAACTAAATCTCTGAGCACTAAAAAATACTCGGAGGTCACCCGAGCATGCTCGAGAAATCTCGAGTAACGAGTATATTCGCTCATCACTAGTCTGGACGTGTTGCCCCAATCATGGCATGTCTGCTCCTGCTAGGGACTCTTCTTCATTGTGGCACTTGTATTCACATGAGGTATTAGCATGCAAGTCTACCAAAGATAAGATTTCCAACAAAAAAAAAACAAAAAACAGACTTTCAACTAGGACAGTGCTTTACAAACTGAGGTAACCTCTAGTTCCTGGTGAGGCATTTTTTTTTTTTTTACAGAATTGAACATAAGCTGCAGAGGGTGCTATCTGGTTGCACATGTCAATAAAGCCATTTTGTGTCTATACTTTATGGCGTCTTTGGGACAAATAAAGGTAAATTAGGGGATTATTCCCATCATTACAAGTTATAATCTAGCCGCAGGACAGGTGATACCTTGCTGAATGCTGGGAGTCCCACTAATCAGACAGTCACCAATCCCAGTAATAGAAGAACAACTTTGTAATGAAGCAGTAACCGGTCCGTGCATGTGCCCATCGCCGGATTCATTGTCTATGGGACTGCTGGAGACATTGTAGACGATGAATGGAGCTATGGCGCACAAACTGCCATCACTTCACTCAAACTAGGCACCTCAAGACCCTGCTCTCTGGATCAGTCACTGCTTATCTTAAAGATATCTGCCTATTCTTTCTAGTGTTTAACAATGATATTGTTGTAATATCACAACTCCCCTGTAGCAGATATTTTATGTAGAACTTAGCCCTCTGCAATGTTTTTTTTTTTTTTTTTTTTACAAATTTTGCATTTTTACTAGATTGTAATGTACTTCCCCAGTCTTAAAACATATATTACAATGGATTATTGTTGTCTCTACTCTATTGTTTATTTGTCTAGGGAGGTGCTGAGCCATCTGAGGGCGCTGTAAACATGTCTTTTTGTACTATTTAGCGGAGTTTGCCTGCAGCACAATTGGACTTCTGTTTATCTCCACACCTCATATTGGAATTAATTACTTTGGTTCTATGAAGCATTGCAGGGTGGAAGTTTTCCTAGACAGCAGAGAGATTTGTTCCGTCCCGCTACTTTACCTCTTGGATTCATCCACACCCTGTTACCAGGAATAGTCACAAGGACCCTAGATAAATCTCTGCTGTAGGTCGTTTCTGGGCTTCAAGGTTTTATTTTTAGTGTAAAATGCGTGTGTTGTTTTTGGCAGAAGTTGTGTTAGACGGAGAAGCCTCTCCTGAGCTCCAGGCTCCTGGTGATTCTTTCCCTTTGCTGTGGTTTGCAGGTTTTTGAGAGATCTTCAGTGAGCACTCGCTTGCTTACAACACAGCATCGGAAGTAAGAGATGGAAGTGCACACTTGTCGTATATTCTGAGGAAATGAACCACTAGCATAAAATTACTTAGTGGAAAAAAATTGTCCTGGTTGGACATAGGGAAATAATTAATTACAACTAAATGCTCTTTATAAGAAATAAATCTTAGGGACCCAAGAAGTATTAACAAAGCCTATCTATGTTGCAGAATTTTCCCCACAAGCATTTTTGCAGATAGTTTTTCTTTTTGGGAGGGAGAGTATTGGCACTTTTACCCATTGTCTTTCAGTTTTTTGTCATAAAACTTGGTAAGAACTCAAGTAGGGACCAAGCCTGTGTATTTTAAGAGGCGGTCTGTTGTATATCAAATGCCACTTTTTTGCCACTGCTAGACATACTGTAGAGTGATACATAAAACCAGATTAAGATTGAGAATTACACTTGGTCCATATGGCCCTCCGTACTTAGTGTAGCTGTCGTAGTGAGATGTTAGCAGCTTTGATTAGTCGGCGTTTGGGTGATGAGATCTCTTAATCTCTATATCAGAAGGGCAGGAGCGCTGTACCTCTTCGTTTTTCTGATCAGCTCTGCTTAGCTAAGATTGCATGCCGCAGATTTCAAAAGCGCTGCAGTTATACAATTCAGTCAGGCATAAAAACTAAGTGTGTGCATGAGTTGTTTTTTGTTTTGTCTTTTAAATCATCGCTTTTGATGCTACTGTAAACATCAGCTTTTTATTTGCATGAAATAATGCTAAAAAATGCAATGTGTGAACATAGCCAAAGTGCGTATTAGGGTAGAGTCAGACGGTTGGGTTGTATAATTCAGAGAGAGATCAGAAGGCAGTAGTGTATTGCCTGGCCGACGGCTCTCCTGATTCAAGAGTGCAAATATACGGTATATTTCTATGCAGCTATCATGCTTGTTCGGGTCGGGAAAGCTGCTAGTAAGTCCGTGCACTCCGTTCTTGCTCCAATTTATAAAGCCAGCGGTTTGCACTTATGGCGATACTTTAGTCAACCACACTCCCTTAGGCTACTTTCACACTTGCGTTTTTCAGCTTCCGTCACAATCCGTTGTTTTTTTGAGAATACAGGATCCTGAAATTTTTTTTGCAGGGTCCTGCATTTTCCCATAGACTTGTTTAAGCGACGGATTGTGACGGATGGCCATCCGTCGTGCACTGGATGCGTCGTGTTTTGGCGGACCGTAGGCACGAAAAAACGTTCAAGGGAACGTTTTTTCGTACGTTGGGTCTGCCATTTCCTACCGCGCATGCGCGGCCGGAACTCCGCCCCCTCCTCTCCGGGACTTTAAAATGGGCAGCGGATGCGTTGAAATACTGCATCCACTGCCCACGTTGTGCCAAATTTTCACGTGCGTCGGTACGTCGCGCTGACGCTTAGCGACGGACCCGTACCGACGCAAGTGTGAAAGTAGCCTTAGATTTCAATGGAGAGAGCCACTTCTTGGCTGAATAGGATTATCAAGCAGCCCGTTTTTCTAAAAGATTGCCATCCGTAAGCAGCGTATTCATTACCCACATAGAGTGGGTACGGAAATTATTCAGTCCCCTTTAAATTCTTCACACTTTTTTTTTTTTCTTTGCAGCCATTTGGTAAGTTCAAAAAAGTTCATTTTTTTTCTCATTAATGTACACTCTGCAACCCATCTTGACTGGGAAAAAAAAAACCAAATGTAGTAATTTTTGCAAATTTATTAAAAAAGAAAAACTATCACATGGTGATTTATGTATTCAGACCCTTTGCTCAGTATTGAGTAGAAGCACCCTTTTGAGCTAGTTCAGCCATGAGTCTTCTTGGGAATGATGCAACAAGTTTCTCACACCTGGATTTGGGGATCATCTGCCATTCTTGCAGATCCTCTTCAGTTCTGTCAGGTTGGATGATGAACGTTGGTGGACAGCCATTTTCAGGTCTCTCCAGAGACGCTTAATTGGGTTTAGGTCAGGGCTCTGACTGGGCCAGTCAAGAATGATCACAGAGTTGTTCTGAAGCCACTGCTTTGTTATTTTAGCTGTGCGCTTAGGGTCATTGTCTTGTTGGAAGGTGAACCTTCAGCCAAGTCTGAGGTCCACAGCACTCTGGAAGAGGTTTTCATCCAGGATATGTCTGTACTTGACTGCATTCATGTTTCCTTTAATGACAACCAGTCGTCCTGTCCCTGCAGCTGAAAAACACCCCCATAGCATGATGCTGCCACCATCATGTTTCACTGTTGGGTTTGTATTGGGCAGGTGATGAGCAGTGGTTTTCTCCACACATACCGCTTAGATTTATCACCAAAAAGGTCTATCTTTGTCTCATCAGACCAGAGAATCTAATTTCTCATAGTCTGGGAGTCCTTCATGTGTTTTTTAGCAAACTCTGTGGGCTTTCATATGTCTTGCACTGAGGGGAGGCTTCCGTTGGGCCACTCTGCCATAAAGTCCTGACTCGTGGAGGGCTGCAGTGATAGTTGGCTTTGTGGAACTTTCTCCCATCTCCCTACTGCATCTCGAGCTCAGCCACAGTGATCTTGGGGTTCTTCTTTACCTCTCTCACCAAGGCTCTTCTCCCACAATTGCTAAGTTTGGCTGGATGGCCAGGTCTAGGAAGACTTCTGATGGTCTAAAACTTCTTCCATTTAAGGATTATGGAAGCCACTGTGCTCTTAGGAACCTTGAGTACTGCAGAAATTCTGTTGCAATCTTGGCCAGATCTGTGCCTTGCCACAATTCTGTCTCTGAGATCCTTGGCCAGTTCCTTTGACCTCATGATTCTCATTTGGTCTGACATGCACTGTGAGCTGTGAGGTCTTATATAGACAGGTGTGTGCCTTTCCAAATCAAGTCCTATCAGTTTAATAAAACACAGCTGGACTCCAATGAAGGAGTAGGACCATCTCAAGTAGGATCACAAGGCAATGGACAGCATGTGACTTAAATATGAGTGTCTGAGCAAAGGTTCTGAATACCTATGACTATGTGATATTTCGGTCTTTCTTTTTTATTAAATTTGTCAAAATTTCTACATTTCTGTTTTTTTTTCCCCTCAAGATGGGGTGCAGAGTGTACATTAATGTGAAAAATGAACTTTTTTGAATTTACCAAATGGCTGCAATGAAACAGAGTGAAAAATTTTAAGAGGTATGAATACTTTCTGTACCCACTGTACATTATCAATTTTAGGCCTGTGTGAAATAAGGATATCCCGTAAGCTGCAAACTAAAATTAGTTTTCTGATTGGTGGAACTGGAAACTGTAGGATATTATCAACCAGGTTGGAAGAGGGTCTGGGTCATTCTGTGGTGCCTCAAGATGCTTGAGTTGCATGTATTCCATGTGCTTATACACAATATATACACTTACTGCAGTGGAATTTAGCTTTAATGCTATTATGTAATGAGGGTTAATTAATGCAATTTACCTTCAGGAACTGCTGACATCATTGACAAACTCAATGATATTTATGTGAACCCTTTGTAGAATTACTGATGTGTTACACTCTCTTTAGTCTTGTCCTGCTTTGTAATTACGATGTTTAGCATTTGTGTGATCTTTCTAATTCTTCTCCACAGAATGGGTTCATTCACATAGGAGAGGAGCAGCTGATGTTACAACCGGTCAACACATCGGTACATCCCGATGCTCACTTCTCCGGAAGAGAACATATAATAAGATACAAACGTGAAGCAGAAGTTTCCCCTTCCTCTTCTTCTTCACAGTCCGAGATCCCACATAAGAATTGTCAAGTTATATCAGGTGTGCTTCATTTTTTTTATGTAATACAAAAGTAAAAGGCAGCATTTTATATACAGGTCCTTCTCAAAAAATTAGCATATAGTGTTAAATTTCATTATTTACCATAATGTAATGATTACAATTAAACTTTCATATATCATAGATTCATTATCCACCAACTGAAATTTGTCAGGTCTTTTATTGTTTTAATACTGATGATTTTGGCATACAACTCCTGAAAACCCAAAAAACCTGTCTCAATAAATTAGCATATTTCACCCGGCCAATCAAATAAAAGTGTTTTTTAATAACAAACAAAAAAACCATCAAATAATAATGTTCAGTTATGCACTCAATACTTGATCGGGAATCCTTTGGCAGAAATGACTGCTTCAATGCGGCGTGGCATGGAGGCAATCAGCCTGTGACACTGCTGAGATGTTATGGAGACCCAGGATGCTTCAATAGCGGCCTTAAGCTCATCCAGAGTGTTGGGTCTTGCGTCTCTCAACTTTCTCTTCACAATATCCCACAGATTCTCTATGGGGTTCAGGTCAGGAGAGTTGGCAGGCCAATTGAGCACAGTAATACCATGGTCAGTAAACCATTTACCAGTGGTTTTGGCACTGTGAGCAGGTGCCAGGTCGTGCTGGAAAATGAAATCTTCATCTCCATAAAGCATTTCAGCCGATGGAAGCATGAAGTGCTCCAAAATCTCCTGATAGCTAGCTGCATTGACCCTGCCCTTGATGAAACACAGTGGACCAACACCAGCAGTTGACATGGCACCCCACACCATCACTGACTGTGGGTACTTGACACTGGACTTCAGGCATTTTGGCATTTCCTTCTCCCCAGTCTTCCTCCAGACTCTGGCACCTTGATTTCCGAATGACATGCAAAATTTGCTTTCATCAGAAAAAAGTACTTGGGACCACTTAGCAACAGTCCAGTGCTGCTTCTCTGTAGCCCAGGTCAGGCGCTTCTGCCGCTGTTTATGGTTCAAAAGTGGCTTTACCTGGGGAATGCGGCACCTGTAGCCCATTTCCTGCACACGCCTGTGCACGGTGGCTCTGGATGTTTCCACACCAGACTCAGTCCACAATCTTCCTCAGGGTCCGGTCACCTCTTCTCGTTGTACAGCGTTTTCTGCCACATTGTTTCCTTCCAACAGACTTACCATTGAGGTGCCTTGATACAGCACTCTGGGAACAGCCTATTTGTTGAGAAATTTCTTTCTGGGTCTTACCCTCTTGCTTGAGGGTGTCAATGATGGCCTTCTTGACATCTGTCAGGTCGCTAGTCTTACCCATGATGGGGGTTTTGAGTAATGAACCAGGCAGGGAGTTTTTAAAAGCCTCAGGTATCTTTTGCATGTGTTTAGAGTTAATTAGTTGATTCAGAAGATTAGGGTAATAGGTCGTTTAGAGAACCTTTTCTTGATATGCTAATTTATTGAGACAGGTTTTTTGGGTTTTCAGGAGTTGTATGCCAAAATCATCAGTATTAAAACAATAAAAGACCTGACAAATTTCAGTTGGTGGATAATGAATCTATAATATATGAAAGTTTAATTGTAATCATTACATTATGGTAAATAATGAAATTTAACACTATATGCTAATTTTTTGAGAAGGACCTGTATTTATGTATGTAAATCGGTTACATTTCTGTCTCCAGGTTTTATGGCATTAAATCACAAGCTCTTATTATATGTAAATTCCTCACCTGACAGCCATTACCATACATGGTGTCTCCAATCATGTAGAACATGGGTGGACGATTAATTTTCTCAAGGGGCCACAAGAGAGACCGTGACTGAGGGCCGAACCAATAGGCTATAATTAAGTCTGCTCAATATTAATATTAACATAATATAAAATAAATCTATCACAAAATATTGAGAATTAAGTATGCTGCCCCCCCTATACAGTGTGATCCCTCACCCAGCCCCGTATATACAGTATGAGCCACCACACAGCGCCCTATGTACAGTATTAGCCCCCCAAATAGTCACCCCTATATACAGACACACATCCCGCACAAATTCACACATAAAAAAACCCCACATACCTCGCTCCCAGTGCTTTGCTCTGGTTGTTGCTGTTGCACAGAGGCTCCACACAGCAGATGTGATGTAGAAACATCATTGCGTCACACAAACTAAATGATGGAAGAAGGAGCCGGTGGCTCTGTCCTTCATCATAGTGGTGAATACAATCTGCATCCTGGGGATGCAGATAGCTGTGATATTGGGATGCCCAGCAGCAGAGGGTGGTCGCATTATGTGGGCCAATGTTTTCAGTCTTTCGGCTGTCTCGGTCCACATGCTAAACTGGGACATACAAAGGGCTGAATGTGCCCCACACTTGGCCTAGGTCTGATCTGGCATGTATGATTAACTGTACAAAGATGGAAATCGTGCAAAACATAAATATGTAATTTTAGAGATGAGAAAATCCATTCTCAAAACCCCGGTTCAGTGTGCACATAAGTAGTCCATGGCTGCAGGATGGAAGCCCTGCAAACCACCTCATACCTGCCGGCATCACCAGTGCCTATTTTAATTTGTAGGCCCTGTACGGCATCATGTACTGGGTCTACAAGTCAGAAGAGGCAACGGTGATTTCAGCAGCTAGAATGTAGTCTGTGGCTGAATGATGGAAGCCCTGTGAACCACTGATTTAGCAGATGAATCAGGCGCCTAAGAATTTATTTGCTCATCTTGCCTTAATGTTTGCTCTTTTCTACTTGTTAGATCAAATATTGTGAGAATGCAGGAATTTACCTATCCATTCTATTCTGGGGGTACTTTCAGATGTTCCTTTTTTAGGAAGTGTGTAGACACGCGGGGTCGGCGGGCACCGCTGTCCGCTAGCTGAAACCACATGGACCACGGTTCGTCCCACCGAACACCCGCTCTCCCTTTAATGTGGGAGTAAAGCTACTCAAACAACACAGGGTGAGGGTAAAACAGTGTGACAATACTTCATTGAACCACAAAACAGGCAGATAGACACATAGAACAGTCCCACAAAAATACCCCAAGATGGTGCATATTAGAGATTCACTCTTCCGCTGATTCGCTAGGATAATAGCTGCTGTTACTTCAGATCTTCCAGGGCCGATTACCCCACCTCTGGCACGCCCACAGAGAGGAGGTAACAACAAGCAGAGGAAGATTACAGTCCATTCAGGTACAAGGGCCAGTGTACCGGATGGTCCCATCCTGGTTTCTCCAAACCCATCCATAGGTGCCAGGTGACCGTATGGTCCCAACTTGAGTTTCACAAAGGTATCCATGGTTCAGCGATGGTCAATGGAGCATAACTGTATTCTTCCAGCCGGGGCCGAAGTCCCCTAAGCCAACATCCTGTAGAATAATCTGTGTCCCTCGAGATGGAGCCATGATGCCTTGGCTGCAATCCTGTAGAGGCTCTCTGGATGCCTGAATCTCTGTCTGTCTCTTAGGCCTCTTTCACACTTCAGTTGTTTGGCGTCAGTCTAAAACCGTCATTTTCCTCAAAAAACGGATACGTTTTTTTTTCGACGGATCCGTTTTTCCCCCCATAGACTTGCATTAGCGACGGATTGTGACGGATGGTCGTCCGTTCCATCCGTCATGCGACGGATCCGTCAAAATTTAGCGGACGTCATCTAGACATTGACGGTCATTGCAACGTTTTTTGTCTCCGTTGAAATGACGGATCCGTCGCGTCCGTCATTCCATAGAATGGCCACCTATGGGCGACGGATCCGTCGCGACCGTTATTTCGACGGATCCGTCGCCCCAATCCGTTTTTTCAATTTTTTTCAATTGCGCATGCTCCAAAAAGTATATACAACCCCCGAGTAACGGATCCGTCAAAAAAACGGATCCGTTACATCCGTTTTCTCAACAATTGTGACGGATCCGTCGATCCGTCACTTTGTCGGAAGTGACTGACGCCAAACGACTGAAGTGTGAAAGAAGCCTTAGCAGTATATCGCCTTTTTTTATGTTTAACAAGTCTTTCAATCCAACATCACAGATAAGGGGAAAAATGGTGATGACTAAGTTGCATTGCTTGATTTATGTAATTTATTTGCATAGATTTTCCTTCTCTAAAAGTCAACAAACTATCTGGCCTAGACTATGCGTAATTGGCATATCAGTAAATCTCACTAGTCATCAAGGATAAGTGCACAATATGTTACATCAAATGCCAACTTACAAGTCAATGTTACAGATTTACACAAGCAAAAGTCTGATTTCTTGACCAACCAGAAAGAAACGCTTAAATTCAAAAGTCAACATATAGATAAGTCTATTCTTTCTGTATTGCTAAAAATAGTCGTCTGGTTGATTTAAGATACAATGCTGTGTCTTCACAGGAAGCAATAGAGGTATAATTCTGGAGTATTTCTTGACTTATTCGATTTGCGGAGCCTCCAACCATTACCATTGTCTAGGCACTATTGGCACTAATTCATCATAGTTTTTACCAGAATTCTGAAAGAAAACTGTTTGAAATATTGCTAAATTTTAGCATAACTCCCAGATGTGCAAAAAATATTCTGACTTTTTTGTTTTTATGCTAGTAGCGGCTAGCTCTGGAAACTTTTATAAAAGTGGACAGAGCTTATCCTGGAGGGTCGTGGCTGACAAATTCATGATCATTTACACCACATGATTAAGACCTTCTGGTCGAAATTCATTGGTATTGCTGACTAAGCTGTACTCTTTATATTTATGTTCCTGAAATAAACTTTAAGATTTTAGTATGCTTAAGGAGTGCTGGATATCCTTTCATCACTTCAGTTACTGATTGGAATACATTTCTTGTGGTGGAGCATGACATTTAAAAAATGTGCCAAATTCATCACATATATGGGAAGGTGGGGGTAATTGCATATGGAGAGGGCTCAGGATATGTTAAATAGACCCAATTGGTGTATAACAGCCAGAGCTGAGCTCCAATTGCTGCTGTGTATCTTGGTGGCATTTAAATGGATCTGCACCTATATTCGTGCACACTAAGGATAGGCCATCAATAAAAAAAAGTAGTAGCCAACCCCTTTTATTGATTAAAAGGCACAGACCTCTTAATGAATTGGGTGCATCTTATTTCAGCTCACTCGTCATCAATACTGCTGTGCAAAAGCCAGTCTTGTTAAATTGAGGCCATAGTATCTAACGTTGTCCATGAACTCCCATGTGTTTTTTAATGTGCTCCTCTGAATAGAAAAGCATAGTAAACTTTCTTGTACAATGGGAAAAAAAGACATCCCACCTCCGTGCATGCCAGAAGAGCACCCTTTCTCAGTGCAAACACCAAACGTGTGCAAAAAAAACAAGATTTGAAATGAGATAAAACTGTTAGGGATGTGTCTGACAATAAGACTGTTTTCAATGACATTATGGTGGCTCTAGATAACCTGGATATATGCTGTAACGCAAGACCAGTGTAATAAAAATTGCTCTTTTTTTTTTTATACTGGATAACGTAGAACCAAGCTGCAAACAAAATGTGTCAAACTAAAAATAAATCATAATTTTTAGATTGGAATTTCATTGGAATGTATCCAACCTTTCAAAAATTCCCTTTGATGGGTTTATAGTTGATTTCTGCTAATTGAACACTGAACCAGACTTATTTGCTACTAAACGTACTGAAGTGATTATTCTTATAAGATGACTTTAGAAAGTTCTCATTGCATCTGCATTATAGATGTGACATTTGGACCTCTCAGGCCTTTATCAGAACCAGAATTAGATAACCATAAAAACCTATTGCGATATAACTCCAGTACTAATAAACAAAGGGAAGCCTGGGTCCTATAATACAGGTGGAAAAAAATAACCCATAGTTTTTTTGTCTGATAACTGCCTAAATTGGACTTTACTATGAGCAGGAAATTGAGTTTTTTACTAAAATGCAGTTCGACAACCAATGAACATTTCAGAAGGGATAAGAAAATTTTTAGAAATATATTATTCTGGAATAGTATACAAATTGATTTTGTAGGTTCTATTACTACACCAAACCACAGTAAGAGCCATTTCCAAAAGGAAAAGACATGAAAACATAGTGGAATGTCTCGAAAATGGATTGTCGTCCAAAATTACTTTAAAGGTCCTGCCACAAATCATAAAACATCTTAGAAGAACATCTCTAGAACAGCAGACCTCTTTATTCTCAGTGCAGGTAATCCTTTCTCCATGATGTCATGAACAATACATACACGACTCAATCAGGAAAGCAGGATTCATAAGAGCGTAGCAGGGATGAAACCATTGCTATCAATGCTTTAAATAATAAAAAGAAAAACATCTGGATTATACCCAAGCCATTTGGGATAATCTTCTGTTGACAGGTCAAAGGTTGGAACACTTTGGACAACACACTGTCCCATTGTCTTGGTTGTAAAACTACAGAAGGCCACAGTTTGAATACTGTACCAACTGCCATGAGTGATGGTGATGGTGAGCGATGTTTTGCTGCTTCATGACCTGAACAACTTGAAAAGTGCCTTGAGTTGAAAGTCTGGTCTCCCATGTAGATCTTTGTACCTATCATTGATTTCAGTTCTTTGATCTGTTCACATTTTCTAAACTTGTCTTTTACTTTCCAAGAGAATTTTACTTGGATTTCTCAAGTGTTTAAGAATTGATATATCCGTGTCTTGACATGTTGCTATAATTACATATAATTAAGCTTCTTCATTTTGTTATCATTGCTATGATGAACAGGATATCCCTTTTCAATTTAAGTAAGTCATTCTAAAAATAATGATTGCACCTCCTGTCTTATTAGAAACAGCTTAGAGGCACAACATTTGTTCTGCCTCACCCTATGTGCACTTTTATCCTAGTAGTTTGAACTCACAGTCGACCATTTGTTATCGTAAGTCTGGAAACAAGGGATTTAGCTAAAAGCAGTACATCCGACCACCTTCTCAATTCTCTTGTACAGTTGGGCAGATATATCAGTGTATATACAATTGTGTTTTGTTTTAAATATAATGAAAAAAATGTGCCTTTTCTTTTGGACTTTTTCAGGTTGATTTTTTAAAACATTGGTGGGTATTCATTTCTCTTTTTATTTCTATCCTGCAGAGGTGTATATTACTGCACCAATACCATTTTACTATGTTATAATTGTTTAACCTCTTAGTGACGGAGCTAAATTTTTTAAATCTGACCAATGTCACTTTATGTGGTGATAACTCTGGAATGCTTCAACAAATCCCAGTGATTTTCGGATTGTTTTTTCGTGACATATTTTATGATAATGGTAAATTTATGTTGATATGTTTTGTGTTTATTTATCAAAAATATCAGAAATTTGAGAAAAATATTAAAAAATTTGCAATTTTTAAGCTTTGAATAATTATCCCTTTTAATCCAGATAGTCATACCATAGAAAACCATTAATAAATAACATTTCCCAAATGTCTGCTTTTCATCAGCGCCATTTGTTAAATGGTTATTTTTATTTTGTTAGCATTTTAGGATGCTTAAAAATGTAGCAGTAATTTTTTCAAGGAAATTTTCAAAATTTATTTTTTTAGGGACCTATCCAGGTTTGAAGTGCCTTTAGGGGTCCCATATATTGGGAAACACCCAAAAGTTATACCATTTTAAAACAGCACCCCCTGACATATTGAAAACTGCAGTCAGGTAGTTTATTAACCCTTCAGGTGATTTTCAGGAATTAATGCAAAGTGGCATGACAGGCATGAAAATGTGTATTTTTACCACCTAAATGCTGCTAACTTCTGAACAGGTTACAACAGCCGTCAGACTCTAAGGCCGCTATTTGGTCATGAATTGTCATCGCAAACATCAGGACCACACCATCATGATCTGAGGGCACCAATTGGGATAAAGAGGAATCCCCCACACTCTGTTAACCATTTTATATGATGTAGTCACTATTGAAAGCAGCATGTAAGGGGTTAAACAGATTTGGACAGTGCAAACACTGATCGTGGCTGATACAGCAAGTTGTCAGCTATAGTGTACAGCCCAACAGCTGCTGGTTTGTCACCTTTATGGGGTGGCTATTCTCTTATATCTCAGGTCAGTTAAAAGACGTATTGGCTGTCATTAAAGGGTGAAAGGTGTTGTTTCATAAGAAACATATATGGCATATCCTAGGGAAATGCTATACAGTGCCTTGAAAAAGTATTCATACCCAGCAGACTTTTTCACATTACACCCACATACTTAAATTTTATTTTATTGGGATTTTATGTGCTATAACAACACAAAATGGCAAGTATTTGTGAAGTGTAAAGGAAATGATACATGTTTTTTTTTCAATATTTAAAAAATATAAATCTGAAAATGTTGATGTGCATTTGTTTTTAGGCCCTTGTAGTTTGATACCCCTAAATAAAATCCTGAGTGACCAATTCCCTCCAGAAGTCACATAATTAGTAAATGGAGTCCACCTGTGTGTAATTTATTCTAAGTATAATTACAGCTGTTCTGTGAAGGCCTCAGAGATTTGTTTGACAGTGTTAAGGCTCAAACAGCATCATGAAAAGCAAGGAACACACAAGACAGGCCAGGGATAATGTTGCAAAGTAAAGCAGGATTAAGTTGTAAAAAAAAAAAAGCTCTGAACATCTTGCGGAGCACTTTTCCATCGATTATCCGAAAATGGAGGGAGTATAGCAAAATGCAAACCTACCAAGACATTACTGTCCACCTAAAATGACATCCCAAGCAAAGAGGGCACTAATTAAAGAAGTAGCCAAGTGGCCCATGGTCACTCTGAAGGAGTTGCAGAGATCCACAGCTCAGGTGGGAGAACCTGTCAACATGATTAGTCGTATACTCAACAAATTAGGCTTTTATGAAAGAGTGGCAAGAAGAAAGCCATTTTTGAAGGCAAGCCATAAGAATTGTTTGCAAAAAAACATGTAGGGAACATAGCATGTGGAAGAAGGTGCTCTAGTCAGATGAGACCAAAGTAGAACTCTTTGGGCTAAATAAAAAATGCTTTTTGCAGTGGAAAACTAACAGTGCACATCACCCTGAAAACACTATCCCCACCATCAAACATGGGGGTGGCAGCATCATGCTATGGGGATGCCTTTCTTCAGCAGGGACAGGGAAAATGGTTAGAGTTGATGGGAAGGTGCTAAATACAGGGCAATCATGGAAGAAAACCCAATAGAGCCTGCCAAACACTTGAGATTGGGGCCTCAGTTCATTCTGCAGTAGGACAACAACCTTAAACCTACTGCCAGAGATACAAACGTATTCATGTGTGTGAATGATTCAGTCAAAATCCATACCTAAATCCCACTGAAAATCTGTAGCCAGACTTGAAAATTACTGTTGTGCAAAAAGAATGGGCATTAATTGCAGCCTCCAAGTGTGCAAAGCTGTTAGAGACATACCCTAAAAGACACGTAGCAGTAATTGAGGCGAGAGGTGGTTGTCACGATCCATTTTTGGATTCGTGATCGCTCTGGCACTGCTTTAATTTTAATATTGTTTTTTGCTTTCATGCCAGCAAGGGTTAATGCCAGTTTTCCATGCTGCAAGCTGCTGAGTTGCTGGGTCAGCTGATGTGGGTGGTGACCACTCCTACCATCCTTTAAATAGTCACATGATGCATCAGCTGACTGTTGGTGATAGTTTTCTATGGAGACCAGCCGTGGAGTTGCAGCTGTCTGGTGTCAGCTCTGAATCTGCTACTTCGAGTTCGGGGTCCTGTTTCCGTGTCCTTTGCGGTGTGGAGCTTGGCAGCGGTGCCTAGAGCTAAGATACTTGTGTACTTACCCTATTTGTCTTGCACTTGTTACTACCTCCCGTGTTTGTACCATCTGCAGTAGTGAGGCTAGCGTTTTTGCCGCCCATTGCACTAGCCAGGGATCAGTTAGGTGACGGCTAGGGACCAGGTTCGTGATGGCGGCTGGGGGAAGGACCCGCATAGGGTGTTAGGGGAGCTGAGTTTGGAGGTGCCCCATCCCTTGTTCCCAACTCTTAGGGCCCTCTTCCCCCTTTTCCCATCCCATTGTTGGTGTTTCTTCCGTCTGCTGGACCGCCCCTTGTGGTCATTTGCAGTTGTCCTACAAAGTATTGACTCGGTGGGGCTGAATACAAATGCACTTCACAATTTTCAGATTTATATTTTTAAAACATTTGGAAAATTGTGTATAATTTCCTTTACACTTCAAACCAGATATCCACTTTGCACTGACGAGGGGCAGTACCCCGAAACACAGTGTCTGCAAATTGAGATTCTGGTTTGGCTTTTATCCTAAGTCATGTGACAAGGCTCGTTAAAGGGTCGACATTGACTGTTAGGATTGCTACTTCCAACAGGTGGCACAAGAGTTCTAGTCCTCTTCCTCTCTGAAGAGACAATTTGCCTTTACACTTCACAAATACTTGCTACTAAATGTTGGTAGATCACATAAAATCCCAATAAAGACCTTTTCAGTTTGAGGGTGTAACATGAAAAAAATCTGGAAAAGTTCATGAGATATGAATACATTTTCAAGGCCAGTGTAAATATCTAATCGATGTGGGTCCCACCTCTGGGCCCTGCACTTACTATCTCAAGAGTTCCCTATTACCATGAATGAAGAGAACCAGTGCATATGCCACTGCCTATTATGGGCTCCCATCGTGATCTCTAAACCAGACCTGAGCAAAGTTTGATCTGTGAACCACACGCAGCCTTTTGGCTGTTCCTGTCCCGCCCGCAGAAACTGTTGAAATGATGAAATAGAATGCCATTTGACTCCCTCTTCCATTATTGAGCCTGTGTGTCTGAGAACCCAGCAGGTACAATGATGTGACTACATTGTGCCTGCTGTGCAAAGTTCAGTACACAGACCGGAGCACCAGTGGAATGGGGTTAAGTGAGTAGTTATTATTTATTTATTTTTAAATTGTCAGTACTTGAGGGAAACTGTGTGGATATCACACTGTGTGGGGAATGTTTGAGGACATTATACTTTGTGGGAGCTTTGTGGGGCATCGACGTGCAAAAATCATACTGTGTGGATGGCTTTGTGGGAACATCATGTTGTATAGGGTCATAATCTATGGAGGGCTTTGTGGGGACATACTGCATGGGGGTTGACTGAGAACATCATACTCTGGGTGGCTGCATAGGGACATCATACTGCGTGGAGGAGCTGTGTAGGTACTTCATTCTGTGAGAAGGCTGTGTAGGGTCATTATTCTGCATTGGGGACTGTCTGGGAACATCAACTGCTTGAAGGGCTTTGTGGGGAGATCCTATTGTTTGAGGAGCTGTGTGGGGATATCATACTGTGTGGAGTGGACATCATACTGGGTGGGGGCCTTTGTGTGAACTTTATACTGTTTAATGGGCTGTTTGGGGACATCTTACTGCTCTGTTGTTGAAATGCCAGGGGGCTCCAACCCTGTCCCTAATGCTAGGGGCGCCCTAGCTATCCCTGCTCCCCGGATTACTTCTGATGCTGAAGATGCTGGGGCCAAGTACCTTGCTGACCGCCTGAATCCGCCCCATATGTGTCCCCCCTCCCCCACCCAGGGATGTGGGGAGTAATAGTGTATGTGTATGCACAGACCAGACTAACAAGGGACGATGTACAGAGAAAAAGGAAGATACCAAACATGCTAATATGTATTCGCAGACAACAGAGGAACACCTGGGAGAAAAGGAAGGTAAACAAAATAGGATAGGAATGAGGAATTGTACACAGAAACACCAAGCAACAATAGCAGATGAACACTCCAAATGCCTCTACCAACAACCGACAAGCCATGCAGGACAAGACTAATACTGGCAATCCAGATTGCCAGAAGTGAGTATATATAGGAAAAGGGAGTAGCCAACACTGAACAGCTGAGATTATCCAAGCAGGGAGGCTAACAAAAACCTGTGCCTTTTTAATTTGAAGGGGAAGTGCTTCTTATGAATGCAGGAGTACGTGAAATAAGACCCTGCGGTTTTCAGGCCCCTTTCTATCTCAGTAAACTTGTGACAGCTTGATGACCTGTGTGAGCGCTTCATATTATGTGTGGGGAGCTGCTGATCAAGGTGGAAGTGGTGTATAACAGGAGCAGTATGATTTAGTGTGCAAAAAATGACCCCAGGTGACGACATAGAGGCCTTTTTGAAAGGGTCGCCACGAGGGAGAAATGCCTGCCACAGCAATGGGCAGAAGTGCTCGTGCCATACTTAACAGGGAGCTGCAGAAAGCCTACTATGATTTACCCTTTCAAGATCCCAAAGAATATGTGAAACTGAAATGTTGTCGCACTTGGGGGTTACAATGAATGTCAAGGCACAACAGGTTCACCGCTGGGCGTATTATCATTGATACAAACCCCCTCGCTCCCAAATGTTTAACTTGTTGCACCTGGTCCAAAATGATTGCAGCCAGAGTCCTCTACCCCTGCGCAGATGGTGGAGTGTGCAGTGATGTACTGGTTTGTGCCCTCCCTTCTGAGGCCAATGCAGACTTGAGTTGCGCAGAGTGATCCCCAGAATGCAGATGGCCTCGTCAGACTGGTCAAAAGGTATTGTGTCGAGGGTTCCTTGGGGAGGCAAACCACTACATACTGGTGGTCCCAACAGGGGGCGAAGGCTCAAAATGGGGTGAGGTGTCCAAGGTACAAAAGGGCAGGGAGGGTAGTGCCGAAGGTCCCACTGGCAATGTTATACTCTGGAAATGTCACAGCCCAGACCATATAGCCGCCCATTGTCCCCTGACCTCTAAGCAGATGGACTGTAGCCTGGAACACCACTGTTCATACTATGTGTATCCAGCCAGCAGTGTGAATGGTTCACCAAGCGAGGGGCCACAAGCTTGTTCCGTAAAGGTGACTGGTCGGATAGTGACTGGACTGCTAGAGTCAGGGAGTTTGGTGACACTCATGAAGAAGGTTGATCCCTGTGAAGAAGATTGGCATCCCCTGCATTCACGGGGAGGCTAAAGACTATCCGGTGGACGTTGAAATGGCCAAAGGTACTGAGTTCCATGAGGTCGGGGTGGTCCAGGACTTAATGCACCCCATTATCATAGGCTGGGACTTTTGTTTGTTTTGGGACTTGTAGGGAAAGGAGACTGGGCTCAGTTGCCCCTAAAGAAGTGTCACTACACCCAGAGTTTCCATTCTGTGTCCTTGTGGGGGATGGGGAGGTAGTATCCACCGGAGGCTGACATTACTGAGTTAGGGATGACCAGCAAAAATTTTGGGTCCACCCAAAATGGGGACCTAACTTTGAGGAGGCGTTCAATAACATAAATATCGTAAACGGTATAGCGCAGGAGATGGGGGGGGGGGGCTGACGCCAGTTTTCCCTATTTTATGTTGAGTGGGGACTTAGGCTAAGTTCACACTGGGCATCTTTGCTGCGTTTTTTTTTCTGCAGCAAAACCTGAGTGCTTGACAGGAACTGAGCTGTGGCAATAAAGGAGGATGAGGGCGTGCTTTCCGGCTAAATTTTTTACATTAAATTGGAGAATTAATGTCCTTTCTACAAATTTGTCAACTCGTCAATTCCCACAAATCTTCTTGCAGTCCAGAATTTGGCTGATCTGGGACGATATCCTGAGACATAAAAATGCACAAAGAAAATGGGAGACGTTTATTAGCATCCTGGATAGGACCTGTGCACAGTATATACCGTATGGGGAAAAAACATACTAGAAATAGGAGGAAACCAATATGGCTAAATAGAGCTGTAAGGGGCGCAATAAGTGACAAAAAGAAAGCATATAGAGAATGAAAGGAAGTAGGTAGTGATGAGGCATTAAATAAATACAGAAAATTAAATAAATTCTGTAAAAAGCAAATCAAGGCAGCAAAAATTGAGACAGAGACTCCTTGCCAGAGAGAGTAAAAATAATCCCAAAATATTCTTTAACTACATAAATAGTAAGAAACTAAAAAATGATAGTGTTGGCCCCCTTAAAAATAGTCTGGGGGAAATGGTGGATGAGGATGAGGAAAAAGCCAATATGCTAAATTACTTTTTTTCATCAGTATTTACACAAGAAAATCCCATGGCAGACAATATGATCAGTGATAACAAAAATTCCCCATTAAGTGTCACCTGCTTAACCCAGCAAGAAGTACGGCGGCTTCTAAAAATCACTAAAATTGACAAATCTCCGGGCCCGGATGGGATACACCCCCGAGTACTGCAGGAATTAAGTACAGTCATTGATAGACCATTATTTTTAATCTTTAAAGAGTCCATAATAACAGGGTCTGTACCACAGGACTGGCGTATAGCAAATGTGGTGCCAATATTCTAAAAGGGGACAAAAACTGAACTCGGAAATTATAGGCCAGTAAGCTTAACCTCTACTGTGTGTAAAATCCTGGAGGGCATTCTAAGGGATGCTATACTGGAGTATCTGAAGAGGAATAACCTCATGACCCAGTATCAGCACGGGTTTACTAGGGACCGTTCATGTCAGACTAATTTGATCAGCTTCTATGAAGAGGTAAGTTCCAGACTGGACCAAGGGAACCCAGTAGATGTAGTGTATATGGACTTTTCAAAAGCTTTTGATACGGTGCCACACAAAAGGTTGATACATAAAATGAGAATAATGGGGATAGGGGAAAATATGTGTAAGTGGGTTGAGAGCTGGCTCAGGGATAGAAAACAAAGGGTGGTTATTAATGGAGCACACTCGGACTGGGTCGCGGTTAGCAGTGGGGTACCACAGGGGTCAGTATTGGGCCCTCTTCTTTTTAACATATTTATTAATGACCTTGTAGAGGGCATTCAGAGTAGAATTTCAATATTTGCAGATGACACTAACCTCTGCAGGGTAATCAATACAGGGGAGGACAATTTTATATTACAGGATGATTTATGTAAACTAGAAGCTTGGGCTGATAAATGGCAAATGAGCTTTAATGGGGGTAAATGTAAGGTCATGCACTTGGGTAGAAGTAATAAGATGTATAACTATGTGCTTAATTCTAAAACTCTGGGCAAAACAGTCAATGAAAAAGACCTGGGTGTATGGGTGGATGACAAACTCATATTCAGTGGCCAGTGTCAGGCAGCTGCTACAAAGGCAAATAAAATAATGGGATGCATTAAAAGAGGCATAGATGCTCATGAGGAGAACATAATTCTACCTCTATAGAAGTCACTAGTTCGACCACACTTAGAATATTGTGCACAGTTCTGGTCTCCGGTGTATAAGAAAGACATAGCTGAACTAGAGCGGGTGCAGAGAAGAGCGACCAAGGTTATTAGAGGACTGGGGGGTCTGCAATACCAAGATAGGTTATTACACTTGGGGCTGTTTAGTTTGGAAAAACGAAGACTAAGGGGTGATCTTATTTTAATGTATAAATATATGAGGGGACAGTACAAAGACCTTTAAGATGATCTTTTTGTGTAAATCTTTTTATTGAGACAAGTTGCATGGAAATATTCAATACAGAACCAATCATCATCAGACACATATATGATTAAACACCAGCGGTGCAAACATTCAAATAAAAAAAGAATGAGTTCTGGTTTAGAGTAACTTTGATTACTAAAATTCTTTCTGTCCTCCTTCGTGTAAACACAAGGAGTCGGTTACGCTGTAAGAGCTGGAACAACTTCTGAAAGCGTTATATGACAATTTCAAAATAGCTTAAACTCTAATAATGTTCGAGAGTAGATAAAGGAGAGAAAAGGGAGAAGAGAGGGGAAAGAGAAGAGGGGTAAGGGAGGGTGCGGATTAGGACCTGGTTTCCCGTCTACAATCAACCGTGTTCTATCCAAGATATTGTAGCGCCCCTAGGGGTATTTGCCACAAAAATAGTTATTGACACCAAATACAAATATTAAAATAGCAAGACTGCACTACCATCTCCGGCCAGAAGGGGGAGCTCCAGAGACTCCCCTTGATCTATTCTGGTCTGAGAAAAAGACTGGCAGTTGGGCTAAGGAGCTAGTAGTGAGAGGTCATACAACTGAGGAAAAGGAGAATAGAGCAAAAAGGACATTGTGAGAAGCGGGTAGCATTAATCGTTATCCAGAATAGGCGCAGAGACGGATACCGGATCCGTGGCTATATTGATTATATATAATATAACAACCGGAAAGACGTGAGGTGATATCAGCTTCACTAGGGTCGGACGCAGCAACAGAGAGTTCAGTGGTACTCCCTGAGGGAGTAAACTGATAAAAGGACTCGGGTTGCCCGTCGAACCAAGACCCAGATGGGACGGATTGGGTCGGCAGCCAGTTCACATACAGCAGCAGGGCCGTATAGAAATTGCGCATGATAAGAGATGGAAATCCTGACAGGGTCAAGATAATTCAGAGTTTTCATACAGACTCCGGTGACAGTACTGATTGCAAATCCCTTTATGTTGAAGTAAACTGGTCAAACGTTTCGGTGCTTCAGTCTTTCATTTGGATAATAGTCATCTATCCGGAATCGGGATCATCACTGCTGAGAAGACCTACTGTCGATCAAGTAAGTACCTGTTCCTTCATAATATCCCTTACAATGTGCACTGCCTGAGACCACAGCATCGGGTCAAGCCACTCGTGACATCCCCCTCAAGAGACAGATCTCATTGGTCTGGTGCTGGGTACCTTGGTCTCCTGGGCGTCACAACTGGCGTCACGAACAGGATTGGGCCAGCCCGTACATCGGGTATTGTGTGCCGTAATTGGAGTCTGAAACTGTGAAAATTTGGATGAAAAATCTTGGAAATTGACTTTGTTAAAGAAAATCCCGTTCCCCATTGAAAACTATTGAAAGTGACTTTTCTCCATTGGTTATAATGGGGTAAAAATGGCCGCCATCCCCTGATGTGATCATCTCATAACCGTTAGGCACAAAACTGTTAATCGAGCTACATCATTACCCAAGCCCAAGTCTAACTGAAAAACTTCAAAATCCATCATCACAGAGCGTGCGGCAGTTAGAGGCAGCAGGGGGCGTGTCATTGTCATCCTGCTGCACAGAGGAACGAATCTACATTATCTAGACGGAAGCTGGGACCGGAGAGGTCTGGATTAACTAAGGGGGTACAGTATGTCGCAGCACGGAGACGCCGCAGCACCCGGCGACGTTAATGCAGCTGAAAGACAGAGTGTCGATAGAGAGCCTGGCAGCGCAGCAGTGCAAGGAGTGGTGCCCATCATGCCGGTGTTGATGCCATATACCCCGGGTGGCCTGTGGCTTCCAATGTATGAAGGTGAACCTAATACCCTTGACGGTTTCAGGGAAAAGATGCTGGCTCATTTTGATATGTTCCCCGTGGGTGAAGCTCAGCGTGTTAGTCTCCTGATGATGCAGTTAAGTGGCCATGCTAAGCGAGAAGTCACGGCATGGGCAACTGATCTAAAAGGTACTGTTGAACGCATATTTGCTGGATTAAAAGCTACATTTGAAACCACTGCCAGCAGCAAAGCTAAAGTACGATTCTTTAATTGCAAACAAAAAGCTAATGAGGGCGTGAGGGATTTTGCCTTAAACCTGCAGGAAGCACTTAAATCACTTACAGTGGCTGAACCCATTTTTAACACAGGAGCCGATAAACTGCTAAGAGATCAATTTATTGAGGGACTCTACACCCCTTCTCACCGGGGGCATGTGAGCATGCTTGTTTTTAAGAACCCTGAATTGACATTTGCCCAATTAAAGGAGAGCGCTATACGTCTCCAGCTGGCAGAGGCACCTCGGGATCAGGATCTCCCACAACCCATGGCAGATGCACTTCAGCAACGGGGAATGCCAGTGACATCAGCTACGTCCGGTGCCAGTGCTAAGTCCCTGAGGCCCATTACTAATGAGACTCTTCAGCAAAAGCTTGACTCTTTAACTGATTTTGTTGCTTCAATGGCTAAAACCATGCAGGAGATGAGAGAACCCAAGATGGAGTTGGTAAACCGTAGAGAGGATGTTCCATGGATGAGGTCCTGGAGATACCCGACATGGAGAGGACGGCCCCATGACCGCTACCAACCGGATGGACAGCCCATTTGCCGCCGTTGCCAGCAGCCAGGCCACTTTGCACGAAATTGTGATTTAAACGGGAATCCCCTGGGAATGCGGGCCGCTTCGCAGGAATGAATTTTCAAGGCCCAACACCCTGGCACGACAGATACATCGGAGGACGACCCATCATCCCTATCGTGCTGGATGGAATTCCCCTCAACGCTTTGCTGGATACAGGTTCCCAGATTTCATCTATACCATATATCCTTTATAAGAGGTACTGGGCTGAGGTAGATATTGCTAAAGGACCCTCTGATGTTGAACTAGATATATGGGCCAGTAATGGTAAGTTCGTACCGAAACTAGGATTCAGGGAGATGACCATAAAGATTGGTAAAGCAGAATTGAAGAAACAGGGTATAATTGTCGTTGATGTTGACCGGCAGAACTGTGAACCAACTGTATTGATAGGGATGAATGTGTTAGAGAATTGCTTTTCCGAAGTTATTTCTGTCTTGCAACAAATTGCTGAAACTGCCCGATCCTGCCAGCAGAGAGTTCTCCGGAGGGAAATAAAAGTATTAATGTTAAGGCAACAGATAGAAGTTGCAGGTGGAGAAATCGGCAGTGTGAGGGTGAGTGATCCAACGTCTATTGTAATCCCACCAAAAACAGAAATCCTGGTATGGTGTAGAGCGGCCATTGGTACTAAAGGACGAGACTATCAAGCCTTAATAGAACCAGCGTACACCGACAGCAGGCCCACTATACTCACGGCACGAGGGGTGGTCGAGGTACACCGGGGACGGGTGCCGGTACGACTTTTGAACTGTGGAGAGGAAGAGGTCACTTTGCCAAGGTACGCTACAGTGGCAAAGTTATATACTGTTGACAACAATGCCATCACAACCGTTGAGCCCTTAGAATCGACCTGTCAGGTGGAAAATAACGGCTCAGATGGAGAATCGGAGGATTGGTGCCAACAGCTAGACGTGGGTGTAGATTCAACACCTACCCATCAAAGACAAGGGGTGTATAGATTAGTGACGGAATATGAACAGGTCTTCAGTAAACACCCATTGGACTTCGGACGGATAGAAGGGGTGGAACATACAATCCCCACCGGTGACCATCCCCCGATAAAAGAAAGATATAGACCCATACCGCCCGCTCACTATCAATGCGCGAAGGACATGCTGAGAGAGATGAAACAGGCCGGGGTAATAAGAGATAGTTGTAGCCCTTGGGTGGCCCCTCTGGTGATTGTCAAAAAAAAGGACGGAACCATGAGAATGTGCGTAGACTACCGGCGGATTAATAATATCACCCGTAAAGACGCCTATCCCTTGCCTAGGATAGAAGAGTCCTTGACTGCTTTGAAATCTGCTAATTATTTTTCCACCTTAGACTTAACAAGCGGGTATTGGCAAGTCCCTGTGGCTGAGAGAGATAAAGAAAAAACAGCATTCACCACACCAATGGGTCTAAGCGAATTTAATCGCATGCCGTTCGGACTCTGCAACGCATCCGGTACTTTCCAGCGACTGATGGAATGTTGCCTCGGACACAAAAACTTCGAGACCGTCCTCCTGTACCTAGATGATGTGATCGTCTACTCAAAGACTTACGAACAGCACTTAACAGACCTGGCAGAGGTGTTCGAAGCCTTATCCAAGTATGGTATGAAAATCAAACCATCCAAATGTCACCGTCTCAAGCCAAAGGTACAATACTTAGGGCACATCGTGAGTTCGGAGGGAGTAGCACCGGATCCCGAGAAAATAACTGCCATAAGGGATTGGCCAAGACCTACCAACGCAAAAGAAGTGAGGCAATTCTTGGGATTAGTGGGTTACTATCGTAGATTTATAAAAGGATTTACCAAATTGGCAGCGCCCTTGCAAGATGCTTTGATAGGGCAGACGAAGAAACCTTCAAACCGAAACCCTCCTTTTCAGTGGAACGACGAAAGAGAAGACTCCTTTGAACAACTAAAGAAGGCACTAACCGGAGAAGAAGTTCTGGCGTACCCGGATTACCATCAACCTTTCATCCTCTACACCGATGCCAGTAATGTGGGATTGGGAGCGGTGCTGTCACAAAAGCAAGAAGGTCGGGAGAAAGTTATCGCCTTTGCAAGTAGAAAACTCCGGCCTACTGAAAGAAATTCAGAAAATTATAGTTCCTTCAAATTGGAGCTACTGGCGGTAGTTTGGGCTGTGACTGAACGTTTCAAACACTATTTGACCGGTGCAGAATTTGTCTATACTGACAACAATCCATTGACCCACCTAGACACGGCTAAATTAGGTGCGTTAGAACAGCGATGGATAGCCCGGTTATCTAATTACAACTTCGTGATCAAGTATCGAGCAGGTCGCAAGAATGGAAATGCCGATGCCCTATTCCGGATGCCACACTTGGGAGATGTAGAAGAAGAAACGGGGGAGCTTGAAGAAATTGAACTACCAGCCTTTCATCAGCCCAAGGCAAAACATCGTTAGTCAAATACCTATCAGAAACAACAAGAAGTGAATTTTAATCCATTAGCACACCATAGATGGGCTGACACCCAAGATAGCAATCCGGCTGTGAAGCTAGTGAAGGAACTATTGACTGAGCAAAGTGCATATCCCGATGAGAATGCCCCAGAAGAGACGCATCAACTCTGGAAAGAGAGAGGCAAAATGTTCCTGTATCAAGGGAAACTCTGTAGAAGATACACCAATCCGAAAACACATGAATTGGTTTGGCAGATTATCGTGCCTAAACAAGATGTGAAGATGGTCCTCGAGGCTTACCACAATGGTGCTGGTCACTTTGGTTGGAAAAAGCTAGAAGTACTTCTGAGAGAGAGATTTTATTGGGTCGGGATGAGAAAATCAATCGAACAGTGGTGTAGAAACTGTGGCCCGTGCTGTCATGAATCCCAATGGCTAGGGATAGCAAGGGACAAGCGAAGTAATACAAAATATCGGACGAGCTCTAGGGTGATGGAACCTGGGCTGACCGCTGCCCTACGCCTGACAAACGCAACTAGAGATAGCCAGGGAGCGTGCCTACGTTGGTTCTAGACGCCACGCACCAGCCTAAGAGCTAACTAGTACTGCAGAGAAAATAAAGACCTCACTTGCCTCCAGAGGAATGAACCCCAAAAGGTATAGTTGCCCCCCACATGTATTGACGGTGAAATGAGAGGAAAGCACACACATAGAGATGATATATATAGGTTCAGCAAATTGAGGCCCGCTGTAAACTAGAAAGCAGAACGATACAAAAGGGGTCTGAGCGGTCAGCAAAAAACCCTAATCAAAAAACCATCCTGAGATTACAAGAACCCATGTGCCAACTCATGGCACATGGGGAGAACCTCAGTCCACTAGAGCTACCAGCTAGCATAGAGACATAATAAGCAAGCTGGACAAAAAAACCAACAACTGAAAATCAGCACTTAGCTTATCCTGAAAGATCTGGGAGCAGGTAGGCAGGAACCAAACAGAGCACATCTGAATACATTGATAGCCGGCAAGGGAATGACAGAAAGGCCAGGTAAAATAGGAAACACCCAGCCTCTGATGGACAGGTGGAAACCAAAGGCCGCAACCCACCAAAGTCACCCAGTACCAGCAGTAACCACCAGAGGGAGCCCACAAACAGAATCCACAACAGTACCCCCCCCTTGAGGAGGGGTCACCGAACCCTCACGAGAACCCCCAGGGCGATCAGGGTGAGCTCTATGGAAGGCGCGGACCAAATCAGTCGCATGAACATCGGAGGCGACCACCCAGGAATTACCCTCCTGACCATAACCCTTCCACTTAACCAAATACTGGAGTTTGCGTCTGGAAACACGAGAATCCAAGATCTTCTCAACAACATACTCCAATTCTCCCTCCACCAGCACCGGAGCAGGAGGCTCAACCGAAGGAACAACGGGCACCTCATACCTCCGCAACAACGACCGATGGAACACATTATGAATAGCAAACGATGCTGGGAGATCCAAACGAAAAGATACAGGGTTAAGAATCTCCGAGATCCTATAAGGACCGATGAACCGAGGCTTGAACTTAGGAGAAGAGACCTTCATAGGGACAAAACGAGAAGACAACCACACCAAATCCCCAACAAGAAGTCGGGGACCCACGCGGCGACGGCGATTAGCAAACTGCTGAGTCTTCTCCTGAGATAACTTCAAATTGTCCACCACCTGGTTCCAAATCTGATGCAGCCTGTCCACCAGCACGTCCACTCCAGGACAATCCGAAGACTCCACCTGACCAGAGGAAAAACGAGGATGAAACCCCGAATTACAAAAAAAAGGAGAGACCAACGTGGCAGAACTAGCCCGATTATTAAGAGCAAATTCGGCCAGTGGCAAAAAAGCAACCCAGTCATCTTGATCAGCAGAAACAAAACACCTCAAATAAGTTTCCAAGGTCTGATTAGTTCGCTCCGTCTGGCCATTCGTCTGAGGATGGAATGCAGACGAGAAAGACAAATCAATGCCCATCTTGGCACAAAACGTCCGCCAAAATCTAGACACAAACTGGGATCCCCTGTCAGAAACGATATTCTCCGGAATCCCATGCAAACGAACCACGTTCTGAAAAAATAAAGGGACCAACTCAGAGGAGGAAGGCAACTTAGGCAAGGGCACCAAATGAACCATCTTAGAAAAGCGGTCACACACAACCCAGATAACGGACATTTTCTGTGAAACCGGGAGATCAGAAATAAAATCCATGGAAATGTGCGTCCAAGGCCTCTTCGGGATGGGCAAGGATAACAACAACCCACTGGCCCGAGAACAGCAAGGCTTAGCTCGAGCACACACTTCACAAGACTGCACAAAGGTATGCACATCCCTAGACAAGGAAGGCCACCAAAAAGACCTGGCCACCAATCTCTAGTACCAAATATTCCAGGATGACCAGCCAACACAGAAGAATGGACCTCGGAGATGACTCTACTGGTCCAATCATCCGGAACAAACAGTCTTTCTGGTGGACAACGATCCGGTTTATCCACCTGAAACTCCTGCAATGCACGTCGCAAGTCTGGGGATACGGCGGACAATATTACCCCATCCCTAAGGATACCAGTAGGCCCAGAGTCTCCAGGAGAGTCAGGCACAAAACTCCTGGAAAGAGCATCTGCCTTCACATTCTTTGAACCTGGCAGGTATGAAACCACGAAATTGAAACGAGAAAAAAACAACGACCAACGAGCCTGTCTAGGATTCAAACGCCTGGCAGACTCAAGGTAAATGAGATTCTTGTGATCAGTCAATACCACCACACAATTTTTAGCACCCTCAAGCCAATGACGCCACTCCTCAAATGCCCACTTCATGGCCAAAAGCTCCCGATTACCCACATCATAATTGCGCTCGGCGGGCGAGAATTTTCTAGAGAAGAATGCACATGGCTTCATCACCGAGCCATTAGAACTTCTCTGTGACAAAACCGCCCCCGCTCCAATCTCGGAAGCATCAACCTCAACCTGAAAAGGAAGTGAAACATCTGGTTGACACAACACAGGAGCAGAAGAAAACCGGCGCTTAAGTTCCTGAAAGGCCTCCACGGCCGCAGGAGACCAATCAGCAACATCAGCACCCTTTTTAGTCAAATCAGTCAAAGGTTTAACAATACTGGAAAAATTAGCAATGAACCGACGATAAAAATTAGCAAACCCCAAGAACTTCTGAAGGCTCTTAACAGATGTAGGTTGTGTCCAGTCACAAATCGCCTGAACCTTGACGGGATCCATCTCAATAGTAGAAGGAGAAAAAATGTACCCCAAAAAAGAAATCTTCTGGACTCCGAAGAGACACTTTGAGCCCTTCACAAACAGAGAATTGGCCCGCAAAACCTGAAACACCTTCCTGACCTGTAGAACATGAGACTCCCAGTCATCAGAAAACACCAAAATATCATCCAAATACACAATCATAAACTTATCCAGATATTCACGGAAAATATTGTGCATAAAGGACTGAAAGACTGACGGAGCATTGGAGAGTCCAAAAGGCATTACCAAATACTCAAAATGGCCCTCAGGCATATTAAATGCGGTTTTCCACTCATCACCCTGTTTTATCCGCACCAGATTATACGCACCGTGAAGATCTATCTTAGTGAACCACCTAGCCCCCTTAATGCGAGCAAACAAATCAGTCAATAATGGCAATGGATACTGATACTTGACTGTAATCTTATTCAGAAGGCGATAATCTATACAAGGCCTCAGGGAACCATCTTTTTTTGCCACGAAAAAAAAAACCTGCTCCCAAAGGGGACGAAGATGGACGAATATGTCCCTTTTCCAAGGACTCCTTAATATAATTCCGCATAGCAGTATGCTCTGGCAGTGACAGATTAAATAAACGACCCTTAGGGAACTTACTGCCAGGAATCAATTCTATAGCACAGTCACAATCTCTATGCGGAGGGAGCGAATTGAGCTTAGGCTCCTCAAAAACATCCCTATAGTCAGACAAAAACGCAGGGATCTCAGAAGGAGTAGATGAAGCGATTGAAATCGGAGGTGCATAATCATGAACCCCCTGACATCCCCAGCTTAACACAGACATTGTTTTCCAGTCCAGGACAGGATTATGAGTTTGTAACCATGGCAGACCAAGCACTACTACATCATGTAAATTATACAGTACAAGGAAGCGAATCACCTCCTGATGAACGGGAGTCATGCGCATGGTCACTTGTGTCCAATACTGCGGTTTATTCATAGCCAATGGTGTAGAGTCAATTCCCTTCAGAGGAATAGGAACTTCCAGAGGTTCCAGACTAAAACCGCAGCGTTTAGCAAATGACCAATCCATAAGACTCAGGGCAGCGCCCGAATCCACATAGGCATCGACGGAAATGGAAGACAGTGAAAAAATCAGAGTCACAGACAAAATGAACTTAGGCTGCAGAGTACCAATGGCAAAAGATTTATCAACCCTTTTTGTGCGTTTAGAGCATGCTGATATAACGTGAGCTGAATCACCACAATAAAAACACAATCCATTTTTCCGCCGATAATTTTGCCGTTCACTTCTGGACTGAATTCTATCACATTGCATAGTCTCAGGTGCCTGTTCAAAAGACACCGCCAACTGGTGCACGGGTTTGCGCTCCCGTAAACGCCGATCAATCTGAATGGCCATAGCCATCGACTCATTCAGACCTGTAGGCGTAGGGAACCCCACCATAATATCCTTAATGGCCTCGGAAAGACCATTTCTGAAGTTTGCAGCCAGGGCGCACTCATTCCACTGAGTAAGCACCGACCATTTCCGAAATTTTTGACAATATATTTCCGCTTCATCATACCCCTGAGAGAGGGCTAATAAAGCCTTTTCAGCCTGAATCTCCAGGTTGGGTTCCTCATAGAGCAATCCCAATGCCAGAAAAAACGCATCCACATTGAGCAATGCAGGATCCCCTGGTGCCAATGCAAATGCCCAATTCTGAGGGTCGCCTCGCAGGAAAGATATTACAATCTTGACCTGTTGAGCAGGGTCTCCAGAGGAGCGAGATTTTAAAGAAAGAAACAATTTACAATTGTTCCTGAAATTCAGGAAGGTAGATCTATCTCCAGAAAAGAACTCTGGAATAGGAATTCTAGGTTCAGACATGGGAGTGTGAACAACAAAATCCTGTATGTTTTGAACTTTTGCCGCGAGATTACTCAGGCTGGAAGCCAAACTCTGGACATCCATGTTAAACAGCTAATATCAGAGCCATTCAAGGGTTAAGAGGAGGTAAGAAGCAGCTAGACAGCAATTAAGGGCTAGGCAGCAAAACTCTGAAGGAAAAAAAATAAAAATAAATAAATTTCCCTTAAACACTTCTTTTTCTCCTGCTTCAGCCCAAACAATTAACACTTTGTGGGCCGGCTATACTGTCATGAATCCCAATGGCTAGGGATAGCAAGGGACAAGCAAAGTAATACAAAATATCGGACGAGCTCTAGGGTGATGGAACCTGGGCTGACCGCTGCCCTACGCCTGACAAACGCAACTAGAGATAGCCAGGGAGCGTGCCTACGTTGGTTCTAGACGCCACGCACCAGCCTAAGAGCTAACTAGTACTGCAGAGAAAATAAAGACCTCACTTGCCTCCAGAGGAATGAACCCCAAAAGGTATAGTTGCCCCCCACATGTATTGACGGTGAAATGAGAGGAAGGCACACACATAGAGATGATATATATAGGTTCAGCAAATTGAGGCCCGCTGTAAACTAGAAAGCAGAACGATACAAAAGGGGTCTGAGCGGTCAGCAAAAAACCCTAATCAAAAAACCATCCTGAGATTACAAGAACCCATGTGCCAACTCATGGCACATGGGGAGAACCTCAGTCCACTAGAGATACCAGCTAGCATAGAGACATAATAAGCAAGCTGGACAAAAAAACCAACAACTGAAAATCAGCACTTAGCTTATCCTGAAAGATCTGGGAGCAGGTAGGCAGGAACCAAACAGAGCACATCTGAATACATTGATAGCCGGCAAGGGAATGACAGAAAGGCCAGGTAAAATAGGAAACACCCAGCCTCTGATGGACAGGTGGAAACCAAAGGCCGCAACCCACCAAAGTCACCCAGTACCAGCAGTAACCACCAGAGGGAGCCCACAAACAGAATCCACAACACCGTGCAACCTCAGAAGGAACGATCAAAAGAGCCAAAGAGCACCACTGCAGCCCATAATCACCAAACAACCACTTGAACTGGTAGCCATGGACCACGTGAAGTTGATACCGAGCCGGTCCGGTTACGTCTATGCCTTGACCATCGTGGACCATTATTCGCGCTTCTTGGTAGTAGTACCTGTAAAAGATCTAACTGCAAAAACAGCAGCCAAAGCGTTCCAAACGTACTTTTGTAGACCCCATGGATATCCAGAACAGGTTCTCACTGACCAGGGTACAGCCTTTGAATCAGAGATCTTCAGAGAATTCTGTAATATGTATGGTTGCAAAAAGATCCGGACGACGGCCTATCATCCGCAAACAAATGGCTTATGTGAGAAGATGAACCATATTGTGATAGACCTACTAAAGACTTTATCTGAAACGGAAAGGAATCAATGGCCAGAGAAATTGCCTGACTTGGTGGATCTGTATAATCATGTCCCGGTGAGCTCTACCAACTGCACCCCAGCTTATCTTATGCGTGCAAGACCCAGCCAATTGGCAATCGATCTAGAAATGGGAATTCTGAAACCAGACGCAGAAGTTCAAGACTCCAATTGGGATGTCGTACGGCAAAAGCAGTATCACCAAGTGCAAGAGAGTGTGGAAAGAAGCCTCCAGCAAACCAGAGAAAGACAAGAGCGAACTTTCAACCAGAATGCTCTAGCAACTCCATTAAGACCGGGTGACCAAGTACTCAAGAGGAATCGTCGAACCAATAAACTGGATAATCAATGGGAAACCGTACCCTACACAGTTTTACCAACAAGAATGGATAATCCTAAAATGTGTCTCATTAGCAAAAACGGAGGTTTAACATCTGTACTAGTGTCAAGAGACAATCTTAAATTATGTCCGGAATCGTTGAAAGAGCCAGAAGTTGTCCAGCCAGAATCAGAAGTTATTCAACCTATACAGGTTCAACCAGTAAAGGAAAAAGAGGAGGAAATGTATCACACCTGTATAGGAAACTTTCCCAAAACCCTACTAACATACCATGGTGCAGTAGTGGTTCCCATGGTGGCCTTTTATCCAACACCGAACCCAATATTAGAAGTCCCAAGACAGGAAGAGGCTGACCCCGTACTACAAGAGGTTCCAGGTCAGGAAGAACAGATTCCTGATCAGAGTGATCCCATTCACGGTGGACTTGCCAACCCCATAGTGGTGGAATTATCTTTAGCAGAGAGGGCAGATACTATATCCGCAGTAGACAGTAGTACACCACATAAAGAGACACCGCTATTACGTAGATCCCAGCATAGTACCCAGGGTCAATTACCGGCCAGGTATGCGGATTACCAACTATAAGACTATAGTCATTGTTATCGTTCTGTAACGTTTAAGCCCAGTACCTACAGAGACTTACCTGTATGAACTTCTTGCATATTCTTGAACTTTTATCAGCCCGGAAACACTAAATCAAAGCTTCGGAAAGACTGCTTTGTGAACTTTGCTTCCTAGTACCTTCAAGGATAAAACTGTATTAATGGACGCTATTTGAAGTGACTTTTTACAGAATTCCATTTTTTTTGTTTCTTTGAGTGGTTTTTGTAACTTTTCATTTTTAAGACTCTGTACATATCAATTGTTATTTCAAAATGTTATCGTCCCACAGTCCCGGAGTACTGTTCTTAACTAAGGGGGAATGTAGCGCCCCTAGGGGTATTTGCCACAAAAATAGTTATTGACACCAAATACAAATATTAAAATAGCAAGACTGCACTACAATCTCCGGCCAGAAGGGGGAGCTCCAGAGACTCCCCTTGATCTATTCTGGTCTGAGAAAAGGACTGGCAGTTGGGCTAAGGAGCTAGTAGTGAGAGGTCATACAACTGAGGAAAAGGAGAATAGAGCAAAAAGGACATTGTGAGAACCGGGTAGCATTAATCGTTATCCAGAATAGGCGCAGAGACAGATACCGGATCCGTGGCTATATTGATTATATATAATATAACAACCGGAAAGACGTGAGGCGATATCAGCTTCACTAGGGTCGGACGCAGCAACAGACAGAGAGTTCAGTGGTACTCCCTGAGGGAGTAAACTTATAAAAGGACTCGGGTTGCCCGTCGAACCAAGACCCAGATGGGACGGATTGGGTCGGCAGCCAGTTCACATACAGCAGCAGGGCCGTATAGAAATTGCGCATGATAAGAGATGGAAATCCTGACAGGGTCAAGATAATTCAGAGTTTTCATACAGACTCCGGTGACAGTACTGATTGCAAATCCCTTTATGTTGAAGTAAACTGGTTAAACGTTTCGGTGCTTCAGTCTTTCATTTGGATAATAGTCATCTATCCGGAATCGGGATCATCACTGCTGAGAAGACCTACTGTCGATCAAGTAAGTACCTGTTCCATCATAATATCCCCTACAATGTGCACTGCCTGAGACCACAGCATCGGGTCAAGCCACTCGTGACATCCCCCTCAAGAGACAGATCTCATTGGTCTGGTGCTGGGTACCTTGGTCTCCTGGGCGTCACAATATCAAATCCGGAGTTTCCCTGAACATGATCCATGGAGACCATATGTTCAACACCCTGTCTAGGGTGCCTGTGTCCTGTCCAATCAATTGCTCCATTCTATATATGTGGTTCAATTCCACAACAAGGTCAGAGCGCGATGGAGAATTGGATTGTTTCCAGTACCTAGGTATCAAATTGCGTGCGGCAGTGAGGAAATGTCTAAGAAGACCCCTCTTAAATCTGGCGATGGAAAGATCACAAATCGATAACAAGGCCAGCTCTATAGTCGGCTGCATCCTATAAAAGGATAATCTGTTGTGAAGGTCAAATACCTCCTTCCAAAATTTATAAATGGGAGGACAAGACCACCAAATATGTGAGTATGATCCCTTTTCTGTCCTGCACCTCCAGCAAACATCTGGAGTGGATGGAAACATATTATGGATATTGTCCGTGCATCTATACCATCGAGACAATAGTTTATAGCTTCTCTCCTGGTAGTCAGTGCACAGCGAAGATCTGAACGTATGAAGGAGACACTTGGATCTATCCTCTGGTGAAAGGGTTTTGTTTAGATCATTCTCCCATTTCGCAAAGAAAGCAGGAGAGCCAAATACAGTTACCTGATGGTCCTGGAACATCTTATACAAGAATGATACCAAGCGCGTAGGAGGGCCTGCACCCAGGCATGCCGACTCGAAGGGAGTGAGGGGTCTAAAAATGTTGGTTTGTTTAGAGATCACTTTAATGAAACTTTTTATTTGCTCATAAGGAAACCATGATCCAGGGGGTGGATCTGATTCGGCAAAGAGGGATCGTAGGGGCTGTATATCAGTTTGGTTTATGTAATCATAGATTACTGGGTGATTGTCTTTATGTTTATGTAGAAAGAAAGTTTTATCCCGTCCGGCTGGAAAGTCTAGATTGTCGATAACTGGGGTCATGGGTCCCGGTATTGAGGAAATGTTGAGATTTTGGCTACCGTTTTTAATGAAGAGCACTAGATTTCTTGTGAGGAAGGGGAATTTCTCCCTCGGTTCCTGTGTGTTTTTCTTTTGCCAAATGTTGGCGATAGGATTGGTCGTCGAGAGATTAAATTCCAAGTTAACTCATTTTTTGGTATGTGCATGATGGAAAAGGTCTATGACACATGTTCCCAGGGATGCATAATTGTAAAGTTGGAAGTTTGGGAGGCCTAGTCCTCCTGTTAGTTTGGATCTGCTTAAGAGCTGATATGATATAGACGTGAGCGCTTGCCGGACCAGATATATTGTGTGATCATAGCCTTGAGCCTGGAAAAAAAGGAGGGCGGAAGGGCCATGGGGACTGTCTGGAAAAAATAGAGGAGGCGTGGCAGCAAATCCATCTTGATGGAATTAATTCTACCCAGCCAAGATAGATGAAGTTTTTTCCACTTTTCCAGATCTATCTCCATTCTGCGGAGAGCCAGTCTGTAATTAGCTTCGTAAAGCTGTGTTGTTTTGGAGGTAAGTGTAATGCCCAAGTATCTAAGGGAATCTGTTTGCCATCTGAATGGAAAAGAGGCGCGTAGCTGGGAAACTAAGGAGGGCGGGAGTGAGACATTCAGAATTTCTGATTTATGTGAGTTTATCTTGAAATTACTTAGCACCCCAAATCTCTGAAGCTCTGAGATGATGTTGGGAATGGTGGTTACAGGAGAAGTGATGTACAAGAGTACATCGTCAGCAAACAGGGCCAGTTTATGTTCTTCTGGCTGAATCTCCACACCCTTTATAGATGGGTTGCTGCGGATCGCGGTGGCTAGATGCTCCATGGTTAAGACATATAATAAGGGTGAGAGGGGGCACCCCTGCCTAGTGCCGTTACGGATTTGTATGGAGTTCGACAGAGATCCGTTTACTTTGACCTGTGCCGAAGGAGTCTCGTAGAGCGCCATGATACTCCGCAACATCCTCTTTTTTAGCCCAATGCCCTCCAGAGTTCCCTGCATGAATTCCCATCCCACTCTATCGAATGCCTTCTCGGCATCAATTGAAAGTATACACATGGGGTCTCCACCTCTGTTTGACCTATCAATCAGGGAGATAGATCTTATGGTATTATCCCTCGCCTCTCTTCCCGGGATGAAACCGACCTGGTCTTGGTTGATCAGATGGGGTAAAAGAACCTTTAATCTTTGGGCTATCATTTTGGCATAAATTTTTACATTTACATTAATAAGTGAGATGAGACGATAACTACTGCACAACAGAAGATCCTTCTCCGGCTTAGGGATGACTGTTATGTGTGCCGCTAGTGCCTGTGGTGGAAAAGACCCCCCGAGACTACATAATTACAAGAGGTCAACAGCGGAGTGCACAGCAGATCCGAGAACTGTTTATAGAAGGTGGCAGTGAAGCCATCAGGGCCAGGGCTCTTACCCGACTTCAAGTCTCCACAGAGGAGAGTTCCTCTAATGAAAAATCATCCTCTAACTCCACTAGGCACTCCTCCGAGACCGCAGGAAGCTGATTTGACTGGATATATGATTTAATTTTATCCCGAAGTGAATGCGGGGGAAGATAACTGTTATGGCCCTTTAGGTTATAGAGTGAACTATAGTAATCGTGAAAGCTAGATAGTATGTCCTGCGTGCTATAAACTTTTTTGCCTCTGGAATTTTTAATGTATGGGATGAATGTTTGGGGACCTCTGGGGTGTAGAGCCTTCGCCAAAAGTTTGCCACTTTTGTTACCTAGATGATAGAAGCGACTCTTTATTCTTTCTCTCAGACACTGGGATTTCTGATCTAGGATAGTGAGTAGTTTTTGTCTAGCCGAGGACAGTTCCGACAGAGTGAGTGGGGAGAGATCCTGTTTATGTTTTGCTTCGAGTTTGTAAATCTGAGAGGACAATTCTGTGATTTCTTCTGTCCGCTCTCTTTTAAGACGAGCGCCATGCGATATAAATACGCCTTTCAGAATGCATTTTAAGGTCTCCCATTTAATCGAGGGTGACGTGGGGTCGTCGACATGGTCCACCATAAAACCTTCAATGGAGTTTCACTTCCAAAACACAGGTCGGATCCTGCAGAAGATTCTCGTTCAGCCTCCATGAGAACCTGGATCTCACAGAGGGGTCCAGTTGCATCGTGAGGTAAATAGGTGCACGGTCAGACCGCAGAATCGACCCCACATAGGCCTCAACATCTCTACCCAACAGGGAGTGCGAGACAAAGAAATAATCAATTCTGCTATATGTAGAATAAATTGGGGAATAAAAGCTCTAGTCCCTCATGCCCGGGTGCAGCGCCCTCCACACATCCATCAACCGCAAGTCACTCAACTGCCTCTTCACTTTTTTGATAGAGGATATAGGATATGAGGACTTACCTGATGACACATCAAGTAGAGGATTCATTGGAAGATTGAAGTCACCTCCGAGGATGATCGGCGAGCCTCCTGCCAATTTTTCTAAAAGCTGTTTGCACGTGGAGCTGAATTTGTGCTGACCCTGATTGGGGAAATAAACATTTGCCAGTATGAGATTACGAGATCGCCATGCCAGTTTCAAGAAGATAAATCTCCCTTCTGTGTCAACCACCGAGTCAAGTACCTCGGGAAGGAAGGACTTGTGGAATCCAATAGAAACCCCTTTAGACTTTGAATGAGGGTTTGTACTATGGAACCATTTGGGGTATTGATATGATGTACAATTAGGAGTCACTCCTGTCTTAAAGTGAGTCTCCTGTAGCAATAATATTGAGACACGTTGCTTATGGTTAGAGTACAATACCTGTCTTCTTTTTTCCAGTATGTTAAGCCCTTTGGCATTAAAAGAGCAAAATTTAACTCTAGCCATAATCAAGATGTTGGTTAGATGAATGATTGAGAACAGTGAAACCAGGTCAACGATAGGTCCATGCAATTTCTTAGGACAGGGGATAAGGTAAGGAATAAAGAGGGGAAAGCTATGAGGGAGAGAAGAAAGAAACCCATAGAGTATAGGCTAAGGGAGAAAAAAGAAAGTGTGGTGATTGAACACCTATAGGAGGAAATCTTGACGCGGTGATGTACTTAGGAGCTACCACTCGCATCAATTTGGGTGAGGAAGAGCCAAGGGCGAGGTTCGGTCTCCCCGGCGCCCCCGCGGCCTAGAAAAAAACATATCAACAATTGCATAACATTGTGTAGGGTCAAACTACAGATATTGGTAACTATATCTGCTTGGATTAAACTAGAGCTCTAGCTAGATAATACAAGTGTTGGAAAAGAAAGTTAGATTAATAACACCTCAATATTATGCTAGACTTCAGTGATAAGAATTCAAAATTAACTTATATAGAGGTGATTCATATAGCAGAACATGACTAATTCCCCTCAAATAGTAAACCCACAGTTAGGGTGGTTCAGACAGAAAAGAGTAGTTAGTTTAAATTGCATTGAAGGCAAACGGAAATTAGAAAAAACAAGAACTCTCAGGTCTGATCTGATGGCAAATCATGTTTCTTGTGTTGCTTGGAGCGTTGAACCTTTGACCATCTCTGTGATATATCTGGAAGCTGAGGAGAGCTTGGCCAATCAGGCAGGGCAGTCGTCGGCAACTCAAAAGTACCTAAGAAGTTGGCCAGATCACCTAGGTTACGAAAGCTAGCTGTTTTCCCTCCTTTGAAGGCTATCAGTTGGAATGGAAAGCCCCACTTGTAAGGAATGTCTTTTTCCTGGAGAATGGACAGTAGCGGACACAGAGCTCTTCTAAGTTGCAGAGTTCATCTGGACAGGTTCGAGAGTATTAGAATCTGCGTTCCGCAGAAATGAATTGTGCCCTTCCGTCTAGCGGCCAGCATTATAGATTCCTTAGTTTTATAGTAGTGTACTCTGCAAATAACGTCACTGGGCCTTGAGTCTGATTGTGGTTTTGGGCCAAGGGATCTGTGAATTCGGTCAAATTCTATGGTGCCTGTCCCCTCTTCATTTAGGATTTCAAGAAATAATTTCTGAACTGTGGGGTCTAGCTCAGACGGGCTTATAGACTCCGGTAAACCACGGATCCTGATGTTGTTACGTCTGTTACGGTTTTCTAGCTCCTCCATTCCAGTTGCTAATTCTTCCAGTCTCAAAGTATGGTTTGTTATGATTTCTCTGTGAGTTTGTAACTCTTGCAATACGAGTTCCTGAGTGTTCTCTACCTCTTCCACCCTGGTTGTAAATTCTGATTTTAATGCTTGAAGCTCTTTTTTATAGGAGTTTTCTATTCTACAGGCAAATTTCTCCAAGTCTATTTTGGTGGGGAGGGACCTTATAAATTTGCTGAGATCCTGTACATTCAGGTCCTCAGAAAGTTCATTGCCATCATCACCTTCCTCAGTTGCCCTTTCAGGAGAGTTGTGTGGGGTAATTGAGTCTTGTGAAGATAAACGGTCCTCTGAGAGCTTATTAGAGGACTGAGATCTAGTGTTTCTGTGTTGCTTATTAGCAGTTAAGAAGCGATCCATCTCTGTGGAGTGGGCTGTAGAGTCCAAAAGTACTTCCAAGCGTTTTCTGGGCTTGCCCATGAACAATAGCAATTTTTATAAGCAAATAATTGGCCGCGGCGAGTACCCGTGAGATCCGAGGGGCTACATCAGGTAATTCACTCCCCACCTAGCAGAAACCTCTCCCCAGGGAGATTTCCCCCTTATTTATTTATTTATTTAGGGAGATAAACTGAATCCTTGCAGGGGCTGAGCAGCACGAACTATCCGGTGCTGCACCTAGGGACAGTTCAATGTCCTTGTAAGGGAGCAGAGCTGGCTCCTGTGTATAATGGAGGCTTTTGGCGCCAAAAGGGGGAGCTGGAGAAGAAGGAGGGGGGACTAGGGCAACCACCGCTCCGGACTTCCACAGGGCTCCGCTCACCACCTGCACCTGGTGAGAGCGATATGGAGGAGGCAAGTGTGAGGGGACGGTGAGGACAGGTGGCGTGAGTGTCCTGGACTAGTGAGCCGTCAGTGTCGCGGCGGCCTCTATGCAGTGATGGCCGCCGATATGATGGGCGGTCTCCCCCTGCTCCGCTGCTGCTCCCCGACTCACCGGGATCTTCTGTGCTGCGCCGCAATCCCCCTCCTTGCCTCCCGTGTCCTGATCTTTCTGGAGATCTGTCCCCCGCCGCTCCCTCACCACAGGGGCTCCACGAGGAAGTAGTAATGGCGCCTTCTGTCTGGGGCGCAGCAAGCTCCCGCCGGCGTCTCCTCCTCAAGAAACTTCCCTCAGCACAAATTTCAGGTAGCGCCGGGTGGGGGTCTCTGTAGTCTCCAAATTTGGGGGCTATTTGGTGATTTTGGTGCAAGATTGGAGCTCGAAAAATCTGGGGAGCTCGTACCAGCCACATCTGCACCGTTCAGGCTCCAGGCCACGCCCCCCTTCAGATGATCTTTTTAATCATAGACCAGGGACAAGGGGGCATCCTCCACGTCTGGAGGAAAGAAGGTGTAAGCATAATAACAGACGCGGATTCTTTACTGTAAGAGCAGTGAGACTATGGAACTCTCTGCCGTATGATGTTGTAATGAGTGATTCATTACTTAAATTTAAGAGGGGACTGTATGCCTTTCTTGAAAAGTATAATGTTACAGGGTATATACACTAGATTTCTTGATAGGGCGTTGATCCAGGGAACTAGTCTGACTGCCGTATGTGGAGTCGGGAAGGAATTTTTTTCCCCAATGTGGAGCTTACTCTTTGCCACATGGTTTTTTTTTGCCTTCCTCTGGATCAACATGTTAGGGCATGTTAGGTTAGGCTATGGGTTGAACTAGATGGACTTAAAGTCTTCCTTCAACCTTAATAACTATGTAACTATGATCTCATACTCCATGTCAGCGTCAGTAGCAGAAGCAGTCTTGACAGTAGAGGGAATTTGTTGGGGAGTAGAGGACGCCTTAAGGAGATATGAAAAGCATTGAGAATTTTTAACATGAAAGGTAACGTCACACAGAAAGTAACCAGATTGATTTGTTAAATAATCTGGAACAAACAAATTTAGGAGCCAGCTTCTTGCAAGGAGTCTTAAAACAAGTTCCTCAGCACTCCTCATTGTTTTTGGTCCCAGCTGCTGCCAGACTGAATTGCACCTCAGATGTCACAAATGTCCTAAGAGATGCTGTTCACAACAGGAAGTTGACTTTATTGATTCAATTGGTTGAGGAAGAAAAGTCTGTTGCCCATATACTGTGGCAAAAATAATTTTTGTGGAATTGTTTTGGATGAATTGGGCCCAAGGAAGTAAACCTGGTCAGTTATCTTTGTGGGAATTAAAAAACAAAACAAAACAAAACAAAACATAGATCTTGCTTCATAGATTGATTCTCTCTGTTTACCCACTACTTTGGGGGTGAAATGCAGAGCAGAAGTCTAAGGAATTTCACTTTGCCTAGTTATAACTTTTTTCTTGTGACATGGTGCTCCATCATGCTGGAGAACTCATTGTTCATCAGCAAATTGCTCTTGATTCACTGGGAGACATTGATCTTGTAGTATGGTTAAACACCATTCATTATTCAAGGCAGTTTTTGTAGGCAAAATTGTGAGTGAAAAGTAAGCCAACACAAAGACCTAGTGGTAAAGGATTTCATGAACAAAGTGTTGGAACTCAGCCAGTGCATTGACTAATCCGAAAATCATGATTAGGTATTCGTATAGGCAAATAGTCTCTTTAGAGAGGAAAATGGACTTGAACTCTAGCGCCACTTATTGGGTGGAATAATCCTAAAAGTTAGTATCAACCCTTCAGCAAGCTTTGCCACATGACTTAATACAATAGAAACCAGAGGCTCTCTTAGAATAACACCGAAAGTGGGATCAATGAGGTCCAAGGCCTGAGCAAACTCACGCTGGTGGATCGTGAACCCACTGCCTCATGCCGGTGGGACGTAACTAAGCGAACACTTGGGTTTTCCCTGGGATTCTGATGGAACAGATATTGAAGCTGGCTCAAACGAGACTGACATTGATGCTGGTATGCATAATGCGGGTCTCAAGCACAGGTTTTGGTTCAGGAGCTGTTTCAAGTTCAGGTACCGCAAGTGCGGCTTCAGGATCAGGTACCGTAGGCACGGTTTCAGATTCAGGTACTGATTTAGACAAGGCTGGTACTGTTACAAGTAAACTGGACAGGTACTGGAACCTTACCATAGACTAGCAGCTTGCAGACTGACTAAAACAACTATTGCTCAGGCACCTCCCAAAATTTGCGGGTGCCTTACATACTAAGTGCCTCCCAGCCTATGGCTGGAGATACATTAGGAGTGTGCCCGCTGTCCCTTTAAGAGACAGGGAGTGCTCACTGCCAGGATATCTGTGTGGCATGCAGTGACCCTGGGACATGGTAGCCAAAGCAGGGGACCCCACAGGGCATCTTGGGCAGTGAATATGTCGGCATCTCTGCGGGGAGGGAGGAGCAGGGTCACTGGCATTACACACCATGTGTTTCCGGGTGTTTGTATCTCCTCATTGACACTAATTTGGCTAGGTGAGAAGAATCTAACAAAAGGTCTAAGGGAACTTTTATTCTTGTGAAGAGTGTCAAGCCAACATAAGGAGATTTATGGACCATGCAATGCTCCTCTGGGAATTTAATTATGCATGCAAATAGCCCCTTCAGAGCAGAGGAGGACTTGAACTCTGGCACCACCTATTGGATGTGGCAAGGCTCATAACGGATCAATAATGAGTTTTCGGATTACAACAGCCAATAGATGGCACTAGAGTTCAAGTCCTCTTCCTTTCTCCTGCAGTTTGAAGTAAATATATTAGGCTGCTCTTTATTAGTTCTTTATTAGAATTGGTGCAAATTGATGTGCAGTACCCTGTCCATCAGTCCCACCATTAACCCATGGCAACTGAACAGGAGCCCAGTGTACCACTTTCTACATAACAGCATCCACGGCTCTTCTTTTGATTAGCTAGTGTGGCGTCATGTCACAACTGATGACTTCGTGCCAGGCCTGCTAATAAAAAAGCCTGGGATGACGTCACATTAGAGACAGTTCTCAGGGCTCTTGTTCAGTGGCCATATACTACTGACATAGCTGATGAACCAGGTCCTGCAAATAGATTTGCACCAACTTTAATAAAGAATTTAATATAGAGCAATCTTATATATTTACTCCATACTCCCGGTAAACCTTATTTTACATACAGGGTAAGGAAAAATCGGCTTAGTCAAGCTGGAATCATGATTATACATGAATGTCTTTTTTTTCCAACTGCATAACCTATCCTGGGTGGTGTGGTTGCTCCAGTCTCCCATTGAAAGTCTGGTCAGTGAGCAGTGTCTGGTTTTTAAAGAGGTGTTAATTCTAGCCTCTGGGAATTATTGGTTCCAACAAGATGCATTGAGCCAAACCCTCTGCAGCTGAAAGAATGAACAGTACTGGAGAAGAGAGCTTTCTTAATGCATAATATGAAGTAATGTGTAGCTGTAAAACTCATGTATGAAGTTAATGGGTTAAACACGCTGAGACATATAACAATGAAATGCATGCAGCATTAATAGGTTAGGTAAGGCTACATGTGTAGTAGTCAGGAGGGTTTGTCAAACGGTGTTGTGGTGATCATGTGATTGCCAACTATAATAGGGAATTACGTCAAAAGTTGGCACAACCATTTTAAATGCAATATAGAAATGTTTTGTATTTTTGCATAAAAAGGTGGCTTATATACAATAAACGATAATTGTACCATTGTAAATGCTCTCGGACTTCTCCCAGAACTTCGAACATTGCAACTTGCAACAGACTTCAGTGGAAAGTCCGTGTTCGCCGTTTAGCACCAGACGCTAAATGCCCTTTGCGAACGCCAAACATTTAAGATCAGATTCGCTCATCTCTAGCAGTGATCTCTTCTCAGTGGTTTATAAAAATACTTTGTGCCTGCTCCTTAACTGCTAAGGCAAAGTAAAGATGACTAACGTTCACTCGCTCGCTCATGTCACCTGCACCTCAAAAACACCTCTAGAATTTGACCTTTTCTTACCCTTCACTCTGCAAAAACTCTTATGTTTGCTTTTATTAATTCTGGTCTGTACTATTGCAATAATCTGTCTCCCTCTTTCTGAATGCAGCAGCCAAGATCATATTCTCGTCCAACTACTACACCGATGCCCAACCCTTGCCAGTCATTGCACTGGCTGCTTCTCTGCTACAGAATACAATACAAACTTTTCACTCTCATCCACAAAGCTCTCTACAGTCATGCACCACCCTACACCTCCTGTCTCATCTCTGTCTACCACCCATGCCCTTCATTCCGCTAACCACCAAAAGGAACATCCTCAAAAATACATACCTCCAACTCCAGTTTCAAAGACTTCTTGTGTGCTTCATCGATTCTCTGGAATGCACTACCCCAGAGAATTTGATTAATTTCCAATACCCACTGTTTTAAGCATGCCCTAAAAAACGCACTTCTTTAGTTTGGCCTATCTCCTCACCTCACTTATCTAACTATTCCTGTTTTGCCTTTCCAAAATGTTCTTCTTTTTTTCAGAATCTGGACCCTTGTATCATCTGTTTACACACCTTCCAAGTACTTAATAGCACTCTGTATCTGTACTTGTACACACACTGGCTGGTGATTGTTACCTGCTGTGTTATTTGAATGCCCCTTTTTATTATATTGATGGCTGGACCATACAATAAAAGCACTTACTACCATTTACCTCTTCCCTATTTCTTCATAGACTGTAAGCTTGTGAGCAGGTCCCTCACTCCTCTTGGTATCTATTGAATTGTGTATTGATCTTTAAAGGGACTCTGTCACCTGAATTTGGAGGGAACAATTTTCAGCCATAGAGGCGGGGTTTTCGGGTGTTTGATTCACCCTTTCCTTACCTGCTGCCTGCATTATTGGATTGAAGTTCATTCTCTGTCTTCCATAGTACACGCCTGCGCAAGGCAAGATTGCCTTGTGCAGGCATGTACTACGGAGGACAGAGAATGAACTTCAATCCAATATTGCAGCCAGCATGCAGCCAGCGGGTAAGGAAAGGGTGAATCAAACACCCGAAAACCCCGCCTCTATGGCTGGAAATTGTTCCCTCCAAATTCAGGTGACAGAGTCCCTTTAATATCTTTGTACAAGTCCCCTCTAAAATGTAAAGTTCTGCGGAATATGTTGTAATATAATAATAATTTTTATTTCTGTAGAGCCATTACTGCTTCTGAAGTTAATATGGGGACATCTTTAGACTAATTCTTGATTTTATAACTATTTTTCTTTTGCACATTGCAGAGAAAAGAAGGAAACAAAATTGGAGTGGGAAAGGAGGCGACTGGCGAGAACGGAGAAACGCGATTAGACTTGGAGATGAGCACACTGTAGAGACCCTCGTTGTGGCTGATGCTGACATGGTGCAATATCATGGACCTGAGGCTGCACAGAGATTTATACTGACAGTCATGAACATGGTTTGTATGTCACAGTAGGAGACAATTTACATACAATTATATTTTAGAACATATGTACAGCATTAAAGGGAATCTGTCATTTGATTTCTGTGTAGTAAAATAATAGTATCCTGAAATAGGGGCTTGTGCTGCACTTTCAGGATATGTAACTTTTATATATCTTCATTGCTTTGTGTGTTGCTGTAGGCCTCAGACAAATTTATTGTCTCACATAGGCAAGTCAAGCATTGTAGACTGGAAATACCGTAAATTTCCTTCTCTTGGCCCTGCGTCACTGATTCAGTCAGAATGCCATATGATCAAGGATCACATCGCAATCCTCGGACTGGCCGTCTGATCTCCTGACTTGAGAATGGCAGCTGCATAGAAATACATGCTGTCACTCTCAGATCAAGAGAGCAGACTGCGACTCCGAGAATTGTGATACGATCCCCGGGCAAGTAACTCTGAGTAGACTTACTTAATCAGTGAAGCTGGCCGGGAGAGGTGGACGAGATTATGGGTGATGCGAGTGAGTAGTCACCATATTTACATGCAAGCTGGCAAGTCGAGCATATGTAAATGCGAAATGAATATTCACCCCTTCCCCCGCCCATAATCCCACATGAGCGTCACAGCATGTATTTGTATAGAGCTGTCACTCTCGGGTCAGGAGATCAGACAGCCAGTCTGAGGAATGCAATGTGATCCTCGTGCATATGGCAGTCTGACTCAATCAGTAACGCTAGTGCATAGGGTTGGGCAGGATTATGGATGGGGAAAGAGGCAAATATTAATTTACATATGCTTGACTACCTGGCGTGAGGCAATAAATTTGTCCTAAATAAATAGAGGCATCACTACTAGACCCTGAGGTGGAGCATTGAGAGAACACCCTAAATTAAAGGGAACATATCCAGTGACAAATTCACAAACTGTTGGGTTTTCAAGCTATAGACACACTTACGTCCCATGATTGCGGTCACATAGGATTTATTACTCTCTAAAGAGCCTTTTTGTGCCATAAATCGCTAAGTAAAATGTACTCTATGCATTAGGTTGAGGCAGATGCAAAATCTGAAAACTTGCCATTTCATTAAGATGTTAGCAGAATCTAGCTATATATTTTGAACAGAAGAATGAAAAAGTATATTAAAATTGTTTCACTAAGTTTGGCACGTTTATTACACACGTGCCATTGTCAGAAACAGATTTATTTAAGGCTTGATTGTGGAGCAAAACATGGATTGAATTACCAACATGGCAAGAAAATGTCCAGAAGATGTAATTAAAACCCAATGAGTCACTGACCTCAGCAAAGCTGGACAGACAAGAGAATAAATTGGATATGTTTACTATGTAGTTAACATTAAGAAAAGCCAATGTCATACTTGCCAACTTTTTAGAGTTGTCTTGTAGGAGATGTGAGTGTGTTGCTTGAAACATGCATCAGAATTTTGTTTTGCATAACTATGCCCCTTTCCTGACATTTTCTGCCCTATGAATGTGTGTGGAGGGGGTGAGGCTTCTGCGGCATCGGGATTCACTAAGCTTTCTGGGATTTCAGAAGGTCTCCGCTTTCTTGAGGAGCCTTTTTGGACGTTCCAGGAGAGTTTTTGGTGCTGCTCCAGTTGGTCTTCTGCAGGTTGTGACCTGCTGGATCACTCAAATGTCTGCTGGAACGATCTAGAAGTAAGTCCGAACATGCCTCACATAGACTTACATTGAGACTCTGCAAGAGTTATCTCTGACTTCCAGTTAGTCACAAGTTGCTGTCACAAGATGGCGGTGTGCGACCGGAGCAGTGTCTGGAAGAGCTGAAGATGGATGGTGGTGAGTAGGGTTGAGCGACCTTAGCTTTTTTAGGATCGAGGTGGGTTTTGTGAAACCCGACCTTCTCGGATGTCGGATCGTATGGAATCGGCCGATTCTACTGTAAAGTCGGGTTCCGGACCCGGAACACGAAACCCTATGTATGTCAATGAAATTATTTTTTTTTTTATTCTCTCTCTCTCTCTCTCTCTCTCTCTCTCTCTCTCTCTCTCTCTCTCTCTCTCTCTCTCTCTCTCTCTCTCTCTCTCTCTCTCTCTCTCTCTCTCTCTCTCGAAAACGTAACATAGCACTATGATGCCGCAGGAGCCGCAACCTATGTCATCACGCTGCCCACAATTAATTGGCTCACAAAAATGGCGGGGAAGGCGTCATTCGAAACGCGACTTTGGCGCCAAGTTCGCGTTCCACGTGGCCGACCCACACTGGGATCGGATCGGGTTTCATGAGACGCCGACTTTGCCAAAAGTCGGCGACTTATGAAAATGAACGACCCGTTTCGCTCAACCCTAGTGGTGAGTATAAGACTCAGGGACTTTACTTTAGAAGCACCACTCTAGCGCTTTAATAAAAAAAACACTGGAGTGATGCTTTAAGAAAAGTAGACAGAAAGTTATGGACAAAAAAAGTTGATGTAAAATGTGTTTCAATACCCTGAATGAGTTCTTATTCATAGCTATAAGAACTTGCTATGATTTAGAACCCACTCAGGAAAAAGATGTTGGCCATGTGTTTCTTTTTTGATTTTTATGGAGTATCATTAAAGTTATAGCCTTAAATTGCATCTATCAGTAGGATCAACCTTCCTAAGCCATCTATATGAGGATGTAGTTAACAGGAAGAATAAAATTATACCTGGATATCTGTGATCCGATATAATATTTCTTTCAAGGGAATCTGTCAGTAGGATCAACCCTCCTAAGCCGTCTATATGGACATGCAGTTAATAGGAAGCTGAATACTATGATGCCTTGATATCTGGGATCTGATGTCTTATTCCAGTAGATCCACAGTTTTCTTAATATGTAAATGAGCTGTTAAGATCTATGGGCTGTACATAGATCTGCATGACAATCTGCCTCCAGAGGTTATTGTAAATGAAAGAGGGCATTACTGGAATGAAACAGCTAGATCAGAAGAGCAGACTATCAGTCATTACAAGTCTCACGCTGGTAACGCCCCCTTTCATTTAAAATAAGCTCTGGAGGCAGATTTTCAGCGAGATCTATGTCCGGCCCATAGATCTTAACAGCTCATTTACATATTAAGAATGTGGAATTCCCTGGAATAAGACATCGGAGCGCAGATACAGTTATATGGAAAAGTTTGGGCACCCCTATTAATCTTAAGTCTAACCCCTTCACCCCCAAGGGTGGTTTGCACGTTAATGACCAGGCCAATTTTCACAATTCTGACCACTGTCCCTTTATGAGGTTATATCTCTGGAACGCTTCAACGGATCCTGGTGATTCTGACATTGTTTTCTCGTGACATATTGTATTTCATGATAGTGGTAAAATTTCTTTGATATTACCTGCGTTTATTTGTGAAAAAAATGGAAATTTGGCGAAAATTATGAAAATTTCGCAATTTTCCAACTTTTAGTTTTTATGCAATTAAATCAGTGATATGTCACACAAAATACTTAATAAGTAACATTTCCCACATGTCTACTTTACATCAGCACAATTTTGGAACCAAAATTTTTTTTTGTTAGGGAGTTATAAGGGTTAAAAGTTGACCAGCAATTTCTCATTTTTACAACACCATTTTTTTTTAGGGACCACATCTCATTTGAAGTCATTTTGAGGGGTCTATATGATAGAAAATACCCAAGTGTGACACCATTCTAAAAACTGCACCCCTCAAGGTGCTCAAAACCACATTCGAAAAGTTTATTAACCCTTCAGGTGTTTCACAGGAATTTTTGGAATGTTTAAATAAAAATGAACATTTAAGTTTTTTTCACACAAAATTTACTTCAGCTCCAATTTGTTTTATTTTACCAAGGGTAACAGGAGAAAATGGACCCCAAAAGATGTTGTACAATTTGTCCGGAGTACGCCGATACCCCATATGTGGGGGTAAACCACTGTTTGGGCGCATGACAGAGCTCGGAAGCGAAGGAGCGCCATTTGACTTTTCACTGCAAAATTGACAGGAATTGAGATGGGACGCCATGTTGCGTTTGGAGAGCCACTGATGTGCCTAAACATTGAAACCCCCCACAAGTGACACCATTTTGGAAAGTAGACCCCCCTAAGGAACTTACCTAGATGTGTGGTGAGCACTTTGTCCCACCAAGTGCTTCACAGAAGTTTATAATGCAGAACCGTAAAAATAAAAAATTATATTATTTCACAAAAATGATCTTTTCGCCCCCAATTTTTTATTTTCCCAAGGGTAAGAGAAGAAATTGGACCCCAAAAGTTGTTGTACAATTTGTCCTGAGTACGCTGATACCCCATATGTGGGGGTAAACCACTGTTTGTGCGCATGGGAGAGCTTGGAAGGGAAGGAGCGCCGTTTAACTTTTCACTGCAAAATTGACAGGAATTGAGATGGGACGCCGTGTTGCATCTGGAGAGCCGCTGATGTGCCTAAACATTGAAACCCCCCCACAAGTGACACCATTTTGGAAAGTAGACCCCCTAAGGAACTTATTTAGAGGTGTGGTGAGCACTTTGACCCACCAAGTGCTTCACAGAAGTTTATAATGCAGAGCCAAAAAAATAAAACAAAAATGTTTTTCCCAAAAAAATTATTTTTTAGCCCCCAGTTTTGTATTTTCCCGAGGGTAACAGGAGAAATTGGACCCCAAAAGTTGTTGTCCAATTTGTCCTGAGTACGCTGATACCCCATATGTGGGAGGGAACCACCGTTTGGGCGCATGGGAGGGCTCGGAAGGGATGGAGCGCCATTTGGAATGCAGACTTAGATGGAATGGTCTGCAGGCGTCACATTGCGTTTGCAGAGCCCCTAATATACCTAAACAGTAAAAAAAAACACAAGTGACACCATTTTGGAAAGTAGACCCCCTATGGAACTCATCTAGATGTGTTATGAGAGCTTTGAACCCCCAAGTGTTTCACTACAGTTTATAACGCAGAGCCGTGCAAATAAAAAATATTTTTTTTCCCACAAAAATTATTTTTTAGCCCCCAGTTTTGTATTTTTCCAAGGGTAACAGGAGAAATTGGACCCTATATATTGTTGTACAATTTGTCCTGAGTACGCTGATACCTGATATCTGGGGGGGAACCACCGTTTGAGCGCATGGCAGAGCTCGGAAGGGAAGGAGCATCATTTGCAATGCAGACTTAGATGGATTGGTCTGCAGGCGTCACATTGCATTTGCAGAGCCCTTAATGTACCTAAACAGTAGAAACCCCCCACAAGTGACCCAATATTGGAAACTAGACCCCCCCAAGGAACTTATCTAGTTGTGTTGTGAGAACTTTGAACCCCCAAGTGTTTCACTACAGTTTAGAACGCAGAGCCGTGAAAATAAAAAAAAAAAACAATTTCCCCCCAAAAATTATTTTTTAGCCCCCAGTTTTGTATTTTCCCAATGGTAACAGGAGAAATTGGACCCCAAAAGTTGTTGTCCAATTTGTCTTGAGTACGCTGATACCCCATATGTGGGGGGGAACCACCGTTTGGGCGCATGGGAGGGCTCGGAAGGGAAGGAGCGCCATTTGGAATGCAGACTTAGATGGAATGGTCTGCAGGCGTCACATTGCGTTTGCAGAGCCCCTAATGTACCTAAACAGTAGAAACCCCCCACAAGTGACACCATTTTGGAAAGTAGACCCCCTAAGGAACTCATCTAGATGTGTTGTGAGAGCTTTGAACCTCCAAGTGTTTCACTACAGTTTATAACGCAGAGCCATGCAAATAAAAAATATTTTTATTTTTTCCACAAAAATTATTTTTTAGCCCCTAGTTTTGTATTTTCCCAAGGGTAACAGGAGAAATTGGACCCCAAACGTTGTTCTCCAATGTGTTCCGAGTACGCTGATACCCCATATGTTGGGGTAAACCCCTGATTGGGCGCACGGGAGAGCTTGGAAGGGAAGGAGCACTGTTTTACTTTTTCAACGCAGAATTGGCTGGAATTGAAATCAGACGCCATGTCGCGTTTGGAGAGCCCCTGATGTGCCTAAACAGTGGAAACCCCCCAATTATAACTGAAACCCTAATCCAAACACACCCCTAACCCTAATCCCAACGGTAACCCTAACCACACCTCTAACCCAGACACACCCCTAATCCCAACCCTATTCCCAACCGTAAATGTAATCCAAACCCTAACTTTAGCCCCAACCCTAAATGTAGCCCCAACCCTAGCCCCAACCCTAGCCCCAACCTTAGCCCTAACCCTAACCCTAGCCCTAACCCTAGCCCTAACCCTAATGGGAAAATGGAAATAAATACATTTTTTAATTTTTTTTAATTTTTCCCTAACTAAGCGGATGATGAAGGGGGGTTTGATTTACTTTTATAGCGGGGTTTTTAGCGGATTTTTATGATTGACGCTTTTTATTGCAAAAAATATTTTTTGCGTTACCACATTTTGAGAGCTATAATTTTTCCATATTTGAGTCCACAGAGTCATGTGAGGTCTTGTTTTTTCGGGACGAGTTGACGTTTTCATTGGTAACATGTTCGGGCACGGGAGATTTTTTGATCGCTTTTTATTCCGATTTTTGTGAGGCAGAATGACCAAAAACCAGCTATTCATGAATTTCTTTTGGGGGAGGCGTTTATACCGTTCCGCGTTTGGTAAAATTGATAAAGCAGTTTTATTCTTCGGGTCAGTACGATTACAGCGATACCTCATTTATATCATTTTTTTATGTCTTGGCGCTTTTATACGATAAAAGCTATTTTATAGAAAACATAATTATTTTGGCATCGCTTTATTCTGAGGACTATAACTTTTTTTATTTTTTCGCTGATGATGGTGTATGGCGGCTCGTTTTTTGCATGACAAGATGACGTTTTCATCGGTACCTTGGTTATTTATATCCGTCTTTTTGATCGCATGTTATTCCACTTTTTGTTTGGCGGTATGAGAATAAAGCGTTGTTTTTTGCCTCGTTTTTTTTTTTTTTTTTTACGGTGTTCACTGAAGGGGTTAACTGGTGATATAGTTTTATAGGTGGGGTCATTACGGACATGGCGATACTAAATATGTGTACTTTTATTATTTGATTTTTTTTTTATTTAGATAAAGAAATGTATTTATGGGAATATTTTTTTATTATTATTTATTTATTTAGGAATTTATTTATTTTATTTTTTTTTACACATGTGGACATTTTTTTAAAAACTTTTTTACTTTGTCCCAGGGGGGGACATCACGGATCGCTGATCTGACAGTTTGCACAGCACTCTGTCAGATCACCGATCTGACTAGAGCACTGCAGGCTTACCAGCGCCTGCACTGACCAGGCACTCGGTAAGCCACCTCCCTCCCTGCAGGACCCGGATGCCGCGGCCATCTTGAATCCGGGACCTGCAGCGAGGAAGGAGGTAGGAGACCCTCGGAGCAATACGATCACATCGCGTTGCTGTGGGGGTCTCAGGGAAGCACGCAGGGAGCCCCCTCCCTGCGCGATGCTTCCCTGTACCGCCGGCACACCGCGATCATGTTTGATCGCGGTGTGCCGGGGGTTAATGTGCCGGGGGCGGTCCATGACCGCTCCTGGCACATAGTGCCGGATGTCAGCTGCGATAGGCAGCTGACACCCGGCCGCAATCGGCCGCGCTCCCCCTGTGAGCGCGGCCGATCGTGCCGGACGTACTATTCCGTCCTTGGGAATTAGGGCCCACCCCACATGGACGGAATAGTACGTCCAATGGCAGAAAGGGGTTAATGTTTTATAAAAATTGTTTTTTTTTTGCAACAGCTATTTCAGTTTCATATATCTAATAACTGTTGGACACAGTAATGTTTCTGCCTTGAAATGAGGTTTATTGCACTAACAGAAAATGTGCAATCTGCATTCAAACAAAATTTGACAGGTGCATAAGTATGGGCACCCTTATCATTTTCTTGTTTTAAATACTCCTACCTACTTTTTACTGACTTACTAAAGCACTTTTTTTTGGTTTTGTAACCTCATTGAGCTTTGAACTTCATAGTCAGCTGTATGCTACTTAAAGTGGCCACTTGCAAGTTGTTCTCCTGTTTGAATCTCCTCTGAAGAGTGGCATCATGGGCTCCTCAAAACAACTGTCAAATGATCTGAAAACAAAGATTATTCAACATAGTTGTTCAGGGGAAGGATACAAAAAGCTGTCTCAGAGATTTAACCTGTCAATTTCCACTGTGAGGAACATAGTAAGGCAGAAACATTACTGTGTCCAACAGTTATTAGATATATGAAACTGAAATAGCTGTTGCAAAAAAAAAACATTTTTTATAAAACATTAAGCTTAAGATTAATAGGGGTGCCCAAACTTTTTCATATAACTGTATGAAATTATCATTTTGTTCAGCTTCATTTGACCTACATGTCCATCTAGACGGCTTAGGAGGTTTGATTCTACTGACAGATTCCCTTTAAAGAAGCACTTTCATCAAAATTTGTATCCTCTTAATATATTGCAATCATGTTTTATAGCACTGTGTACTTACAATTGCTAATTTTGCTCTACTGCCCAGCAAATTCTTTTATCTTGCATTAAATCTATGACATGTTGTGATTAAGAACTGACTAGCTGAATCTTTCTAAGGTCTATGGAGAAACAGGAGGTCAATTTTCTCTGCACAAGTTTTGAGTCGCAGCAAAATCTATGGCGTGGGGAGACGCGGAGCAGCGGGTCAGGAGTTGGAGGGGAATGATTTCTGCCTGCACAAGACACTTCCTGTTTCTACATAGGGTAGAGGAAAAGAGCAGAATTAGCTGGGTAGAAGGGGAAAAATGAGCATTTGTAAGTGCTATATAATATGATGATTGCAATATATTAAAAGGATAAAAACTTTGATGGGAGTGCTTCTTTAAGTAAACTGTGCCACTGATGAATGACAAAATATGGAGTGCCATAGACCTTACTAAGCTTTTGGAAATAGCAAATGTATAGAGTGAAACCTCCTTAAAAAAAAAAATCCACATTTGCATTAAAAAGTGGTCTTCTATGGGTGTAGTCTTCTTAAAGAAGATGGCCATCCTGCATAACATATGGCGCAACTGAAAATCTTTAATGTACCTGAATTAAGGGGGGTGTTTTTATTTTAGAGAGGTTTCACTGTATATTTTTTCAGATTGCATGGCTGTATTGTCATGCGGGGTGTGTGTGTGTAATATTCATTTTCACTTGTGTATATCTATAACATAAGATGAATGCTCTGTTTAAATTCCGTAGCAGCTATTTAGAAATGTCCTCAGAATTGAGTCTCTAACTGGAATGCCTTTCAAGTCGATTGGTGGCTTTTTCATTGGCCAGAGTGAAGTCAACCGAAACATATAAATAAACATCTAGCCTATAAATGCTTGGATTAGCTTTGCATGACCATAACAGAGATAACCCCTAGGATATTTCAGCCATTGCTAAAGATTCATGAGTGTCATTTGATTGGTGCTGGTTTTTGCTGTATGGTGTAAGATTTCCTTCTAGCATGACATGAGGGTGCTCGTGACTGTTTACTACCCAAACTTCATCCCCCACTAACTTAACCCAGAGTTGCCCAATAAATACACTAGACATAAATTGGATTAAATTGCCACAGCAGCCTTTTATTAACAAATAATTCAAACAATTTTTATATTTAAGCAAACACTTGCCACAAGAGGTGGTCCTCGAAGCCCCAGCAATGTAAAACTGCGTCTGTCCAAAATTCCCACCTTGGCCCCAGGTTGAGTCTTACCCCAGCCGCTATGCACCAGCCCGGAGGCATATAATAACCAACCTGGCAAAACCGAAACCCATCAACATGTCCCCTGATTATCCCTTCCACAGGATTATTTATCCCCGTCGATTAAATTCACCCAGAGGGAGTCCAGGACCTCGAAATCACCCCCCCCCCCGCCAGTCCACCATTCCCAAAATCCACCAACTTTGAGGACCTCCCCCCATGCCCAAGCCCTGCTGCAATGACAAAAACTAAAGTGAAAATTGAAACACACCCCATGTTCACTTCAAATTAATAAACTGCCCTAATTAGAAAGAAAACAAAAAAGAAATCCTTCTAACAACCCATGAACTTAGCCTTAACAATAGATGGGAGGGTGGGTGGTAGCATCTCAATTCACAAAGGGGGGACCTAAAATGGTTCCCGCTCTAAGATGGCTGTACCCTATATACTGGCCCCATAAACCCCACCCCTAAACCCCTCCTCTTGCTGAGACCTAATCCCTGAGCCACCCCTCACATATTATTAACCCCCCCAAACTGTCTCCATCCCTGTCAGCTCATCCCATTCCCACTAGATCCTGTCATGTCAGCCTCTCGTTAAGGCCAGGGGCCCCCGTACGGCCTCTCTGGACCCCACAACGCATTTAGAATCTGCAGTTTTATTCTTTATATGTAATGGAAACATTACTCATTTAGAAAATGACAGTTGTATAAAATAAAATATGACCGGTATCAGTAAGTTTAATTTTTGTCTTCGGGTTCTATACAAAACTCTATTATCATGCAGAATTGATTCCCTGGTTAGTTTTGGGGATGTTCTTTCTAGGCTGTGGTGTCTCTATAGTTATTTTACTCTTCGTTTTGTACAAAAAAAATCCGTAAATGTAAGAAAATAAAAAAAAAAGAAATAAAAATTGCAGGCTAAAAATCTGTAAAGGATTGTTTTTACTTCTTGGTCTCCTTAAAGGGCCACTGACACCCCCCTCCAGCCGTTATAAACTAAAAGAGCCACCTTGTGCAGCAGTAATGCTGCAGTCTAACAAGGTGGCTCTTTTAGTTTTTGATTCAGTTATTCCCTCAATAAAGTGTTTTAAAATTTGTACAAAATAACCTGTTCTTAGACCTGGAGGCGATCCGAAGCTTCCTCTGTGAATCTCCCAACGGCCGTCACTCTTCTCTTCTGGGGATGTGGTCGCCGCCCCCTGAGCGCTGTTCTTAAATCCGGCGCCTGCGCTGTGCGTGCCTGCCTGGGGCAGGCGCAGTCTTCATTGTCCGTCATAGGTCAGATGCAGGGTGCCTGACTGCGCCTGTGCGGGCAGTGTGGCCACCCTGTTGCTGAATCCCCGCCCCGCACTGTGTTATTCATTATGCAAAGTGCGGGGCTGGGGTTCCTGGGCATGCGCACTGCGCTGTTCAGACGCTCCCCCAGCTCAGACGCTCCCCCAGCTCCCCCGCCTTCCAGCGTTATTTGCGGCTGCTTCATTCCAAACGCTGGCAAGGAAACCTGTATATTACGGCAATGCTGGAAGGCGGGGGACCGGGGGAGGGTGTGAACAGCGCAGTGCGCATGCCCAGGAACCCCAGCCCCGCACTGTGCATAATGAATAACGGGGCGGGGATTCAGCAACAGGGTGGCCACACTGCCCGCACAGGCGCAGTCAGGCACCCTGCATCTGACCTATGACGGACAATGAAGACTGCGCCTGTCACAGGCAGGCACGCACAGCGCAGGCGCCGGATTTAAGAAGAAACAGCGCGCAGGGGGCGGCGACCACATCCCCAGAAGAGAAGAGTGACGGCCGTTGGGAGATTCACAGAGGAAGCTTCGGACCGCCTCCAGGTCTAAGGACAGGTTATTTTGTACAAATTTTAAAACGCTTTATTGAGGGAATAACTGAATCAAAAACTAAAAGAGCCACCTTGTTAGACTGCAGCATTACTGCTGCACAAGGTGGCTCTTTTAGTTTATAACGGCTGGAGGGGGGTGACAGTGTCCCTTTAAATGCCCCCCCCCATCCCTAATTAATGACTATGCGTGACGCATTGCATATATAGTCTTCACTGCTGACCTCCGTTTTTCTCCTGATGATGGATACATCGATGATGTGGATAGTAATGGCACCTTAAAAGGGTTTTCTTTTTTCCATTTTAGTTTAAACAAATGTTTTATTATTTTCATATAAAACAAACAGTTTACAACAAACAATCCCTCTGCAAGGGGACATTATATATTCAGTATATAATATGCAGATTTTTTGTTATGATACAAAATTATACTGCAAACAAATGAAAGAAATCAAAAGAGAAAAGTGTGGGGGAGGGGCTACATATATCCAGCTAGTTTCAGATGAGAGCAACTCAATATGTACGTGGTGTAAATGATCCTTAATATAATAGAACCAGAGATCCAAAAAGGGCAAACTCAATATAACTTACAGTCTTAGATCTGATTTAGTTATTGATGTCATTCGGCAAGAACCTAAATTATCACAGTGATAAATGTAAAGCTTGATTTAAATTTGGATCTTGTTGGAGTTGTATCTGTCCATACGTCAAAGAAAAGCTTCAGAGTGTCAGTTCTTGTTGCTTCAATTTGTTCATATAATATAGAATTAATATGATTATCTCTGGTCATTTGTATTGAGAGAGCCGTGAATTTCCATTTTTAAACTATGTGAATTCTAGCTGCCTATCATGGGGGTACCACGACAGAGTGGTCTATTCTTTTTCAGGGGTCAGAAGATCACCGCACTTGTCTACTCCCACACCTACACTGGTTGGATCTGCTTTGCTTTCCAGTTAGCTGTGCAGATTTCCCTTGTTTGTTGCAAGGGTTTAACACTCCTGCTTATCTCCTAAAGCTTTCCATCATGAGTTCTCAGCTATTAGGATTTTTCATCTCCGCTCTGGTATAAGTACTCATCTCTTAGCTTGGGTAGGTGTCAGTGATGGCTTGCTATATCTTCGGAGGGGTTTGGAGCTGTGAACGGTGGAAGGAGAAGTCGTTTAGGAGGCGTCTCCAGAGATTGCTGTTTGGAAGTTTGTCTGGTGTCTTCCTTTTCATTGACACCCTTTTGGTTTTCCTCTCTGTGATGAACACGCACGTTGCCACCTCGCCTGACGATACTATTACGTCAGATAGATCACGTAATGCGGTCTTCCCACTTTCGTCAACGTGATGTTCCGCAACCTCTGGGGACACGTAAGGTCAGCTTGGTACAGTTTTACACAGGCTTCCCATGCCCACGTGGGCCCAGGGAGGCACGAGGAGTGAGAGGATGTGGTCCACGCAGTCACTGAAGTGGCATCACACTCCCTCACAACCCTGACAGGCCCCTTTCACAAGCACCATTGAAACAAAGCGCTGCCAGCCTAATAGGACTGCCATCAGATAGAATCCCGTTAAGGGACCGGGATTCTATCGGGCCAGAAACCAGCCATGGTAGCATGGAAAGGCAAACTGAGAAACGGATGTGTGGATCGAGATAAAAGAGCAGCCCAAGTTTAAATGTTATATTTAATCACCTTAAGGGCACACTAAACAATACACTATGTACACAATGGATACACATATACAATGGTTAGATAAGCAAATACAGATAGTGGTAGGACAAAAAATATGAGCAGAATATATGGGTCAGTTACCAGTAGATGAAAGGCCTGGTTTCGGAGGAGGGGCTACCACATGGGAGGCTTGTGGTCCCTTCTGTTCCTTGACTTCTCTCCACATGATATGTTGTCGCAACCTCCCCATAGAAAAAGCAATAGGCCATGCTTTACACAAGCATTTACCCCCTTTGGGTCACTCCCTTCCTACCCTCTGGGTTGTACCTAAATCCCCTCCCCTTTGCTCTAGCAGCTAAAAACTCCACAACCTAAGAGAGTTCATAACTCCTTAATGAACAGTTCTATGGAGGCAGTTTGGGAGCCATCGGATCTGGTCGGGCCCCTGCTAAGCATTAAGAGCAAACACAGATTTGTCTGGTTTCTACTAGCTGTTCTAGAACCTAGGGGTATGGAGATACATAGAAGTGGTCAATACCCAGTCGGGCATACGCCATGTTCTGGGGATCACCTGAAATATACACGATGTACAGCTAAGACGTATAGTATCTCCGTAATTCCTTATGGAATTGTGTTTCTGTAGTGTTGTAGAAGGTGTCTGCAGCTTCAGCAGAACTCTATATGGCAAGCAGGCCTTTGTCCTGCTCTGAGCTGGTCAAGGTGTGAGATCTGTCACTCACAGCCTTTGAGGCTTGTCCCCTCCCTGTTGAGCTAGGTGCCAGCTTTCTCCTTGAGGCTTTAAGAATGTGGGCTTCCTGCTGAGCCCTGTTTCCTGTCACTGCTGGACAAAGCAAGAGGTTTTATAATCCCAGGCCAAATAAGATACAAATGGTTGATATGAAATTATATATCCAAATGTCTTCACACTCTCCCTCCCTTCCTTTCCCTTTTTATATACAATTCCATAGTTTAGGTGCCTGTTGAGTGATTGTTTCTTTTTGTTACCCTTGTCTGTCTCTTATTATAGAGCAGAACTAGCGTTCCTGCTACCCCACGCACTAGCTGGGGCCTTGCTTAGGGCAAGACAGGGGTAGGTACACGGTCACTGAATGGGGTGAAAGAACCCATCTAAGGACGTCAGGGAGCTTAGGGTTGAACAGGGCAAGTTTCAGAGGTTGCTCATCTAAACTTTACCTAGTGCCAGTTCTTCACTTCCCTTCCATTATGCCAGGTGCTGTCTGGCTTCTTGATGGGGCAGGAGACTGCCACCTTATATGTTTCATGTTACGTAATACAACCTCTAAAACATTTATTAATGTATCGCAGCAATGATGCCATTTCACCAGTGACATTGAGCACTTTAACCCCTTTCTGACCTCGGACGGCATAGTACGTCCGAGGTCAGATACCCCGCTTTGATGCAGGGCTCCGGTGGTGAGCCCGCATCAAAGCCGGGACATGTCAGCTGTTTTAAACAGCTGACATGTGCACGCAATAGCGGCCGGTGAAATCGCGATTCACCCGCCACTATTAACTAGTTAAATGCCGCTGTCAAACGCAGACAGCGGCATATAACCGGCGCATCCGGCCAGAAATGATCGCATCGCCGACCCCCGTCACATGATCGGGGGTCAGCGATGCATCAGAATGGTAACCATAGAGGTCCTTGAGACCCTGTGGTTACCACCACCTGTGAGCGCCCCCCTGTGGTCGGTGTTCATAGAAGCCTGCATTTCTGCTGCATAGCAGCGATCTAATGATCGCTGCTATGTAGTAGAGCCGATCGAGTTGTGCCAGCTTCTAGCCTCCCATGGAGGCTATTGAAGCATGGCAAAAGTAAAAAAAAAAAAAAAAAAATATAAAAGCTTAAATCACCCCCCTTTCGCCCCATTCAAAATAAATCAATAAAAAACATCAAACATTACACATATTTGGTATCACCGTGTTCAGAATCGCCCGATCTATCAATAAAAAAAAGGATTAACCTGATCGCTAAATGGCATAGCGAGAAAAAAATTAGAAACGCCAGAATTACGTTTTTTTGGTCGCCGCGACAGTGCATTAAAATGCAATAACGGGCGATCAAAAGAACATATCTGCACCAAAATGGTATCATTAAAAACGCCAGCTCGGCACGCCAAAAATAAGCCCTCATCTGACCCCAGATCATGAAAAATGGAGACGCTACGGGTATCGGAAAAGGGCGCATTTTTTTTTTTTTTAAGCAAAATTTGGAATTTTTTTTTCACCACTTAGATAAAAGAGAACCTAGACATGTTTGGTGTCTATGAACTCGTAATGACTTGGAGAATCATAATGGCAGGTCAGTTTTAGCATTTAGTGAACCTAGTAAAAAAGCCAAACAAAAAACCAGTGTGGGATAGCACTTTTTTTGCAATTTCTCTGCACTTGGAATTTTTTTCCCGTTTTCTAGTACACGAAATGCTAAAACCAATGATGTTGTTCAAAAGTACAACTCGTCCCGCAAAAAATAAGCCCTTACATGGCCATATTGACGGAAAAGTAAAAAAGTTATGGCTCTGGGAAGGAGGGGAGCGAAAAACAAAAAACGGAAAATCCCAAGGTCATGAAGGGGTTAAGTTCCCTTCTTCCATGATCTTGGGTTTTCTATTCTGTGGAGGAGAATTTAAAGATAAAGTCAAGTATAGAAATCATTCCTCTTCTAAGGCTAGTTTCACACCAGTGTTTGGCAGGGCTGCGGATGGCAGCCTTCTTCCTTCGTTAAGCCCCGCCCACTGCTGCTCCTTTTCCTTCAGCTACGCCTACATCTGCATGCATCCTGTACCCTATCTTTAAAATTGGTACGCAGGCCATGCGGATGTATGCAGATGCCTCCACATGCGTCGTTTGCGCTGAACTGCATCGAATGCGACATGTTGCATTTTGTTGCAGTCGGCGCAGCGTCAAAACAATGCTTGCGGAGGCATCCGCATACATCCACATGGCCTGCGTACCCAATGTTAAAGATAGGGTACGCAGGCGCATGCAGACGTAGGTGGAGCTGAAGGAAGAGGTGCAGCAGTGGGCGGGGCTTAACGAAGGAAGAAGGCTGCCATCCACAGCCCTGCCGAACGCTAGTGTGAAACTAGCCTAAACGGGTTGTTTTCCTCTTTCCATTTTTCGTACAAATTCCTCCTTGCCAATGCAGCTTATACACAATCACCAAAGCAGCGATGGATTCAGAGCACGGAATCCAGAGAGGCTGAGTAAAAGCTGATTTCAATATTTTTATGACGACAAAGACTTAATTTGTACAAAAAGTTGAATGGGGAAACTTTTAGTTGAGCTTATTAGCCATATAGACTCAGGGTGACAGGAGTCCCCTATAGAAGATAGAGCATTCAGTTTTTATTTTTGCTCTTTTATGTTTATTACATACATTGATTATCTGTCAGAGGTCAGTATTCTGCGTTTTCATATTATACTCTGAAAAGCTATAGAATTCCAAATTCTATGCTGAGTATTTACATATAAATTCTCCTTAACCTGTGATTAATGGCTAAACTTTATTTTATTTCATCATTCAGGTCTACAATATGTTTCAACACCAAAGCCTCGGAATTAAAGTTGATATTCGTGTCACAAAGCTGGTTTTGCTCCACAGCCGCCCGGTAAGCTTTAAAAGCCAGTACAACCATTTTGTGTATTTGCAATGCCAATCAACCTTTTGCAATTCACATAGACCATTGACGATTTCATAAGTGATGTATGCTCATATTTGGGTCACACTATGCACTCTTCAAGACTGAAATTGCAACTCCAAGAAAGAAAAGTTGAGCAATTATGTAAATGACAGTATCAGTAGCCATGTTAATGATATGTAAATGATGAGGAAACGGAAGCAATATTTTCGAAACCACTTGATTTATTAAGTATCGAGAGTGGGCACCACGTGCAGAAATCCCCACACTTACACACCTTGGCTTCTATCAAAGATCTTATTAATGGTTGTCTGATAAATGATCTGAGGCTCTGAACGCACTTGGGCAAATCGTTGAGATCTGCTGCTGTCCTATGTTTTTGTAATTGCCAACCAACGATGTCTCCCATTCAGCAAATCTGGGACAAGTCTTGAGATGCCGCAGTCCATGGTGTCACATTTAGGCCACGCAGGCTGCTCAAAGTAGCACAAGCAACGTGCGGCTTGGTGTTCTCGTACCTTTTGATGTGTGGCTGTACCCCTGGTTCCACAGTTGATTTTTTTTTTCTGTTTTGCTAGATGTCACATACCAAGTCTAAGGTTTTAAGCAGTGTCTACACAAACCATCAGAAAGCTTTTTCATGACATTGAACTACGAGACAGACGTCCAACTAAGTGTTTGTTTCATTGACCTCATGCCATGTCTCAAAAACTATCATGGTGCAGTGCTAGATGGCAGTGAAGGCTGGAATAGAGGTTTATCCTCTTTTGTCTTGGATGCATTGGAGGCTGTGCTAGATGGAGAGATGTCTGGAGACCGTGTTAGCAATGCCATGAAAAGGCATTAATAAGGAAACGTCACACCGGTCCTACTCCTGGAATTATGGTGTGTGGTGACAGTGTGCTGTAGTGAGACCCTATAGACCAGGGGTCCCCAACCTGTAGCTCGGGAGCCACATGTGGCTAGCGGGCCCATAATGTGTGGCTCACGACTGTCTGCCAGCTTGGTGCATTGGCACCAGGTGTAAATAACTATTAAGAGCAGATCTCTAAATGGTGACTTTTGTGTGTAGCCCTGTACAGAAGAGCAGATCTGAATGGGGGGTGAGAGAGAAACCGTGGAGCATGGCATACTGCCTTTGTGTGATTTCAGTGGAAAAGCTTTGGTTGTCATTTTACCATAATGGGGGCTCTGGGTGTCACTACTGTGAGTGGGGAAGGAGCTGGTTGTGGCTCACGACACTCTCTCAGAGCTGAATGTGGCTCGCGACCCTCTTTCATAGCTAGATGTGGCTCGCAAGCTCAGAAAGGTTTGGGACCTCTGCTATAGACTTCAGTACAGGTACACTAATGGCTCGACACTACATTGATTTGTTCATATAATCAGTAATACGGCCATTTCTTAAAGTATCAGGAGTCCTTTTTGAACACAAGAAATCCAGGCCACATGTTGCTCGTGCTACTGAGCAGCTTATGAGGCCTAAATATGCTTCCATGGCCTTCAACATCTCGGGATTTGTTTCTCACTGAGCACATCTGGAACATCATTGGCCTACAATGGCAAAGGGAGATGCCAGCAGCTGATATTGATGATTTGTGTGTGAAAGTACGTTCATCGAGGCAGAATATTCCTCAGATCAGATAACCATTATCATAAGGCAAAATCAAAGAAATGAGCAGGAACACATGTTGGTATAAGTGCAATGTCTAGGTGCTCATTCACACTATTGTCATTTAAGATAATCTAGAATAACAACAAAATAAGCAAATAACTTAAGTAGTGAGGTTACTGCAGGGTAAGGGTTGTAAGTGAGTATTTCTGTGTGTGACGCTCATAATCGATATGTTTTAAAAATGTAATTTTCGTTTTTTTATCATTTCCACATCATTAATATGTTTATCGATCCTGTGATTTCAATAATTCCATGACTTTTCCTACTTGGTGTAATAATTTCAGTGTTAATGATTTTGTATATATTCTTATACAGAACTAGAGCAGAAACTGAATTTTACATTAAATTTCACCAACAGGAGACACATACATATCCCTATACTCCAGATAGCTGGTCTGATATGATAAATCACTCTGGAACAGACTAGATCCTGTGATTTCCTTTATTTCTTTACTGTTCCTTCCTAATGTTACAATTTTAATGTTGATTAGTTTGCAATTAATGTGTCCGAGAGCATGTTCTGGTGGCAGGATGGTAAAACATTTAATGAATACATCTTTCCATGTTGTAGACAAAGCTGTCTATAGGACATCATGGAGAAAGGTCTTTAGAGAGTTTTTGTCACTGGCAAAATGAAGAGTATGGAGGAGCTAAGTACTTGGGAAACAATTATGTACCAGGAGCCAAGGATGAAGTACCTGTGGATGTAGCAGTGTTCATGACCAGGTACAGAATAAATCCATCTGTTTCCTTATTCTCCTTTGATCAGTTGTTATAGTTTTGTTGCTTCTTTTTAATCCAAAGCAGATTTAGTATTAAAATTTAGAAAATAATTCCTCCTATACAGTATTAAGAATTAATTATACTGTCTCTTATTCCTTCACCAGAACTGACTTTTGTGTCCATAAGGATGAACCATGTGATACTGTAGGTAAGCATGTGATGAAACCTCCTTATTAGCATTGTTTTGGCACTTTTTTGTCTATCTTGAATTGCTTCAGTTTAGTCTTGACAGTTTTTGCTACAGCTTCAGATGTAAGTATGATAACGTGACATCTGTCTCTGTCTCCTCTGTTCTCATTTTGATTGCCACCTACGTCTCGTGGCTCTTGGCTCTGGCCAGTCGGAAGCATTGATGTTAAATACTAGTAAGTTTGTCTTTCTTCCTGCTATCGGCCTTCTGTTGAGCTGCTTGCTATACAAACCCCTGAGTATCCGTTCCATTTGCCAGTTATAGCCAAACCAATTCTGGTATTCACCCCAGAACTTGTGTCTTTAGTGTGATATTCCTGATTTGGACTTCAGCTTGTGACAAATACAATATGTGTTATATTCCAAACACAATGTAAGACTGAGTTCAGAAGAACATATGACAAATTGCTCATTAAACATCACGCATCTGGTCCATGTATGTATTTCCTATATTGACATCCATTTTTTTTACAATCATTATAAAGATTCCACTCTATTTCCTGTGTATTTTTTATAGTGGATCAATGAAAAATGGATGCTGTGTTTTTTTGCTCTGAAGTGCTACTTATTGATATTAAGCATATTGAGTTCACGAGAGAAACTCTACAAATCATACTTGACTAGTGTGTAAATGTTTAAATTGTGCCGTTGACTTACACTGGTCCATGTGCAGTTGATGTACACACAGTCTGCAATGGACCAAAAATATGTTTTTCAACAGAGCTTCATACATGGATTTTTCTCAGCATCATTTAGTAATGGTGTCATTAAAAAGTTGTACCTCCACTTTGTATCTTGGTTATGCTTTATTGTAGAATTTTGTAGAATGATGTAGAATTTGTCGTTCTTTATAAACAATTATGCTCAGCTTTAGGGCTTCTGACCCGAGAGTCAAAGCTTCATATATTTCTATGAGGCTGTCACTCTTGGGTTGGGAGACCCGTTGCCAGTCCGTGCACTAGCAGTCAGTGATCGGATCGATTTGCATGGACGTCTGCATGAGCCCTTAAAAGTAGAAATATAGTTAAAGTCCAAAAATAAACTCAATTTTTCTAAAATTGTTTTTGCACATTTTTGGCTCTGTTCATATCTGTATTAGGCCTCTTTCATACTTCCGTCTTTCTTTTTCCGTCACAATGCGTCGTTTTGTGAAAAAAAATCGCATCCAGCAAATGTTTCTGCTGGATCCGTTTTTTTCTCATAGATTTGTATTACCGACGGATTTTGACGGATCGCCTTCCGTTTCATCCGTCGTGCACTGGATCCGTCGTAAAATTGCTGTCCATCGGGCGGAGACCAAGCACACAGGAACGTTTTTTCTATACGTCGGAAAATCGCTCTGTGACGGATCCTGCGCTGTCCGTCATTGGCTATAATGGAAACCTATGGGCGCAGGATCCGTCGCTAAATGTCAAAAGCAGAAATCCAGCGACTGATGCAGTCTTTTGAAACTGAGCATGCGCGGAAGAATTTCCAGTCAGGGAAATTCTCTCTCGCTCTCTCTTTTGACTATTGATGCTGCCTATGCAGCATCAATAGTAAAAAGATATACCGTATATACTCGAGTATAAGCCGAGATTTTCAGCCCATTTTTTTCGGCTGAAAGTCCCCCTCTCGGCTTATACGCGAGTCATACCCAGGGGTCGGCAGGGGAGGGGGAGCGGGGGCTGTCTAATTATACTCACCTGCTCCTGGCACGGTCCCTGCACGTCTTTTCCCCGGTGCCGGCAGCTTCTTCCTGTACTGAGCGGTCACATGGTACCGCTCATTACAGTAATGAATATGCGGCTCCAACTCCCATAAGGGTGGAGCCGCATATTCATTCCTGTAAAGAGCGATAACAGTGACTTCTCAGTACAGGAAGAAGCAGCAGTGCCGTGGAAGCAGGGACTGCACAGCGCCAGGAGCAGGTGAGTATAACGGTGAGGGGGAGCGCTGCGCGATATTCACCTGTTCCCCGTTCCAGCGCTGCTCCGTCTTCTGCAGTGACGCTCAGGTCAGAGGGCGCGGTGACGTGGTTAGTGCGCGCCCTCTGCCTGAACGTCAGTGCAGAAGACCCTGAAGATGGAGCGGCGCCGGAATGAAGTAAGGTGAATAATGAAAGTGTCGGGGGCCTGAGCGATGGAGAGGTGAGTATGTGATTTTTTTTTTTTTTTTTTAATCACAGCAACCTTACAAATAGGGCAAGTGTCTGTATGGAGCACCTTCTGGGGCCATAACGTTTGTGCAGCACTATAATAGGGCAAGTGTCTGTATAGAGCATCTTATGGGGCCATAACGTTTGTGCAGCACTATAATGGGGCAAGTGTCTGTATAGAGCATCTTATGGGGCCATAACGTTTGTGCAGCACTATATGGGGCAAGTGTCTTTATAGGGCCATAATCAATGTTTTGTGCAGCACTATATGGGGCAAGTGTCTGTATGGGGCCATAATCAACGTTTGTGCAGCACTATATGGGGCAAATATCTTTATGGAGCATCTTATGGGGCCATAATCAACGTTTGTGCTGCATTATATTGGGCAAATGTGTCTATGGAGCATCTTATGGGGCCTTTATGCAGGATTATATGGGGTATATTTTAATATGGAGCATCTTATGGGGCCCATCATAAACTTTATGGATCATTATATGGGGCTCCTGATTCAATATGGATATTCAAAAACACTTAACCTACTGATGTCTCAATTAATTTTACTTTTATTGGTATCTATTTTTAATGTTAAAAATAATAAAAAAAAATAAAAAATCTTGATATTCTCACCTTCCGGCGTCCCTCGCAGCCTTCCCGATGCTCGCAATGCTCCCGTTCCCAGTAATGCCTTGCGAGACAATGACCTGTGATGGCGAGGTCATTCTTGAGTACATGTGGGGGTTGCCTGGTTGATTACATCCCCACATGTAATCAAGCTGGCTAGAAGCTGTAAATCATTCAGCTGCCATTAGGAAAACTAAATCTCCGAGCAGTCATAAATACTCGGAGACCACCCGAGCAACGAGTACACTCGCTCATCACTAATAATTACACTGCTCAAAAAATAAAGGGAACACTTAAACAACAGAATATAACTCCAAGTAAATCAAACTTCTGTCAAATCAAACTGTCCACTTAGGAAGCAACACTGTTTGACAATCAATTTCACATGCTGTTGTGCAAATGGAGTAGACAACAGATGGAAATTATTGGCAATTATCAAGACACACTCAATAAAGGAGTGGTTCTGCAGGTGGGGACCACAGACCACATCTCAGTACCAATGCTTTCTGGCTGATGTTTTGGTCACTTTTGAATGTTGGTTGTGCTTTCACACTCGTGGTAGCATGAGACTCTACAACCCACACAAGTGGCTCAGGTAGTGCAGATCATCCAGGATGGCACATCAATGCGAGCTGTGGCAAGAAGGTTTGCTGTGTCTGTCAGCGTAGTGTCCAGAGGCTGGAGGCGCTACCATGAGACAGGCCAGTACACCAGGAGACATGGAGGGGGCCGTAGGAGGGTAACAACCCAGCAACAGGACCGTTAACTCAGCCTTTGTGCAAGGAGGAACAGGAGGAGCACTTCCAGAGCCCTGCAAAATGACCTCCAGCAGGCCACAAATGTGCATGTGTCTGCACAAACGGTTAGAAACCGACTCCATGAGGATGGTCTGAGTGCCCGACGTCCACAGATGGGGGTTGTGCTCACAGCCCAACACCGTGCAGGACGCTTGGCATTTGCCACAGAACAGTATATTTTAGGTGTCTTTTTAGCACACAAGTGTGAAAGACCACAGTTCTGTGCACACCTAGAAAGTTGGACACCACCGGAACAGACTGCAAATGAACTCCAAAATGTCTCATTATGGTGAGCGGTTCCATCAGGGATCTGAATTGCATTTTTGTGGGATTTACACGGAAATCCCAGCGTAAGTGCTCGGTGTAGAACACATGTCCCAATGTTATACAATTCTGTGATGCATCTGTGGGATCAAAATACTCACTACTAGAGATGGGTGGACCCGTGGATGTTCCGATCCGGCGGCTTCTGCCGGCGGGTGCCCGCGAGTGGGATCCTCACCTGGCCACGGCGCTTGCAATACACGCCTCTCCCCCCCACTCTAACTCTGTGGCGTCTTCCGCTTTCTCTGACTGAGGGCGCGATGACGTCACTAGTGTGCATCCTGTGCCTGAACAGTCATAGAGAGCTGGAAGACACCAACGATGAGGAGTCTGGAGCAGAACAGGCCCACAAAAACCTGGAGCCGGTCCTGACCGCCTGTCAGACAGCCAAGGTTCCCATGCTGTCAAATGACAGTGAGCTCGCAAATCTGATCGGAGGTATAATGTTTACCTTCGGTCACTGGCGTCAACTGATGGGGCTACTACACCCTTCAGCCTGCGCTTTTGCTCTAAATAAATAAATAAATAAAAATAAAAAAAGTGTGGGTTCCTGACAGCTGGGGGCTGCAACCTTAAGCTGTCAGCGTTAGCAAGGTTGGTTACCAAGAATAGAGGGGTTCCCACTCTGTTTTTTTAAATTCTTTAAATAATAAATAAAAATGCGAGGTCTTCCCACTTTTTTTTAACAACCATCCTTGCTAAAGCAGACAGTTGGGGGCTGGTATGCTCAGGCTGGTAAGGGGCGATGGACAATAGGAACCCTCAACATAAAAATAGCAGCTCGCAGCCACCCAGAATAGGCGCATCTATTTGATGTGCCAATTCTGGCGCTTTGCCAGGCTCTTCCCACTTGCCATGTGGTGGCAAGTGGGGTTCATATTTGTGGGGTTGATCTGACCTGTGTATTGTCCGGTGACATCAAGCCCACAACTTGGTAATGGGGAGTCATCTATAAGGCACCTATCCATTCCTAATTCTATCTTATAGTTATATTGTAAATAAACACACCGCCAGAATAAAGTCTTTTAATTGAAAGAAGGACACAGACTACTTTTAATGAATCTAAATTAAACCATACTCGCGTCAATGCCCATTCCATTTAGGCTGGCGAAGGCAATATCCATGGCCCCTTACCAGCCTGAGAATACCAGCCCCCAGCTGTCTGCTTTAGCTTTGTTGGTTGTCAAAAATGAGGGGGACCCCATGCAATTTTTTAATTATTTATCTAACCAATTAAAAAAATTGGAGCAGGGACCCCTCTGTTCTTGATAACCAGCCTTGATGCATCCCCCAGCTGTGAGTTTTGCCTGGCTGGTTATCCAAAATACAGGGGAACCCACGCTGTTTTTCTTTATTATTTATTTACAACGCAGGCACCAGCTCATGAATTCTCCAATCAGCTGCTCCTGCTCTCACTGTTATTTGCGGCAGCACGCATAGGCTGCTGGGTGCAGTCATCCCATCAGCCGACACCAGTGACCGGAGGTAAACTTTTTACCTCCGATCACATCTACGGGCTCAGTGTTATTTGACAGCATGGGAGCCATGGCTCTCTGACTGGTGGTAATGATTTTACCGCCGATCAGAAGCAGTGTTTGCCGCTCTGTCATGCACATAACAGTGCGAGGAACACCCGATGTTCTGGGGACTGAACCGGAACAGTAATACAGACTCACTGGTGAAGTTCCTGTTTGGTGTCCATGCCCGAACAGTAGGTGTTTGGTACGAATGCTGAACTTTACTGTTCGAGTTTGCCCATCTCTACTAACTATTTTTTTCTGCTGATCTGGTGCCTCAGGAGCTGACTCATGGAGCCCACAATCTATTCAAACGGAATCTACGTTCTAAAAACCAAGTGGCACTCCTTCCCACCTGGTCCCTGCCGTGTGCTCAAACAGTAGTGTGTAACGACATATGGGGTACTGTCACATTCAAAAAAAAAAAAAAAAAAAATAACAAATTATGGGGTTCATTTTTTCCTATTGCCCCTTGCCTACATTATAAATTTGGTGCTAGAACAGTATTTTAATAGAAAAAAAAGTATGTTTTTGTCTTCACATCTAAAGGTTATAACCTTTTGTTAATCATCCGTAGGTTCAAAATGCTCAGTACACCAATAGATGAATCCCTTCAGGGGTCTAGTTTCCAAAATGGGGTGACTTTTGTCTCCTAAAAAAACAACACAATGGACTGGAAACAATTGCGACTCTGTGTAGCAGTCAAAACTAGGGGAAATCATTAGATGCAATGCTGCAATTTCAGTGTCGCGTGACACATGTCACTGTGTAACCCTAGCCTAAACAAATTGTGCATCATATTTTACTGTTAATCAGTAACTCATCTCATTTCCTTAAAAGATTTGTCTGACGTTAGGCTACAAATCTGCATTCTCTTTATGTGACTGCAGTCTCATGAATCCTCATATTGTGTGCATTGCAAGGACACTCCGGAGCTGGGAGTGGAGAGCGAATGTTTGCATACATGTGGTCACATGCCAACTAGACAGTCGCTCAATTCAAGTGTTTTGATCGAGGCCAGACAGTCTAGTCAAAATGTGGCCAGAAGTATGGAAATCACATACAAATTGCTTCCTACATTGCTGAATCCTCACAGCACGCAGTGCACACAATGCGAGGATTCACAAGTCTGCAGTCACATAGTGACACTAGACTGGTAGACTAAGGCTTGACAAAACCCTTCAAGCTCTGGCGACATGAGCACTTGTGGTTCTGTGTAACTTGTACTAAAATTCCAGGAATACTGCATCTGTCGAATGTGACACACTACTTTTGATTTTGTTCAATAGGACTTTGCCACAATTGAGACAATTGGTAGTACAGGTATTCATTTTCAATGGACATAAAGTATTGGATACATCCAACGTTTTTTCCCATTATTTGAAGAGGCTTCAAGCAACATTTACTGAATTTTTACCAACTAACCTCTCACTAAGTAATGTTTTTTTTTTTCATCCTGTCTGTGAATTACATCTGCAACTCAATCAAGTTCTCAATTTTGCATTACAGATTCATCTAATTTTAGTATGGAGTTACCGTATTTAACTCCTACAGTCCCTATGAATAGAGATATTTCCATACCAGGCCAGTGGAAGCTCTTAGTAATGCCTAATTCACATGAAGTCACAGAGCAATTATATCCAACCTATTTTCACTGCCAGACCAACACTTGCAAGGAGCTGGTGATGGCACATCTTCCAAGAGTGGACCTCCTATACTACAACACCTTAATCTCTATAACCTGACACATTTTTTGTGAATGGAGTATTGTATTTTTTGTCATTTCGAAATATATAAAAAGAAAAAGTGAAGTGGATGGACAAATGGGCTTTCTCAGAGGGCTCAATTGCTTACTGATTATATTTTTTGTCCTTGGTGATGACTCCTTTTGTGTCCTCACCATTGATCCACTACTGTATTTTATTGACAAAAAACATATTTCGCCTACTTTGGATATATGTAATGTTCAGGGCCGGACTGGCCATAGGGCAGTTCTGGCAAATGCCAGAAGGGCCGATGGCAGTAGTGGGCCGCTCGAATGTGCCGCTGTCGGCACACTCCCCACGCTGTCGCGGCACACTCCCGGCCCCGCATTCAACTATACCGGCGTCATAGACGCCGGTACAGTTGAATGCAATGATGGAGGAGAGAGCGTCTGCTGACGCCCCCTCTCCCATCATTCCCCGCTCTGCCTGTCGCTGACACTGCGGGTGCGCGATGACGTCATATCATCGCGCACCTGCTGTGTGACCGGGCGGGCAGACTGCGACTGCTGAGGCCGGAGCCAGGAGCAGCGCGGGACACGAGGAGAGAGGTGAGTAGTGTGTTTGTTTTTTTAATCAATGAGTGATGACTGGATTGTGGAGCTATTGGGGGGGGGGGGGGGCTGCCTGCCTGCATTACATTCTATGGGGGCTGCCTGCATGCATTACATTCTATGGGGGCTGCCTGCCTGCATTACATTCTATGGGGGCTGCCTGCCTGCATTACATTCTATGGGGGCTGCCTGCCTGCATTACATTCTATGGGGGCTGCCTGCCTGCATTACATTCTATGGGGGCTGCCTGCCTGCATTACATTCTATGGGGGCTGCCTGCCTGCATTACATTCTATGGGGGCTGCCTGCCTGCATTACATTCTATGGGGGCTGGCTGCATTCCATTCCATGGGCCTGTGCTGCATTACATTCGATGGGCCTGGCTGCATTCCATTCCATGGGCCTGTGCTGCATTATATTCTATGGGGCTGGCTGCATTCCATTCCATGGGCCTGTGCTGCATTATATTCCATGGGCCTGTGCTGCATTATATTCTATGGGCCTGTGCTGCATTATATTCTATGGGGCTGGCTGCATTACATTGTATGGTGGCTGTGCTGCATTATATTGTATGGGGCTGTGCTGCATTATATTCTATGGGGCTGTGCTGCATTATATTATATGGGGCTGTGCTGTATTACATTCTATGGGGCTGTGCTGCATTTAATTCTATGGGGCTGGCTGCATTACATTCTATGGGGGCTGTGCTGCATTACATTCTATGGGGACTGTGCTGCATTAAATTATATGGGGCTGTTCTGTATTACATTCTATGGGGCTGGCTGCATTACATTCTATGGGGGCTGTGCTGTATTACATTCTATTGGGGCTGTGCTGTATTATAGTCTATGGGGGCTGTGCTGTATTATAGTCTATGGGGGCTGTGTTGTATTACATTCTATGGGGGCTGTGTTGTATTACATTCTATGGGGGCTGTGTTGTATTACATTCTATGGGGGCTGTGCTGTATTATAGTCTATGGGGGCTGTGCTGTAATGCTGGATACAGCTGTAATTATATGTTATATAGTCGTGTTACACTCCCCTCACTTCTTGTAGCCTACAAGTGTACAAAGATATTATACAGTCACCATGCGACAAGTGGGCCTGTGTGACTTCAAATGCCAGGGCTGAATTTTAGTCCCAGTCCGGCCCTGGTAATGTGCTACACTGCAGCTTTAAGAACTTCTTTTGGTTTATTGTAGGCAGCATAAACCAAGATGTAGTAAAACAAATACAGCCCACTGGGCAAAACAGGAAAACTAAACAAAAAGGTGGCTGAACAAACACAGTCCTTCTGTGAGCGGGGTTCCTCCTGCTCACGGCTGGTAGAACAAACACTGTTCAGGTTTACAAGTCCAAGCAACTCTTTCCTGCAGTGCTGCCTCTCCAGGCACATACTGAACACTGAAAGGGGCCGAATAATATTGCATGCCCCACTTTTCAGTTTTTGAATTTCCACAAAAATTTAAAATAACCAATACATTTCGTTCAACTTCACAATTGTGTTCCACTTGTTGTTGATTCTTCGCCAAAAATTTACATTTGGTATCTTTATGTTTGAAGCATGACATGTGGGAAAAGGTTGAAAAGTTGCAGGGAGCCGAATACTTTCGCAGGGCACTATACACTTACACAATGTGTGTGTGTATGTGTATACATACATACAGTGCGGGAACTAAGTATTTCATCCCTTGCTGATTTTGTAAGTTTGCCCACTGACACAGACCTGAACAGTCTATAATTTTAAGGCTAGGTTAATTTTAACATTGAGAGATAGAATATAAAAAATAAAGTCCAGAAAATCACATTGTATAAATTATATGAATTTATTTGCATGTTCCCCCACCAACCATTAAGAGTTCTGGCTCCTACAGACCAGTTAAATGCTCCTAATCAACTTGTTATCTGCATTAAAGGGAACCTGTCACCCCCCAAAATCGATGATGAGGTAAGCTCACCATCATCAGGGGCTTATCTACAGCATTCTGTAACGCAAAATCCCACCCCGTGGGGTCAGAATGATCACAAGAACGGTGAGCAAAAATCCCAGAACCACGCGGCGGGACCTAGTGAATGAACTGCAGAGAGCTGGGACCAATGTAACAAGGCCTACCATAAGTAACACACTACGCCACCATGGACTCAGATCCTGCAGTGCCAGACGTGTCCCACTGCTTAAGCCAGTACATGTCCGGGCCCGTCTGAAGTTTGCTAGAGAGCATTTGGATGATCCAGAGGAGTTTTGGGAGAATGTCCTATGGTCTGATGAAACCAAACTGGAACTGTTTGGTAGAAACACAACTTGTCGTGTTTGGAGGAAAAAGAATACTGAGTTGCATCCATCAAACACCATACCTACTGTAAAGCATGGTGGTGGAAACATCATGCTTTGGGGCTGTTTCTCTGTAAAGGGGCCAGGACGACTGATCCGGGTACATGAAAGAATGAATGGGGCCATGTATCGTGAGATTTTGAGTGCAAACCTCCTTCCATCAGCAAGGGCATTGAAGATGAAACGTGGCTGGGTCTTTCAACATGACAATGATCCAAAGCACACCGCCAGGGCAACGAAGGAGTGGCTTCGTAAGAAGCATTTCAAGGTCCTGGAGTGGCCTAGCCAGTCTCCAGATCTCAACCCTATAGAAAACCTTTGGAGGGAGTTGAAAGTCCGTGTTGCCAAGCGAAAAGCCAAAAAACATCTAGAGGAGATCTGCATGGAGGAATGGGCCAACATACCAACAACAGTGTGTGGCAACCTTGTGAAGACTTACAGAAAACGTTTGACCTCTGTCATTGCCAACAAAGGATATATTACAAAGTATTCAGATGAAATTTTGTTTCTGACCAAATACTTATTTTCCACCATAATATGCAAATAAAATGATAAAAAAACAGACAATGTGATTTTCTGGATTTTTTTTTCTCAGTTTGTCTCCCATAGTTGAGGTCTACCTATGATGTAAATTACAGACGCCTCTCATCTTTTTAAGTGGTGGAACTTGCACTATTGCTGAATGACTAAATACTTTTTTTGACCCACTGTATATATATATCTATATCTTTGTGGCATAGCGACTGGTCATGTGATTAATGGGCGGTATATATCGCAGAGGTGGGTGGCCCTGTGATGGAAGCCAGGGTATGTTTTGCTCAAGCAGATCTACTGCTGAGGGATTTGTTTACATTGGGAAGGCTTCCAGGTGATTGGAGAGATGGGTGGGTCCAGTCACCTACAAACCCACCTAAAGAGGCGTGTCTGAATACCTAACATGGTTTTGTTTAAGGACCTGTGGTGATGTCACGCTCACCTGACTGGCCATGTGACAGGTACCTGGGTGTGGTTACACCTATGTAAAGGAGGTGTGTGTAGCACATGGTGTGAGTGTGTGGGAGTCTGTGAGGGTGGGCACACTTCCATGTGTCCTGGCTGGACACTGCAGAGTGGCCTGTGTTGGACGGTTCCACGTGGGGACAGACGTCCTGAACAGCACACAGAGACCATACTTAGGCTGGAGAGCCTACGTGCTGGACATGGCACAGTCTGTGTGCCCACAGACCTGAGAGAGCGGAGCTCTACTATGGACAATGAGGATTCATCTGTTTGATGTAAGACTGTTTACCTGTTGTTCCTGTTGCTATGTGGTTTATGGAGCAATAAACCCTGTGAACTTTTAATGGAACGTGTCTCCTGAGTGTCACCCGCCGCACCTGAGCAAGTACAACCCCTACAATAAATATATATATATATATATATATACATACATACATATATATATATATATATATATATATATATATATATATATATATATATATATATATATATATATATATATATATATATATATATATATATATATATATATATATATATACACTCACCGGCCACTTTATTAGGTACACCTGTCCAACTTCTTGTTAACACTTAATTTCTAATCAGCCAATCACATGGCGGCAACTCAGTGCATTTAGGCATTTAGACATGGTCAAGACAATCTCCTGCAGTTCAAACCGAGCATCAGTATGGGGAAGAAAGGTGATTTGAGTGCCTTTGAACGTGGCATGGTTGTTGGTGCCAGAAGGGCTGGTCTGAGTATTTCAGAAACTGCTGATCTACTGGGATTTTCACGCACAACCATCTCTAGGGTTTACAGAGAATGGTCCGAAAAAGAAAAAAAATCCAGTGAGCGGCAGTTCTGTGGGCGGAAATGCCTTGTTGATGCCAGAGGTCAGAGGAGAATGGGCAGACTGGTTCGAGCTGATAGAAAGGCAACAGTGACTCAAATCGCCACCCGTTACAACCAAGGTAGGCCTAAGAGCATCTCTGAACGCACAGTGCGTCGATCTTTGAGACAGATGGGCTACAGCAGCAGAAGACCACACCGGGTACCACTCCTTTCAGCTAAGAACAGGAAACTGAGGCTACAATTTGTACAAGCTCATCGAAATTGGACAGTAGAAGATTGGAAAAACGTTGCTTGGTCTGATGAGTCTCGATTTCTGCTGCGACATTCGGATGGTAGGGTCAGAATTTGGCGTAAACAACATGAAAGCATGGATCCATCCTGCCTTGTATGGAGCATCTTTGGGATGTGCAGCCGACAAATCTGCGGCAACTGTGTGATGCCATCATGTCAATATGGACCAAAATCTCTGAGGAATGCTTCCAGCACCTTGTTGAACCTATGCCACGAATAATTGAGGCAGTTCTGAAGGCAAAAGGGGGTCCAACCCGTTACTAGCATGGTGTACCTAATAAAGTGGCCGGTGAGTGTATATTCCAAATAATTATGCAAATTACACTTTTCTCGGATTTTTCTAAATGGTTGGTGCAAATGACAGTCAGTCTAATAAAAGGCATCATCCGTTAGAGTATACATCGAATTTTATAGAAGAAACCTCCCAATGATAACAGTATAATCTCCAAAATGAATAAAAACTCAAAATGCACTGTTCCAAATTATGAGGCACAGTAGAATTTCTAAACATTTGATATGTTTTAAAGAACTGAAAATGCTTATTTGTGGAATTTGCAGCATTAGGAGGTCACATTCACTGAACAAAAAAGCTATTTAACTCCAAAACATCCTAACAGGCCAAGTTACATGTTAACCCCTTCCCGACCTGTGACTCCACGTAGGCGTCATGAAAGTCGGTGCCAATCCGACCTGTGACGCCTATGTGGCGTCATGGAGGGATCGCGTCCCTGCAGATCGGGCGAAAGGGTTAACTCCAATTTCACCCGATCTGCAGAGACAGGGTGAGTGGTACTTCAGCCCAGTGGGGGAAACCCTGATCTGCCCCCCCACCGCCACCGATCTCCTCCCCAGTCCTCCGTCCGCTGCTCCGCTCCCCTCTGTCCGCCTGTCCGCTCCCCCCGTGCTCCGATTCCCCCCCCCCCGTGCTCTGATTCCCCCCCCATACTTACCGAGCCCTCCCGGTGTCCGTCCGTCTGATCCATGAGCGCCGCCATCTTCCGAAATGGCGGGCGCATGCGCAGTGCGTCCGCCGAATCTGCCGGCCGGCAGATTCATTCCAGGTAGGTTTTATCACAGTGATCAAAATAAAAAAAAAGTAAATGAACCCCCCCTTTATCACCCCCATAGGTAGGGACAATAATAAAATAAAGAAATTAGATTTACTTTTATTTTTCCACTAGGGTTAGGGTTAGAACTAGGGTTATGGTTAGGGCTAGGGTTAGAATTAGGGTTAGAACTAGGGTTAGAATTAGGGTTAGAACTAGGGTTAGAATTAGGCTATGTGCACACGGTGCAGATCTGGCTGCCGATCCGCAGCGGATTGGCCGCTGCGGATTCGTAGCAGTTTTCCATCAGGTTTACAGTACCATGTAAACTTATGGTAAACCAAATCCGCTGTGCCCATGGTACGAAAAATACTGCGCGGAAATGCTGTGCTGTAATGTCAATTCTTTGTGCGGATTCCGCAGCGTTTTTCACCTGTTCCTCAATTGGAATCCGCAGATGAAATCAGCACAAAAAACACTGGAAATCCGCAGGTAAAACACAGTGCCTTTTTAGCTGCGGATTTTTAAAAAATGGTGCGGAAAAATCTCACACGAATCCGCAACGTGGGCACATAGCCTTAGGGCTAGGGTTGGAAATAGGGTTAAGATTAGGGTTGTGGTTAGGGTTACGGGTGTGTTGGGGTTGGGATTAGGGTTAGGATTAGGGTTGGGATTAGGGTTAGGGATGTGTTGGGGTTGTGGTTAGGGATGTGTTGGGGTTAGGGTTGTGATTGGGTTATGGCTAGAGTTGGGATTAGGGTTAGGGGTGTGTTGGGGTTAGTGTTGGAGTTAGAATTGAGGGTTTTCCACTGTTTAGGCACATCAGGGGTCTCCAAACGCAACATGGCGCCACCATTGATTCCAGCCAATCTTGCGTTCAAAAAGTCAAATGGTGCTCCCTCCCTTCCGAGCCCCGACGTGCGCCCAAACAGTGGTTTACCCCCACATATGGGGTACCAGCATACTCAGGACAAACTGGGCAACAACTATTGGGGTCTAATTTCTCCTGTTACCTTTGTGAAAATAAAAAATTGCTCGCTAAAACATAAGTTTTGAGGAATGAAAAATTATTTTTTATTTTCACGGCTGTGCATTATAAACTTATGTGAAGCACTTTGGGGGTTCAAAGTGCTCACCACACATCTAGATAAGTTCCTTGGGGGGTCTAATTTCCAAAATAGGGTCACATGTGGGGGAGCTCCAATGTTTAGGCACATAGGGGCTCTCCAAATGCAACATGGTGTCTGCTAACGATTGGAGCTAATTTTTCATTCAAAAGTCAAATGGCGTTCCTTCCCTTCCGAGCCTTGCCGTGTGCCCAAACAGTGGTTTACCCCCACATATGAGGTATCGGTGTACTCAGGAGAAATTGCCAAACACATTTTAGGATCCATTTTATCCTGTTGCCCATGTGAAAATGAAAAAATTGAGGCTAAAATAATTTTTTTGTGGAAAAAAAAAAAGTACTTTTTCATTTTTACGGATCAATTTGTGAAGCACCTGGGGGTTCAAAGTGCTCACTATACATCTAGATAAGTTCCTTGGGGGGGGTCTAGTTTCCAAAATGGTGTCACATGTGGGGGAGCTCCAATGTTTAGGCACACGGGCTCTCCAAACGCGACATGGTGTCCGCTAAAGATTGGAGCCAATTTTTCATTGGAAAAGTCAAATGGCATTCCTTCCCTTCCGAGCCCTGTCGTGCGCCCAAACAGTGGTTCCCCCCCACATATGGGGTATTGACGTACTCAGGACAAATTGTACAATAATTTTTGTGGTCCAGTTTCTCTTTTTACCCTTGAGAAAATAAAAAAATTGTTGCTAAAAGATCATTTTGGGGACTAAAATGTTAAATGTTCATTTTTTCCTTCCATGTTGCTTCTGTGAAGCACCTGAAGGGTTAGTAAACTTCTTGAATGTGGTTTTGAGCACTTTGAGGGGTGCAGTGTTTAGAATCGTGTCACTTTTGGGTATTTTCAGCCATATAGACCCCTCAAACTGACTTCAAATGTGAGGTGGTCCCTAAAAAAAAATGGTTTTGTAAATTTTGTTGTAAAAATGAGAAATCGCTGGTCAAATTTTAACCCTTATAACTTCCTAGTAAAAAAAAAAAATTGTTTCCAAAATTGTGCTGATGTAAAGTGGACATGTGGGAAATGTTATTTATTAACTATTTTGTGTCACATAACTCTCTCGTTTAACAGAATAAAAATTTGAAAATAGCGAAATTTTCAAAATTTTCGCCAAATTTCCATTTTTTTTACAAATAAATGCAAAATATCGCCCTAAATTTACCACTAACTATATGTCACGAAAAAACAATCTCAGAACCGCTGGGATCCGTTGAAGCGTTCCTGAGTTATTACCTCGTAAAGGGACACTGGTTAGAATTGCAAAAAACGGCCAGGTCATTAAGGTCAAAATAGGCTGGGTCATGAAGGGGTTAACATAGGACCCCTTCTTTTGATATCACCTTCACAATTCTTGCATCCATTGAACTTGTGAGTTTTTGGAGAGTTTCTGCTTGTATTTCTTTGCATGAAGTCAGAATAGCCTCCCAGAGCTGCTGTTTTCATGTGAAGTGCCTCCCACCCTCATAGATCTTTTGCTTGATGATACTCCAAAGGTTCTCTATAGGGTTGAGGTCAGGGGAAGATGGTGGCCACACCATGGGTTTATCTCCTTTTATGCCCATAGCAGCCAATGACTCAGAGGTATTCTTTGCAGCATGAGATGGTGCATTGTCATGCATGAAGATGATTTTGCTCCTGAAGGCACTTTTCTGCTTTTTATACCATGGAAGAAAGTTGTCAGAAACTCTATATACTTTGCAGAGGTCATTTTCACACCTTCAGGAACCTTAAAGGGCCACTGTCACCCCCCTCCAGCCGTTATAAACTAAAAGAGCCACCTTGTGCAGCAGTAATGCTGCATTCTAACAAGGTGGCTTTTTTAGTTTTAGGTTCAAGCATACCCCAAATAAAACGTTTTTATACTTAGCCACAATTTCTGTCTCTAGCCAGGTAGGCGGGTCCTCACTCCCCAGCATGGCCAGCTCCTCTGCCGTCACTCACATCTTCCTGCGCTTTCGGCGCCGCCCCCTCAGCGCTGTTATCGTTTCAAATCCGGCGCCTGCGCTGTGTACTGGTGTCCTGCGCAGACGCAGTAAGCTCTGGCCGTCTGATGTAATGGCTGATACCAGAGAACAAAAGACATCTAGAGAACACCAGGATGGATCTGCTGCACAGCAAATAGCTGTAGGACCTGCGATGACGTCACTGCCATGTGATTGCCCTAATCACATGGCAGTGACATCATCGCAGGTCCTACAGCTATTTGCTGTGCAGCAGATCCACCAAACAAAACAATTAAATCTTTATGACACTTAAAACCAATTTTGCATAATAATTTGGAACACTGTGTGTGTTGTATGTGTGTGTGTGTATATATATATATATATATATATATATATATATATATATATATATATATATATATATATATACAGATATATATATATATACAGATGCGGACCAGATGGCCAGGCCCCTTGGCTGAGAAACAGCCCCACAGCATGATGCTGCCACCACCATGCTTGACTGTAGGGATGGTATTCTTGGGGTCGTATGCAGTGCCATCCAGTCTCCAAACGTCACATGTGTGGTTGGCACCAAAGATCTCGATCTTGGTCTCATCAGACCAGAGAACCTTGAACCAGTCAGTCTCAGAGTCCTCCAAGTGGTCATGAGCAAACTGTAGACGAGCCTTGACATGACGCTTTGAAAGTAAAGGTACCTTACGGGCTCGTCTGGAACGGAGACCATTGCGGTGGAGTACGTTACTTATGGTATTGACTGAAACCAATGTCCCCACTGCCATGAGATCTTCTCGGAGCTCCTTCCTTGTTGTCCTTGGGTTAGCCTTGACTCTTCGGACAAGCCTGGCCTCGGCACGGGGGGAAACTTTCAAAGGCTGTCCAGGCCATGGAAGGCTAACAGTAGTTCCATAAGCCTTCCACTTCCGGATGATGCTCCCAACAGTGGAGACAGGTAGGCCCAACTCCTTGGAAAGGGTTTTGTACCCCTTGCCAGCCTTGTGACCCTCCACGATCTTGTCTCTGATGGTTTTGGAATGCTCCTTTGTCTTTCCCATGTTGACCATGTATGAGTGCTGTTAACAAGTTTGGGGAGGGTCTTAAATAGCCAGAAAAGGCTGGAAAAAGAGATAATTAATCCAAACATGTGAAGCTCATTGTTCTTTGTGCCTGAACTACTTCTTAATACTTTAGGGGAACCAAACAGAATTCTGGGGGGTTGAGGGGTTGAATAATAAATGACCCTCTGAAAAAACTTTTCACAATTTAAAAAAAAAAAAAATAAACAAAGAAATAACATTCTTTTTTGCTGCAGTGCATTTCACACTTCCAGGCTGATCTACAGTCCAAATGTCACAATGCCAAGTTAATTCCAAATGTGTAAACCTGCTAAATCTGCAGGGGGTTGAATACTACTTGTAGGCACTGTGTATGTATATGTGTGTATATATATATATATATATATATATATATATATATATATATATATATATATATATATATATATATATATATATATATATATATATATATACACTAGATGGTAGCCCGATTCTAACGTAACGCATCGGATATTCTAGATTATGTATGTAGTTTATTTAGAAGATTTTAGAATAATACATTGAATACACAGGATGCGCCTGTCACTGATTGTTCGTGGCCGGCCATGTAGTATATAACAGCCCACGTAGTAAATAGCACAGCCACGTAGTATATAGCACAGCCCACGGAGTATATAGCACAGCCCACAGAGTATATAGCACAGTCCACGGTGTGTATAGCAGCCCACGTAGCATATAACACAGCTCACGTAGTATATAACAGCCCACTCACGCAGTATATAACACAGCCCACGTAGTGTATTGCACAGCCCACGTAGTGTATTGCACAGCCCACGTAGTGTATAACACAGCCCACGTAGTGTATAATACAGGCCACGTAGTGTATAAGGCTACTTTCACACTAGCGTCGTTTGCAATACGTCGCAATGCGTCGTTTAGGAGAAAAAACGCATCCTGCAAAGTTGTTGTTTCCCCATAGACTAACATTAGTCGTGTTTTGGCGGACCGTCGGCACAAAAAAGTTACATGTAACGTTTTTTTGTGCTTTGAGTCTGCCATTTTCGACCGCGCATGCGCTGCCGAAACTCCATCCCCTCCTCCCCGGACCTTACAATGGGACAGTGGAAGTGTCGTAAGACTGCTTCCGCTGCCCACGTCGGGCATTATTTTCACAACGCGTGTCGGCACGTAGGGCCGACGCATAGCGACGGCCCCGTGCCGACGCTAGTGTGAAAGCAGCCTAACACAGGCCACGTAGTATATTGCACAGCCCACGTAGTATATAGCACAGCCCACGCAGTACATTGCACAGCTCGCGTAGTACATTGCACAGCCCGCGTAGTACATTGCACAGCCCGCGTAGTACATTGCACAGCCCACGCAGTACATTGCACAGCCCACGCAGTACATTGCACAGCCCACGCAGTACATTGCACAGCCCACGCAGTACATTGCACAGCCCACGCAGTACATTGCACAGCCCACGCAGTACATTGCACAGCCCACGCAGTACATTGCACAGCCCACGCAGTACATTGCACAGCCCACGCAGTACATTGCACAGCCCACGCAGTACATTGCACAGCCCACGCAGTACATTGCACAGCCCACGCAGTACATTGCTATATGCTGCGTGGGCTGTGCTATGTGGGCATCATATCCCTGTTAAAAAAAAAGAATTAAAATAAAAAATAGTTATATACTCACCTTCCGTTGGACCCTGATCCAGGCGAAGCGTTTACCGATGCTCCTCGCGCGCTCCCGTCCCAAGAGTGCATTGCGGTCTCGTGAGATAATGACGTAGCGGTCTCGCGAGACCGCCACGTCATCATCTCGCGAGACCGCAATGCATGGAGCGGTCACCGGGGCGTCGCGAGGAGCGGAAAAGGCCGGTTCCGAACCCGAGGGGCCGACGGAAGGCGAGTATATAACTATTTTTTTTTTAATTAATATTATTTTGAACATTAGATCTTTTTACTATTGATGCCGCATAGGCAGCATCAATAGTAAAAAGTTGGTCACACAGGGTTAATAGCAGCGGTAACGGAGTGCATTACCCGCGGCATAACGCGGTCCGTTACCGCTGCCATTAACCCTGTGTGAGCCCTGAGTGGAGGGGAGTATGGAGCGGGCACTGACTGCGGGAAGTAAGTAGCGGCCATTTTGCCGCCGGACTGTGCCCATCGCTGATTGGTCGCGGCAAAACGGCCATGACCAATCAGCGACTTGGATTTCCATGACAGAGGCCGTGACTAATGAATGTCCGTGACAGACAGACAGAAGGACAGACGGAAGTGACCCTTAGACAATTATATAGTAGATATATATATATGTATATATATGTATATATTACAGTACAGACCAAAAGTTTGGACACACCTTCTCATTTAAAGATTTTTCTGTATTTTCATGACTATGAAAATTGTACAAATCCAACCAAAGGAATAGGTCAGACCGCACCCAATACCAACATTGTCTCCATGGACATCAGGGCGCACGTCCACACCAGGGGGTCCTCCCGGTCAAAGTCCACGATAAAAGTAAAAGCAGAGGACAGCGCCACATCAAGGAGTGTTAGGCAATAACACACTTTATTCTGCCTCCTGTGGCAACGTTTCGGTCCGAGGAGGTCCGAGGTGCTTGATAAAGGTCCTCGGACCGAAACGTTGCCACAGGAGGCAGAATAAAGTGTGTTATTGCCTAACACTCCTTGATGTGGCGCTGTCCTCTGCTTTTACTTTTATTATGAAAATTGTACATTCACACTGAAGGCATCAAAACTATGAATTAACACATGTGGAATTGTATACTTAACAAAAAAAAGTGAAACAACTGAAATTATGTCTTATATTCTAGGTTCTTCAAAGTAGCCACCTTTTGCATTGATGACTGCTTTGCACACTCTTGGCATTCTCTGGATGAGCTTCAAGAGGTAGTCACTGGGAATGGTCTTCCAGCAATCTTGAAGGAGTTCCCAGAGATGCTTAGCACTTGTTGGCCCTTTTGCCTTCACTCTGCGGTCCAGCTCACCCCAAACCATCTCAATTGGGTTCAGGTCTGGTGACTGTGGAGGCCAGGTCATCTGGCGTAGCACCCCATCACTCTCCTTCTTGGTCAGATAGCCCTTACACAGCCTGGAGGTGTGTTTGGGGTCATTGTCCTGTTGAAGAATAAATGATGGTCCAACTAAATGCAAACTGGATGGAGCAGCATGCCGCTGCAAGATGCTGTGGTAGCCATGCCGGTTCAGTATGCCTTCAATTTTGAATAAATCCCCAACAGTGTCACCAGCAAAGCACCCCCACACTATCACACCTCCTCCTCCATGCTTCACGGTGGGAACCATGCATATAGAGTCCATCCGTTCACCTTTTCTGCCTCGCACAAAGACACGGTGGTTGGAACCAAAGATCTCAAATTTGGACTCATCAGACCAAAGCACAGATTTCTACTGGTCTAATGTCCGTTCCTTGTGTTCTTTAGCCCATACAAGTCTCTTCTGCTTGTTGCCTGTCCTTATCAGTGGTTTCCTAGCAGCTATTTTACCATGAAGGCCTGCTGCACAATGTCTCCTCTTAACAGTTGTTGTAGAGATGTGTCTGCTGCCAGAACTCTGTGTAGCATTGACCTGGTCTCTAATCTGAGCTGCTGTTAACCTGCGATTTCTGAGGCTGGTGACTTGGATAAACTTGTCCTCAGAAGCAGAGGTGACTCTTGGTCTTCCTTTCCTGGGGCGGTCCTCATGTGAGCCAGTTTCTTTGTAGCGCTTGATAGTTTTTGTCACTGCACTTCGGGACACTTTCAAAGTTTTCCCAATTTTTCGGACTGACTGACCATCATTTCTTAAAGTAATGATGGCCACTCGTTTTTCTTTACTTAGCTGCTTTTTTCTTGCCATAATACAAATTCTAACAGTCTTTTCAGTAGGACTATGAGCTGTGTAGCCACCAGACTTCTGCACAACACAACTGATGGTCCCAACCCTATTTATAAGGCAAGAAATCCCACTTATTAAACCTGACAGGGCACACCTGTGAAGTGAAAAAGATTCCCGGTGACTGCCTGTTGAAGCTCATCAAGAAAATGCCAAGAGTGTGCAAAGCAGTCATCAAAGAAATAGGTGGCTACTTGGAAGAACCTAGAATATAAGACATATTTTCAGTTGTTTCACACTTTTTTGTTAAGTACCGTATATACTCGAGTATAAGCCGAGATTTTCAGCCCACTTTTTTGGGCTGAAAGTGACCCTCTCGGCTTATACTCGAATCATTGGCAGCGGGGGGGTTGGCGGGGGAGGGGGAGCGGCGCGGTGACATACTCACTCACCTGTTCCTAGCTCGGTCCCTGCATGTCCGATGGTCTCTGGGAGCCGGCGGTATCTTCCTGTGTTCAGCGGTCACGTGAACACATCACGTGACCGCTGAACACAGGAAGATGCCGCCGGCTCCCGGAGACCATCTGACAGTGAGACGCTGCCAGGGACCGTCCGGGAGCAGGTGAGTATATCGGGGGAGGTGAGCAGTGCGCGATAGTCACCTTCCTCGTTCCATCGCTGCGCGACGCTCTCTCTTTCATCCTCTGCACCGTTCAGGTCAGAGGGCGCGATGACGCGATTAGTGTGCGCGCCGCCCTCTGCCTGAACAGTCAGTGCGGAGGATGGAAGACAGAGCAGCGCCTGAAACGAGGAAGGTGACTATCGCAAGTGCCGGGGCCGGAGCGAAGAGAGGTGAGTATGTGATTTTTTTATTTTATTTTAATCGCAGCAACAGCATATGGGGCCACAATGTTTGGAGCTTCTATGGGGCCACAATGTTTGGAGCTTCTATGGGGCCACAATGTTTGGAGCATCTATGGGGCCACAATGTTTGGAGCTTCTATGGGGCCACAATGTTTGCAGCTTCTATGGGGCCACAATGTTTGGAGCATCTATGGGGCCACAATGTGTGGAGCATCTATGGGGCCACAATGTTTGGAGCATCTATGGGGCCACAATGTTTGGAGCTTCTATGGGGCCACAATGTTTGGAGCATCTATGGGGCCACAATGTGTGGAGCATCTATGGGGCCACAATGTGTGGAGCATCTATGGGGCCACAATGTGTGGAGCTTCTATGGGGCCACAATGTTTGGAGCTTCTATGGGGCCACAATGTTTGGAGCTTCTATGGGGCCACAATGTTTGGAGCATCTATGGGGCCACAATGTTTGGAGCATCTATGGGGCCACAATGTGTGGAGCATCTATGGGGCCACAATGTTTGGAGCATCTATGGGGCCACAATGTTTGGAGCTTCTATGGGGCCACAATGTTTGGAGCTTCTATGGGGCCACAATGTTTGGAGCTTCTATGGGGCCACAATGTTTGGAGCTTCTATGGGGCCACAATGTTTGGAGCTTCTATGGGGCCACAATGTTTGGAGCTTCTATGGGGCCACAATGTGTGGAGCTTCTATGGGGCCACAATGTGTGGAGCATCTATGGGGCCACAATGTTTGGAGCATCTATGGGGCCACAATGTGTGGAGCATCTATGGGGCCACAATGTTTGGAGCATCTATGGGGCCACAATGTATGGGGCATAATGTGTGGATCATCTTATGGGGCCATCAACCTTTATGCAGCATTGTATGGGGCAAATGTTTCTATAGAGCATCTTATGGGGCCATTATTAACCTTTGTGCAGCATTATATGGGGCGTATTTTGTATGGAGCATCTTATGGGGCCCATCATGAACTGTATGGAGCATTATATGGGGCTCCAGATTCAATATGGATAGTAAAAACACTTAACCTACTAATGTCTCAATTAATTTTACTTTTATTGGTATCTATTTTTATTTTTGACATTTACCGGTAGCTGCTGCATTTTCCACCCTAGGCTTATACTCGAGTCAATAAGTTTTCCCAGTTTTTTGTGGCAAATTTAGGGGGGTCGGCTTATACTCGGGTCGGCTTATACTCGAGTATATACGGTATATAATTCCACATGTGTTAATTCATAGTTTTGATGCCTTCAGTATGAATGTACAATTTTCATAGTCATGAAAATACAGAAAAATCTTTAAATGAGAAGGTGTGTCCAAACTTTTGGTCAGTACTGTATATTAAGGCTGTAAAAACTAAATTGCTCCAAATTGTCTACAAAATTCTATACTAAAAATATGTAGCCACAAAGACGAGCAGTTGAGTCAAAATTCTACAAAGGTGTCCACATCCTTTAGTACTACACATTTCTCATTTGAATCACTGAGTTGTACTTGTCATGTGCTAAAGTATCAGGTTATGCTAAGAGAAAGAGTCTTTTTGCTCTGGCTAAACCTACTCATTAATCAGGAAAGTGGGCTTTCTAGACCAGACAGCTCCTTAAATGCTACAAAGATAAACTATGAGGTGTAAAGTTTCTAGGTTTGCATTAAGAACAATGTATAAAGTTCTGAAAATGTGTTGCTGGTCCCAAGGATCTCCATGCTTCAGTAGTCTTTAGCTGATATCAGCCAATAATACTCTGAAATTTAAGATTTAGCCCTTACTTAGTCTTCAGAGTATTGTTCTAAGGATGTGTAAACATTTTACATTTTGACCACACATTTGTGACTCTGTCAGGGGTTCCATATCAATCTCCAAAAGACGTGATTCAGATGTGCCCCAAATGGAGCAGTAGGTTTTAACAATCCGAGTCCAAAACTTGCAACTTTTCATCCATCTGTCTGTAGGCTATGTGCACACGTTCAGGATGTCTTGCAGAAATTTCCTGTGCAAAACCGGACATTTTCTGCAAGAAATCCGAATGCGTTTTTACCGCGTTTTTGGTGCTTTTTTTTTTGCAGATTTTTCCGGAGGTTCCCAATGCAATAATATAGTGGGAAATCCTCAAAAAATCTGCAAAATTATAGAACATGCTGCGTTTTTTACCGCGATGCGTTTTTTTTCGCGGAAAAAAACGCATCATGTGCACAAAAATTGCAGAATGCATTCTAAATGATGGGATGCATAATGTATGTATTTTTGTTCGCATTTTTATAGCGAAAAATCTGCAACGTGTGCACACAGCCTTAAAGTCAGAAAAAAATAGAGCAGTAAACTAAGCTAATGTTTCCAAGGAAAAAGATGGCTATGACCAAAAATTCTCAAATGCGTCTAAATTTGCATGTATTAGACACCGTTTGACAATTTAGGCATAATACTATGTTTGTGAGACCGAATCCCGGCTTTTAAGGCTCAGACAGAACCCCCAACGGAGTCACAAATGGATGGGCAAAACATAACGTAAACATTCACCAACTACGATTAATATTATGTCACCAATATGTGGAAAGGTATGAAATGTCAGCAATTTCTGGGTAGAGTTGATTTAGGAGAGCTGCCAGTGCATGATTTATATTTTTAATGGCTGTTGTTCTGGTGCGATGAAGTAATAAAATAAAGCGTAAAATCGACAACAAATCCAAAGTCCACAAATTGCAATATTTCAACATGTAAATGGGGTTCTGAAAAAACATATTTAAATACATTGCTTTAAAAACCATATTGCTTGGAAAACCAGGCGCTGAAAATGTTTTCTTTCCTGTGTATTACTCAAAAGATTTTGCATCCAATGGGAATTCTGAGAAATAAATAAGCCTAATAGACACACTCACTGATATTAGTCAGGATGTTACTCGCGCCTCACCAGTTGCTAGGAATTTCTGACTTTTCTGCTTTGCTTGGTGTTCACAATGATGTAGGTGCTTCATGATGATATTTGTCAGTGTCAGGCATCTGCAGGAGGATGTTCTGCATCATTGATTTAGTTCTAAACAGATACTTTGAGTAATGGCCAGCATGTATCCTGGATTTACCTTTATATTCAATACTAAGGGAAAACAAACAAATAGATTCAGAAGCGCTTGTGTATAGTAGTATACACACGTATTATTTTTCTAACGTATTACTATAGCAAATCATTTTTTAAAGTGTCCTTAGAAGAGGTCATTATTTCATGAGTGAGAATCCATTCCCTGTGATCTCTGATAATTGTCACAATGAAGCGCATATCAGTATGACTGTGCCTGGTACCGCTGCTCAGATCTATTCACTTTAATGAGACTGACCTGCAGTACTAGGCACAGTCATCCATGTGAATGTCCCTCTGTAAACAATCCAATATCATCAGTGGAGGTCCTGAGTGTCATCAAACATTAATAAGCCATACATTTTTAAAGGGAGTCTGACAGCAAAGAATGACTGTGTAAACCATGAACACATGCTCGGTGCATCATGGCGAGGCCTAACATTTAATTAAGTACACCTTTCCACCGGCTTGGTTTCCATCTCCACCCTTCTCTGGCTCTATGAGGCCAGAGTGGACAATCAAAAAGGGGGGGTGAAGATAGAGGGGAAAACATGTAGATGGGAAGGTGTAGTTAAGTGATTGGCCCCACCATCGAGCACAGAGCGGCAGTGCTTGGTTTGAACAGTCATTCTGTGCTGACATAGTCCCATAGTCTTGTTTATGAAGACCACCCTTCACAATATGCCTTGTTAGCGCATATTAAAGTCACAGAGGGGTGCAGGGAAAATGTCTGGCCAGCTGTACGTTATCCAGTCAAGATAAACCGACAATGGTCCTAGGAGTCTGATCTGAATGACATAATCTCTGATGAGACATCCCCTTCAGGTCTCAAAAAGTCCCTCCCCCAAAAAGACAAAACTTGTTTAGAAGGCAGGGTTCACATTGCATCAATTGCAATGCGCTGACGGCATCCGTTACACAGCGGCACTAATGCTATGTAATGGATACGTTAGGTTACCCATTGACTGCCATTATGTAGCGCATCGCTAACACAGAACGACGACACATCGCTAACGCATGCCGATTATGACATGCGTTAGCGATGTGTCGTCATTCTGTGACGGACCCTCGGACGCGGTCTGCAGCGTTTCCGAGTCCGTCACCGATAGTGCAGATGCTCCACCTAGGCTATCGTGATCGCATAACACGATCTTTAAAAGGCACTAGGGTTGGTGGAGTCCGTTTTAACGCATGCGTTGAATGGACTGCACCAACGCAGTGTGAACCCAGCCTAATACAAGGGAGGGCAGTAATGTCACAATGGGGGCAGGCTTTGCAGCTTTGAGAATCTCCCCCCCCCCCCCCTTGTGCTCACCGACCTATCCACTCTCTTTCCCCATGGGCTGACTTCTCCCGTCTGTGCTCTCTTCTTTGACCTGTCTACCCCATGCGCTATTCCCCTTGTCTGCTGTCTCTCTCCTTCCTGTGCTGTGTTCTCCCCTCATGTGCTGTCCCGTTTGAGCTGTCTCTCACACCTGTGCGCTTTCTCTCTCCCCCGTCTGCTGTCTTCTCCTCTCATGTCATCTCTAATTTGACCTGTTTGCCCCATGTGCTCTCCCCCTTGTCTGCTCTCTCTCTCTCTCCACCATTGTGCTGCCATGCTGGCATTTTTAAAGGGGTTTTCCCACAAACGAAAGTTCATTTTAAAAATTGTCTGTGTCTGTCCGTGTTCTGAACATACAGCTCCTGGGCAGGGGAGGAAGCAAAAGACAATACTAACATTACAGCAGGAGATCGCAAAGGATACATTTTGTGAGTTAAAATATTGTTTAAAAACAGTCAGTGAAATATTTTACCTGACAAAGGAAATCCTCTATGATCCCCTGCTGTAATACCAGTATTGTCTTTTGCTTCCTCCCCTGCCCAGGAGATGTGGTATGTTCCTTACACGGTCAGACACAGACAATTTTTAAAATGAACTTTCGTGTGAAAACCCCTTTAATGTGACTGGCTTCCTCTGCCTGAAGACACGTTGCGCATCTGCCGCCGGGATCAGCCAAATGATTCACTGCTCCATCTTTGTGCAGACAGATAGTGGCGGTCACATTAAAACTGCGCATGCACTCCTCTACACAGATGGCGGCGGTCAGTGAATCATTTGGCTGATCCCAGCGGTGGCGTGTTCGCGACGGTGTTCCGTTGGTGGTACCGTGCAAGAGACTGCGTATGGCATATACAGTGTGTGTGTGTGTGTGTGGTGCGTACAGCTTATATAGTGTGTGTTTGTGTGTGGTGCATATGGCATATACAGTGTGTGTGTGTGTGTGTGTGTGTGTGTGGTGTGACGGTGTTCCGCTGGTGGTACCGTGCAAGAGGCTGGTACCACCAGCAGTTTCCATATTGAGACACCCATCACTTGGGTGTCCCAATATGGAGGTCGGTGAACTTCCGCCACTCGAAATTCTGGGATCCGGACACATCTGGACGGAACCGGATGTGAAGACATTACAAGGTAAGTATATATTAAGTTTAATGCACCTGCCTCTAATGATAGGATTTGGAAAATCACATCTAGAATTGTTATTTCTGCGGTTCCAAAATATTGGAATACTCGAGTTTTACTTTAATTGCATCTGATGTCACCAGCAGAAGGCGGGCACACGTGCTGCACGAGGTTATATGAGGACATGTTTTCTTCCTACAACATGGCTAGGTAGATGGCATATTAATAAATCCCATTTGACTGTATAATGACAACTTTTTCAAACCGCTCGGGCGATCGAAATGTTTTATAGCAACAAGGCCTTAAAGCTTTAAAAATTGCTGACCTTGTTATTTTAGCAGTTAAACATGGATCAAATAAGTGTTAAACACTAAAATCACACAGCTTTGGACAATTCTAATGTGCTTATGATCATTGAGCTTCGGACGTGTTCAGCATATTTCATGGGATGACGAAGAAGCTGTTTACATTGTCATTAATCCCCGAGGATTTGAGGGTAAATGCTGTGCATTCTGCTAGTGGTCCTTTTGCGGAGTGACCCTGCCAGACCTTCCCAGAGATGAGAGTCTGCAATCGGTTATTTATCACAGATGGGGATCATGTTCAGATCATGTTTAGAGTTCAGTCCTGTCTGGGTAAATAAGAAAAACTAAATTGTCAGCATTCTCCTATCAGTGAGTTATGACTTGTATGTGTATCATTTTGGGAAATGCTTTGTGGAAATGTCATAACATTTAACATCGTGAAGTTTGAGGTGTTTGACATCAGGGTTTGCCTTGGTGATGAATGAACTCCTCTCTCTTTTTTCTCTATGGCAGCAGCTTCTATAACCTGTCGATTCTCACGTTCTGAGGAATATAGTAGTTCCACATCGGGAACATTACAGATTTGCCGTTAACAGGGCTAACATCAAAAAAATTCCTCCTCCATTCATCAAGAAAGGCTCTGCATGTATCGAATAACATTTTTCTATGTTTGCTCACATCTCTCTACACCAAGCCACACTGTCAACACAAAAACGATTACCAAAAAGGGAAGGACCAACAAGACACACTAAGAAAAGTTTCAGCACCAGGCAAATAGCAGAATAAATTAGCCTTTATGGCATCTAAATTGATACAAAGAGCATAACCAGCTTCCCTGTTATACACTACACCTCTAATTGGTCTAAAGTAGGCGTGGGGGAACATTTTTTTCTGCCAAGGACCATTTGGATATTTGACATCGTTCGTGGGCCATATAAAATTATCAGCTTAAAAATTATCTTGCAATATCTGTTCAAACAATTAACTAATTCACCCTTATGTGACGTCTGGAACTGCTCTTCTTTGGTGAGGCTGTAACTTTTGGTGGTATGGAAGATGTTGTTATTCACAATTGCTATTCCAGGCTTGTGTCGGTCAGTCTGGAGCATAGTCGACTCTTTGCAATGGTAAGATTCAAAAAGTACTGCTTGCAGCGGTAAGTTGTTCTGCTTACACATACAAATTGCAATGCATCTCTCCTCAAAGCGAGAAATTGATCATTTCTCACTTAACACTTAGGGTATGTTTCCACGGGCCGGATTACATCCGGAATAGCTGCGGATTGAACACTGTGTACAACCGCAATGTTCAACCCACAGCGTCCAGATGTTACAGCATAGTGGAGGGGATTTTATGAAATTCCGTCTCCACTATGCTTGCGAACACGCATCCGGTGGCCCTGCGTTTATGGACATGCGGCGTCTTTTTAGAACGCAGCATGTCTGTTTACCTTGCGGCAACCCTCCGTCGCCGCAAGGTAAATCACAGGGCCCTATGAATGGGATGCAGAGATTCTGGATGTGTGCAATGAACACATCCGAAATTGCCACGCGTACAGAAGGGGGCGGCGCTTTGGGCGGAGCGAGTTTTCCGCTCCGTCCAAAGCGCCGTCATTACTGACGGTGGAAACATACCCTTATAGAACTCAAGCAGTTGGAGGTCTGCAGTAGTATACATCACATAGGAAACATGAGACTGCTGACTACATTACATAAGATACGCAGAGATTGCTGTATATACATGAAATAGAATACACCTAGACTGCTGTATAACTCACACATGAGAAGCTGGTTATTCATCACATTAGAGACATTAAATCTCTGCTGTGTACATCCCATAAGACACACAACCACTGATCTGTATAAATCACATAGGAAATGCTGTGTATACAGTAGATCACATAGGAGACACTGAGGCTGCTGTATATATATCACATAGGAGAGGTTGTACACCATATTCCAAATTATTATGCAAATTATATTTTTCTCGGATTTTCCTATATGGCCCGTGCAAATGACAGTCAGGGCTCCTTTTCACTTGCGAGAAATATGTGCGAGTCTTGCATGTTAAAACCAAGCTCCGCTGCGGAGTGCAGGCGCCAGAGCTTAGTTTTAACACGCAAGACTCGAACGTATTTCTCGCAAGTGAGAAGGAGCCCTAAGTCTAATAAAAGTCATCACCCGCGCACCCACGAGAAATTCTGTGCTTCATGGCTCCCTTGGGTTGAATTTTTATCTCCTCCCTCTAGTTCTGTACGAGGAAACCTTTCCTGAAGATTATCTCTACTGGTTCCCTACCATGAGCTCTTTCCATTTCCCCTAACTCAATTTTTCCAAGTAGACATGACGACCGACCCCGCCTCCACATTTATACCCAATACTAGCCTATTCCAGTCACTTTTTATGCCATCCATTCCTCCTCAATCGTCAATAATTTAACTTGCTGTAATAATAATAATAATAATAATCTTTATTTATATAGCGCCAACATATTCCGCAGCGCTTTACAGTTTAACAGTTTCAAACACAACAGTCATAGGTAACAATGTTAACAATACAGTAATAAAGCAGAATAAAACAAAATAAGACGACCCTGCTCGTGAGAGCTTACAATCTACAATAAGGTGGGGAGATACAAAGTACAGGTGTGTATTTACAATGATGTATTTACAATGATGGTCCAGCCATCTTCAGGGGGTGGGGGGTAGATGGAGATAGCGAATGGGCTACACACACACAAACATAAAATGAGTTTGATTAGTGAAGGTGATAGGCCGCTCTGAACAAATGTGTTTTGAGCGAGCGCCTAAAACTATGCAAATTGTGGCTGGTCCTAATATCTTGGGGTAGAGCATTCCAGAGGATTGGCGCAGCACGGGAGAAGTCTTGGAGTCGGGAGTGTGAGGTACGGATTAGTGCAGAGGTTAGTCGACAGTCGTTTGCAGAGCGCAGCGGTCGGCTAGGCCGATAGACAGAAATGAGGGAGGAGATGTAAGGCGGTGCCGCACTGTGGAGAGCTTTGTGGGTGAGAACAAGTACTTTGAATTGTATTCTGTAATGAATGGGCAGCCAGTGTAATGACTGGCGAAGAGCGGACACGTCCGAGTAACGATTAGCCAGATGGACAACCCTGGCTGCTGCATTAAGGATAGACTGGAGAGGGGAAAGTCGCGTGAGGGGGAGGCCAATTAATAGAGCATTACAGTAGTCCAGACGGGAGTGGATTAGGGCGACAGTGAGAGTTTTTGTTGTCTCCATGGTGAGAAAAGGGCGGATTCTAGAGATGTTCTTTAGGTGTAAGCGGCACGAGCGGGCAAGAGATTGTATGTGGGAGGTGAAGGAGAGATCGGAGTGAAACATAACACCCAAACAGCGCGCCTGCTGCCGGGGTGTTATTATGGTGCCACCCACGGAGAGAGAAATGCCAGATTTAGGGAGGTTAGTAGAAGGCGGGAGCAAAAGAAGTTCAGTTTTGGAGAGGTTGAGTTTCAGATAGAGAGCGGACATGATGTTGGAAACTGCGGACAGACAGTCAGTAGCGTTCTGTAGTACAGCGGGGGTAAGGTCAGGGGATGACGTGTATAGTTGTGTGTCATCAGCATAAAGATGGTACTGAAAGCCAAATCTGCTGATGGTCTGTCCAATTGGGGCCGTGTAGAGGGAGAAGAGAAGGGGGCCAAGGACTGAGCCCTGAGGTACCCCGACAGTGAGAGGAAGAGGAGATGAAGTGGAGCCGGAGAACAGAACACTGAAGGAGCGTTCAGAAAGATAGGAAGAGAACCAGGAGAGAGCAGTGTCCTTGAAGCCTAGTGACTGGAGCCTAGAGAGTAGGAGAGGGTGGTCAACAGTGTCGAAAGCTGCAGAAAGATCGAGGAGAATGAGCAGAGAGTGGTCACCGTTACATTTTGCTGTCAGAAGGTCATTGGTCACCTTGATGAGTGCAGTTTCTGTTGAATGTAGGGGGCGGAACCCGGACTGTGAAGGGTCTAGGAGGGAGTGAGTGGAGAGGTAACGGGTAAGACGGGAGTAGACTAGGCGCTCCAGGAGTTTTGAGATGAATGGGAGATTGGAGACCGGTCTGTAGTTGTTTGTGCATGATGGATCAAGGGTGGATTTTTTTAGTAATGGATATGCAAATTGCCTCTTCTGAGAAAAAGAGGACTTTACTCTATAGCGCCACCTATTGGAAGTAGCGATCCTACAAGTCACAATCAACCCTTTAACGAGTCGTGCAATATGACTTAGGATAAAAGCCAAATAATGGAGTGAGTAATGATAGAGTGTTTGAAGGAGGAGGGAAAAATGCCGGAGGAAAGGGAGAGATTAATGTTATGCTGTATCATAGTCCTCCCTGTCTCATAATTTTCTTTATAGTTCATAATGGTTTCTAAGGCTATCCACTCTAGACCTGAAATATTGTTTTATGTTTTATGCTCAATTGTCCTATTTTCCTAATAAGTATATATTGAATAATATAGATCTCCTGATTATTTTAAGATTTGTTGTCCAAAACTGTCTGAGTTTGACATGCGAGCTAATGTTTATTATAACCTGTTTTCTTTTCTGTTTATTGAAAAACTTAAATAAAGAATTAAAAAAAAAAAAAAAAAGTCATCACCCGTTAGAGTATACATCGAATTTTATTGAAGAAACCTCCCAATGATAACAGTATAATCTCCAAAACAAATAAAAACTCAAAATGCACTGTTCCAAATTATTAGGCACAGTAGAATCTCTAAACATTTGATATGTTTTAAAGAACTGAAAATGCTCATTTGTGGAATTTGCAGCATTAGGAGGTCACATTCACTGAACGAAAAAGCTATTTAACTCCAAAACATACCAACAGGCCAAGTTACATGTTAACATAGAACCCCTTCTTTGACATCACCTTCACAATTCTTGCATCCATTGAACTTGTGAGTTTTTAGAGAGTTTCTGCTTGTATTTCTTTGCATGAAGTCAGAATAGCCTCCCAGAGCTGCTGTTTTGATGTGAACTGCCTCCCACCCTCATAAATCTTTTGCTTGATGATACTCCAAAGGTTCTCTATAGGGTTGAGGTCAGGGGAAGATGGTGGCCACACCATGAGTTTATCTCCTTTTATGCCCATAGCAGCCAGTGACCAAGAGGTATTCTTTTCAGCATGAGATGGTGCATTGTCATGCATGAAGATGATTTTGCTCCTGAAGGCACTTTTCTGCTTTTTATACCATGGAAGAAAGTTGTCAGTCAGAAACTCTATATACTTTGCAGAGGTCATTTTCACACCTTCAGGAACCTTAAAGGGCCCTACCAGTTGTTTCCTCTTGATTCCGGCCCAAAACATAACTCCTCCACCTCCTTGCTGACGTCTCAGCCTTGTTGCGACATGGTGGCCATCCACCAGCCATCCACTACTCCATCTATCTGGACCATCCAGGGTTCCTCGACACTCATCGGTAAACAAGACTGTTCGAAAATTAGTCTTCATGTATGTCTGGGCCCACTACAACCGTTTCTGCTTGTGAACACTGTTTAGGGGTGGGTAGTAGGTTTATGCACCACAGCAAACCTTTGAAGGATCTTACGCCTTGAGGTTTGAGGGACTTCAGAGGCACCTTCAGCTTCAAATATCTGTTTGCTGGTTTGTAATGGCTTTTTAGCAGCTGCTCTATTAATCCGATGAACTTACCAGGCAGAAACCTTCCTCATTCTGCCTTTATCAGCATGAACACGTCTGTGCTCAGAATCAGCCACAAATCTCTTATCCGTACGATGATCACGCTTAAATGTTCGGGAAATATCTAATGTTTTCATCCCTTGACCAAGGCATTGCACTATTTGATGCTCTTCGGCAGCAGAGAGATCCTTTTTCTTTCACATGTTACTTGAAAACTGTGGCCTGCTTAATAATGTGGAACATCATTTGTAAGTAGTTTTCCTTTAATTAGACTCACCTGGAAAACTAATTATCACATGTGTTTAAGATTGATTTCAATGATCCATTGAGCCCTGAGACACAATAGCATCCATGAGTTTTTTTGAAAAACAAAACAATTAAATCTTTGACACAAATCCAATTTGCATAATAATTTGGAACACGGTGTATATACATCACAAGGATACACTGAGACTACTGCATACATCATATATGGTAAACTGAAACTGCTGTATTTACAACACTTATTGTACACTGAGAATGCTGTATACATCACATAGGATACACTGAAACTCTGCTGTATACATCATGAAGGAGATACTGCTACTGCTGTACATATATCACATAAGAGACACTGTCACTGCTATATACATCACATAGGATACACTGTATCTAATGCATATAGCTCAAAGACTGGATCACAGAAAGTGATATCTGTCCAGAGAAAACATCATGATGGCAGAAGCCAGCGATGGATGTACTAAAGCATTGCATGCGCCACAGTGATCATTAGTGAACTTTACGGGCGCGTGCTCTAGAGGTGGGTTAAGAGGTTAATTGCTTGAACCGCTGGAGTTTTTTTTCCAGCTATGTGACCCACTGGGAATCTGCCAGTGGGCTGAATCAAACTCCATCACAGACCACAAATGGCCACTGGACTGGAGGTTCCCGATCTTTGGTCTAAAGTGTCCTTTCTTATGCCAGAAACTGTTAAGCCCGATGTCTTTCCTCCTGTGACGCTAGTCACTACTTACTAACACACCGTGATGTGGGGTAGTCTGTTGTGAATTCTGCTCTTGGGCTCCCTCCGGTGGTTGTAAGTGGTACCGCTGCTGTCTCTGAATCGCAGCATTTATCAGGTGTGTTCACTTTCTGCAAATCTGACTGGGCTATTTAGTCTTGCTTCACCCTTTAGTCAGTGCCAGTTGTCCATTGTTCCTGGAGGATTCACATCTCTGCCTGGTCTCTCCTGCTTTGCAGTTCTTTTCAACAAAGATAAGTTCTGGCCTTGATTTTTTGCTGTCCACATGCTGTGGCCTTATTGTTCAGTTCTTTTCCATGTTTTTTGTCTTGTCCAGCTTGGTCTGTATAAGGATTTGTTTAGCCAAGCTGGTATCTCTGGAGATGCAGATATACCCTCCATGTCTTTAGTTAGCTGTGGAGTTTTTGTATTTTCTGTGGTGGATATTTTCTAGTGTTTTAATACTGACCGCATAGTGCTCTGTCCTATCCTTTCTATTTAGCTAGAAGTGGCCTCCTTTGCTAAATTCTGATTTCAGTCTGTGTATGTTTTTTCCCTCTCCTCTCACAGTCAATATTTGTGGGGGGCTGCCTATCCTTTGGGAATTTTCTCTGAGGCAAGATAGTTTTCCCTTTTCTATCTTTAGGGGTAATTAGTCCTCCGGCTGTGTCGAGATGTCCAGGGAGTGCTAGGTACATTCCACGGCTACTTCTAGTTGCGGTGTTAAGTTCAGGGTCTGCGGTCAGTACAGGTACCACCTTCTCCAGAGTACGTCTCATGCTGCTCTTAGGCCACCAGATCATAACAGTAGTCAAGGAGTCCGAGGTCAAAAGCCACAAGGGTACATCATAAACAGAGGGGTGAGGCAAAAGCATAGTCAGGTCACAAACTATGTGAAGAGACAAAGGTCCTCCAGACATACATTTACAAAACAAAATAATTTTTATTGAATTAAACAGTTTTTAAAAAATCCATAAAAGGACAGTTTGAGAGGAGAGCAAACCTTGCAGAAAGATGGAAACCGCAAAACACTGAACAGAAGAAATAGATTGAATCAATGTCCAAAGAATAAATCCTGCACCCCTTCTGAGGAAGATATACATCGAAACGCGTGTCAAGGGGTACACTGGATCTTCTTTGCACTCTGGGTAGTTATGACTGTCCCTGGCTCCTTTATATATATGTTTCTATATTAATATACCTTGAGCTATGGTGTGCATTATTTGTCTCTGATCCCCCTCTTTTGAATTGAGTTTACTTTAATTCACTTTAATCTTATTTTTTATTAGGTGATCTGAGACAAACCCCAGCAATGTCCAGTTTTATGATTTACCTATGTAATCTATATCCTCCTGTATAGCACAGCTTTTGCACTATGCACTTTACTTGTTAAGATTATTACTATTTTTTTTTATATATATTTCTAACAATATTGTCATCTCAGTGATAGGTGCAGTGCTGGATATGATATACGGTATTCTTCGGACGTTGATTCAGTCTATTTCGTCTGTCCAGTGTTTTGCTGTTTCCATCTTTCTGCAAGGATTGCTCTCTTCTCCAACTGTCCTTTTATGGATTTTTTAAAAAGTTTAATTCAATAAAAATTATTTTGTTTTGTAAATTTATGTCTGGAGGACCTTTGTCTCTTCACATAGTTTTTGGCTTGCCTCACGGTTCTCCAAGTTTTGGTCATTAAGGACAATTTTTTGTGGTTTCATAGTCTGGCCACAGTCTGGGGCCAGAAAGCTACTGTACATAATAAAATCTACCCAGATCTACCTATCCGGACCTGACCTCACCTCCTTACTCACCAAAATCCCACACTGTCTGTCTGCTATTTCAGCCTTCTTTTCTGTTCGCTTTCTACAACTGAACATGGACAAAACAGAATTCATCATCTTTCCCCCATCTCACTCTACCCCTCCACCAGACCTATCCATCAATGTCAATGACTGCTCACTTTCCTCAGTCCCACACGCCCGGTGCCTCGGGGTGATCCTCGACTCTGCCCTCTCTTTCAAGCCATATATCCAAGCCCTTGCCTCCTCCTGCCACCTCAAACTCAAAAACATTTCCCAGATCCGCGCATTCCTTGACCGCGACACCGCAAAAAACACTAGTGCATGCCCTTATCTCCCGCCTCGACTACTGCAACCTCCTACTCTCTGGACTCCCCTCTAACACTCTGGCACCACTCCAATCCATCCTACACTCTGCTGCCCGACTAATCTACCTGTCTCCCCGCTATTCCCCAGCCTCTCCCCTATGCCAAGCCCTTCACTGGCTTCCTATCGCCCAGAGACTCCAGTTCAAAACCCTCACAATGACCTACAAAGCCATCCACAACCTATCTCCTCCATACATCTGTGACATGGTCTCCCGGTACCTACCAACATGCAACCTCCGATCCTCTCAAGACCTCCTTCTTTACTCCCCTCTTATCTCTTCTTCCCACAACCGCATCCAAGACTTCTCCCGTGCTTCCCCCATACTCTGGATCTCTCTACCCCAGCACATCAGACTCTCGCCTACCATAGAAACCTTCAAAAAGAACCTGAAGATTCACCTCTTCCGACAAGCCTACAGCCTGCAGTGATCCTGAACCTACTGAACCGCCGCTCAACCAGCTCTACCCTCTCCTAGTGTATCATCACCCGTCCCCTGCAGACTGTGAGCTCTCGCGGGCAGGGTCCTCCCTCCTTATGTACCCGTATGCCTTGTTTTTTGCTCATGTTTAATGTTTGTCTATATTTGCCCCGTATTTCACATGTAAAGCGCCGTGGAATAAGTGGCGCTATAAAAATGTATAATAATAATAATAGTAAAAATGACTGCATATACTGCTCTACGCTCACCACCATTGCAAGGATAGCTCTTTTAATAAAGTGTGGTTCAGTATCCATCTTCTGACCCCTATATAAGTGGCATACCGTATATACTCGAGTATAAGCCGACCCGAGTATAAGCCGACCCCCCCTAATTTTGCCACAAAAAACTGGGAAAACTTATTGACTCGAGTATAAGCCTAGGGTGGGAAATGCAGCAGCTACCAGTTAACGTCAAAAATAAAAATAGATACCAATAAAAGTAAAATTAATTGAGACATCAGTAGGTTAAGTGTTTTTGAATATCCATATTGAATCAGGAGCCCCATATAATGCTCCATAGAGTTCATGATGGGCCCCATATAAAGCTGCACAAAGGTTAATAATGGCCCCATAAGATGCTCCATAGAAACATTTGCCCCATACAATGCTGCATAAAGGTTGTTGGCCCCATAAGATGCTCCACACATTAGGGGCCCCATGAGATGCTCCACACATTATGGCCCCATGAGATGCTCCATACATTATGGCCCCATACGATGCTCCATACATTTTGGCCCCATACGATGCTCCATACATTGTGGCCCCATGAGATGCTCCACACATTATGCCCCATAAGATGCTCCTCATATATGCCCCATAAGATGCTCCTCATATATGCCCCATAAGATGCTCCTCATATATGCCCCATAAGATGCTCCATACATTTGCCCCATTTGGTGTTGCTGCGATTAAAATAAAAAAAAAATCACATACTCACCTCTCTTCGCTCAGGCCCCTGACACTTGCGATAGTCACCTTCCTCGTTCCATTGCTGCGCGCTGCTCTGTCTTCCATCCTCGGCACTGACTGTTCAGGCAGAGGGCGGTGCGCAGTAATCGCGTCATCACACCCTCTGACCTGTACAGTCACAGCCAGAGGACGGAAGACAGAGCAGTGCGCAACGATGGAAGGAGGAAGGTGACTATCGCGCAATGCTCACCTCCCCCGATATAGTCACCTGCTCCCGGCGCGGTCACCTGGCAGCGTCTCACTGTCAGGTCGTCTCCGGGAGCCGGCGGCATCTTCCTATGTTCAGCGGTCACGCACCGCTCATTAGAGTAATGAATATGCGTGCATATTCATTACTTTAATGAGCGGTACCACGTGACCGCTGAACACCGGAAGCGCTGCCCGGAGACCATGGGACATGCAGGGACCGCGCCAGGAGCAGGTAAGTATGTCACCGCGCCGCTCCCCCTCACCCGCCGACACTGACTCGAGTATAAGCCGAGAGGGTCACTTTCAGCCCAAAAAAGTGGGCTAAAAATCTTGGCTTATACTCGAGTATATACGGTAAGTTGCCTTCACGCTACATGTACCAATGAACAGCAATGTATACAATGCCATACTAAGCTATAGGCATGCTAAGCACACATACTACCCAAATATAATTTTTCTTTTATGTCTGTGTTCTACTTGTCTAAAACCGTATGTTAAGTGTGTACAACAGGAAAAACTCCAAACATGTAAGTTATAGGGCTCTTTCCACCCAAGTGAGGCTAAAAGAGCGTCCCTCTGAACTTCATCAATGATACACGCCATAATTCCCTTTATTTTCAACTGTATAGGAAAGAACAGCCAACTTACCTTTTCTACACAGAGAGCCACTGTAAAACAAATGTTTCAGTAGAGGTATGGTTTTCTTTTTTTTTTTTTATTTATTTATTTTTTTATTTTATCAGATAGGCCACTTCTGTGCCCATACAGTGATAAACATCAGAGCTTTTCATCAAGGCGTACGCTGTAAAAACTTCTTTCCAATCTAAATGCTCTTATGCATGTGCACAGAGCCTATTACTAATGTGTCACCATGACTATTCTTCAGATGTTGGGGTAAAGAAACATCCAACCAAATGTCTATATAGTGGAGTTACTATTGAAACTACAACTGCTTGTGTGTGTCTGACTTAAGGCTTTGACTCATGGATATAGGCTTTGTAAAAGCTCCAAGTTATTGTATGATTCTGCCTTGTACACAGGGTTTAAAGGGGTTTTCTGGGCAAAAGTAAAATTTTACCAGTGTCTTTGTATATCATAAAATAACAAACATATTGATACTTGGCTGCCGGCACTGACCTGGATCCAGCGCAGGCCAATCCAATGACTGTGTTTTCATTGGAAAGAAGAGGTCACCATTGGCACACTGCTGTTGCCACTTGACCACTCCAGACAATCGCATACGGTATATCAGCATTCCGGCTGCAACTGTTCTAGTGATATTTCCTATTTTTCACTCAAAAAAGAGTGCCTATAAACATGCCATCCCTCGCTTCCCCCCACTCAGATCCAAAAGGAGTACCTCTAAGCAAACAAAGCTGCTGTTACAAAAAATAAAGTCCAATATCTTTTTAACTTTCCATCTACAAATTTTTCATTTTCCTTTTTACACTTCATTGTCACCTAAAGTAGACGTACATTCTGTATATGAATACAGCTTAATATTTATGACAAGTGAGTGTATGACAAGGATTCTTTAGGACGGAGTAAACAAGGTATTATCTGTCAGGTAGAGTCCAGCATCCAATATTTTACCCTCATATACAGTGGGTACGGAAAGTATTCAGACCCCTTTAAATTTTGCACTCTGTTTCATTGCAGCCATTTGGTAAATTCAAAACAGTTCATTTTTTTCTCATTAATGTACACTCTGCTCCCAATCTTTACTGAAAAAAACACAGAAATGTGGAAATTTTTGCAAATTTAAGAAAAGAAAAACTGAAATGTCACATGGTCATAAGTATTCAGACCCTTTGCTCAGACACTTATATTTAAGTCACATGCTGTCCATTTCCTTGTGATCCTCCTTAAGGCCACGTTCACACTTTGCGGCGTCCCTCTGCGGGTTCTCCCGCAGCGGAATTGATAAATCTGCAGGGCAAAACCGCTGCGGTTATTCCTGCAGATTTATCGCTGTTTGTTCCGCGGTTTCCGCTGCGGGATTACTCCTATACTATTGATGCTGCATATGCAGCAATATGCAGCATCAATAGTAATGTTAAAAATAATAAAAATTGGTTATACTCACCCTCCAATGTCCGGATCTCCTCGGCGCTGCACGCGGCGCTCTGGTTCCAAAGATGCTGTGCCGAGAAGGACCTTCGTGACTAGGGTTGAGCGAAACGGATCGGACAAATTCAAAAGTCGCCGACTTTTGGCTAAGTCGGGTTTCATGAAACCTGACCCGATCCCAGTGTGGGATCGGTCATGCGGAACGCGATCTTGGCGCCAAAGTCGCGTTTTGTATGACGCGTTTAGCGCCATTTTTTCAGCCAATGAAGGAGCGTGGGCAGAGTGATGACATAGGGGCGTGCACGCCTATCGCCATTTTATCGCTTGTGCGCAGTGGGGATTTGCAATGTGTAACACGAGATTTTCCTGTGCTGGGACGGAGGGGAGAGAGAGAGAGATATGAATTTTTCATCATTGACGTGCATTGGGTTTCGTGTTCCGGCCGATCCCCGACTTTTCGCAGTAATCGGCTGATTTCGCCCGACTCGACTTTTCAGATAGTCGGGTTTCGCGAAACACGACTTGACCCTAAAAAAGTCAAAGTCGCTCAACCCTAGATATGAGCCAAGTAGATGATTCTGCCCAGTGCACTATGGGAAACTTTAAAATTAAAGGGGCAAAAAAACATGTGAAGGGCAATATTTGTACTCTTATGTATATATGCACACTTTATATTTATGCATTGAGCAAAGACTGGCAGCATTCTATAGATTAATAGGTTGCAATGGGTTAAGTGCACGCATTACGTGGTGCAGTCTGCATGTCTGACTTTACAATTAAAAGAGATACACAGCAGCTGCGTTGTGACCTCAGTCAAAGGCTCCATCTTTACAGCAGTCGGTTCACAGAATGTGGGAAAGTGTTTTGACAGAGCTGTCAGAGAGGGGGTCAGACCGGAATACAGAGAGGGGGGAACTCAGGTCATTCACAAAGCCCAGTGGTAAGCAGGAGCTCCCTGGGAGGGTGTCTAGAGATGGAGTCAGCTGGCGGCAGCTACCTGGGAAACATTAATCTCTTCTGCCTTATGTACAAAGTGTCAGACCAGACCAACAGGAAAAGTAATAAAGCCTGATACCAGGTACTGTCAGGTCCAGATCCAGCTGTGCCCCACAGTACGGATGGACGGACCATTACTTAGGATCTATGTCCTGCTAGGTGTATCGGAAACATCTAAAGGGTTACTAAATATGTGGCCATTGTACCTTTTTGGTATGGAGGAAGGGTTGCTCCAAAATCTGTTCCCTAAACATTACCGTATATATTTCATTGTATACACCAATCCGTGATAACATTAACCCCTTGAAAGGTTAAACCCACGCAAACACAGAGAGAACATGCAAACTCTTTGCAGATGTTGTCCTGGGTGGGATTTGAACCGAGGACTCCAGCGCTAAGGCTGCAGTGCTAAGCACTGAGCCAGCATGCTCCCCACATATCACAGTGAAACACTGGTTGTGATCCAACTGTAGGTATTTTTTAGGCAAATTAAGTCATAAAGTCACTGTTTAGTCCTAGCTGTAACTTCTATCTTTTCAATTAATTACATATTTATGGAATCCTATGCATGACTGCGTATCCCAAGATTGGACCTTGGGGATACCGCATAGTGCCTACACCCGACCACATTCACCCAAAGAAATGCTTCTTCCTCTCAATAAAGACATGACAATTATTTCCTTGGATAATTTGGCAACAGCGGCCATTTTATTAACAAAACAGAACATAAATAACCATTTCTACATTTGTATATAAAAACTTGAGGGGTGGGTTCTTGGAGCTAATAAATCTGGCACCCCATAGGCAAAAGCCCAAACCAACTTTTAAGCGAAAACCTTCTTTACCCTCAGCCGTAACCACCAGCTCGAGGGCATGTAACCCGTTTACCGGGCAAACCAACCCCAAAGCTCCCGAGGTAAAATCCCCGTCCAGAGCCAGTAAACCAAAGCCAGATCAGCCCCATAAAACACCAACTCCAAGAACCCCGCCCCCCGTCAGCCACTGTGACGACAGTACGACTCGAACCCCTACGGAAAAGACTCATTTAAATCCCGAATCCCCTTACTACTCCCCCCCCAGGCCCGACAAAAATTCCCAAAACAAGGGTGGGTGGGTGGTCTTCTCACTTCGCTGCCTAAAAGGTAATGGCCCCCTTTCCCGCACTTTTCCCTACAAACCCACCCTACTAATTACGGACCACCCCTTTTCCTCCCATCCCTTGAACCAATCCCCACTGCCCCTGCCTGATTTCAAACGATGCTCCCCAAGTTCCCTTGGCAACACAGTCATGGGGAGCTTTCGTTTAACTGCGTTCCTACAGCCCCCCCGCTACAGTTGCTGCTGAAAAAGTGGAGTGTCCAGTTCTTGGATGAAAGCATGTGACACATTGGCATTAAAGATGGCACACGCCACATGGCAGATGTATAAAGTGACTTCTGTCATTCATTTGGTAATAGATAAAAAAAAAAAAACCTAAATAAATGGTTGAAAAATATATCTTAAGTGGTAGGAGCCATTACGCTATTTGCTTCTGCCTCTGGCTAACCTGGAAATATATGGTGCCTTTGAACATATCCATGAAACTCAACCTGACTAACACAGTGATGGCTTTCTGCCTTGTCCTAGGAAGTGGGTAAGTTGGTTCTTCAGCAGTAATAGTTGTGTAGGCTTTCATAAATGAGCTCATTAAATTGATAGATGGAGGTTACACCCAGGCGTACATAACAAGTGGCAATAGCCTGGTGCCATGATACTTTGGTGAAGATGAATTTCCTTTCCCTATGGGTATAATTTATTTCAGCAATTAGTTCATTAGCAGATTGTTTGGAAATATATGATTTCATTACTGTCATTCCCGCTTGATGTGTATGTTTTTTATGAAATATCTTTAGTGCTATCTGCTAGAGACAGCGGGCGGAGAGTGATGACATCTCAATTACCAAATTACCCATCTAACACAACTTGTCATGCTAATTTACGATCTACAGAAAAGCTGACGTCTTCATTGGAAGGACTAATCCTACATTGCGTATTTTGTTCCAAGTCTCTTTGTCGATGGTAAATATTCGCACATGCATTCACATCTAGGGCAATACTCCACCACCACCTATATCAATCCGGCTATTATAGAACGCAATACGGTGGTATAATGAGGGCCTGATGGAGTCACAATTGGATAGTGAGTGCAGTGAGGTACTGAGCTAGGACTTCACGTGGAGAGATGTGCATAAAACAGAATGTCTTTTCCATATACCTTGCATTAGCTCATAGCTCAACCAGTGGAAAGACAGGGTACCCAGTCTGACTGTGGTGGGGCTGCTGCAGAAGCATCCAGTTAACTCCTGCACTTCTGATGGTTGAATGGTAAAAACAATATTTTACATTACCTCAGCCTGTCTGGCACTGATTAAATAAAAGCTCATTTATAGACAGCGGCCCAGGAATATCTCACTGTACACATACATCTAGAAGTGTGGTATATTGAGTTTATTCACTCTATGAGAATAAAAAGTTCAAGTAAAACTCCAAAGAAAGACATTTTTTACAACTGTAGTAGGAATAATGGAATTGCATATGTGTAGTATACATATAATTGCATATGTAGTGTGTGTATGTATGTACGGTGGGTACGGAAAGTATTCAGACCCTGTTAGGGCTGGCGGAACGCACCGAGTAAATAGAGATGTTATTTGGTGCGTTCTCAGCCCGGGGTCCACCGTGCAGGAAAATAACCTGCTGCTGGCAAACGGCAGCACTATATGGCGGTAGAAGCGATCTCTGTTGCTTCACAGAGTCGCTATAAAGAAAGGACTGTGTCCTGTTAAACTCCACAGTAATACGCAGTAACTGCTAAGCAGATAGCAGCTTGTGGTCACGCAGTCAAGGAGGCAAACATACAATCTCTTCACCGGAGGAGCTGGTATTCTAAGTGGCTTATTTCAGCCGGGGCCCTGAAACCATACACACAATCTCCTCACCGGAGGTGCCGGTATTCTAAGTGGCTTATTTCAGCCGGGTCCCTGAATCCACACAAGCGTGACCACATTGGCGCAAAACTTATAACATGCATTGATACTAGCGCATGGCCGTGCGGCATGCGAACCTTATATAGCTGCAGCAAGTACAAGACCTTCCTAGAAGGACCAATGAGAGGCTGCCACAGAGCCGGAGCACCTTCAGGACCTTCCTGGAGAACCAATGGGCTTTGCTGCAGTATCCAAGCATGTGACCCTCGATCTCCAATGAGAGATCTTACCCTGGGCATGCTCAGAAGGAAAAAAGCAGGACTTAGTCCCAAAAGCATCTGCTCGCCACTGCCCAGCACTGGCTTCAATGGCAGAAGCTGGAAGAGCAGCAGTAACCCTTTGCACAGAAGTCAGACTGAGCGAGACGCTGGGACCGATGTCTCCGCTAGGCAGGCTCCACTGCGGCAGGAGAAGAATGGGAGACCGCAGCGGAGATGGCCCGAGATTCCCCCTGTGCAGAGGCGGGAACTCGACCCCTAACATACCCCCTTAAATTTTTCACTGTTTAATTGCAGCCCTTTGGTAAATTCAAAAAAGTTCATTTTTTCCTCATTAATGTACACTCTGCACCCCATCTTAACGGAAAAAAAGAGAAATGTAGAAATGTTTGCTAATTTATTAAAAAAGAAAAACTGAAATATCACATGGTCATAAGTATTCAGACCCTTTTGCTCAGTATTGAGTAGAAGCAGCCTTTTGAGCTGGTACAGCCATTATTCTTCTTGGGAAAGGTTTTCCACACCTGGATTTGGGGATCCTCTGCCATTCTTCCTTGCAGATCCTCTCTAGTTCTGTCAGGTTGGATGGAGAACGTTGATGGACAGCCATTTTCATTTCTCTCTAGAGATGCTCAATTGGGTTTAGGTCAGGGCTCCGGCTGGGCCAGTCAAGAATGGTAACAGAGTTGTTCTGAAGCCACTCCTTTGTTATTTTAGATGTGTGCTTAGGGTCATTGTCTTGTTGGAAGGTGAACCTTCGGCTAAGTCTGAGGTCCAGAGCACTCTGGAAGAGGTTTTCATCCTGATATCTCTGTACTTGGCCGCATTCATGTTTCCTTCAATTACAACCAGTCGTCCTGTCCCTGCAGCTGAAAAACACCCCCATAGCATGATGCTGCCACCATCATGTTTCACTGTTGGGATTGTATTGGGCAGGTGACGAGTAGTGCCTGGTTTTCTCCACACAAACCACTTAGAATTATCACCAAAAAGGTCTATTTTCTATTTGCCACAACAGCACCCACTAGAGAGAGGGGATCCGCCCCTAGGAACAGGAAACCTACAGAGAGATAAAAGGGGCGGCCCCCCCTCGCTCCTCAGTTGGTTTCCTGTTCCTAGAGGGGAACCCACAGAGAAGACTCTATGGAGTTACTTAAGAAGAGGAAAACTCGCCTGAATGCCGCCTGTGCGTCTCTGCTGAGCAACAGGGGCTCCAGAGCAGGTGGACAGAGTCGGGGGTTCCTGTTGGCTCCCCCCTCATCTGCTGCGGCTGACTGCGAGGCCTGAAGTTTAACAACGATCTCCCTGCTGGGACATCGTTGTTTGGGACGGCCGAAAGAGTGCGGCATGTACCTGGTCCGACCCAGCCTGGATCAGGTAAGACTGCTCTCCGGGTGATATAGCGCTGAGTAGCGGTGTGTCGACTTCCCCCCGGTCCCTCAGGCGACTTGGTGCGTGTGTAGCGTTCTCTGAAATCTGCCGGCAAAGCGCGGAGATGCCGGTGCATGCGCAGTACAGCCGGATCCCGGATGTAGTTTCATCTGAACCTCTGAGGTCGGCGTTGCATTTCCAGGGGAACCGCCATATTGGATTCCTCTAGGCGGTCCCATTGGCCCCTGACGCTATACTGAAGCCTATGTGCAGGTAAAAAAAAAAAAGACAGCGGCAGGAAGGGGTGTGTATTGGGAGTTCCTGCACTATAAATTTCATTTAGCAGTGCAGACAGCGTGCCATTATGTCGTCCCAAGAGGAGGTCTGTGAGCACCCTATGGAAGAGCCACTAGTACCCAGTGGTGATGCTAGAAAAAAGAGTAGTGGACACTCTAAAATGAGTGACTCCACTGACAAATCGGGAAGGAAGTCGTCCCGTTCCACACCCCAAGCCAAGCGAACAACCCAGCAGCCGGTATACAAATATACTTCTGGGTAAGTGTATATATAGCTTCGCTGAAGCTTATATTGGTTTCCTCTGCTTATGTTCTTCTTTAGGCAAAGAGGACGGAGAAGACCAAGCACAAACAGTGTGCTATATGTACCGAGCCCCTGCCTGACTCTTATTCTAAAAAACTGTGTCAGGCTTGTATAGATAACACCTTGCGGCATGAGGAGTCCGTTAAGATGAATGAGATACGGCTAATGATTCGGGAAGAACTTCAGTCATTTGGAGGTGGTCCCTCCGTAAATATTGAAAATAGAAGTAGGAGAGTATCCTCACCTAAAGCTGACACTTCAGCAGAGAGTGGGGATGTTGACTCAGATGTCTCTCAGCTGTCTGATTCATCAGATGAAGAGGACTATGTTCGTTTTCCAACTGATGGCGTAAACAGCTTGGTTAAGTCAGTAAGGAGTATGATGGGGTTGTCTGAGTCAAAAGAACCCCAAACGCCACAGGAGGTTATGTTCGCGGGTCTCTCTCAGCGAAAAGGCCACGTATTTCCGGTAAACCAGGCCATAAAAGACCTCGTTAAAAAAGAATGGCGTAAGGGACAAAAGGGGTTTGTGCCAATATCCTGTAAGAGACGCTACCCCTTCGATGACGAGGATTTGAATTCCTGGGCTAAAATACCAAAAGTTGATGCGGCTGTGGCGTCTACATCTCGCCGTTCTTCTTTACCTGTGGAGGATGCAGGTTCTTTATCCGATCCCATGGATAGAAAGTCAGACGCACTTCTTAAAAAATCGTGGGAAGCCTGTGTCACTGCATTCAAGCCGGCAATCTCAGCCACGTGTACTAGCAGGTCTATGCTAGTTTGGCTAGAGCAGCTGGATCAAAATATCAAGAGTGGCGTATCCAGGGAGAAATTACGTGCGTCTATTCCCTTGATTAAGGGTGCTGCGGCTTTTATATCTGATGCCTCAGTAGATTCTCTCCGTCTGGCGGCGGCGGCCAGGACAGCTAACCTCTCCAATACTGCTCGGCGAGCATTATGGCTAAAAAACTGGAAGGGGGATGCCCAGTCTAGATCCAAATTGTGTGCCATACCCTGTCAGGGTGAGTACCTCTTTGGAGCCGTTCTGGATGATATACTCACTAAGGCGGGTGAAAGGAAGAAGGGGTTTCCTAAACCCTTTGTTCCTTCTTACAGAAGGGCATTCAGGAAGCCATCATTTGGCAGGAAGGGAGGCTTTAAGGACCAATGGAGAAACAAAGAGTTCAGGCAGAAGGGCAATTTATTCAACAAGCGTCCCTTCAGGCCAGCAGAAAAATTCCGGGAACCCTATTCCACCAGTGGGCGGTAGACTTCTGGGATTTATTAATCAGTGGAAGAAGATAACTGTTAATCCATGGGCCATAAATTTGATATCTTCAGGCCTCACCCTAGACTTTATCCGAACACCTCCGGATTCCTTCCTTCTCACCTCCCTAAAATCCAGACTACAGCAAGAGGCACTGGAAATTGAAATTAAGTCCCTTTTGGCCAAACGGGTCTTAATAGAGGTTCCGTCGTCTCAAATAGGGAAGGGGTTCTACTCCCCCTTGTTTCTGATTACTAAACCTGACGGATCCTTTAGAACTATATTTAATTTAAGAAAGCTGAACACCTTCATAAAATCCAGAGCATTTAAAATGGAATCCATTCGGTCAGCCATTAAAAATTTGTTTCCTAACTGTTACATGGTAGTACTGGATCTTAAGGATGCTTATTACCATCTTCCTATACACCAGTCACACCAGCAGTTTCTTCGAGTAGCAGTGTTGGTAGATGATCAAGTTCGTCATCTACAATTTAGAGCAATGCCCTTTGGCCTATCTATGGCTCCAAGGGTTTTTACTAAATTGCTGTTGGAGGTAATGTCCTTTCTGCGATTAAAAGACACACTGGTCATTTCATATCTGGATGATCTCCTAATTGTGGGAAAAAATGCCCTACAGTGTGAGCAAAGGTTGGAGGAAGTGGTGTTTTCCTTACAAACGCTTGGCTGGATTGTCAACTGGGAGAAATCCAGACTCCAACCTGTTACTTGTCAAAAATTCCTGGGACTCCTTCTGGATTCAGTTGACCAAGTATGTTGGTTACCTGACGATAAGAAAGCTTCCATAATTGACAAAGTGGGCTTAGCAATCAAAAAACGTAGTATGTCACTGAGAAGTGCCATGTCGTTGCTAGGTTCACTGACTTCATGTATCCCTGCAGTTAAATTGGCGCAATTTCATACCAGGCAGCTCCAGAAATTTATATTACAGGATGACATTAGAAGTCGAGAACATTTGGATCAGATAGTTTTTCTAACGTCAGAGGTAGTACACTCCCTTACATGGTGGTTAAATTGGGAAAATCTGTCGAAAGGGGTACTATGGGTTATCGCTCCTTCTAGTATAGTGACCACAGATGCTAGTCCTGAAGGCTGGGGGGCACATTTTCAAGATCAGGTGGTTCAGGGTCTTTGGTCCAGATCAGAATCTGATAAATCCTCTCATGTTAAAGAATTAAAAGCCATATATTATTCCCTACTCCACTTTCTTCCCCAGCTACGAGGCTCTCACACAAGGGTCCTCTCCGACAACACCTCTGCGGTGGCCTATCTGAATCATCAAGGAGGTACACGGTCAGACACTGTCATGGAAGTCACATCAGACATCATGATGTTAGCCGAAAATCATCTGTTGTCCTTGTCAGCGGTACACATCAGAGGCATAGACAACTTTCGTGCCGAGTTCCTCAGCTGTCACACCCTTCATCAAGGGGAATGGATGCTCAACAGGAGAATTTTCAGATTGATAACAACCCGGTGGGGCATACCTCAAATAGACCTGTTTGCAACAAGGTCCAACTGTCAGGTCAAAACATTTGCTTCTCTGTGCAGACTAGACAACCCGGACATATTCGATGCCCTTCAGGTGCCATGGACATTCGACCTGGCTTATGCATTTCCTCCATGGAATCTATTGCCCATAGTAATAAGAAAAATAAGGGAGGAAGGGGCAAGAGTTCTGTTGATAGCCCCATTTTGGCCCAAAAGACCATGGTTTTCATGGCTCAGGGCGATGTCAACTACAGACCCTTGGATTCTGTCTCAGACCAAGGACCTGCTATCTCAGGGACCGTTTTTCCATCCTCGGGTAAAGGGCATGAATTTGACTGTCTGGAATTTGAGAGGCAGTTATTAAATCTAAGAGGTTTTTCTAGTCGGCTTGTAGATACCCTCATGAAGAGTAGAAAGCCTTCTACTACCAAGATCTATGTCAGGGTCTGGAGAAAATTTCTTGAATTTCATACAACACAACTTTCTTCTGAGGTGCCTATATTTTCAATATTAGAGTTCTTGCAAAAAGGGCTTGAATTGGGGCTTTCTGTAAATACTCTGAAAGTTCAGGTTTCAGCTCTAGGATCTCTCTTCAGTTATGATGTGGCAGGTGATAGATGGATATCTCGTTTTATATCTGCATGCGAGCGGTCAAAACCAATAGATATACCACAGGTGCCTCAGTGGGATCTAACTGGTCCTAGATGCTTTGACGCGGAGCCCGTTTGAGCCTCTTCATACAGCCTCATTAAAGAACATCTCGTTAAAAACAATATTATTAGTGGCATTGGTATCTGCTAGAAGAGTGAGTGATCTACATGCCTTATCAATTGATCCTCCTTTTTTATCTGTGACATCTGATAGGATAATTTTGAAGACGGACCCTTGTTATCTTCCTAAAGTAGCCACTAGTTTTCATAGATCCCAGGAGATCTTATTACCTACCTTTTATAAAGACCACTCGACTCCAGAAGAAGTAAGACTTCATACCCTAGATGTAAAAAGGACTGTTCTAGCCTATTTAGAAAGGACTAGGGACTGGAGGAAGAGTAGGGCTCTCTTTGTGTCTTTTCAGCGTAAAACCAAAGGTTCCAGAGTCACAAAAAACACGCTATCATGCTGGATCAGAGATGCCATAATCTTAGCGTATGAAGCTAGAGGAAGAGATCCTCCAATGCATGTGGGAGCACACTCTACAAGAGCCTTGTCGACTTCCTGGGCAGAAAGGGCGAACGTGCCAATAGACCTTATATGTAAGGCTGCAACCTGGTCTTCGCCTAATACCTTCTATAAGCGCTATAGATTAAACCTATCTGCTGCTTCTGATCTAACCTTTGGGGTTTCGGTTCTTGACTCGGTTAACCCACCCAATTTATAGTCTCTGTAAATCTCTCTAGTGGGTGCTGTCGTGGCGAATAGAAAATACCGGATTACTCACCGGTAATGCTCTTTTATAGAGCCCACGACAGCACCCATTCACATCCCTCCCTTTTCTTTATATAGTTGCACGTGGTGCAGTTGTGGTGAGGTGTAAATAATAGTAAAATATAGTATAAGGTTGTAAATATGTATATATACATGAGCCTAATAACTAAAAAACCTGGCGGCGGTTCCTCCTATTCTCTGTAAAACAACTGAGGAGCGAGGGGGGCCGCCCCTTTTATCTCTCTGTAGGTTTCCTGTTCCTAGGGGCGGATCCCCTCTCTCTAGTGGGTGCTGTCGTGGGCTCTATAAAAGAGCATTACCGGTGAGTAATCCGGTATTTTCGTCTCATCAGACCAGAGAATCTCATTTCTCATAGTCTGTGAGTCCTTCATGTGTTTTTTAGCAAACTCTGTGGGCTTTCATATGTCTTGCACTGAGGAGAGGCTTCCGTCTGGTCACTCTGCCATAAAGGCCCAACTGGTGGATGGCTCCAGTGATAGTTGACTTTGTGGAACTTTCTCCCATCTCCCTTTTGCATCTCTGGAGCTCAGCCACAGTAATCTTGGGGTTCTTCTTTACCTCTCACACCAAGGCTCTTCTCCCACAAGTACTTAGTTTGGCTGGACGGCCAGGTCTAACAAGACTTCTGGTGGTACCAAACGTCTTCCATTTAAGGATTATGGAGGCCACTGTGCTCTTAGGAACCTTGAGTACTGCAGAAATTCTTTTGTAACCTTGGTCAGATCTGTGCCTTGCCACAATTCTGACTCTGAGCTCTTTGGCCAGTTCCTTTGGCCTCATGGTTCTCATTTGGTCTGACATGCACTGTGAGCTGTGAGGTCTTATATAGACAGGTGTGTGCCTTTCGAAATCAAGTCCTATCAGTTTAATTAAACACAGTTGGTCGCCAATGAAGGAGTAGAATCATCTCAAGGAGGATCACAAGGAAATGGACATCATGTGACTTAAATATGAGTGTCTGAGCAAAGGGTCTAAATAATTATGACTGTGATATATCGTTTTTTCTTTTTTCATAAGTTTGCAAAAATTTGTTTTTTTCCAGTTAAGATTGAGTGCAGAGTGTACAATAATGTGAAAAATGAACTTTTTTGAATTTGTTCATATGGTTAGTTATACTTTAAAGGCTCCGTTGACCATGCAAATCAATCACGTAACAGTGTACTTTCTTGCCAGGGAATGTTTTTGGGGGCTTTTTAAGGGTAATTTAAAAGAGACCATTGAATGTAAATATAATCTCTGAATCCCACTCGGCTGATTCCTATTAATAATGTCGGGCAATAGAATATTTAGTGTATGAACTAAAAATGAAGGTGAACCCTTAGTATCCAGGCTAAGAATGGCAACTGACCTATAGTTAAAGGCCTATTGTGGGTCCTAGGGGGGTTTAGGGATAACAGTATTCTGGGCCTCAAAAAGAGATATATTTTAATAATCTAATGCAATATGTAGCAATAAGAACTGTGCCTAACTTTTTTAATTATGAGCAGACAAATGGTCATCTGGCTTTAAAGCATTTAAGCATATTAACCTTTTAGGGCATTTTCACAGAGTTTTTGGCAAAGGATTTTTTTAAACTGAATTCAGTTGAAAAATTTAGAGTTTTTTTTTTTTCCAATCAGAAACCCCTCAAGAATTGACATGTTGCTTTTTTTATGCTGAGGAAAACACATAGAAAAAAACAGCAGCATTTGCATCAGATACTCTATTAGCACCCGAGCATGCTCAGATAACACCTTACCTGAGCACGCTCTCTCATTACTGGTCCCAATAGCTGCAGGAGGCATGTATGTCATACTCGTCTGCTCACGAGTCACACTGTCGTTTTGTTTACCGGCATGCATGCTCTTCCTTGCTTTCTTTGTATTAAATAAGCATTTATGGAGGGTCTCTGTGCGAATTTACAACTATTTGGAAAAGTTTAAAGCATGGGGGAAGCGGGTTTCTTCCCTCTGGTTTTGTATTTTTATATTATTCATCTGTGATATTTGTAGCATTTGCATTGCAAGAGCCTAAACAAAATACCCGAAGTGAACTATTTTTCTATGAAATTTGGGGAAGATGTTGGTCAGTTGGAGAGAATTGGTGCAGGACTACAACTTGACATTTGTAATGATGATTTCTTTGTATGCGGCAGAGGAACCTTTGGCCTGGGAACGACTGCTACTGCTGGATCCCCTAAAGCTACGTCTCCTGAAACGTTTTAGACGTTGATCTGGCCTACAGACACAGTATTCTAGACGACTGTCAAAATAAAAAATGACTGATTTACAGACTGAAACTATAGAATGTGTTGGACTTCATCCTGCGGAAGCTCGTATTTTTAGCGCAGATGTTCTACAACATTACATAGATGTTAATTACAGTGCTTCTAAAAGCTGGGCATTACCGGGAGTGGATGACACTGGATTGCAGTACAGTAAAAGTGTTAATCTGTCCATCATAACTGAACGCATTCCTCTGTTGATCTGAGGCTATGGAAATACCTCTGTCAACTTTTGTACCTCTCATCAGAATTATACATTAAGAAGAGCTCCTTACTTATATCACCAGCAGAAGCCTCCGATTTATGCCACTGTATGGTTGTATAGTTGCAGAGATTGTTCTTTGGCCACAATGTTAAATAAAAGTACCATATATATTCGAGTATAAGCCGAGAATTTCAGCCCATTTTTTTTAGGCTGAAATTGCCCCTCTCAGCTTATACTCGAGTCATACCCAGGGGCCAGCAGGGGAGGGGAAGCGGCAGCTGTGTAATAATAATCACCTGCTCCTGGCGCGGTGTCTCTGGTTCTCCGGCGCCGGCAGCTTCTTCCTGTATTGAGCGGTCACATGGTACCGCTCATTACAGTAATGAATATGGACCCGACTCCACTCCCATAGGGGTGGAGCCGCATATTCTTTGCTGTAATGACCGGTACCATGTGACCGCTCAATACAGGAAGAAGCTACCGGCGCCGGAGAACCAGTGACACCGCACCAGGAGCAGGTGAGTATAACGCAGTGCGCGATATTCACCTGCTCCCCATTCCACAGCTGCCACTCCACAGCCACCACTGCGTCTTCCCTGTCCTCTGCAGTGACGTTCAGGTCAGAGGGCGCGATGACGCGATTAGTGTGCGCTCCGCCCCCTGCCTGAACAGTTAGTGTAGAGGACGCGGAAGACACAGCGGCGCCGATGGTGGAACGCGGAGCAGGTGAATATAGCAAGTGCCGGGGCCTGAAAGGTGAGTATGTCATTTTTATTTTTTTTTTAATCGCAGCAACAGCATATGGGGCAAATGTCTGTATGGAGCATATTATGTGGCCATGTGCAGCATTACAAGGGGCAAATATCTGTATGGAGAATTTTATGGGGCCATGTGCAGCATTATATGGGGCAAAAATTGTATGGGGCCATGTGCAGCATTATATGGGGCAAATATCTGTATGGGTCCATGTGCAGCATTATATGGGGCAAATATCTGTATGGAGCATCTTATGGGGCCATGTGCAGCATTATATGGGGCAAATATCTGTATGGGGTCATGTGCAGTATTATTTGGAACAAATATCTGTATGGAGCATCTTATGGGGTCATGTGCAGCATTATATGGGGCAAATATCTGTATGGGGCCATGTTCAGCATTATATGGGGCAAATATCTGTATGGGCCATGTGCAGCATTATATGGGGCAAATATCTGTATGGGCCAAGTTCAGCTTTATATGGGGCAAATTTCTGTATGGAGCATCTTATGTGGCCATGTGCAGCATTATATGGGGCAAATATCTGTATGGGGCCATGTGCAGCATTATATGGGGCAAATATCTGTATGGGCCATGTGCAGCATTATATAGGGCAAATATCTGTATGGGCCAAGTTCAGCATTATATGGGGCAAATGTCTGTATGGAGCATCTTATGTGGCCATGTGCAGCATTATATAGGGCAAATATCTGTATGGGCCATGTGCAGCATTATATGGGGCAAATGTCTCTATGGAGCATCTTATGGGGCCATAATCAGCATTTGTGGAGCATTATATGGGGCATATTTTAATATGGAGCATCTTATGGGGCCCATCATAAACTGTATGGAACATTATATGGGGCATATTTTGTATGGAGCATCTTATGGGCCCATCATCAACTGTATGGAGCATTATATGGGGCTCCTGATTCAATATGGATATTCAAAAACACTTAACCTACTGATGTCTCAATTAATTTTACTTTTATTGGTATCTATTTTTATTTTTGAAATTTACCAGAAGCTGCTGCATTTCCCACCCTAGGCTTATACTCGAGGCATTAAGTTTTCGCAGTTTTTTGTGGCAAAATTAGGGGTCGGCTAATACTCTAGTATATACAGTACGGTATATCATGTGGTACACATTTTCTCAACTGTGGAGTCGGAGTCAGTGTCCATTTTGGTGGAGTCGGTATAAAATGGACCGACTCCTAAAATATATAATAAATTTGGTTCAGTAGTTCAGGGCAGAATGTGCTGTAAATGTTTCCAAAATAATTTGGAAAAGTTATGACATGTCCTATAAATGTCTGTTCTGTTCCTGAGGTAACAATCTCAGCTTTTAGTTTAGATGAATCTGTGCTGCACATTATGTGCATGCTCAGTAGTGACCAGGGCTATGGGGTTGGAGTAGTGAGTCAAGGAAATTAAGGAGTCGAGTCTGAGGTTTGGCTTACTGACTCCATAGCCCTGCATTTTCTGCAGTGACTCCCTATATAGAAAAATGCATGCCAGCAGAGTAAAGGCCAAATTTCACCAAATTTTTCATGTTGAACTGGACACACGATGTAGCAGTGACTACAGAGTAGAATAAAATGTTTTTTATTTATTTATTTTCTAATTTTGCCACTCCTGCAGGAAGATATAACTAATCATAGTATTTGGAACCTAATGAATCTCAGAGAGTGTTACCAGAATTTTCACTGGGGGTGTGTACCGGTACTTCTCCCTGTATTATGCAGACAAATCAAAAAGGCCAGCATTACTCAAAGGAAAGAAAAACATGCCCCCACCATAGCTCAGAGCAGGTTTCTCAGTGTGTGAGATGTATTCACACTTATGCCTGCTGTGCTCTAGCAACTTGTGATCACTCCACAGTGACCTCAGATTAGGGTTGCATTACATCTCACACAGAAGTTGTCTGTGCTAGGCTAATACTTGGTGAGATGTAATTGCACCCTGCTCTGATCTTACTGCAAAGAGATTACAAGTTGTTCTGAGCACAACATACATTACTGTTTTTTACTGACACATCTCTGGACAGGCAGTGTGGGGGTGGGAGGATATGGGAAGTACAGTAGAGGTAAAAAAAAGCTATAAGAGGAGGAGAGCTGATAGAAATATTTGTAATGTGAAACAACTAAAGTCAGCTGCGCTGATAACTGAAAGGAGCTAGTTATATGTGCTTTCTAATGATGTAGTAGGTTAGACCAGGAGATCAGGACTATCTGACCTTAGAGCAATTTCTCAGTGAATGTTGTCAGATGTATAAGCTATGGTGGGGACATGTTCCTTTTCTGCTGTGATGCTGCCTACTTACAGTTATATGAAAAAGTTTGGGCACCCCTATTAATCTTAAGCTTAATGTTTTATAAAAATAGTTTTTTTTGCAACAGTTATTTCAGTTTCATATATCTAATAACTGTTGGACACAGTAATGTTTCTGCCTTGAAATGAGGTTTATTGTACTAACAGAAAATGTGCAATCTGCATTCAAACAAAATTTGACAGGTGCATAAGTATGGGCACCCTTATCATTTTCTTGTTTTAAATACTCCTACCTACTTTTTACTGACTTACTAAAGCTCTTTTTTTGGTTTTGTAACTTCATTGAGCTTTGAACTTCATAGCCAGGTGTATGCAATCATGAGAAAAGCTACTTAAAGTGGCCACTTGCAAGTTGTTCTCCTGTTTGAATCTCCTCTGAAGAGTGGCATCATGGGCTCCTCAAAACAACTGTCAAATGATCTGAAAACAAAGATTATTATTCAGCATAGTTGTTCTGGGGAAGGATACAAAAAGCTGTCTCAGAGATTTAACCTGTCAATTTCCACTGTGAGGAACATAGTAAGGAAATGGAAAAACACAGGTATAGTTCTTGTTAAGGCCAGAAGTGGCAGGCCAAGAAAACATCAGAAAGGCAGAGAAGAAGAATGGTGAGATCAGTCAAGGACAATCCTCAGACCACCTCCAGAGAGCTGCAGCATCAACTTGCTGCAGATGGTGTCACTGTGCATCGGTCAACTATACAACGCACTTTGCACAAGGAGAAGCTGTGTGGGAGAGTGATGCGAAAGAAGTCGTTTCTGCAAGCACGCCACAAACCGAGTCGGCTGAGGTATGCAAAAGCACATTTGGAGAAGCCAATTTATTTTTGGAAGAAGGTCCTGTGGACTGATGAAACCAAGATTGAATTGTTTGGTCATACAAAAAGGCGTTATGCATGGCGGCAAAAAAACACAGCATTCCAAGAAAAACACTTGCTACCCACAGTAAAATTTGGTGGAGGTTCCATCATGCTTTGGGGCTGTGTGGCCAATGCCGGCACTGGGAATCTTGTTTAAGTTGAGGGACGCATGGATTCCTCTCAGTATCAGCAGATTCTTGACAATAATGTTCATGAATCAGTGACAAAGTTGAAGTTACGCAGGGGATGGATCTTTCAGCAAGACAATAATCCAAAACACCGCTCCAAATCTACTCAGGCTTTCATGCAGAGGAACAATTACACTGTTCTGGAATGGCCATCACAGTCCCCAGACCTGAATATCATTGAATATCTGTGGGATCATTTGAAGAGGGCTGTCCATGCTCGGCGACCATCAAACTTAACTGAACTGGAATTGTTTTGTAAAGAGGAATGGTCAAAAATACCTTCATCCAGGATCCAGGAACTCATTAAAAGCTACAGGAAGCGACTAGAGGCTGTTATTTTTGCAAAAGGAGGATCTACTAAATATTAATGTAACTTTTCTGGTGAGGTGCCCATACGTATGCACCTGTCAAATTTTGTTTGAATGCAGATTGCACATTTTCTGTTAGTACAATAAACCTCATTTCAAGGCAGAAACATTACTGTGTCCAACAATTATTAGATATATGAAACTGAAATAGCTGTTGCAAAAAAACAATTTTTATAAAACATTAAGCTTAAGATTAATAGGGGTGCCCAAACTTTTTCATATAACTGTATGACTAGTCAGCATCATACATTACGAAGAAGTTCAGGGAGAAGCTGATGACACCCACTTAAATCATTTGGTGCCAAATAAGCACAGCTGAGTTTAGGTGTGTCATAATAAAAACCCTTTAAGTTTTCCTCTTACAGCACTATCACGCCTGCTGTACTGCTCTTCCCCCAACACTGTCTGTCCAGAGATGGGTCAGTGAACACAATATTGTTTGTTGTGCTCAGGGCAACTTGTAATCGCTCTGCTGTGAAATCAGGGTGGCATTACATCTCATAAAGAAGTAGCCCAGAACAGGTTGCTTCTGAATGAGAAGTAGTGACAAGTCACTTAAGCACAGCAGACATCAGTGTGATAACATCTCACACAGTGAGAAATCTGCTTTGTGCTGTCTGCTTATGATTGGTTGGCATCATACAGAGAAAAGAAGTATAAGCCCTCAGTGAAAACCTTGATATAATTTTTTTTTGGACCTTACAAAAGTTAACTCATTACGTGCCATATACTTTCATTGCTAATATCTCTGCATAAAAAAAGCTAAATAAAAAAAATTTAGTAATGTTTTATTTTGCTCTGCGACCAGTATGTCCAGTTTAACATGAAAAATTTGGTGAAAAGTCCTCTTTAATGGCACAAGTATGCAACTGTGCCCAGTTACAAAGTGAATTTAGCTAAACTGTATTTGTGTAAACCTGGCATAATTATTTTTCATTTTGGTCTGAAAACTCCAGTTGCCTTTGTTGAGCTTGCAAAAACTTTCACATTTTGATCCATTTTAATTTTGAATCTCAGTTTTGTGTATATAATTAATATGATTTTGTAGCACAGGTTATTAAAATGAATTATTGATGGGCTCAGCTGAGAAATGGGATTTATAGGTATAGGCTTCTAAGACAGTTTTACAGTACTTGGCACTAGAAGGGAAATGTGATGAGGGAAGTATCCTCAAAATGACCTTTATCTTGAAGGGGTAGCTTAGAATGATCGGCTGTCTTTACATTAGCTGCAGTGTAAAGTTTATTTAATGTAATAAGAATGCCTGTTAGTGAAATACCTTCCCGAGGGAGGCAAAAAGCTTTTTTTTTTTTGGAGCCAAAATAAATTCCGTATGATCTATCTCAGTAGGTAAGATAGTAATACATAAAAGAGATTCTTCCTCGGTGCCTCAGGCCTTCATAATCTAAATAGGTTCCTACATGTGCGGGGAGTGATCTCACCTCATCCAAGGGAAACTGTTCCTGCGGGGGTCGTCATATTCTCTATAAATCATTCAGTACCTGAAGCATGCTGTCAGTCACAAGAGCTCGATAAAATCACAAGAGTGCTAAAATTCAAGTTGGTCTCAAAAATGTAGAAGAAATTCCTCGGGGTTCCAGGAATTTAACATTTCAATGAGTTGCTGTCTAAACCAAACACCTAATAAAATGCAGCGACAGGTACTGTATACGGTAAATGTCTCGGGCTATTCTTAAGTGGTGATTTAGATGTTGGTAATTTTGAAAGATTAAAGAAGCAAACAAACAAAAAGAATAATGCCAGATTGAAGAGAACACCGTAAAACGTGTTGTAGAGTATTTGTTAATAAAATCCTAGCCAAACTGGTCTAAGACATGAGGGCGATGATGTAATATTTCTTGGACTTTGTTAAAGTCTTGGTACATGTACTTAAATAATGGAATAATGAGGCTAGGAAGAACACTCTGGTTGTTAAGTTGACTCTGGGTACTTGTGAACTATAAACCGTGTGTTCCTCGCTAATCAAAACATCCAAAGTTCTGTAGTTCTTTTGTGTTAAGGCGGTTTGTAGCCTGTGCGGGGTCCCAGAGATGACATGGCACATAATGTTATTGAATCTTATAAATAATAAAGGCTTCATAATTAATAATAAGTTGTATTTCATTGTTATTATATAACTTTATGCATGGAGCAGTTTTGCGATTACTGTATTGTATGTGTGGCACTGCTACTTGAGCACTGTATAAAATCTATGCTTAAGGCTGTGGCATTATTACTTGGGTAACTTGAGTCAGTGGCATACCCGTTATTGGCAGGAGACAATGCTTCTGCTAAGGGGCTAGTGAGTCTCAGTGCCCGCTGCCAGCACCCCTCCCTCTGACTTTCAACTGTCTCTGTATCCTGGATGTGGGGGCCATTATACTGTTTGGATGGATATGTAGGGCCATTATGCTGTTTGGATGGATATGTGGGTCCATTGTACTGTTTGGAAAGCTATGTGAGGGGCCATTATAATGTACGCATGCTTTTAAATAGTGTGGTGGGTTGTGTTGTGACCATCATATTGTATGGAGGAATGAGTGAGGGCCATCGTATTGTGTGGAGAGGTGGGTTGGGGCCATCTTACTGTGTGTGGAAGCCATCATTCTGTGTTGGGGTTACTTTGGGGGTATTGTACTTGGTTGTAGAGGGGTACTGTAGGGGCATCGTACTGTGCGTATGGAGCGTACAGTGGAGGAATTGACTGTGGAGGTATACTGTGTTTTGGGGGCACTTTTGTTGGCATCATACTTTATGGGGGCCAAGAAAGTGGTACCTTAGTTCATGGGAACAATATGAGAAAAATTACTTTGTGGGCTGCAAAATTGTTTTATATGCTATTTTGTGACCTCACATAATACATATTTTTTGTGTGGGGGTGCCCAATTAAGTGATTTGTAGTGAAGTCTCAAGATTTCTATGTACACCCCTGACTAGAGTGAAGTATTATTATTGTCCATATTTTTTACTTACCGATTCACTTGAATGGGCAAGCTCTTTCTAAAAAAACTAAGCAGACTAGGACTTGTCTCTATTTTATTTTATGCTGTTGGACCAAAGGAAAACAAATCTGACATGTGAAAAACCCTGTATCAGTGTATGGTCTATAGAAGAAACTGACAGGATATAAATGACAAATCTTTGCATGTACAAGGTCTTATTTTGGACACTCTACTGCTTATCACCTATAATTAGGTACATTTTGCTACATATGACAGTGCTCAGTGCCAAACTAAGCACCTGCACAAAACACCATCAAACCAAAGGCCAGGCTTGGCTGAAAGAGTTGGCACCTTTGACATTAAAATGAAAATGAAGTATTTCTCCCAGAAAATTATTGCATTTAGTAATATTTGTTATACACATTATTCCTTTGTGTGTATTGGAGCAACACAGGAAAACGAGGAAAGAAAGGCAAAATTAACATAATTTCACACAAAACCCCCAAAAAACCCCCAAAATGGGCCGAACAAAATTGTTGGCGTCTTCAACTGCCCACACCTGTTATTTGCTACAGGTGAGTTTGAACGAGCATCACATGCTTGAAACAAAAGTTGTTTACCCACAATTTTGGAAAGGTGCCAACAATTTTGTCCAGCCCATTTTTGGGGTTTTGTGTGAAATTATGTCCAATTTGCCTTTTTTCCGCCTGTATTTTTTTTGTGCTGTTCCAATACACAAAGGAAATAGACGTGTATAACAAAACATGTGTAATTGCAATAATTTTCTGGGAGAAATACTCCATTTTCTGGAACGATTTCAAGGATGCCAACACTTCTGGCCATGACTGCATGTGTGTGGAAAGCTAGGGGACTATCATTTGGCCTTTCGTTACACTATGATCAGAGGTTCCCACTCTGCTTTACTAAAATCCAGGGCATGGTATAAAACAATGCGTTTCAGTTGCCGACATGCATTCTTAGTTGATGCATTTGAAATACTTTGGTTTAGTTAATTTTATTTGAATCATGAGGTTTTAAATATTGCAATAAATCTTGTATTATAGCATTATAGAATGCTGTAGATAATCCCTGAAAGGCGGTGGTCACATCTTATAGTGTCAAAATCTGCTGACCGGTTCCCTTTAAAAGCCTGATAAAACAAGACACATTTAGTCCTTTAAAAATAGTAACTGTTAATCATTGTCATATCCTACTGAAATTGAAGAGAACTGTCAGCTAACATCTACTATTTTTCATATTTGGCTGTCTGCTCGCTTACCTGTAGAGACTGCTGATAGGATCTGTTATTTCTTTCTATGTTCTACATGTTTTTTGTCCATAAATACAAGCAGTCTGGGCAGGAAATGTGTAGGAAGTAAAATAAGTCCTCCTTGGATGTGCTGGTTGGTTCCTAAGGCTAAATGCACATGTTGCGGAACGTCTTGCTGATTTTGGTAAATCCGCAAGTAACCCGGACTGCGGATTACCTGCGGAATTACCGCGGATTTACCTCAGTTTTTCTGCTGTTTTTGTGCGAATTTCACCTGCGGTTTTACACCTGCGGATTCCTATTATGGAGCAGGTGTAAACCGCTGCGGAATCTGCACAAAGAATTGACATGCTGCTGAATAAACAACGCAGCGTTTCCGCGCGTTTTTTTTCCGCAGCATGTGCACTGCGGATTTTGTTTTCCATAGGTTTACATGGTACTGTAAACGCATGTAAAACTGCTGCGAATCTGCAGCTGCCAATCCGCTGCGGATCCGCAGCAAAATCCACAGCGTGTGCACATACCCTTAGATCTCCCAAAGGCTGAGTATTATTTTATCGCAAGTTGTGAAATGAAAGTACTGAGGACTTAAAAAAGTTTACATTGTTACAGTGTTATGAAAAAGTAAGTTTTTTTTTTAATTCTAGACCTCTAGCAAGTACCCTCAACAGACAGGCTTAGGGTATGTTCACATGATGCAATCATGCTGCATTCTGTTGCAATTGTTGAAAAGCACGGTAAAACCTCAGGTCAGGCGGGGCCGACTACCGCTGACGTTACTGAGCATTCGCAGACTCACAGCCTGACCTGGGGTATACTTGGCAGCGTGGTAAAAAGTTCAGAAACTTTTCCATGCTACAGAGTTAATTTCCGGTCAGGCAGGGAGGCTGCACAGGCAGCTTTTCATTCATTACACAGTGGTTTACAGTCGGAGCGGTAGCATTAGCACCGCTACCGGTTGTAAACTATTTAAACCTTTGAGATGGATTGCAGCATGGGACTTGACTGTACTGTACAGTGGACAAGTATGGGATATTGTTGCTTTTTATTTTAGATTTTTTACAGGAGAACGAGGGCTACTCTTGCATTGAGAGTGTAATAAAGATGGAAACCTGTGTGTTTAATTATTTCATTAAAAGACTTTATTCTTAATGTTTTGTTTTTTTTAACCCTATCATACTATTGGATTAATCATGGAGAGGTGTCTTATTGACATCTCTCCATTATTAACCGGGCTTAATGTCACCTTACAGTAGCAAGGTGACATTAACCCCTTATTACCCCATATCCCTCCGCTACGGGTCAGTGGGAAGAGAGAGGCTAAGTGCCAGAATTGGCGCCATTTCTGGGGTGGCTGGGGGCCGATGTTTTTAGCCAGGGGGGGGGGGGGGAGCAATAACCATGGACCATCTCTAGGCTATGAATATCTGCCCTCACTCACTAGCTTTCCCTCTCTGGCACAGAAAATTGCGTGGAAGCCCACGCCATTTTTTATTAAATACATACAGGTCCCAAATTTTAGACACACACTACTAACATTATTAGACACTGACATCAATAAATCTAACTGTTCTAAAATGGTTTACTGTATGTAAACCATGTCTCCTATCCTGTCGGCTTCCACAATGATTATGCAGAAGCCAACAAATGAATTATTGGCTATTCTGCTATCTATCTCTCTATGAAATATAAAGATATATATATAATTGTCTAAGGGGTACTTCCGTCTTTCTGTCTGCAACTTCCGTCACGGAAATCCCGCGTCGCTGATTCGTCTCGCCAGCTGCCTGTCATGGCTGCCGCGACCAATCAGCGACGGGCATAGTTCGATTAGTCCCTCCCTACTCCCCGCAGTCAGTGCCTGGCGACCGCTCCATACTCCCCGCAGTCAGTGCCCGGCGCTCGCATACTCCCCTCCACTCACCGCTCACACAGTTTTAATGCCAGCGGTAAAGGACCGCGCTATGCCTCGGGTAACGTTACCGCTGCTATTAACCCTGTGTGTCCCCAACTTTTTACTATTGATGCTGCCTATTCAGCGTCAATAGTAAAAAAAAATCTAATGTTAAAAATAATAAAAAAACAAAAAACCTGCTATACTCACCCTCCGTAGACCGACGATGCGCTCGCGGCTGCCGCCATCTTCCGTTACCAGAGATGATTTGCGAAATTACCCAGAAGACTTGGTGGTCTCGTGAGACCGCTAAGTCATCGGGGTAATTTTGCAATGCATCCTGGGAACGGAAGATGGCGGCAGCCGCGCGCATAGGGACAGCTTCCCTGGATCCCAGGGGGTGACTATATAACTAATTTTTGTTTTAATTATCTTTTTTTAACACGGATATGTGCCCACACTGCTATATGGGCAGTGTTATATAGCGCGTGGGCTGCGTTATATACAGCGTGCCTGCTATATACTACGTGGCCAGTGTTATATACTACGTGGGCAGTGTTATATACCGCGTGGGCAGTGTTATATACCGCGTGGGCTGCGTTATATACCGCGTGGGCTGCTATATACTACGTGGGCAGTGTTAGATACTATGTGGGCTGTGTTATGTACTGCGTGGCCTGTGCTATATATTACGTGGCCACTGTTATATAAACTGCATGGCCTGTGTTATATACTAAGTCGCCTGAGTTATATACTGCGTGGGCTGTGTTATATACTGCGTGGGCTGTGTTATATACTATGTGGGCTGTGTTATACAGGTCCTTCTCAAAAAATTAGCATATAGTGTTAAATTTCATTATTTACCATAATGTAATGATTACAATTAAACTTTCATATATTATAGATTCATTATCCACCAACTGAAATTTGTCAGGTCTTTTATTGTTTTAATACTGATGATTTTGGCCTACAACTCCTGATAACCCAAAAAACCTGTCTCAATAAATTAGCATATCAAGAAAAGGTTCTCTAAACGACCTATTACCCTAATCTTCTGAATCAACTAATTAACTCTAAACACATGCAAAAGATACCTGAGGCTTTTAAAAACTCCCTGCCTGGTTCATTACTCAAAACCCCCATCATGGGTAAGACTAGCGACCTGACAGATGTCAAGAAGGCCATCATTGACACCCTCAAGCAAGAGGGTAAGACCCAGAAAGAAATTTCTCAACAAATAGGCTGTTCCCAGAGTGCTGTATCAAGGCACCTCAATGGTAAGTCTGTTGGAAGGAAACAATGTGGCAGAAAACGCTGTACAACGAGAAGAGGTGACCGGACCCTGAGGAAGATTGTGGAGAAGGACCGATTCCAGACCTTGGGGAACCTGAGGAAGCAGTGGACTGAGTCTGGTGTGGAAACATCCAGAGCCACCGTGCACAGGCGTGTGCAGGAAATGGGCTACAGGTGCCGCATTCCCCAGGTAAAGCCACTTTTGAACCATAAACAGCGGCAGAAGCGCCTGACCTGGGCTACAGAGAAGCAGCACTGGACTGTTGCTAAGTGGTCCCAAGTACTTTTTTCTGATGAAAGCAAATTTTGCATGTCATTCGGAAATCAAGGTGCCAGAGTCTGGAGGAAGACTGGGGAGAAGGAAATGCCAAAATGCCTGAAGTCCAGTGTCAAGTACCCAGTCAGTGATGGTGTGGGGTGCCATGTCAGCTGCTGGTGTTGGTCCACTGTGTTTCATCAAGGGCAGGGTCAATGCAGCTAGCTATCAGGAGGTTTTGGAGCACTTCATGCTTCCTGGCACCTGCTCACAGTGCCAAAACCACTGGTAAATGGTTTACTGACCATGGTATTACTGTGCTCAATTGGCCTGCCAACTCTCCTGACCTGAACCCCATAGAGAATCTGTGGGATATTGTGAAGAGAAAGTTGAGAGACGCAAGACCCAACACTCTGGATGAGCTTAAGGCCGCTATTGAAGCATCCTGGGCCTCCATAACATCTCAGCAGTGTCACAGGCTGATTGCCTCCATGCCACGCCGCATTGAAGCAGTCATTTCTGCCAAAGGATTCCCGACCAAGTATTGAGTGCATAACTGAACATTATTATTTGATGGTTTTTTTGTTTGTTATTAAAAAACACTTTTATTTGATTGGACGGTTGAAATATGCTAATTTATTGAGACAGGTTTTTTGGGTTATCAGGAGTTGTAGGCCAAAATCATCAGTATTAAAACAATAAAAGACCTGACAAATTTCAGTTGGTGGATAATGAATCCATAATATATGAAAGTTTAATTGTAATCATTACATTATGGTAAATAATGAAATTTAACACTATATGCTAATTTTTTGAGAAGGACCTGTATACTGCGTGGCCATTGTTATATATTGCGTGGCCTGTATTAACGCATTGGGTATTCTACAATATGTATGTATGTATATAGCAGCCACATAGTATATAGCACAGGCCACGTAGTATTTGTCTGCTATATACTACATGGCTCCTATATGCTATGTGGCCTACCACGCTTCTCGCACCCATTGACTTACATTGGCGAGTCTCCTCTGAGAATCACAGCAATACGCAGCATGCTGCGATTTTTTTTCTCAGTCCGATTTCAGCTATGAAAAAAAATCGCAGTTGAGATGTAACTCATTGAATAACATTGGTCCGAGTGCAATCTGATTTGTTTTTTATCGGATTTCACTCTTCCGTTTTTCACACAAATGAGTATGAGCCCTAAGGTGTCTAGTTTCCAAAATGGTGTCGCTTGTTGGGGATTTTCTTTGTTTGGGCACATCAGGGTATCTCCAAACATGACATGGTGACTGCTAATTATGCCTGCAAATTTTACAATCAAAAAGTGAAATGGCGCTTCTTTCCTTCCGAGCCCTGCTGTGTGCCCAAACAGTAGATTTCTCTCACATATGGGGTGTCAAAATGCTTAGAAGAAATTGCACAACAAATGGTCCATTTTCCCCTGTTACCCTTCTCAAAGTAAAGAAAATTAGGTCTAAAGGAACATTTTTGTGAAAGAAAAGTAAATGTTTATTTTTTCCTTCCACATTCCAAAAATTCCTGTGATGCACCTGAAGGGTTAATAAACTTCTTGAATATGGTTTTGAGTACCTTGAGAGGTGCAGTTTTTGGTATAGTGTCACTTTTGGGTATTTTCTGTCATATAGACCCCTCAAAATCACTTCAAATTTATGGTGGTCCCTAAAAAAAAATGGTTTTGTAAATTTTGTTGGAAAAATTTGAAATCGCTGGTCAACTTTTAACCCTTATAATTTCCTAACAAAAAAAATTTTGTTTCCAAATTGTGGTGATGTAAAGTAGACATGTGGGAAATGTTACTTATTAAGTATTTTGTGTGACATATCCCTCTGTTTTAAGGGCATAAAAATTAAAAGTTTGAAAATAGCAAAATTTTAATTTTTTTTGCCATATTTCCATTTTTTCATAAATAAACGCAAGTCATATCAAAGAAATTTTACCACTAGATGAAGTACAATGTGTCATGAAAAAACAGTCTCAGAATCAGTGGGATTCGTTGAAGCATTGCAGAGCTTTTATCTCATAAAGTGACAGTTGTCAGAATTGTAAAAATTGGCTTGGTCATTAAGTACAACATTGGCTCTGTCTTTAAGGGGATAACCTGTAGGAGCTGATATAAGAGGTAAACAGCAGCCATTCAACAATTCCCAAACATCAATTTCAAGAGTCAACGTACAGACTCATATGACATAAGTCTATGTTTCTTAACCTGCTGGAAAAACATACACATTCAACAGTCAAACAATAGCCTGTGTCTCTTGGCCTACTGAAAATATACCTCTGGCCTAATTAAAATTAAATGCTGTGTCATCACAGTCAGCTTTTTTATTTATTTTTGAAAAAGCACATTATCACATCACAGCCTATAAATACACAGAACTATAACCTCAGTTAAGATAATATGCAGGTGCTGCAGTCCCAGGTGCAGCAAGCGGTACAGTTCCGGGTTTTTCCTTGCAGGGATTGTACAGCTATATGTTGACCAGGACATAAAAATGCTATTTCTAAGATTTTGACAGCCCAAGGTAGAATGTGGGGGATGAGGGACTTAAGGATTTTTAGGTCAGTTTGATCATTTATTATTTATGGCATTTGTCTATATACCCTAAAAAGGTCACTGTACTTTAAGGACCCTAGTACTTTTCAAAGAGTTGCTTGCAGGAAGTTTAGACTAAAGTCTGCTTCATGATCGCACATATTTTAGAACCTCCAGACACTTGTGATTTGATTGCTCATTGATCCTTTCGCAAGTCTTAACAGGGGCTCCACAATGTTTTGTGTGTTATGTGAATAAAGCAGAAAGTTTGAACCTTTGATATTTCCTTTATTGTATTTGTCATTTTGAGAGAGAGATTTGGTGAGTTAAATCCCATCGTTTCCCTAGCATCAATAGCATGGAATAATGAAGATATATAATATACTGTATATACACTGCTCAAAAAATAAAGGGAACACAAAAATCCCACATCCTAGATATCACTGAATGAAATATTCCAGTTGTAAATCTTTATTCATTACATAGTGGAATGTGTTGAGAACAATAAAATCTAAAAATGATCAACGTAAATCACAACTAATATCCCACGGAGGTCTGGAGTTGGAATGATGCTCAAAATCAAAGTGGAAAATGAAGTTACAGGCTGATCCAACTTCAGTGGAAATGCCTCAAGACAAGGAAATGATGCTCAGTAGTGTGTGGCCTCCATGTGCCTGTATGATCGCCCTACAACGCCTGGGCATGCTCCTGATGAGACGGCGGATGGTCTCCGGAGAGATCTCCTCCCAGACCTGGACTAAAGCATCTGCCAACTCCTGGACAGTCTGTGGTGCATCGTGATGTTGGTGGGTGGTGCGAGACATGATGTCCCAGATGTGTTCAGTCGGATTCAGGTCTGGGGAACAGGCAGTCTAGTCCATAGCTTCAGTGCCTTCATCTTGCAGGAACTGTTGACACACTCCAGCCACATGAGGTCTGGCATTGTCCTGCATTAGGAGGAACCCAGGGCCAACCGCACCAGCATATAGTCTCACAAGGGATCTCAGGATCTCATCGCGGTACCTAATGGCAGTCAGGCTACCTCTGGCGAGCACATGGAGGGCTGTGCGGTCCTCTAAAGAAATGCCACCCCACACCATTACTGACCCACTGCCAAACCGGTCCAGACCATCCTCATGGAGACGGTTTCTAACCGTTTGTGCAGACACATTCACATTTGTGGCCTGCTGGAGGTCATTTTGCAGGGCTCTGGCAATGCTCCTCCTGTTCCTCCTTGCACAAACGCTGAGGCAGTGGTCCTGCTGCTGGGTTGTTATCCTCCTACGGCCCCCTCCACGTCTCCTGATGTACTGGCCTGTCTCCTGGTAGCGCCTCCAGCCTCTGGACACTAGGCTGACAGACACAGCAAACCTTCATGCTACAGCTTGCATTGATGTGCCATCCTGGATGAGCCGCACTACCTGAGCCACTTGTGTGGGTTGTAGAGACCGACTCATGATACCACGAGTGTGAAAGCACAACCAACATTCAGGGTATGTGCACAATTCAGGATTTTTAGCGTTTTTTTCGCGTTTTTTTCCGCTATAAAACCGCGATAAAAACGCTAACATATGCCTCCTATTATTTACAGTGTATTCCGCATTTTTTGTGCAAATGTTGCGATTTTTTCCGCAAAAAAATCGCATCGCGGAAAAAAAAGCAACATGTTCATTAAAAATGCGGAATTGCGGGGATTCCGCACACCTAGGAGTCCATTGATCTACTTACTTCCCGCACGGGGCTGTGCACACCATGCGGGAAGTAAGCAGATTATGTGCGGTTGGTACCCAGGGTGGAGGAGAGGAGACTCTCCTCCACGCACTGGGCACCATATAATTGGTCAAAAATAAAAGAATTAAAATAAAAAATAGTCCTATACTCACCTGCGATGTCCCCCGCAGTGTTCCCGCCTCTCACCGCTGCATGCTGCCGCTTCGGTTCCTATAGCTGGTGTGCGGTGAAGGACTTGTGATTGGTCGTGAGCGCTCACGTGACCGCTCACGTGACCGCTCACATGACCGCGACGTCATGGAAGGTCCTGCGTGCACACACCAGCTATAGGAAGAGGAACGGACGCCGCTGAGGAGATCGTCTGGGTGAGTATAAGCATTTTTTTAATTATTTTTAAACATTCTATCTTTTACTATAGATGCTGCATCTATAGTAAAAAGTTGGTCACACTTGTCAAACACTATGTTTGACAAGTGTGACCAACCTGCCAGTCAGTTTTCCAAGCGATGCTACAGATCGCTTGGAAAACTTTAGCATTCTGCAAGCTAATTACACTTGCAGAATGCTAAAAAAAAACGCAAAAAAAACGCAAAAAAAACGCAAAAAAAAAATAAAAAAATGCGGATTTCTTGCAGAAAATTTCCGGTTTTCTTCAGGAAATTTCTGCAAGAAATCCGGACGTGTGCACATACCCTCAAAAGTGACCAAAACATCAGCCAGAAAGCATTGGTACCGAGATGTGGTCTGTGGTCCCCACCTGCAGAACCACTCCTTTTATTGAGTGTGTCTTGATAATTGCCAATAATTTCCATCTGTTGTCTATTCCATTTGCACAACAGCATGTGGAATTGATTGTCAAACAGTATTGCTTCCTAATTGGGCAGTTTGATTTCACAGAAGTTTGATTTACTTGGAGTTACCTTCTGTTGTTTAAGTGTTCCCTTTATTATTTTTAAGCAGTGTGTATTTATATATAAACTTCCTTTTGCAGTCACAAGTCAGACTTCATTTTGCAACAATAGAAACTTAGGCCATTTGCACACATTGAGTTAATGAGTGCAGAAATTTCTGCATCTCTTGGCAGGAAAAACGCAGCTGCAGAAATGCGTGTTTTTTATTCGTTTTTGCCCTGCGTTTTTTGACTGATTTGAATGATGTCAGTGGTGAAAAACAATAGCAAAAGTGCACAGAGAATGGACATGCTGCAGATTATTTTCTGCAACAAATTTGCAAGTCACAAATAAGCAACATGTGCATGACACATCAGGTTTCTCATTTACTTTGCTGGCATCAGGATTGCTTCAGGTATTGCTAGCAAATCTGTATGGCAAAAATGCACCAAATCTGCAATGTGTGCACAAAACCTAAAGGGAGTCTGTGACCAGGTTTTTGCTACTTCATCTGAGAACCACATAAAGTAGGAAAAAAGACCCTGATTCCAGTGCTGTATCACTAGGTTTACTGGATGCAGGCATTATGACACAATCAGAGTTTTTAGATATAGCATGTACCAGATCTCAAAATGTAATCCCACTTATACCACTATCGCCAGCTTTCTGTGTACACTCTATAATGACAGGAAGCTGCTAATTAATGTTGAGGGAGGAGTTTTACCTTGGTTCATGCAGGTACCAGCTTTGCAGTGATAATCATCTGCTTATAAAATATTCATTTTATTGAAGCCACAGCACGCAGCCTAATAAGTGACTCTGAAATCAGTGTCTCAGCCCCAACTTCATGCTGCCCAACATAGCAAAAACCTGAGAAATTCCATTAAACCCGTTACTGCCATCGGACGGGATAGCATGTCCAATGGCAGTATCCCCCCTTTCAGGTGGTCTCCGGCAGTGAGCCCACTTCAAAGCCGTGGACGAAATCGCGATCCACCCGTGGCTATTAACTAATTAAATGCCACTGTCAAACTCTGACAGCGGCATATAACATGCACTTCCGGCCATCCGGCCGGAAATGCGCACACCGCTGATCCCCGTCACGTGATCGGGGTCATCGGTGCGTCGACATGACAACCAAAGGTGTCCTTGAGACCTCTATGGTTGTTGATGCCGGATTGCTGTGAGCGCCACCCTTTGGTCGGCACTCATAGCAAGGCTGTAATTCTGCTACATAGAGGCGATCTGAGCATCGCCTCTATGTAGCAGAGCTGATCAAGTTGTGGCAGTTTCTAGCCTCCCATGAAAACATATTTGGTATTGCTGAGTTCAGAATCGCCCGATCAATATAAAAAAAATTAATCTGATCGCTAAGTGGCGTAGTGAGAAAAAAATCAAAACGCCAGAATTACGTTTTGTTGGTCGCCGCGACATTGCATTAAAATGCATTAACGAGCGATCAAAAGATCTTTTCTGCACAACTATAGTATCTTTAAAAACATAAACTCAGCGCACAAAAAATAAGCCCTCACCCAAACCGAGATCATGAAAAATGGAGATGCTATGGGTATCGGAATATGGCACAATTATTATTATTTTTTTTTTTTTAGAAAAGTTTGGAATTTTTTTTCACCACTTAGATGAAAACTTTGACATGTTTGGTGTCTATGAACTCGTAATGACCTGGTGAATCATAATAGCAGGTCAGTTTCGGCATTTAGGGAACCTAGCAAAAAGCCAAACAAAAAACAATTGTGGGATTGCGATTTTTTTTGCAATTTTACCGCACTTGGAATTTTTTTCCTGTTTTCTGTTACACGACATGGTAAAACCAATGGTGTCGTTCAAAAGTACAACTCGTCCTCCAAAAAATAAGCCCTCATATGTCCTTATTGATGGAAAAATAAAAAAGTTATGGCTCTGGAAAGAAGGGTAGCGAAAAACGAAAACACAAAACCGAAAAAAGCTCCGGTCATGAAGGGGTTAAAGATGGCTCACTCCATCTGGTGTCAAGGGTGTGATGTTGCTCCCAAAAGACAATCTTAAGACACCTTAAACAACTCTTCATTTATGTCCTTTAGGGTAAGTTATGTCATCAAAAGCCCTTCTAAAATCATGCATGATGTCTGCTAATGGTGCATGTGCTTTCAAGAGGTTGCACATGCCTTATTTGAGCAATCTGAGTAAGTCAAGGCACGTGCATTTTAGCATTGTGCTTTCAGGAGAAGACGCCAGCTGTCCATGTGCAGGGTTTCAGAAAAGCTTGGGATGATGTGCCTTATCCCCAGGCATATCAGGAAAGCCATATTGGTTGGATTTTGCAGGAAGCTTGACTTTAGGTCACAGATTCTCCACCTCCTTGACTTTAGACCAGTACTTTCTGTATGAGACAAGCTATATTCAAACCTTTCTTTAAGCCAAACTCTAGGCCAGTGAATATTGGCTCTGAATAATAGACAAGCATCTGATCTGGTATTTCAGCCTTGCTCGTGTTCTTGTGTTATCAAGAAATTGCTAATGGCTCACATTAGATTAACACCAGCTCTCGAATTGACTAAACTTCCTTTTTCGTTTTCACAAGTCACATTTACATAAGCATGAAATCAGCTCATTGGTAAGGCAGCCATCTGGGTTAATGCCTTTGACCAAAAGGATCATGTGAGATACATTCAGTAACATCTGGATGGCTGAAGAAGGAATTCGTGTAAATATACACTTTTAATGTCAACCCTTTTGTTTTCCTCAAAGGGAAAATATTAATAGAACATAATGATTGCTGTTAGGATGTTGCGCCTGGTTTGGCGCGATGCTGTACAATTCAGGATGAGGTTACTGGGTGTTTGGTAACATCTGGTAGCAGCTGTGGTTATCTTCGCTATACTGATATAGAGCTCTTTCTAAATAACTGAGAAACTTGTGATTTGGACATTCTGTACCAAATAATTAAGGTTTTTTATTTTAGAACTGATGAAAACATTCTGGTTTTAACCACAAAGGCATCTGGATAAATGTATTTGTTTTCCATGGTGCTATGATTTTGGAGAATTTCACTAAAAATACGGTTCCGATATAGACATTCGGCCTATACACACTCACAAGGACACATAATGATGGGATCTGGCAGATGCTCTGTAAGCTCAGATGTCATACCTGATTTGTATTATTGATCCCCTCGTATGGGTCACAAGGATATTTTGAGATCCCTTACGCTTCATGGTCCATGTGTGACCTCTACACTCCAGGTTTTATCATCAGTACCATCTGGATAGTAGTGTCTAGTATCAAGCTGGGCATATGTTTCACCCAAATTCATGGGCCTTATTTATCAACTGTCATTGTTGCCTTTAGGAAGAATCAGAGCTCAGATTTCATTTCTAACTGCTCTGGTATAATAAAAACAGAGTTTTAATTGGTCAACAATTGGGCAACGATGGCAGTTTTACTTTTAGACAGCTGAGTGTATTACACGTGCGTGTGCTATGCGTGGCCTTTAAAAAAAGAAAAAAAAATTACAGTATGCATGAGTCTCATCCGTGTTTCAGATGAGACTCGCACACTCAAGTCTTTGGGTGCACAAAAAAAAGGGATCCCATATGAATCATCCATGTTGCATTTGACCTTTATGGATATATTGCAATTATTAACATAAGAAACTGTATTCAGGCTTGTAGATTTTAAAATGTTAATTTATAAAATTAGATGCAATATGGATGTTATATAGATGTAAAAATGGACATATGTATGATATGGATACTGGTGGCCATTTGGATGAAAATTATCAATTTTTTATGTTTGGCCATTCATGAACTCAACCTTACCCTAAGTTTCTATATGGTTTTCAATTCTGTATGTTTTGTGTCAGTATTCTTATATTTTCATTGTCATACTAATTTTCATCAGTCTCCTGCTTCTTCAACCTTACATTTGGTAGATTAAGAGGTAAGGGAAAGTCAGATAGATGGCGCACGGTGGCTCAGTGGTTAACTTGGCACTGCAGCCTTGCAGCGCTGGAGTCCTGGGTTCAAATCCCCCAAGGACAACATCTGCACGGAGTTTGTATGTTCTCTTTGCGTGGGTTTCCTCCGGGTACTCCCACATTCCAAAGATATACTGATAAGGAATGTAGATTGTGAGCCCCATCGGGGACAGTGATGATAATGTGTGCAAACTGTAAAGCGCTGCGGAATATGTTAGCGCTATATAAAAATAAAGATTATTATTATTATTAGATGGCAGTATGACTTCGGGATCTCTTCTACTGGGCTTGTTTTAGGTCTGTTATCATGGAGAGACATAGGTCTCCACAGAAGCTGTTACCACAAAATGATAGACTTTCAATTAGGCATCATACTCATTTGTGAGAAAAACGGATTAGTGCAATCTGATTAAAAAAATCATATTGCACTCTGACTAATGTTATTCTATGATTCCCTGCTCACCTGCAATTTTTTTTTTTTTCCTTTTCTCAGATTGGACTGAGAGAAAAATTGAAGCCTGCTGCGATTTGCTGCGTATATCGGACGAGACTTGTAAATATATGTGAGAATAAAAAATCGCACGGCACTCGGACTATGGGTGTGCCGTCCGATTTTTTTTACCCAACCATTTCCTAGAAAACCCGACATTTTATAATAATTAAATAACTTAAAGAAAAAAAATGGGGTGAGGTCTTCCGAAATTTAAATAACCAGCAGAGTGAAAGCAGACAGCTTGGGGCAGATGTTTATAGCCTGGGAAGGGAGTAATACACATGGAGTTTCCAAGGCTATTAATATCAACTCACAGCTGTATGCTTAGCTTTTATTGGTTATTAAAATGACATGGAGCTCCCCTAAAATTAATCAGCAAAGGCTAGGCAGACAGCTGCGAGCTGATATTAATAGGCTTGATAAGGCATATTGCCCCCTCAAACAACTAAAAACATCAGCTCTCAGCTGCCTCAGATATGGCACATCCATAAGATGAACCAGTTCTGGCTCTGAGCCTCTGCTCTTCCCACTTGCCCTGATGTGGTAGCAAGTGGGATAATAGTATTGAGATTGTCTCACGGTGATGTGAATAAGGTGAGCAGAGTTCTTAGCCGATGAACTCCGTTCACCTCACTGACGTCACTACTAGGGTGTGAGAAAGCTTACATCAACCCCAATACTATTACCCCACTCTCAATACAAGTGTATGAAGCGAGACCGCACTCATTAGACAGGCTGTGCCCGGGAGTATGCATAACGCATACATAACCGCCGGTCCCAGCTGAATGTACACGTTGGAGGGATTCATAAGTGGTCACACAGAGTGACTGCAGACTTATCAATTTAGACCGGACAACCCCTTTAATACCATTGTTCTGTTCCTATACAGTATCTTGTTCTTCATCTCCTGTTTACATGGGGCAATGTGCTGCCCATAATGATGATTTTGTAAGTTTAAAAATCATCTCACCCAAAGAACAATCATTTTGCTAGTCCATTGGCTTATTGCCGGCCTGTGTAGATGTGGCGATAGTTGGGAATGAGTTTCCTATAAATGCTCATTGCTGATTAATTGGCTCATATAAAAGGGCTAGAAGTTCCTACAATATTTGGTTATGGTTTATTGTAATCAACCATTGTTACTTCTATAAAATACTGGGAAATAAGGGTGCACTTACATTAGCCCATTATCAGGTCTGAGCATTCATAGGAAACCTCATTTCCCAATATTTGTCCTGTCTAAACAAGTTGACAATCAAGTAGCTTGCTTAAAAATCATCATTCTCAGTAGTACATGGTTTTGTGGAAACCGCAGATGTGATGCCAAGAATCGTTATATTCTATATGCACAGAATGATCGTGTTAATCCTATTAATGATTGTTCTTTGTGCATAGAAGTGCGGTTGGCCTGTGTATTCTAAACCGGCTACTAAATGACCGCTGTTCAACTTTCATGCAGTCAATCGACACTTATTGTGTAAATGCATCCTAAGCAACAACCGTTCGCATGTACTATACCGGTAGTCTTGGAGCGGTGACCTTATAACATGTCAGAGCGGGCCACAGATGTTTTATCTGAAGTCACTGGTGGGACTGAAATTAAATAGTTTATATGAGGAGATCCCATCACATTTTCCATTCAAGCAATGAAATTCCTTTTTTTTTTTCTTTTTTTTTTAAAGTCTTGTCCTGGGGTAACCCAGTAAGAAGCAGTGTGTGCGGAAACTCAAAGTAACCCGTCTAACAAGTGTATACAAGCATGTCACTCAGCACTTATCTATAAATCGGCCTGAATTAAGCAATGCTACCGGTACACGAGTGTAAAGTGTTGTGTCTTTCTAATATGCAAGCTTGCAGTTTTGCTCTAATGGAATCTGAGATCGTATAAGGAAACAATTATTTTTGATGACTCTTTGTTACATGAGCTCATTTACTCATTTGGTTTATTAACCTCAGCACTACCCTTTCACATAAATAAAGTAGATATGGAACAGTACCAAAACGAATTAGAATTTCCCCTTATCGTTAACTTCATAAATATGTTTTTCTAATGATTAACGCAGTCCAGAAATAGAATGCAGTCCTATAAATGGCAGCAAATCACTTGTTTGTTAGTCATAGATTAATAAAATAATTGCCCATGAGGGATCTGTGTATATTAATTTAATTGAAGCTGTCTCAGCCTGCAGATATTAAAGAAAATTACTTTAATTAGAGTGGGCTAACTTTTCTGCCAGATTGCTAGATCTATCAGTGCATATATCTATCTATAGATGGCTATCGAACCTATATCTTGTAAATGATACAATTATTTCTGCCTACATAAACTGCATGAACTTATTGAATACTTCCTATATAGGCAGATATAATGTTATAATTGAACTTATATCGATTGTTTGCACTTTTGTGCTCCCAAACAACCTTTATTTACTTGTCTGCAGCATCATTTTGCTGTGTATACATGAGACCCCTGCAGCCAATTACTGGCCTCAGTGGTGTAGGACACAAAACCAATGATTGATTACATCATTGTGTTAAAAGCCAAGTACTGCAACTTTCACTTTTTTATTAAACTGAAAACCCCTTTAAATCTATTAATATTAGGAATGTGCAATTTTGCCTCAGCATACGCTGCATTTAGGCCTTCCATTAAAAAGACAAAGAAGATTTAATGACCATATATACAGCACTGGCAAAAATTAAGAGACCACTGCAAAATGTTCAGTTTGTCGGATTTTTCTCTTCCTATGTATATTTTTTGAGTAAAATGTAAATTGTTCTTTTATTCTATATACTACTGTCAACATGTCTCCAATGTTCCAAGCAATACATTTTGTATTATTTTCTGAAAATGAGAAATGGTCAGTATAACAAAAAAATGCATTGCTTGCAGACCTCAAATAATGCAAAAAAACAAAACAAGTTCATAATCATTTAGAAACAACAATACTAATGTTTTAACTCAGGAAGAGTTCAGAAATCAATATTTTGTGGAATAACCATGATTTTTAATCACAGCTTTCATGCGTCTTGGCATGCTTTCCACCAGTCTTTCACACTGCTTTTGGGTGACCTTATGCCACTCCTGGTACAAAAAATGTAAGTAGTTCTTTGTTTGATGGCTTGTGACTATCCATCTTCCTCTTGATTACATTCCAGAGGTTTGCAATGGAGTTCAGGTCTGGAGATTGGGCTGCCCATGACAGGGATTTGATGTGGTGGTCCTTCATCCACACCTTGACTGACCTAGCTGTGTGGTATGGAGCATTGTCCTGCTGGAAAAACCAGTCCTCAGAGTTGGGGAACATTGCCTGAGTAGAAGGAATCAACTGTTTTTCCAGGAAAACCTTGTATGTGGCTTGATTAATAGCTCCTTCGCAAAGAACAACCTGCCCAATTCCAGCCTTGCTGAAGCATCCCTAGATCATCACCGATCCTCCACCAAATTTCACAGTTGGTGCAAGACATTTAGGCTTGTACGCCTCTCCAGGTCTCCGTCTAACCATTAGATGATCAGGTGTTGATCTGGGGATGCTTCAGCAAGGCTGGAATTGGGCACGTTAATCTTTGCAAAAAACGTGTGAATCAAGCCGCATACAAGGTCATCCTGGAAAAACAGTTGATTCCTTTTGCTCAGGCAAAGTTCCCCAACTCTGAGGACTGGTTTTTCCAGCAGGACAATGTGCCTTGCCACAGCTAGGTCAATCAAGGTGTGGTTGAAGGACCACGACATCAAATCCCTGTCATGGGCAGCCCAATCTCCAGACATGAACCCCATTGAAAACCTCTGGAATGTAATCAAGAAGAAGATGGCTAGTCACAAGCCATCAAACAAAGAAAAACTGCTTCAGTTTTTGTACCAGGAGTGGCATAAGGTCACCCAAAAGCAGTGTGAAAGAACGGTGCAAAGCATGCCAAGACGTGTGAAAGCTGTGATTAAAAATAATGGTTATTCCACAAAATATTGATTTCTGAACTCTTCTCGAGTTAAAACATTAGTATTGTTGTTTCTAAATGATTATGAACTTGTTTTTTTTGCATTATTTGAGGTCTGCAAGCAATGCTTTTTTTGTTATTTTTACCATTTCTCATTTTCAGAAACTAAATACAAAATTTATTGCTTGAACTTCGGAGACATGTTATCAGTAGTTTATAAAATAAAAGAACTATTTACATTTTACTCAAAAATATACCTATAAAGAGAAAAATCAGACAAACTGAACATTTTGTAGTGGTCTCTTAATTTTTGCCAGAGCTGTATAGCTCTGGTGGAAGGCTGTGTGTATGCCACTGTATGGAGATACAGACCTATTGAGTACCCAGTGGCTCCATGAGAGAAAACAAAAATTCGGTGTTGGATGAAAAAGTGCAGCCAGTTGTGCTTATATTCACAGTTAACGTTATAGTATACAGATGAATACCAGCACACAAGAGGCCAAAATGACAGTAGGAGGGAGGGCTTGAGGCAGAGCTCCTCTTCCTCCTATGTAGATAGAATCTTATCAGTGGCAGCTCTCATCTCCTATCTCAGTAATGGGAAAGTCTGTCATCACCAAATCCAGATTTTACATCAGAATTGAGAATTTTGTTAATGAATGATCAATTGTGGCATTGAAAGAAGCAGATTTTTTCTGATAAGAAATATTGCAAAGTTGCTTATTTTCATGTTTACAATTGCTTTTGAAATAAAAACTAAAATGACGGTTACTGTTCTCCCTCCCGATCTAGAGCTGCTGTTATCAGTCCTGCAAAATAACAAGCTCCAGCCCCTACTGCTTTCAGAGCATTCTTCTAATCACTTCTACAAGCCCAAGATATTTTCCTGTTCAAATGCACTGTTATCTGCATAAGAAAATATAACAGTATAGATTTCAGAATAAATTACTTACAGACATGAATGTGTCACAGTAATAGAAGAATACTGACCAGAACTGTCACTCAAGAAGAAGTGTCCATCTCCTCAGCTCAAAGGAAGTGAAAAAACTGGAAAGCTGTCTGCTGCTGAACACACATATTGAGAATAATCCTTTAACTTATGCATGCATGTCATTAGGAGAAAAATACTAAATTGTTAAACTTGGACAAGGACAAGATAGATTCTGTGTATATTTTTGTCTTGTTGGCAACTTTTAATTTATATTTTGCAAACTATCAGAACTAATTTTTTTTTATCTCATCTGCAGGAATTGCCTACCTTGGGGGAGCCTGTAGCCCCAAACGCAAGTGTGTCCTTGCAGAAGATAATGGTCTCAACTTGGCCTTTACTATTGCACATGAGCTTGGTCACAAGTAAGATATAAATTCAGCATGAAACTTTGTGCTTTGGTTGTGAATGAATGTGTTCTAGAAAATATTCATATAGATATTATCAGTTAACACACAGCCTTCTCGTACAATAAAGACATACATTGCAATGAAAATGAGCGATTAATGGATCTTTAGTAGTGATGGGCGAACTTGAACGGTAAAGTTCAGGGTCCATACCGAACACCTAGTGTTCGTGCACAGACCCCGAACACGGACTTCTCCAGGAAGTCCATGTTACTGTTCAGCTTCGGCAGTCCGAATATCAGGTGTTACCCACGCTGTCATCTGTGTGACAGGTCGAGAAACACCGGCTCTGATAGGCGGTAAGTTCATTACCGCCAGGCAGAGCGCTGCGGTTCTCACGCTGTCACACAGATTTGACTGGCGGTAAAAAGATTATCGCTGGTGAAAAGCTTCTGCTGATGAGTGCTACTTTTCATTATCGTACTCCTGCTCTCGCTGATAGCAATGAGTTGAGGTGTACAATGATGGGAATACCACCAGCTAGCGTCTATGCAATAAATAAATGAATAAAATGTATTATACCTTTTACACTACCGGATTTTCTTCCAATAGCAAGTGCCAATTGATGACACAGGAAGTTATTTAGCAACTGCGTGTTTTCATTGAACAATGAACACCAGAGGGTTTACACACAAAAGCAATTAATGCAAATCACTCATTCCCCTCACTTTAATTATTGACGAGAGCACATCCCTGTTTACATGAGGAGATGTGTTGCTGACCAACGGTTATCTTAAAGGCCCCATCACACTTAGCGACGCTGCAGCGATACAGACAACGATGCCGATCGCTGCAGCGTCGCTGTTTGGTCGCTGGAGAGCTGTCACACAGACCGCTCTCCAGCGACCAACGATGCCGAAGGTCCCTGGGTAACCAGGGTAAACATCGGGTTGCTAAGCGCAGGGCCGCGCTTAGTAACCCGATGTTTACCCTGGTTACCAGTGTAAAATGTAAAAAAACAAACACTACATACTCACCTTCGCGTCCCCCGGCGTCCGCTTCCTGCGCTGACTGAGTGCCGGCACTAACAGCAGAGTGGTGACGTCACCGCTGTGCTGTGCTTTCACTTTACGGCCGGCGCTCAGTCAGTGCAGGAAGCGGACGGCGGGGGACGTGAAGGTGAGTATGTAGTGTTTGTTTTTTTACATTTTACACTGGTAACCAGGGTAAACATCGGGTTACTAAGCGCGGCCCTGCACTTAGTAACCCGATATTTACCCTGGTTACCATTGTAAAACATCGCTGGTATCGTTGCTTTTGCTGTCAAACACAATGATACACGGCGATCTGACGACCAAATAAAGTTCTGAACTTTAATCAACGACCAGCGATATCACAGCAGGATCCTGATCGCTGCTGCGTGTCAAACACAACGATATCGCTATCTAGGACGCTGCAACGTCACGGATCGCTAGCGATATCGTTTAGTGTGAAGGTACCTTAAGGCCTGTATAAGAGATGCAACAAGTTGACAGACAAACACTCCTGGCTGGTGGCATGACATATTTACACGGGACAATCATCGCAGGGTTGTGGAATCGGAATCTCTGTCCATTTTGGTGGAGTCTGTATAAAATGGACACACTCAGACTCCTTAAATATATAATAAATTGAATACAGTATTTAAATGCCATATGTGTTGAATTTTTTTTATAATAATTTAGGAAAGTTATGAAATGTCCTATAAATGTCTGTTCTATTCCTTATCTAAGGATCTCAGCTTGTAGTTAAGATGAATTTGTGCTGCACTTTAGGTACATGCTCAGTAGTAAAGCTCCTCCTCTACAGATCAGAGCAAAATGGCACTGATATACTTACTGCATAATGTATTGCATATTTACAATTTCTTAAGTTTTTTTCATGCTCTGAAGGTGTATTCCAACAAATATATTTTATGTTCTATGTAAATAGCTTGATTATTGTATCATAATGGTGATTACAAGCCTGATATTACCATTTTACTACAATAAATATGTCACTTAAACATGAGCCATGTATGAGGGAGTCGGAGTCTGAGCCAGAGAAATTGAGGAGTCAGAGGTTTGGCTTACCAGCTCCACCGCCCTGAATTATCTGAAATGTACTGTTTTTATTCAGTTGATCACTCATTTGTTTAAAATGGCCTTCAAGAATCAAGGGTGGTACATTTTACAAATTTGCATTCTAGGGGCCTGGTTCATCAAGACTGGCGTTGTTCACGATGAGGGGCATGATGAAGTCAGACACCCCTGATTCATGAAAAGGTATACGCTTCTACATGAATCTGGAGCATCTGATGAGAGTTATGCGTTTCTATGCTCCAAGCCAGAAATCTCACTCCAGTCAAGCACTGGAGTGAGATTTTTGGTATTGAGAATGCCACCACTCATCGTGAATTAGAAAGGTTTTAAGGTCGTGTGCCCACCGCTTCCTCATCCCTTCCTCATCCACTTGGTGGAGCTGGTAGACACTAGTGTGAAAACGCCAAAAGTCATGAAATTTATGTGCAACTTTGTGTTGCACTTACATTTTGCGACTTTGATAAATAACACTGGTCAACGCAATTTTTCTGGCGAAAGGTTTTAAAACATATTTTAAGTCAATTTTTGCTGCTGGTTACTAATATGAACTCCGTTTTTGGCTATCACATCAGGATTTCGAGATATTTTCAATTTTTGATGAAAATTACTCCCAATGTTTTATGATAAAAACACATGATTTTCGGTACTACATTTTGTATACTTTTAATAAAGGAATAACAAAGATTACAAAGTATGTACAGCAAATCAAATATACTTACAGAATTAAACTACAAAATATAAAAACACGTATGTATGGCACACAGATGAATGACAAATGGCAGTTATTTGAATTTTCTTTTCTTGGCTGATCTGTGATGTACAGCTTCTGGGTTGTCTCTCATCAAGCTCCAGCAATAGTCAGCCATCATATGTGAATCCCACCGGCCTTGATACCATTCTTCCATTGTTTTAATGTCCTGATGAAAACGCTCCCCTTGTTCCTCGCTCACATCCCCAAGGTTCTCTGGAAAAAAGTCCAAATGGCTGTGTAAATAGTGAATCTTGATACTCATTCTACATCCAAGATTTCGCAGACTCATTAGTAGCTCTTCCACAATCTCTTCATAGTTGTCTGCTTTCTAATTCCCTAGAAAATTCTGCACCACATTACAAAATGCATTCCAAGCTCTTTCTCTCGTAAGTGTTCTTATTTGAGGTCCATCAAATATTCTTATAGCCTCTTCTCTTCACTAAGACCAGGAAAAGTTGAACATATATAGTTAAAGCATTCTCCACTGTGATTGAGAGCTTTGACGAACTGCTTCATCAATCCAAGTTTTATGTGTAAGGGAGGAAAGACAATGTCCTTCCTATCCACTAGAGGATCATGGATGACATTCTTATCGCCAGATGCCAAACTGTCGCTGAGGCCATTCAGTTTTCACCCAATGCTCTGCTGTAGCTCTACTGTCCCAATAGCACAGAAAACAAGGGTGTTATCATAACAAATGGGAATTATGCATGTTCAAAGAAAACAAAGATATGCTCACATTTATTGGGAGACTAAATGAAAACTAAATTTACCTTAGTGAACTGTATAAACCGGCACTACTTATATTTATCATGGAATTCATGAAAATGGGCTATATACCTATAGCGCAAAAACGTGATGTGATAGAGAAATTATAAGATCAGATTTGAATTCAGCACCCTCAAATTAGTCTAAAACTGTTCTTAAAGTCCATGCCAGAAAAAAATTTATTTCACGTGTCTGATATTCACAGTCTGAACACAGACCACGATGTTCAGACCAACCACGCATTTCCTTACCCGAACTTAAAGGGAACCTGTCACCCCCCCAGGCGTTTGTAACTAAAAGAGCCACCTTGTGCAGCACTAATGCTGCATTCTGTCAAGGTGGCTCTTTTATTTGGGGTCCCTATCACCGCTGAAAGAATCGTTTTTATAATTTGCCCTCCATACCTGTAGTTTGTCGGTGGGGCATGTCTTTCCTCCCCGGACACAAACGCCTCTCAGCCATCAGTCATTTCCTCCTTTCACCTGGGCGCCGCCTCTTCAGCGTTCAGTTATGTCCCCGGTGCCTATGCTGTAATTTTTTTTCTCGGGCATGCGCAGTTAGCGCTGCCCATCCACTGACATCACAGGATGTCTTCATTCTCGCGTCTGCGTGTACACGTGGCCCGAGATCCCGCCCTGCAGTGTGAATAAATCAGAAGAGACTGTGGGGTGGGATCTCGGGCCACGTGTATACGCAGGCGCGAGAATGAAGACATCCTGTGATGTCAGTGGAAGGGCAGCGCTAACTGCGCATGCCCGAAAAAAAATTACAGCTCAGGCTCCGGGGACATAACTGAACGCTGAGGAGGCGGCACCCAGGGGAAAGGAACGAAGTGACTGATGGCTGTGAGGCGTTTGTGTTCTGGGAGGAAAGACATGCCCCCTGACAAACTACAGGTATGGCGGGCAAATTATAAAAATGATTCAGCGGTGGAAGGGATCCCAACTAAAAGAGCCACCTTGACAGAATGCATCATTAGTGCTGCACAAGCTGGCTCTTTTAGTTACAAACGCCTTGGGGGGGGGGGGGTGACAGGTTCCCTTTAACAGCCTCATGAGTAAATATGAGACTGTTGAGTTGGAGTAAGGAGATCAATGGCTGGTGGGGACATTTCAGTCCGTACTCTGACCATTAGTGTCAGAAGTGTGAAAACGGCAGGCTGGGGATAGACGGCAACATGTCTTCTAGCAAAAATTTTCTGCACACATTTTTTTGATCTCCGATGTTGTCAATCTGTCTGTGGCATGATGTCGAGTGACTATTTTAGAGCTACAACTTTAAAAAAGAAAAAAAAAAGCCATTGAATTTTGAAAGGTGACATGCAGGTTGGAAACGCATGTAAATTATATTGAAGTCTATTATGGCAAACTTAAATGCGACAATCTTCAGCCAAAATGTAATCTGTGTTGCTTTTCGACAGTTGCGTTGTGGCCGAAGTTGGTCTGCATCCATTGACTTCTATTGCGGCATGTGATCCGATTTCCAATTACAATCGCAGCAAGCTGCAACTTTTTTCCATGAAAAGCAAGGCAAACACTGCAGGCTGCTATGGGAATGTATAGTCATAATACCAAAGAGGTACATCCCATAGACTCAGCCAATACATGGAGAAGCCGATACATGGAGAAGTGTAGGACACACTATTGTTACAAACAACAAAACCACTAGAAAAATAGTGCCATAGTCCAATAATCATGAAGTTTATAGAAAAAGTTTATTAGAAAATATAAAACAAAGAACATGGACAGTAGAAAAGGGATGCGTGGCAACATACCACATGGAGACTAGAAGGGAGGTAACGATCCCCAGATAGAAAACAATAAGCGCTGCCATATAAAGCACATCATACACAGTGCATGGGAAGTTCGCATAAATAGTAGAAAAGATGTCTTATAGTAATAACAAGAACATGCTGTATCATATCAAAAGATATATATGTATAAGATTGACGGTGTTTATACAACAGTTCACATACTATAACAGCATCATACCAAAAGATCAAAGACATGCATATGTGCAGATGGACAGATGTAAGAACATACCACAGATGCACAGGGGATCACACCAGCTCCAGCTCACCCCGACGCGCGTTTCGGTACAGTCCTTCCTCAGGGAATCGTGATCCGATCCGAGCTGGAAAAAAAAATGCAGATGAACACAATGATAGAATAACATTGGTCCGAATACAATCTGATTTTTTTATCAGATTGCATTTGTCCGATTTCATCGCAAGTGGGAATGAGCCCTAATAAGTGGTTTTACTTGATGATTAAAGTCTGGAAAAACCTTTAAATTTTAAAAGCTTTTTCTATAGATTTCACATTAGGTAACGCACATCAGGCTGGCGTATAATTAGAACAAGCAATTAACTTCCTTGGGAAAATGCATTTGCTTGTAATAATGAATTTAACTCAGCCAAATGTTTGTACATGGGCTGTTGTGGCTCCTTTGAATTTGTATACTTGTAATTTGTAAATGGTCAGTGTGAGCTTGTACTTAGTTTTTTTTGGACACCATCCAGCCACCTAAATAGCAGCAGCCCTTTCAGGTCAGCAGTACCATGCTCACTCTGTTCCAAACTGTGGGCCCCATTAGCACTGTACTATCAAGTATATGTTTATGTAAGAGAAACTAGTGAAGGAAAACTGTAGAGTTGATGTCTAATTCCAACCTGCCCTATAAGTCACCTGTAATTGGTGATTACACTTTTCATACACTAATAAATACACTCCATAAAAATTCATGTTTTGTTTTTTTTTTAATTTTACCTTGTCTAAGCTATTGCAGATTTCCTAATCCCTTGTAAATATACTGTAGGATTACCCAATATTGTATGTCACCACTTGTACAGTGACACAGCTATTAGTCAGACATCACTGCATTCAGTGTCTTGGGTTAGCATTGTTGACGGGCTTGGCATGTGGCTGCACTATTTTCATGTAGCAGGGAGATGCAAGACATTGGGAGGCACACCTCAAATTGATTAGTTGGTCTATTTTCTATTTGACCAGTTTCACACATCTGACAGTTGCAGTTTGCATACAAAAAGCGATGTTTGGAGAAAGTCGCGTGTCTCCTGATCCAAATCAAACAACTTCATACAATACTTTAAATGCCTGTAGGTCTCTAAAGTTCAAGTCAGTAGATCCATGTCCGGCCTAGACATCAAGGACCATGAATTTCGGATGTATGAAATTAACTTTACTAGCTCATTTCTGATGAGCAAAACAAGGTCAAATATACCCTTAGTGACCACCAATACGACTTAAAACTGACCTTCGATATAAGAGAACAGCATCCCCCTACAGGAGACAATCCAGCACCTATCAGCTGTACACTATAGCTGCCAACTTGCTGCATCAGCTACGATCAGTGTTGGCATCAACCATGGCCGTTTAGCCCCTTAAATACTGCTGTTAATAGTGACTACAGGATCTAGATGGTTAACAGAGTGGGGGGGGGGCCTCCCTCTTTAACCCCATCGGGACCCTAAGATCTTGATCGTGTGGTTCTGGTATTTGCTATGACAATTCATGGCTAAATAGCGGCCTTAAAGTCTTCCAGCTATAGCGGCCTGTTCAGAAGTTAGAAACATTTAGGTGGTAAAAATACATTTTTTCATTCCTGTCATGTCAATTTGCATAATCCCTGAAAAGCACCTGAAGGGTTAATAAAATACCTGAAAGCAATTTTGAATATGCCAAGGGGTGCTGTTTTTAAAATGGTATTTCTTTTAGGTGGTTTCCAATATATAGGTCCCCCAAAGTCACTTCAAAACTGAACATGTCCCTATAAAAATTTCCTTGAAAAAAAATTAAAAGTTACTGCTACAATTTTAAAATTTCTAAAATGTTAACAAAATAAAACAACATTTTACAAATTGTATAGCAAGAAAAAAAGTACCAGTAATATTTAACCATATATGTATATAAATGGCGACTCAGATAACAATACAATTACAGGAGAAAAACATGAGTCCAAATGTTGCCAAAATGTAATAACAATATTTATTAAGATAAATTTCAATCACTGATTAACACATAAAAAGATTGACAATGCTTACAAAAATGTTATATATGGATTTTAGATAGTGACTATATCCATGAGTGCAAAAAATGACCCAGGGACAACAAGACAGAACATATGTCAACACAGCAGAGTTAAAGAGATATGCAGCGGACATAATGTCCGGAAAATACTTCCAATGATTTGGTGCATATATCTAAAACATATGGAGACTTTACAAGTGATGAGTTGTTAATACTAAATTCCTCACCAACATCTCTATCTGTGCCAGTGTGTCAGATATACTAAATTTGTTTAACTACTTAAGGGAATAATTACCCATAAGTGCGTGTGTCCGTCAGGGTCCCGGTCACCCTACCCCAACGCGCGTTTCGCGTCAGAAAATCACCGCTTCATCGGGGCATGGTTTAGTCTGAATCTCAGTCCGGTTATATAGTGATCGTATCCGGTCACATGACCGCATAGCGAAAGTACCAAGATGCATGTGTGAACCGCACGCTCCCCTCCCTCATGCACTCCAAGCCCCGAACTCAGCACAGAGACCTGGTCACGTGAGTGGGCCGGCGCCTCGCCCACACAACGCAACACAGGCAGCCCGCCGAGCCGAGGATCAGAACAACGGAGGAGGATCAGAACAACGGAGGAGGAGCTCACCCGCATCCACACATACATATTATAATTAAAGTGACGTAGTGTAAAGTGTACCGTGCCTATATTAGAAAAATATGAAATGGTGTGACATGTATAAATAAATATGTGCATAATTACTTGTCTTACATAATTATTGGAGTATTAACCTACCTATTTAACAGATCACAAGAAAAGATATATATTATATACATTTTTTAAATAGAAAATTAGTATAATTACATGATAATAATTTTTTTTTTTTTTTTAATAAAACATATACCAGTGCTGCCATCACACACAATAAGAGAAGATGCATGGAGAAACAAATAATACGATTACACATAAACAATCATTGGTAATACAGCGTAATCATAAATAATTATTTGATCGTAATACATTTACGTAAATAGATAGACTAGTCACATATTGTACGTCCAAAATATCATCTTGTTAATGGAAGATTCTTATATCATAAATATGGATAACAGTACCGCACACTAAAAAATATATATAAAAAAGAAAACTGAGATACAGATTTAAAATCTAACGGTACATAGCAGAACAAACACTGAACCCCTAAAGTAAATTACTATAAGAAGGAAGAAAACCCCTGTGCTTCATTGAGTCCTACGGGAGTTATCGTGCCCAGTGTGGTAATCCAACGGCACTCTTTCTGTGCTAGGAGGCGCTTAATGTTGCCTCCTCTAATACCACATCGGACATGATCAATCCCCCTTACCAAGAGAGACTTAGGGTTTCAGCCGTGAAATAGTCTGAAATGACGTGGCAATGTTTTTAATTGTGCCAAATCCGTCTCATTTTCAGCCGCCATTATGTCACGCACATGTTCACGTGTGCGTGTGCCTAAACGTCGTGTTCACGTGTGCGTGTGCCTAAACGTCGTGATGTTAGTCCAATATAGATTTTAGGACAACTGCATCTTGCATAATATATAACCTGTACCGTATTACACGTCATATAATGATTAATCGAAAACGTTCTCTTGCCATCAGCAGATTGAAATGTAGTGGCACAACAAATATTTTTGCAAGAAATGCAGTCTCCACATGGGTAACATCCTTTAGATGGACCACCAGATCCAAATATGTCCCTGTTTTGTACAGGGATATAGTGGCTTGAAACCAATAAATCCTTTAAATTTTTTACTCCTTCTTGCAGTCATAGATGGATGTTCTGTCAAGCATTTTGAAAAAAGTGGATCCATCATAAGGATTCCCCAGTGTCTCTCAAGACAATTCCCCATAGTTGTCCATTCACCATTATATGTTGAAATGAAACGAATCCTGATATGTTGACCAACTGGGATGGCTTTGATGGTACTATAAGGGTGTCCTGAATCCGCATGCAACAATGAGTTGACAGCGGTCGACTTCCTAAATACATCCGTCTGTAAATGGCGGTTCTCATCAGCCTCAATTTTGATGTCAAGGAAATCAACCGCCGTCTTGCTTATTTGATACATTAATTTGATATTGTATCTATTCTCATTCAATTGCTGCATGAATTTATGCAAAGCATCTTCAGGTCCCTGCCATATGATGAACAAGTCATCAATATAGCGCAGCCAGCACTGCACATGGTCTGTGGCTTGCAGCCCCCCTCCGCCAAAGACCTTGAAACAAGATCTTCCCCATGAGAATCTGGCTGCATTTAATGCAGAGTTGGAGGATGAATTTACAAAATGGGAAAATAATATTTGTGATAATAAAGCAAGGAACTTTCAGCGTGATGTCAGTTATCAACAATTTAACACAATTTATAAATGGAATATGAATTCCATATTCTATATGAATTCTGTTTTGTCCATGATCAGTTTTAGAAAGCGAGCAGAAAAGAAAGCTGAAATAGCAAACAGACATTGTGGGATTTTGGTCAGTAAGGAAGTTAGGTCAGGTCCATAGAAGTAGATCTGCGTGCTGTCGGCGTAGAGATGATACTGTAAACCATGGGAATCTATGAGCTGTCCCAGGCCAAAGGTGTAGATGGAGAAGAGTAGGGGTCCTAGAACTGAGCCTTGGGGAACACCGACATACAGGGGGCGAGGTGAGGAGGTGGTGTGGGAGAGGGACACTCTGAATGTTCGGTCTGTTAGATATGACGAGATCCAGGAAAGGGCCAATTCTGTGATGCCAAAAGATGAGAGAATCTATAGCCGGAGGGTATGGTCGACAGTGTCGAAGGTACAAGACAGGTCCAGGAGAAGGACAGAGTAGTGTCGCTTGCTCTTGGCGGTAAGTAGGTAATTGGTGACTTTAGTTAGGGTAGTTTCAGTTGAGTGATGCAGTCGGAAGCCAGATTGTAAGCGGTCAAAGAGGGAGCAGGAAGAGAGGTGGGAGGACAGTTCAAGATGGACATGCTGTTCCAGTAGTTTTGAGGCATAAGTCGAGAAGAGATATCGGGCAATAGGTTGATACAGAGGATGGTTTGAGGGAGGGCTTTTTGAGGATGGGTGTGATCGAGGCATGCTTGAAGGATGAGGGGAAGACACCATTTGTAAGAGAGAGGTTGAAGAGGTGTGTTAGGGTTTGTATGAAGACTGTGGCGAGATTAGTGATGAGGTGGGATGGGAGTGGGTCAAGCATGCAAGTGGTGAGATGTGATCTTGACAGGAGGCTGGAGAGCTGATCTTCTGTCATGGTGGAGAAGTTGGTTATGGAGGAAAAGGGCTGAGAACCAAAGAGGGGCATTGGGGGCTGTGGGCCAAAGCTTTCTCTTATCGTATCGATCTTCTGCTTAAAGAAGGAGGCAAAGTCTTCGGCAGAAATGAGAGGAGAGGGAGGAGGTGCTGGGGAATGGAGTAGAGAATTGAAAGTGTTGAAAAGCTGTTTAGGGTTGTGAGACAGGGAGGATATGAGAGATGAGAAGTAAGTTTGTTTTGCGTCAGTGAGTGTGGACTTGAAGCTGGCGAGGGACTGCTTGTATGCGATGAAGTGCTCGACAGAGTGGGATCTCTTCCATTTCCGCTCAGCGACCCTGGAAGCCCGTCTCAGTTCTTTGGTCAGGCTGGTCAGCCAGGGCTGCCTGTTGATTGTACAAATTTTACTATGCATGAGGGGGGCGGCCGAATCAAGTGTTACTGTTATTGTGGTGTTATAAAAAGTGGCATTAGCATTTGTGTCATGAAGGGAAGCTATGCCTGTAAGAGGAAGAAAGGACTCAGAGTGATTGTAAATTGAGGTGTTTGAGATTTCTGCGAGGGTGAGTGAGTTTGTGGAGTGAGGGTTGCGCACTAGGAGAGGAGAAGGAAGAGAATGTCAGTAAGGGTACTGTCTCAGTGGCACTTTTGTCGCTACGACGGTACAATCCGTGACGTTCCAGCGATATCCATACGATATCGCTGTGTCTGACACGCAGCAGCGATCAGGGACCCTGCTGAGAATCGTACGTCGTAGCAGATCGTTTGGAACTTTCTTTCGTCGCTGGATCTCCCGCTGTCATCGTTGGATCGGTGTGTGTGACACCGATCCAACGATGTGTTCGCTTGTAACCAGGGTAAATATCGGGTTACTAAGCGCAGGGCCGCGCTTAGTAACCCGATGTTTACCCTGGTTACCATCGTAAAAGTAAAAAAAAAAAAAACAGTACATACTCACATTCCGGTGTCCGTCAGGTCCCTCGCAGTCTGCTTCCCGCTCTGACTGACTGCCGGCCGTAAAGTAAGAGCAGAGCGCGTCACCGCTGTGCTGTGCTTTCACTTTACGGCGGCACTGTCAGAGTGGGAAGCAGACTGCGAGGGACCTGACAGACACCGGAATGTGAGTATGTACTGTTTGTTTTTTTTTACATTTACGACGGTAACCAGGGTAAACATCGGGTTACTAAGCGCGGCCCTGTGCTTAGTAACCCGATGTTTACCCTGGTTACCCGGGGCCTTCGGCATCGTTGGTCGCTGGAGAGCTGTCTGTGTGACAGCTCCCCAGCGACCACACAACGACTTTCCAACGATCACGGCCAGGTCGTATCGCTGGTCGTGATCGTTGGAACGTTGCAGAGTGTGACATTACCCTAAGTTGTAGTCAGACAGGGGGAGGAGTGAGTTAGTGTGATTAGTAAGGGAAATGGAGGCGAGTGAAGATAAGGTCCAGCCTGTTACCATCTTTGGGAGTGGAAGCAGAGAACCATTGAGTGAGGCCAAAGGAGGCAGTGAACCATAAAAGTTTAGAGGCAGCTGAAGTGGAAGTGTCAATGGATATGTTGAAGTCGCCCACGATGATAGTGGGGATGTCAGCAAAGAGGAAATGAAGCAGCCAGGTGGTGAAGTGGTTGAGAAAGATGGAGATGGCTAGTTCTGGGGCGCAGTAGATGACAGCCAGCTGGAGGTTGGTAAGGGGAGTAGATGCAGACGGAGTGCACCTCAAATGAGAGGAGAGTAGCAGAGGGGGTAGTGGAATTGGGGTAAAGGAGCAAGTGTCGGACAAGAGCAAGCCAACTCCTCTACCACGTTTGTTGCTGTGGCGGGGGGTGTGAGAGAGATGGAATCCGCCATAGGAAAGTGCAGCTGGAGAGGCAGAGTCAGAGGGGGTGAGCCTGGTTTCAGTGATGCCAAGGAAGGAGAGTTTGTTGGTGATAAAGAAGTCATGGATAAACGACAGTTTGTTGCAGACAGAGCATGCGTTCCATAGAGCTCCAGGTAAGGGGTCCAGGGGAGTAGGGACTGGATGAATGGGTATGAGGTTATCATCATTGCAAAAAGGTGTAGAGGATCGTGGCAGGTGGTTAGAAATGAGTGTGGGGATGTGTTGAGGAGGGCCAGGATTTGGGGATATGTCGCCAGCTATGAGGAGCAGCAGACAGTGTTAGTAGGTAGGAGCAGGATAGGACATGGTGTGGCCTTGTGTGTCTGGAGAAAAAGGCTTGAATGTGAAGGAACAGTTCAGAGAAGGTGAGATGGCTGGGGAGGATGGAGGGAGAAAGTACTACTTCCTTACTTGGTGGAGGGATTACAGGAGATTGGAAAAAATAGAGTAGTATAAGGGTGAAGGTAAAAAGAAACCGAAACATTGTAGTGGTTTTGATTCCTTTACCTTCCAGTCAATTCCAGTCCAATTCAGTCTAATTCAAAGTAGTGTAATTAGAAATCTGTAATTTGATAGATACATGGATCAGACTAATGTCTATTGGGTAAACTGTTCTGCGCATACCGTATATGTCTTGTTTGAAATTATATGGTGTCATTGAAATCACACTTTGTCATTTCTTTTCTTCTTTTTCAGTTTGTGAATGTGAAGTAAATGTATAATTAGCTTCACCACTTTACCTGGTTTTGCAATGATGTCACTAACCGAGCAATGTAATTACAGTTGTTATGGATGATTTCACAAGATAAGCTAGGTCTCAGAGATCAGGGTGTGGCCTTGTTCTTACAAGTACATATAGTGCCCTTTTTTTTTACTTTGCATTAGTGGCCACTGATTACATTCATGTTTAGGAGACTAATTTCCTAAAATTTAAACTGTAAAAGTATGAAAAGCTTATTTTATACCATCATACAGTACCAAAATATCTGTCATCCTAATAAATAGGCCAAATATTGATACCAGGATTCTCAAACGAGGCGTCATCTTGAGGCTGTGGCTGTACGCACTTCACCAAAAGATACCATCAGGGTGCGGTGATAGAAGCAGAGTGAGTGACCCCAGAGCCACCTCGCTATTTGTCACTGCTCTCAAACAAATCTCCTATCGGGGCAGCACTGGTGTCACTCACCCTGCTTATATCACTGCCCATTGATGACGTCTCCTTTCATAGAAAGACGCTGCAGCCAGCGAGGACAGAAGCAGAGTGCCGGCACCTTCATCACTTTTCCCACAATTTTCATCAGTGCCATGGATTCAGGACATCTTCAGAGGGTGGCGATGAAAGAAACTATGTAAAGTCACCACAGCACTGCCCGTGATAATGTATTCTGATGATGCCTCATTTGAGAATCCTTTCAAGTGAAACGTTTGAGGATGAGAAGTAAAGAAACACATTTACGGACTAGCTGTATAGGTAGAATTATAGGATATTTAATAATAAAGAAAATTACAAAACTGCTTAGGATGTAAATATAGATAAATATAAAGGACATTTTGGGCATTGGACCAACAATTTAAGGCATATACTGTGTACTGTCTATCTGTGATGTTTTTGTTCATCTATTTTGTAATTATCTGGCACTCTTTCTTGCCCCTTCCCACTTTGCCCAGTGTTCAGTTTGCATGATTCCTGAGTAGGAAGAATGTAGTAAACCTCTGTCACACTCCTATGATGGCAAGTTATCTCACTGAGAACAAAAGGACCAGGCAGTTGAAATTCAACTACCAAATGTTTGTTCTCTGAAATCTATTGTTAGTGTCCCAACCATGATAACTGTTGAAATCAGAGGGATAGACTGTTATATCTTGAATATGAATGGATAGTTTTAGAGTTCTGGATCTTCATTTTCAGTGTCCCACCACTGAAGGCTCAGTTTCTGTAATTTTCCCACAGACGTTCCCTCTCTGAGACTCTCTGTTCCCCTTCCCCACATACTGAGAGACGCAAAGTTCAATACACAGATTGTTTGAATGTAGAGTTGAGTTCTTGGTGAGCAGCAGTTAAAAGAAACTTATAAAGTAACATATACAAGAAAGAAGAAAATGTGGCACTCACCAGCTTGTGCTGTGATAAAAAAGTCCTTTATTGCGCCATAGCATGGACTGAGGACATCATAATAACAGCTGCAGGTATATGCGAGGATGCAAGGTGACCGAGGACGACGGCCGTTTCGCGCGGACTGCGCTTTAACAAGTCCAGGTGCACCTGGACCCGTTGAAGCGCAGTCCGCGCGAAACGGCCGTCGTCCTCGGTCACCTTGCACCCTCGCATATACCTGCAGCTGTTATTATGATGTCCTCAGTCCACGCTATGGGGAAATAAAGGACTTTTTTATCGCAGCACAAGCTGGTGAGTGCCACATTTTTTTCTTTCTTTGTATATGTTGCTCTTGGACTGCAAATCAATGTTGAGCACCACAAAGCCAGTGCAAGATACCACCTGATAGTGTACAGGGAACTTTTGCTGCTGCAGCCACAAAAAACTGCAGGTGTAACCTAGTGCCGTTCTACTTTTCTCTATGAAACTTATAAAGTAGCTTGAACTGATTATGGAGACAACATCATAACATAGTGTTTGGGAGAGAATGAGGCAAAGTAAGTTTATACTGTACATTAGAATAATTCATAACTTTGCAAAGAATGATCAGTAATTATATAAAAAGAACTATAAAAAAACACTCACTAAAGTGTACCTGTCACTCTGTTTCAGTTACTATTTGCATTCTGCATAATAAAACAATTTTGTATTATCATATCTTGTAACTTTGTTGTGCTGTTCCTCTGTTATTCGTCTTAGACATTGATGATTAAATTGACAACTGGGTGTTATTAGTTGGGTGTGACTGTGCTCAGTCTGATATTGTCCAATCAGTACTAGCAGTGCCAGACTGTTTCCTTTTGGGAAATGTTAACACCCCATTGTCAATTTATAAATAAATACTCGGGAAAAACAAAGAAGCAACTTACCACATAGTTGCAGGAAAAGCCCCAAGACCTGACAAATCCTCTTGAAGCTCACAATTGTTTTTTTTTTTATTATTTCTATTATGTGTGGTACAGAAAGAAATCTCCATCGATAGGAACTTGTGTAATTCGTGCTTCAACAGTAGTAGTATAATCATTGCATTTACTTGCCTAGTCCCCCACCTTTTAAAAAAATAATACATGTGGGGCAATACATATGCTATGCATTTGCCATTGCATGAAAAGTTTAACCACTCTGCCTTCTCAGATATGTCACTTATGGTCTGTGAGGCGCATAATTTAGTGAAAAAAGATTTGTATTTCATGTTTGTATATTAATATATATATTTTTGACCTTTTTTATATGATCGTATTGACCATATGAGTAGTCCTTCTCCAAAATGTCCTGTCATCTGTCTTTGTCCTCAGGCATCTCAGACTTTTTCCTTCCTAAAATTGGATGTCTGCATCCCAGTCATTGGTTCATCAAAGGAAAGATTAGATACATTTAGTTTGCAGTAATCAAATCCAAAGTTCAAAAGCATCAAGTCTTGTCCTGCTTCTTTTGAGTTTAAAAAGTCTTGAAAATCCAAGGTGAATCGGTTCTCTTTCATGTATAGGACTTGTAAAGTGCATTACCAGCTTTCAACAAATTCATCTGAAAAAAAGACAGAATACATTAATCTGTTTATCCAGAAACAATTGGATGTGGCCGGGGTGATCATATACAGGCTGATGAGTGATATAAATATACTGTATGATTAGATATAATGGGGGCATAAAATTAATTTATTGTATTTTACAACTTGTTTTTATGAAAAGATCAATAATTGTTATGACCCCAATGGCAGAGGGTCTCAGAAATAATTACCAAGTCTGCAAACACAAAAAACCAGCTCATAGGACAGTGGTAACTGGGCTGACCGTATAACTAATCCTAGCACCACAAATAGCAGCAGCCGGGGAACGTGCCTACGTTGGTTCTAGACGTCTCGCGCCAGCCGGAGAACTAACTAACCCTAGAAGGGAAAAGATAGACCTTTCTTGCCTCCAGAGAAAAGACCCCAAAAGTTGGATACAAGCCCCCAACAAATAATAACGGTGAGGTAAGAAGAAAAGACAAACGTAAGAATGAACTAGATATTTAGCAAAGAGAGGCCCACTGACTAATAGCAGAATATAGTAAGATGACTTATACGGTCAGCAAAAACCCTATCAAAATTTCCACGCTGGATATACAAGAACCCCCGAACCGTCTAACGGCCCGGGGGGAGGATACCAGCCCCCTAGAGCTTCCAGCAAAATCAGGAATCACATTTAGTACAAGCTGGACAAATAAATAAGAGCAATGCAAAAAACAAGGAAGCAGGACTTAGCTTAATTTTGCAAGAACCACGACCAGCAGACAGGAGCAAACAGAAAGGAACTGATTACAACGATGCCAGGCACCAGACTGAGAATTCAGGAAGTTTATATAGCAACACCCCTGGACTAACGACCCAGGTGGGTGCCAAACTAGGGAAAGACAATCCCAGAGTCATATCACTAGTGACCACAAGAGGGAGCCAAAAAAGTCTAATTCACAACAGTACCCCCCCTTTAAGGAGGGGTCACCGAACCCTCACCAAGACCACCAGGGCGATCAGGATGAGCAGCGTGAAAGGCACGAACTAAATCGGCCGCATGCACATCAGAGGCAACCACCCAGGAATTATCCTCCTGACCATAGCCCTTCCACTTGACCAGATACTGAAGCCTCCGCCTGGAGAGACGAGAATCCAAGATCTTCTCCACCACGTACTCCAACTCGCCCTCAACTAACACCGGAGCAGGAGGCTCAACAGAAGGAACCACAGGTACAACGTACCGCCGCAACAAAGACCTATGGAACACGTTGTGAATGGCAAACGACACAGGAAGATCCAAGCGAAAGGACACGGGATTAAGGATTTCCAATATCTTGTAAGGACCGATGAAGCGAGGCTTAAATTTAGGAGAGGAGACCTTCATAGGAACAAATCGAGAAGACAGCCATACCAAATCCCCAACACGAAGTCGGGGACCCACACCGCGGCGGCGGTTGGCAAAACGCTGAGCCTTCTCCTGTGACAACTTTAAGTTGTCCACCACATGATTCCAAATCTGCTGCAACCTATCCACCACAGAATCTACCCCAGGACAGTCAGAAGGCTCCACATGTCCCGAGGAAAAACGAGGATGGAAACCAGAGTTGCAGAAAAATGGCGAAACCAAAGTAGCGGAACTAGCCCGATTATTGAGGGCAAACTCAGCCAACGGCAAGAAGGTCACCCAATCATCCTGATCTGCAGAAACAAAACACCTCAAATAAGCCTCCAGAGTCTGATTAGTTCGCTCCGTTTGTCCATTAGTCTGAGGATGAAAGGCAGACGAAAACGACAAATCAATGCCCATCTTAGCACAGAAGGATCGCCAGAACCTGGAAACAAACTGGGATCCTCTGTCAGACACGATATTCTCAGGAATGCTGTGTAAACGAACCACATTCTGAAAGAACAAAGGAACCAGATCGGAAGAGGAAGGCAGCTTAGGCAAAGAAACCAAATGGACCATCTTGGAAAAGCGATCACATACCACCCAGATGACGGACATGCCCTGAGACACCGGAAGATCTGAAATGAAATCCATGGAAATGTGTGTCCAAGGCCTCTTCGGGACAGGCAAGGGCAAGAGCAACCCGCTGGCACGAGAACAGCAAGGCTTAGCTCGAGCACAAGTCCCACAGGACTGCACAAATGACCGCACATCCCGTGACAAAGAAGGCCACCAAAAGGACCTAGCCACCAAATCTCTGGTGCCAAAAATTCCCGGATGCCCTGCCAACACCGAGGAATGAACCTCGGAAATGACTCTGCTGGCCCACTTATCAGGAACAAACAGTCTGTCAGGTGGACAAGAGTCAGGTCTACCAGCCTGAAATCTCTGCAACACACGTCGCAAATCCGGAGAAATGGCTGACAAGATTACTCCCTCTTTAAGAATACCAACAGGTTCTGCGACTCCAGGAGAGTCAGGCACAAAGCTCCTTGAAAGAGCATCAGCCTTCACATTCTTTGAACCTGGTAAATACGAGACCACAAAGTCAAAACGGGAGAAAAACAATGACCAACGGGCCTGTCTAGGATTCAGGCGTTTAGCAGACTCGAGATACATCAGATTTTTGTGATCAGTCAAGACCACCACACGATGCTTAGCACCCTCGAGCTAATGACGCCACTCCTCAAATGCCCACTTCATGGCCAACAACTCCCGATTGCCAACATCATAATTCTGCTCAGCGGGCGAAAACTTCCTAGAGAAAAAAGCACATGGTCTCATTACAGAGCAACCAGGGCCTCTCTGCGACAAAACGGCCCCTGCCCCAATCTCAGAAGCATCCACTTCAACCTGAAAGGGAAGTGAGACATTAGGCTGGCACAAAACAGGCGCCGAAGTAAACCGGCGCTTCAACTCTTGGAAAGCTTCCACGGCTGCAGGAGCCCAGTTAGCAACATCAGAACCTTTCTTGGTCATATCCGTCAAAGGTTTAACAACGCTAGAAAAATTAGCGATAAAACGACGGTAGAAGTTAGCAAAACCCAAGAACTTCTGAAGACTCTTAACTGACGTGGGTTGAGTCCAATCATGAATAGCTCGGACCTTGACTGGGTCCATCTCCACCGCAGAAGGGGAAAAAATAAAACCCAAAAAGGGAACCTTCTGTACTCCAAAGAGACACTTTGAGCCCTTAACAAACAAAGCATTCTCACGCAAAACCTGAAACACCATCCTGACCTGCTCTACATGCGAGTCCCAATCATCAGAAAAAAACAGAATATCATCCAGATAAACAATCATAAATTTATCCAGATACTTCCGGAAAATATCATGCATAAAGGACTGAAACACTGAAGGAGCATTAGAGAGCCCAAAAGGCATCACCAAGTACTCAAAATGACCTTCGGGCGTATTAAATGCAGTTTTCCATTCATCTCCTTGCTTAATGCGCACAAGGTTGTACGCACCACGAAGATCTATCTTGGTGAACCACTTGGCACCTTTAATCCGGACAAACAAGTCCGACAACAGAGGCAAAGGATACTGAAATTTAACAGTGATTTTATTTAGAAGCCGATAGTCAATACAAGGTCTCAAAGATCCGTCCTTCTTGGCCACAAAAAAGAATCCCGCACCAAGAGGGGAAGAGGATGGACTGATATGCCCCTTCTCCAGAGATTCCTTGATATACGAACGCATTGCGGTATGCTCAGGTACAGACAGATTAAATAATCTTCCCTTAGGAAATTTACTACCTGGAATCAAATCTATGGCGCAGTCACAGTCCCTATGAGGAGGCAGAGCACTGGACCTGGACTCGCTGAATACATCCTGATAATCAGACAAATACTCAGGAACTTCCGAAGGAGTAGAGGAAGCAATAGACACCGGGGGGGAATCACCATGAATTCCCTGACAGCCCCAACTTGACACAGACATTGCCTTCCAATCCAAGACTGGATTATGGGTCTGTAACCATGGCAGACCCAAAACGACCAAATCATGCATTTTATGCAGCACAAGAAAACGAATCACCTCCCGATGTTCAGGAGTCATGCACATGGTTACCTGTGTCCAAAACTGCGGTTTATTTTCCGCCAATGGCGTAGCATCAATACCTCTAAGAGGGATAGGATTTACCAACGGCTCAAGAACAAAACCACAGCGCTTGGCAAATGACAGATCCATAAGACTCAGGGCAGCACCTGAATCCACAAACGCCATAACAGGGTAGGAGGACAATGAGCAAATTAAAGTCACAGACAAAATAAATTTAGGTTGCAAATTACCAATGGCGACAGGACTAACAACCCTTGTTAGGCGTTTAGAGCATGCTGATATAACATGTGTAGAATCATCACAGTAAAAACACAACCCATTCTGACGTCTATGATTTTTCCGTTCATTTCTAGTCTGAATTCTACCACATTGCATTAAATCAGGTGTTTGTTCAGACAACACCACCAGAGGATTAGCGGCTTTGCGCTCCCGCAAACGCCGGTCAATTTGAATAGCCAGCGCCATGGAATCATTCAGACTTGTAGGAATGGAGAAACCCACCATCACATTCTTAATGGCTTCTGAAAGGCCATTTCTGAAATTAGCGGCCAGAGCACACTCATTCCACTGAGTAAGCACGGACCATTTCCGAAATTTTTGGCAATACACTTCAGCTTCATCCTGGCCCTGAGAAATAGCCAGCAAGGCTTTTTCTGCCTGAATTTCAAGATTGGGTTCCTCGTAAAGCAATCCGAGCGCCAGAAAAAACGCATCAATATTTGCCAATGCCGGATCTCCTGGCGCTAGCGAGAAAGCCCAATCCTGAGGGTCGCCCCGCAAAAAAGAGATAACAATTTTAACTTGCTGAGCTGAGTCTCCAGATGAATGGGGTCTCAGAGACAGAAACAATTTACAATTATTCCTGAAATTCCTAAACTTAAATCGGTCTCCAGAGAACAGTTCAGGAATAGGTAGGTATTTTAGGTTCAGACATAGGACTACTAGTAACAAAATCTTGTATGCCCTGCACACGAGCAGCAAGCTGATCTACACTTGTAATCAAGGTCTGGACATTCATGTCTGCAGCAAGCACAAGCCACTCAGAGGTAAAGGGGAGGAAGAAAAAAAAAAAAAAAAAACTCAGAATTTCCTTTCTTATTATCCCACTTCTGCAATGCATTAAACATTAAACTTTGGCCTGGCATACTGTTATGACCCCAATGGCAGAGGGTCTCATTTGGCTTTTTTGGACATCTGTATAGAAAGAGATGGTAGTGGGGCAATCGCCACAAAAACTCACAGAAAAGAAACTGCCACGAACTCCCTCTTGCGATGGGAGAGTAATCATCCTGCCCCTTTGAAGAGAGGGATCCCTAAGGGACAGTATTTGAGAATTCGGAGGAATTGTTCTGATGATAGACTGTTTCATGAACAAGCCAGGGACCTGCGAAGCAGGTTCTTAGATAGGGGTTACCCTGAGGGAGTGTTGAAAAAAGCTTACAGAGAGACGTTGACAAGAGAGAGGAAAGATCTATTGATACCTAGACCAGAGACAGAAACTGATACAACTATCCGTTTTATAACTAGATACTGTAATGGAGCAAATGACATTCGAGATATATTTCAAAAGCACTGGCCGGTCCTTTTGATGGACAGAGATATTAGGGGACAGATCACCTCATACCCACAAATCACTTACAGAAAAGGAAGATTTCTGGGTGATAGACTGGTTCACAGCCATTATGATCCAAAAGGTAATCCAGGTCAACGTATGCAACATACAAAAGGTTGCTTCAGGTGTGGTAACTGTAAGGCTTGCTCATCTATAACAACTACAAAAGAATTTACCAGCAATGTAACAGGCACCTCTTACTCCATTCGGCACTTCATTAATTGCCGCACCAAGGGCATAGTCTACAAGGCTAACTGTGAATGTGGCTTGGAGTATGTGGGGAAAACCAAGAGGGAATTTCGAAGGAGAGTGAGGGAGCATCTTGGAGATATTGCAAATAAGAGGGATACCCCAGTTGCAACCCATATGAACACCGTACATCAGGGTGACCCCAAAAAAATCACCTTTGTGGGGATAGATAAAGTTTTGCCACCAGTGAGGGGAGGTGACTGGGATAAACAAATCCTCCAAAAGGAAAGCAGATGGATTTTTAATTTAAAAACGGTTCAACCATTAGGGCTAAATGAGCTACAGCCCTTTAGCTGTTTTCTATAATTTCCACTCTAACTGACCTACTCACTTGTTATCCGCGATATTTCTCTCTTCCCTACACATATTGGTCAGAATTTGGCACTTAGATTAAGCAGGCAGGGATAGCCTCCGTTGAGTGGGGGCGCCATGGCGTAAGGTCTTAGGGTGCCAACCCCCGCGTGAGGTAGGAGTCAAGAGATATTTAATACTCCTTAGACACGATTATTTACCATCCCACTCAAAATACCATGCAAAACTTCTAAACAGCAATTGTTTACATCCCACACTGATCTCATATCAAGCATTTTCTTCCCTATCTGTACCAATACAGGGACAGTAGGGACAGTTAGATAGGGACAGTCTACGTTGAGTGGGGGCGCCATTTGCGCAGGGTCTCTTAGGGTGCCAACCTCCGCGTTAGGTAGGGCACAGCAGTATAGCGGATGTTTTGCAAGGGTATAATAGGGAGCCTTCTTTCATTTCTGCCAACCCATTCGGAGTGCCAGTGGTGTCCTGTATTCATTTTTATATTTATTTCTGTTTTTCATGATTATTTTTATAACCCAGGCATATACATTTTTATGCCATTACTGGTTTGCTTCTTCATGAGTGTCTCTCTCCTCCTTCTCCATCTTATTTTTCCTCTTAAACAGTGATAATGAGATATGTGTCACTATAAGTGTCTTTAAGTATACACCTGGCCGCATTTACTACTGTATGATGTCGATGTAGTGGTGATGGGAACGCTGTACCATATCAATGGGCGGATAGGACAAGACTGAAATTAACTGTCCTTCCTTTATTGTGCCGTGCCAGTTGGTCATGTCTATTATGTATTTCTGGCCATATTTATGATGGCGCAGGCGCAGTCTGTAATAGTTGCCATCATGGCGCTATTTCCATTATACTTAGGTATGGAGCCAAGATAATCACCGAACCGGATGACGTATGGCATGGGAGGGGGGGCGTGATCGCTCCATCTCCATGACACCCAGCGCGGCACAGTCCGTGCACTATCTTCGGCATACCGGAAATACCTAACAAAGCACATGGGGACGCGTCACACACCGGGGGCGGAGTCTCTTTGGCGCGCCTCTGTGCTCAAAGCTTTTAAACCACAGAAGCAGGGAGACCTGTAAAGCGGCAACTTTAGGTCTTTAATACTCCCCTGATGAGTCCGTATGGACGAAACGCGTCGGGAGACGCTGCATAGGAGAGAGGCTGGCTCACCCTTGAGAGACAACGTTACTCTCTTCATCTTTTGGGTGAGATCTATCCGATATATGGATATGTTGCATTTCATATGTATCTGCACATATAGGGCCTGTTGGTAATAGGGTCTTGTGCAAGAATACATGGACCTCACTCTTTTGATTTAAAGGGACGCTCGTGGCATATGCTCACGAGGTAGCATGATCCTAATAATTATTCAACTATAGTGACACATTTTCAGGTCATGATTTGCTTGTAAAAGCCTCTTGTTTTTTGCTGCTATTCATCATTGACAGTGTCATAGACATGATATATGCCTGGAGGGTATTCTATGTAGGCTCCTAAAACAGGGATTGGTATACATACCCTGAGCTAATAAGCATTGTGGTTGTCTTTTATGCATGTTTTCATGTGATGATCTTGGTTTCATACTGGGGCACGTGGAATTTATTGTACCATTTGATCATTTCATGTAGCCAGAATTACGACCTTGTTACACACGTATAATACCTATACAATATCTGTACAACACTAAGGAACAGTGCATTACCATATACAGGGACTGTATTATACCAAATGGGTATTGCTTATGATAATATATCCCCAGCCTGGCATTAGGGCCACTGATATATTGTGACCCCCAGTCACTGTCAATTTTATTGTTTTATTGTTTCTTCTTCCCTTTTTTCTGTTTGGTTTGGTTGCACTAGCACAAGGGTGTTTATCCTATTGTTCTTTGTCTAATTTATATGTATGTACCATTTTATATAGACCAATTAAAGGTTAAGTTTTATCCAATTGCTAATATCAATTATTCCTATTGGATTAAAAAAGTCTAATTCACAACAAATAATGCAGTAATCAGACGCAAGGACTAAGAAATAAACTGTGACATTGAAATGACTTTACAGTCCAAACGCATGTGATATTAGTAGAGTCACCATTGCATGGCCAAAAATGAAGACTTCATACTGTATGAGGTTTCTCAACTGGTACTTGAAAAGATTGTCTGGCCATAAACATTCATGGCTTTATATTTGGGGTAGGTATTCAATGTTTGACCGGTGAGTGGCCCCCTTGATTAAAGAAACACATGGCTCATCCGTATGGGCATCTTTGCGTGGCTGTTGAAATGAGTAGAAGTACCAGGTATAGCCGCTTACCTATATAAACTATTGTACCAATGCAAAAAAGAAAAAAAATGAAAAGGATGAGTTTTGGATCATGGCATGCATAGCAGGATCCCAGAACCCATTTGTGGTTGCTCTTGCAGAGAAATAGTGAGATCTTGGTGGCTCAGTGGTTAGCACTGTTGCTCTGCACCACTGGGGTCCTGGTTTTATATCCCACCAAGAACAACATCTGCAAGGAGTCTGTATGTTCTCTCCATGTTTGTGTGGGTTTACTACAGGTGCTCTGGTTTCCTCCCACACTCCAAAGACATACTGATAGGGAATTTAGGTTTTGAGCCCAAATGAGGGCAGTGATTATAATGTCTGTAAAGTGCTGTGGAAATAATAGTACTATATAAGTGAATAAAATAAATAAATGTTGTTTTTTTGTCATTAATCCAGTGCCGCCACGTACTTCCTTAAGCTGTTCCTGAATGGTTACATCTTTACAGCAGTTACCATTTGGTAACATACAATAGTGCTAGTTTAGTGCATAGAGCAAGGGTGGCCAAGGACAAAGGTTGGGATCCTGCTCTGCGTGTCAGGATCTCACAACCTGGAAGTTCAGGCCCGTTTTTGCTAGAAAGTTGGGCCCTTTCGGGAGACATTAGGGTGGGGTACAGGAAAAGCTATATCCTCACCAGCAGATTCATGCAATGGAACCGACCAGGATGCTCCAGTGCTGGTGGATGGGACCGAGGGATCAGATGGGTGGGAAGGTTGGGAAGGTGCAGAGTGGGAAGGTGCAGAGGGGCCGGGACTGTCGAAGTGTCCCTCGGTGGCAGACTCCTGAGGGATCGCCCCAGAAGGGTTCAACTCAGCTGCAGGCTCCCGAGTGCTCCCGACAGTGCTGTGGAACAAAGAGAAAAAAAATATAATTAATATACTGATATTGCATGGCCCTGGCTGAAACCGCAAAAGAGGGTTAGACATGTAAAACATTGGTTATTAAATGTGGTGGGTAATATTTACCTTCGGGTCACCATCGTTGTCCTGAGGAATGACAGGGCTTGGGCATATTTGTATCTGCTCCTGCGTCCTCCAGAACCACTCGGGGCCCTCATCTCTTTGTTGAACTCCTTTTTAAAGTGATCCCTGATAGACCACCACCGCTTCACAATCCTCTCACCTGTAAATAAAGGAGAAACACAAATTGATTAAGATACAATACTTAGAGTGCATCAACATAACTGAACTGTGTATACTTACGTTCTTGATTCTGGGCCCGAACATCGAGGTCCTCCCAGTTTTCTACTAGCTGTTGGCATACTTGCTCCCAGAGTCGACGGATCACCCATGTTCCACAGCAGCTCCCTGTCTCGGATCAGATCGATGACCTCCTCACCATCATATAAAAAAGGACAAAAAAATAAAATTAGATTCAAAACAACATAAAGAAAATTCCAAAAACAACAAAAAAAAAAATGCTGCTTACACGATGACGGCCGCCACGACTCTCACTCCGACGACCCTGGAAGCCACTCGGAGGACCTCTGGATCGAGCACCAGAATCCGAACTCTAGAATAAAAATAACATAAAAATTATGTGCTTGTAGTTAGCCTTTTTATACGTTGTGTACATTTTGATATCTATAATGATCATTCTGTTTATGTTGTGTGATGTGTCCAATGATCTGTTTCTATGTGTTGTGTGCATTGTTCTTTCTGTAAGGATCTTTTGTTTTTATGTGTTGGGTGTAGTGTGTGGTTTGTGGTTCCGCAATGTATGAAAGAAACATACCAATTGTGATCCCGCTCCAGGTCTTTCTCCACCCCTTCGGTCTTCTTCTGGAAGCACCTCTTCTGCTGCAGCAGCAGCTTCCTACAAAAATGAAAGATGGTGAAATACATTAATATATATAGTCAGAGAGAGAGCTAGACAGAGAGAGCGCGAGAGAGCGCACGCGAGAGAGAAAAATTATATAAAAAACATATATATTTACCTCAGTGCACTGCCGACGAGAGGGAGGGCTCCCAGAAGAAGACATGGCTGATGGCAGGCAGGCTCTGGCAGCCAGGCAGGCTCTAGCGGACAGGCAGGCTCTTGCTGGAAGGCAGGCTAGGCTCTTGCTGGCAGGCAGGCTCTTGCAGGCAGGCTCTTGCTGGCAGGCAGGCTCTTGCAGGAAGGCAGGCTAGGCTCTTGCTGGCAGGCAGGCTCTTGCTGGATGGCAGGCAGGCTTTTGCAGGCAGGCTCTTGCTGGAAGGCAGGCTAGGCTCTTGCTGGCAGGCAGGCTCTAGCTGGCAGACAGGCTCTTGCAGGCAGGCAGGCTCTAGCTGGCAGGCAGGCTCTAGCTGGCAGGCAGGCTCTTGCGGGATGGCAGGCAGGCTCTAGCTGGCAGGCTCTTGCTGGAAGGCAGGCAGGCTCTTGCTGGAAGGCAGGCTAGGCTCTTGCTGGCAGGCAGGCTCTAGCTGGCAGACAGGCTCTTGCAGGCAGGCAGGCTCTAGCTGGCAGGCAGGCTCTTGCGGGATGGCAGGCAGGCTCTAGCTGGCAGGCTCTTGCTGGAAGGCAGGCAGGCTCTTGCTGGAAGGCAGGCTAGGCTCTTGCTGGCAGGCAGGCTCTTGCTGGAAGGCAGGGTGTGGCAGGGTGTTGGCTCTCTTGCAGTATGGCTGGAAATGAGTGAGGGCCTCAATGGCATTTTTTTATATATGTGTCCTGGGGGCAGGCCAATAGGTTCTGAGCATGCTCAGATTAAAAAACCGGATCAGGCCGCCGGATCCGCTTTTTTCCGGATCCGGCGCATTCCGGCGTCCATAGACCTGCATTGTAGCGAAAAGCCAGAAGAGCCGGATCCGGCCCTTCCGGCTTTTTCGCCGCTGACAAAAAAACGTTACTATAGATGTTATTTCCAGATGCCGGAATTGAAATTTTCGCCGCATCTGGAAAAAACGGAAGGAATCCTGGGCCATGCGGCGCAATCCGGCGCTAATACAAGTCAGTGGGAAAACAACGATTCCGGTTTTTATTTTCGCCGGTTCCGGTTTTTCACAAAAGAGCCGTAATCAGCCGGAATGAAAAAACCTGATGTGTGAAAGTAGCCTAAGCTGTTTGGTAAATATCTAATTTGTATAAGAAGCTATGATGGTATTACTTAAAGTAACACTCTAGATTCTTTTTATTTATCCTGTTACCAGTCCAACAACATATACATAATTCAGCTAGTATTCACTTCTTTACGTGTCCCTTCCTATCTGGAAATTCATGATGTCCTTCTCTTCATGATCACATGATTTTATGTTCTGTAAAGTGTCACCACTGAAATTCTCCAGATGGGAGGACAGAAGCTCTATCACTGATAATGATAATGACTGCACAGTGCCTGTCACACAGTTAAAATTTAGGAGATCAGTTCCTTTACTGTAGTCTTACAAGCTATTAGTTTATTTAGGCGAATATAGACAGAAGGAGATTCACAGTGTCAAGTCAGCAAAAAGATGACATTGGCTCTATGTGATTATGTGCTGACGCAACATGATATTTGTAACAGAGCACAGAGGAATACGGTATATGCAGAATGAAAGCTAGGAATCAAGATGGAGGCTTAAGGGAAGAAAACATAAGGACAAACTGCTTGGAAAGACGTATACTATGTGTACTAGAAGTGCACAGTGTGATACACAATTAGGTGTGGGTGCAGTTATAGAAGAAAAAACTGAAAGTGTTCCTTTAAAGTGGGTTCTAGCTTTCTATCCAAAATTTATTGATTTACTAGCTGTACTAATGACCTACCGCTGCCGATGATTGACCAAGTATCGCTGAGCGAATTACTACTTTTATTATTTTAATCTACTTCAAGCCCTTTCATGAATACATTTTAAAGAATAGACCCTTTAATACAGTTTTCTCATCAGTAAGAACCTATGTTTCTGAGTAGGCCTAAAATGCATGTTTATGTTTTGATCTTTGCATATAGATTGGACTGAGCATTAAAGAAGTGCTCTCACCAAACTTTTTATTGCCTAAACCTGTGTAAATATATTTGTAGTCGTCTCCTGAGTCACAGGATGGCTATTCTGAACTCGCTGGATCACACAGGGCTCTAGAGGTGAGTAAAAAGTTACTCTTAAGGTACCGTCACATTAAGCGACGCTGCAGCGATATAGACAACGATGCCGATCGCGGCAGCGTCGCTGTTTCGTCGTTGTGTGGTCGCTGGAGAGCTGTCACACAGACAGCTCTCCAGCGACCAACGATGCCGAAGTCCCCAGGTAACCAGGGTAAACATCGGGTTACTAAGCGCAGGGCCGCGCTTAGTAACCCGATGTTTACCCTGGTTACCAGTGTAAATGTAAAAAAAAAAAAACACTACATACTTACATTCCGGTGTCTGTCGCGTCCCCCGGCGTCCGCTTACCTGCACTGTGTAAGTGCCGGCCCTAAAGCAGAGCGGTGATGTCACCGCTGTGCTCTGCTTTACGGCCGGCCGGCGCTGACACAGTGCAGGGAAGTGGACGCTGGGGGACGCGACAGACACCGGAATGTAAGTATGTAGTGTTTTTTTTTTTTCACATTTACACTGGTGACCAGGGTAAACATCGGGTTACTAAGCGCGGCCCTGCGCTTAGTAACCCGATGTTTACCCTGGTTACCAGTGAAGACATCGCTGAACCCGCGTCACACACGCCGATTCAGCGATATCAGCGGGTGATCCAGCGATGAAATAAGGTGCTGGCCTTCTAGCTCCGACCAACGATGTCACAGCAGGATCCTGATCGCTGCTGCGTGTCAAACACAACGATATCGCTATCCAGGACGCTGCAACGCCACGGATCGTTATCGTTGTTAAGTTGTTCAGTGTGAAGGTACCTTTAGGCTGCCGTCAAACTAGCAGTATTTGGTCCGTATTTTACATCAGTATTTATAAGCCAAAACCAGGAGTGGAACAAATAAAGGAAAAGTATAACAGAAACATATGCATCACTTCTGCATTTATCACCCACTCCTGGTTTTGGCTTACAAATACTGGTGTAAATTACTGACCAAATACTGCTAGTGTGATGGCAGCCTTACAATGTAAGCTTTGCGCTGATGTTTTATAGACTTACATTGTAAAAGTGACTTCAGGCTCACACACAGACCCCAGTGTGATCCATAAAGTCAGGCCATTACGTGACCAAGAAGAGGCCTGGTGCAGTGCTGGAAACTGGAGAAGATGACAACTGGTGAGCATATGACCGCACTTGCACTGCACTACATATACATTTACACAGGTTTAGGCAATAAAACATTTGGTGAGAGGGCTGTTTTAACTTACTGAATGGTATTAAAAGTTTCTTGAAGAATTTGAATTTGTAGAAAATAGACCTGTTCAAGCATCCTCAAGACATATAAAAACTGTTAGTTCAGGTCAGGAGAAAGATTACATTTTTTTTACTATTGCAGTTCATACAAGCAAAGCTCTTTTTGGAGTGTGTAGTGTAGCAGAGCAGTGCTCATAAGTGGTTAAGTGACAGGTATTTGAGTAAAATATTGTGACGCCAATATAAACTGGCCTGAGTTTTTCTAGCTTGAATAGATCTGTTCTGCTGTCTTCAGTAAAGATCTGGAGTTTATTGCAAACTTGTAATGTTTCCTTACAGAGTCCAAAATTCTTATTGAATTTTAAATTTAAAGTTTATGGTCGAGGCAGAGAGGAAATATATTGGTCGCCATGTTACATGTTGAATAGACTAGCCTAATGTAATTTTTCCAGGGAAAAAGGTCACAATGTAGCTTTTCCTACACAGCAAGTTTCCTCCTTGCGTTTAGCCTGTTGCTAGTTACACCTACAGGCCACTTATAAAGCAGCTGGGGACTTGGTAAAACATGGCACAACACTTTTGTATTACCAGTTAAGTTTGTTATACCAAAATAAGAACTTGCAACCTATCCTCAGAATAGGTGATACATTGCCTGCAAGAGGTCTGAAAACTAGAATGCCCAGTGCTCAACTAAAAGTGGGCTGCTCAAGTTCCCTCTAGGATGAATCGATTGAAAGTCTTGCACTGCTTCATTGCCTCATTTTGGGAAACCAAAATACCTTAATCACACTGACCAAAAGATTGCAGCTCTGAGTAATGTCCCAAGACCTCACTCCCCTCTATATGGGCACTTTTTATGTTTTAGGTTACATGCTTATAAATGCTGGAAACAAAAGTAATTAATTTTCTTAAAGGTCTTTTCCATCTAAAACTTCTTCTAAAATCCCATCGCCCAGTTATGTTCATTTAGTTGTATAAAGAACCGGTCTTTGTACATACAGCTCTAACCGCATGAACATGTGAAAGTTGCAGCCAATCACTGTCCACAGTAGTTAAATTAATCACCGCCATGACCAGGGATTGGCTGCAAAAGTAACATGTGCCAGAAGAAGCAGCACAGAGATCAGTGGGGAACAAGGGCAGCATAAGAGGAGTGGCAGGAATTGCTAAAAATGAGTATGTAGCATGTTTTGTTTTTAATCAGAAAACACCATTTAATTTTGAGTTTACAAACAATCCTCAAAATACTTTTACATCCATTTTTTCAAGATGAACTGGTCATACAGTGTAACAGTGGCTGAAGAACAGAATAAAACATGTTTTTTTATGGTTTAAAGATCACTTCTCCGTTGTGGACATTTTAGCAGTCAAAATATTTGGTAGCTAATGCGTGAATTTTCTTTAAGTCCAAGTGGGTTTTATCGGAGAGGTTTTACTGGGGGTGTTTACCTGTTGTCACGGGGAGACTAGGTGGGCAAGAGCTAATAACCCGGGCCCCTGCAATTTCTCTCAGACTAGGGAAATCCTGACTGACCCTTTACCTAGAGTTTACACTGATGGTGTGCATGTCTAGGCCTCGACCCTCGCCCTGTCTCCTGTTTCAACCCTAGGCTGAAAACACCACCCACCACCCAGTGAAAAGATCATACACCAATACCCACAGTTAGAACAGACAAGGATAACGGAAAATATACACCATGCCGCAGTCACTCAGGAATACACTATAAATGCGCAGGGCAAAATAAATACAAATATAGGAAGGAGTAAATAAGACAAAGGGAAATACACCACCAGCAACGATACTCCAACTACTAGCTCACCACTCCAGACCGAGATAACAACGCACAAGACAGAAGCTATAATCGGCGACGCCCAATGTTCAGGAGAACTATTTAAAGGCAATGGGCATGGCCCAGCTTCCAATCCGAGCATCAGGTAAATTAACCCCGGACCAGCTAGATAAAATCTAGCCGACGCCAATGAGCACATAGTGGTCAAAAGCGGAATTACCGCTGTCTGTCGAACGACCTGGTCTGAACAGCGTCCGACATGACACCTGTAAGACGTTGTGCAATCATAAGCAGACAGCTACACACAGTAGAAAGAAGAACATGTTCCCAGCATAGCTCAGAGCAGGCTACTCCTGTGTGAGGCATATAATGAATTTCACATTACAAACCCTTCTATGAGCTCTCCTCCTATCATATCACTGTCACCTCAGCTGTATTCCTACCCCCACACACACACCACACACTGGCTGCCTGGAAAAGTGTCAGCAATCAAACTTATGTCTGTTGTGCTCACAGCAACTTGTAATGGCTCTGGAAAGAGGTCAAACAAGTCGAGCACAGCATACATAACTTACACCCTTTTCTCATCTCCAGACCAGCAGTGTGGGGAGGAGGGGAAGCACAGCAGAGGTGACTGTTTTATGAGAGAAGGAAAGCTGATAGAAAGATTTATAATTTGACGTGGCTAAACTTGGCTGTATTGCGTTCCCCCTTTCCCTCCCACTTGGGCTGCCAGGAGATGAAAGCTCAAAAGTGTCAGTAATCAGTTATGACTATTGTGCTCACATCAACTTGTAATCCCTCTTCAATGAGGTCAGGCTGTCTGTTGTTATATGCCTCACACAGGAGAAAGCCTGTTCTAAGCTATGGTGGGGGAATGTGTTCTTCTTTTCTTCTTTTCCCTTGAGTGTTGCAGCCTGCTTATAATTGTCAATATCATAGGGGGAAAACGTATACGCCCCAGTGAAAATGATCTGACAACGTCCACTTGAACTTAACAAATTAACTCACTACCCATCCAATACTTTTATTTTTAATATCTCTGCAACAGAGAGGTAAAATTAAAAAAAAGTACAGTGGCTTGCAAAAGTATTCACCCCCTTGGCTTTTTACCTATTTTGTTACATTACAACCTGTGTATAAATATTTTTTGTAATCTGATTTGTGTGTGACGCATCAGCACTAAATAGTCTAATACTAAATAAGATGGTGAAGTGATGTGAGAAAAACATAGGCATACATTAAATTGATGCATTCAAATAACCAAAAATTGGCATGTGCATAGGTTTCACTCTCTTTGCTATGAAGGCCCTAAAAACTTACCTTCATAAGACACATACTTAGTGAAAGGAAGTCAACCTACTGTATGTGCAATCTAAGTGTCACATGTCTGTCAGTATATATACACACACCTTTTTTGAAATGCCACATGGGCTGCAACACCATTAAGCAAGAGACTCCACTAACCAAACACCACCATGAAGACCAAAGAGATCTCCGAACATGTTAGGGACAAAGTTGTTAAGAAGTAACAGGTTTAAATCAAGGTTGGGTTATAAAAAAAATCCTAATCTCTGATGATCTCCCGCAGCACCATCAAATCCATTATCATCAACAAACATCACTCATCATCCCAAGAACACCATCTCCACAGTGAAACGTGGTGGCAGTATCATGCTGTGTTGATTTTTTTGGCAGTATGGACAGCGAAAATGGTTCAAGTTGAGAGGAAGAAGGATGATGCGAAATACAGGGATATTCTTGAGCAAAATCTTTTTCAGTTGGTCAGTGATTTGAGACTGGTATAGAGATTCACCTTCCAGCAAGACAATGACCCAAAGCATACTGCTAAAGCACTCGAGTGGTTTGAAGGGAAATGTAAAAATGGTTTGAAGTGTCCTAGTCAAAGACCAGACCTTAATCCAATTGAGAATCTATGGTCCGACTTGGAGATTGCTGTTTACCAGAGGAAACCATCTAACTTTAAAGGTGCTGGATCAGTTTTGCCTTGAGGAATGAGCAAAAATTCCAGTGGCAAGATGTGTAACGTTCAGAGAGATTTATCCAAAGGGACTTGCAGTTGTAATTTCCACAAAAGGTACTGACTTTAGTGGGGTGAATTGTTATGCACACTGAAGTTTTCAATTATTTTATCCTGTTTGCTTCACAAAAAAAAGGAAAACCAAGTGTTCTCTGAGTATCTTGGGCGTGCTCGTAGATTATGTTTGAGTCCCCAAAGCTACATGACTTGCAGCTGCTAGACAGCCTTGAATACACGTGGAGATTCCCTAACAAACATGTAATCCCTGCATGTGTTCAGGTTGTCTAACAGCCGCAAATCATGCAGCTGCGGAGAAAAAAACATAATCTATGTGCACGCCCAAGATACTCGGAGAACACCCGAGCATGCTCGGAAAACTCGAGTAACGAGCACACTCGCTCATCACTAATTCTGATGTTAAGTAGCATCAGGATCTTGTCTGTAGCAAATTCTACAAAGGATGGAAGCAGAGAAAAAGGGAAAGTTGAGTATATTTAAGTCTGGCCTAAAGTCTGTTAAGGGGTAGTTTGGTTTGTAGGGTCAGGTGTGTCGCCCGCCAGGGCCGTGGGGTACTCTGTACCGGGTCCGTTACTTAAAAGGAGGTGTCACGGTGGCGGTGACCCGGTCCGTGGCCCTGGGCGCCCATGTTAAAGGGATAGTCTTTAAAGGGATTTGTAAAATAATATATGTTCGTGACGCCACCTGTGGTATTCGGTCAGGGATGACCAACACTGCTTAAAGGGGTCCTCTGGGGTGATGTTAAGGCAGCCAGATGGTATAACTTCCCACAGGTGCAGTAGGTCCCCAGGGCTCCCGGTGAATAGATGGAGGATGGTGAGTGGTGTAGTAAAGAACTAAGGACACAGTTGTGCAGTCTTTTTACCTGGTTTACTGACGGTAGCAGGTAGCCACAGTCCAGGTTACCAGATCACAGGTACAGGCAGGGTCCGGCCAGCTTGGAAGCGAGTTCAGAGTCCAGCTTTATCGGGTGGAGTTAAAAGCCTTCCTTCTAGCGCTGTGTTGTTATAGTCCCTTACTGCCTATGGATTTGTAGCAAGGTCCTCTCAGTTATCTCTCTCCTTTGTTGAACTGGGACACAAACCTGTATGACAGGTGACTCGAGCCTTTTTACAGGGTCTCTATCACGACCCGGGCTTTATGTGTCACTGTGTCTCCTGGGTGTTAGGGCGAACAGGTAATATATAATACAGCTGTCCTGCCGGTTTCTGCTATGTGCCTTAGAGTCCCACAAAAGCTTCGGTCTTCCGGCTACCGGTGTCTGCGCTCAGTCAGGGATGTAGCCCAGTTGCAGCTATTCTCCCTTGTTGTCACTCTCCTGTGCTTCACTCTCCGGCACTTTAGCTAAAGGCTGTTCTTCCTTCTGTATCTCGCTATTTAGGAGCTACAGCACCTCAGGCTGTATGGCCCCTCACCCATCCTTCTGCCTCAGACTGCTCCAGTCTACTGTCTGGCCCCAACTGTCTAAATCTTCCCAACTGCCTAGAAACAGCCTAGCAACTAACTCCTCCTCCCGGCCAAAGAGAGAGCAGCTCCCCTGAAGTCGGGTGTAGAGCTCCCCCTTCTGGCCTGAAGTCAGAATGGTGTTGTATGTGCTGATTACCTGTTAAATGGATCCTTCCCTGCTTCCAAGCGTGATATCTCTCCCCGTGAGGAAAGCAATGCCACTGTAACAACCGGTTACCTGGGATGTTACACTGGCAAGTTTGAAAATGGTTAACACATCTTTTAACTTTAGTTACAACATGTCACATAGCACATTGCCATTCAGAATCCTATTGGTGTCTGAGACATCTAATGGAAATCCCTGCTTGTCCTCAGGTTTTCTCTGAGTATGTTCTGCTGATTTGCATTCTGAGCAGTAGTTTTGCCTTCAGACAATGTGTGATTGTCTAGTGTAAAAAGAAAAATAAGTATAGAATTCAGTGCATGGTAGAGTATTGCATTGTAGTATCTGAGCTAAGAGAGGGTCACAAGCATGTCTGTCAGAATGTGATTATTAGATGGCTTCCATTCTTTTAACTATTCTTTTCTTCAAAAAAGTGTCAAAAATAACCCTACATGTTATTCCTGTACCTTCATTCTTGGTCAGCATATGAGATAACAAACACTCACTTCAGTAATGTACATGTTGCCAACAAAGCATTGTCTGATCCTCATGCCTAAAAGTATGTTCTCCAAAAACCCAAGAGGCTCAGAATAGGGAAGAGACTTTTAATATTTCAAATCACTTATAAAGGCGAAGTTGCCAACAATAACAGATTCAAGGGAATCCAGGATCATGTTTCAGAACATGGCGCACAACCTCCACTCTAAAAATAGTAGAAATTACAGATCAGTAAAATAAAAATTATATATAAATAGAAATTCCTTTTGACCGCATAATTGCCAGGAACAGCACTGTCACGTTTTGGACGAACGTGTACAGAAGATCAAAACCAGGGCAGTTATGGAGGGCAGGTGACTGCATATCAGCCAAGATGTTACATCGTAGGATTGGATTAGAAACGGTGTTTATTCTCCAAAATATCTATCAACTATGCAGGCGGAAAATACGTATGCAATATTGGATTGCTGCTCTTAAAGCGGATGTGTCACCAGTATAGTTTGTGCTATTCACAGGACCTGGTTCATCAGCCTTACAGGTATATGTAATCTGAGGCTACTGGACAGGAACGCTATAAACCACCTCCTACATGATGGCATACCCAAATTCCTTTTTTGATAAGCTGGCCAACTAATCAAAAGAAGATCCACGAATGCTGTCTGGCAAGTGACAGTTATTAGGGCTCCCCTCTAATGACCACAAATTCCCGACTGTCTCTAGTCACAGCCTTGCCGTGCACCCAAACAGTGGTTTACCCCCACATATGAGGCATCAGCGTACTCAGGAGAAATTGCCCAACAAATTTTAGGATCCATTTTATCCTATTGCTTATGTGAATATGAAAGAATTGAGGCTAAAAGAAATTTTGTGTGAAAAAAAAGTACTTTTTCATTTTTGCGGATCAATTTGTGAAGCACCTGAGGGTTTAAAGTGCTCACTATGCCTCTAGATGAGTTCCTTGGGGGGTCTAGTTTCCAAAATGGGGTCACTTGTGGAGGAGCTCCAATGTTTAGGCACACAGGGGCTTTCCAAACGCGACATGGTGTCCGCTAACGATGGAGATAATTTTTTATTCAAAAAGTCAAATGGCGCTCCTTCCCTTCCGAGCCTTGCCATGTGCCCAAACAGTGGTTTACCCCCACATTTGAGGTATCGGTGTACTCAGGAGAAATTGCCCAACAAATTTTAGGATCCATTTTATCCTGTTGCCCATGTGAAAATGAAAAAATTGAGGCTAAAATAATTTTTTTGTGAAAAAAAAGTACTTTTTCATTTTTACGGATCAATTTGTGAAGCACCTGGGGGTTTAAAGTGCTCACTATGCTTCTAGATAAGTTCCTTGGGGGGGTCTAGTTTCCAAAATGGGGTCACTTGTGGGGGAGCTCCAAAGTTTAGGCACACAGGGGCTCTCCAAACGCGACATGGTGTCCGCTAAAGATTGGAGCCAATTTTTCATTCAAAAAGTCAAATGGCGCTCCTTCCCTTCCGAGCCCTGCCGTGCGCCCAAACAGTGGTTTACCCCCACATATGAGGTATCAGCGTACTCAGGACAAATTGGACAACAACGTCCATGGTCCAGTTTCTCCTGTTACCCTTGGGAAAATAAAAAAATTGTTGCTAAAAGATCATTTTTGTGACTAAAAAGTTAAATGTTCATTTTTTATTTCCATGTTGCTTCTGCTGCTGTGAAACACCTGAAGGGTTAATAAACTTCTTGAATGTGGTTTTGAGCACCTTGAGGGGTGCAGTTTTTAGAATGGTGTCACTTTTGGGTATTTTCAGCCATATAGAACCCTCAAAATGACTTCAAATGTGAGGTGGTCCCTAAAAAAAATGGTTTTGTAAATTTTGTTGTAAAAATGAGAAATCACTGGTCAAATTTTAACCCTTATAACTTCCTAGCAAAAAAAAATTTATTTCCAAAATTGTGCTGATGTAAAGTACACATGTGGGAAATGTTATTTATTAACTATTTTGTGTCACATAACTCTCTGGTTTAACAGAATAAAAATTAAAAATGTGAAAATTGCAAAATTTTCAAAATTTTCGCCAAATTTCCGTTTTTTTCACAAAGAAACTCAGAAATTATCGACCTAAATTTACCACTAACATGAAGCCAAATATGTCACGAAAAAACAATCTCAGAATCGCTAGGATCCGTTGAAGCGTTCCTGAGTTATTACCTCATAAAGGGACACTGGTCAGAATTGCAAAAAACGGCAAGGTCATTAAGGCCAAAATAGGCTGGGTCATGAAGGGGTTAAAGGAAATGGGCATGGCCCAGCTTGCAATCCGAGGATCAGATAAATTAACCCCGGAGCAGCCAGACGAAAACTAGCCGACGCCAATGCGCAAACAGTGGTCAAAAGCGGAATTACCGCTGTCTGTCAGACGACCTGGTCTGAACAGTGTCCGACATGACAATTTTACAATGCAATCTGCATTCATTATTAAAAGGAACCTGACTGCTGACCCATGCTGCCTGATCCAAAGGCATCTTGTATCAGGCACTTGGCTGTATGATCTCAGCCAGTTATGTTTAACAGAAAAACAGACTTAAAAAGCCTTCAAGGACCGAACTGCATGGGAGTCTGTTCAAACAGGTGGGTACCCAGTGGTTTCTCACCTCCCACTGAAAGTGACTAACAGGTCTCTCCCTATGCATGTATGCAGGGTGAGACCCATCATTTAAAGGGAATCTGTCACCCCTTTTTTTCGATTTGAGATAAAAATATGGTTCAATTGTGCATGAGCTCTGCATTACAGCAGTACCTTTCATATCCCCCGATTCCACACCTTTGCTGAGAAAATACCTTTATAATCTCTCCGTTTTCCTATGTAAATTACCCCGGTCCGGTCCAATGGGCGAGGCCTATTTGCCGTAACTCCCCACCCCCTGCCTTGCTCTATGCATTAATTTTTCTTCTTTCCTGCGTTGGCGTTGTTTTCCTGCGCCTGCGCATTGAAGTGGCCTCTCTCTCGTGCGCAGTATGTTTTGCCCAACAGTGGGCAAAGCGTAAAAATCATTATTGCGCATTGCTCCATTTTACATTACGTTCTGTGCCCAGGAAGTCTTGCCATGCAAGGGGGCATAGAACGTAATGAAAAATGTGGGCGCATGAGCAATAGTGATTTTATGCTTTGACCACAGCTGGGCAAAGCATACTGCGCAGGCACTAGTGGCCAATTCAATGCGCACGCGCAGAAACTGTACGGGATCTGTGCTATTCACAAATCTCAATACGTTGAAAATGCTGAGGAGCGGGGGGAGAGACGCGAATATGCCCCGCCCATCTGACCGGATCGTGGTAATTTACATAGGAAAACGGAGAAATTACAAAGGTATTTTCTCAGCAAAGGTTGGGAATCGGGGGTATGAAAGGTACTGCTGTAATGCAGAGCTCAGGCACAATTGAACCATATTTTTATCTCAAATCGAAAAAAAGGGGTGACAGACTCTCTTTAAGGTGATCAGGCAGGTAGAAGCCACCGGGAACCCAATGGTCCAACTAGTAAAGCGTGTGTCTTGGTCCACGGACAGCTCCTAAGGTAAGCTTTCCTCTGAAACGCAACGTTTGAGAGTCAAACTTACATGGCTCAAGTCATGCAGCAAGTGTCAGGTTCCCTTTTAATAGATCTCTTAGACCAACGAAACATGAGAGCTTACTTTGAAAATTCATGTCTGAATGGCAGTATGATCTTGATATTAAGATGAGAATTTGATTCAATTTCGCCTACCCTGTCTAACTAACATTCATAAAGTTTTACACAGTAGATACACCAATCTCAGCAGGTCTATGTAATAATACAACCAGTTTGCATTGTGAAGTCTTGCGACAAATCCACCTTTCGAACTGTAAAGGCTTGTTGATATGTAGTATTTCTGATCCTTTTTTTTTTTATGCGTCTTACAGTAATTGAACAAGATTTCTAAAATCCAATTTGCAGGATTCGTTTTTTCCTTGCGTTTTTATATTATTTATGCATGTTTTAGAACACGCAGCATTTCAAGTCTTTCATCATTTTTACTGCTGTTTTTTGAAGTTGCAGCAAAAATCACTGTAAAAAAAAAAAAGCAACATAAAGGCATCAAATCCACACCAAAAAACTCATAAAAATTGCATAGTTTCCACTGTGGTATTCTTGCCAGAAAAAATGCATCAAATGAGCTTTGTATGAACATGTACTAGTACTGCAGATGTAGTCTAAAAACTAGAAATTTGTGCTTCCTTAATGAAAAAGATTATGCGTGTACATCTCTCCAGTCCCTGCTTGTGCATGTCTTGTATTGTGCCACGTCTTGGTACAAAGTTTCCCATTGATAATAAAAATACGAAACTGCCTCGAAGGTTCCCCCGATATCCCTTGACTGCTATGAACAGTGTGCTGTGTTCAACATGTGTGTGCTGTTTTGCTTTGTACGCCTCATTACATTTTCTCATAAAAGTAATAATCACAGCACTTCCTATTTGAGTGGGCATGTAGTGGGTAATCTGTTGAGGGTTTCTAAAGAAAAAAAATTCTCAAAGTTAGGTCCAAAAAGTTAACACAAAAGTTGTTTTGGTCATGGAACATAGAAGTTAAAATATCATCTTATTAAAATACATTAGTTATTTTAGTTTTCTGTGCACTCACCTTGCCTTGTGTTTAGGAGGAGACCTCCAATGAAAAAGATCTGTGCACACATTTGCCTTTGGAGCTTACAATGTTTATTGCTATTATATATCACATTGTACTAAAGTCTTATAATAAATGTTTTCTCCCAGGGTGTTGGTAAACCAACTCTTCCATTGTTTCTTAGTTATAAGCGCAGCAACTGGAGAAGACAAGGTCTTGGAGCTCCAAGAACAAGAGCACCTGGCACCATGACAAATTCTAAGTGCAACCAAATAATCCAAAATGCGCAATTCTCAGGGTAAACTCGATATCCCTGAACTAGACTGATATCCGGCAGCCCTGGAAGAAGAAAGCCAGAAATGTGGGAAGAATCTGTTAGCTGTTCTTAACTGAAGGGTTATGCTAATGCAGCCACCACTTTGCTCAGTGAAATATCTACATCTTTCCAGATGGCCCGGGACTTAAAATTGAGTCAGAAAATCAATATTTCAAAGCAGAACAGGGATATTCTACTAAGCTGCAACAGAAAAATATGCTAGTAGCCTGTATTAGCAGTCCAGGTCTTCTGTTGTAAAACCAGCAGTCGGTGTCACCTTTTTTATGAGAAATTTTATGGATAGCATTCCTGAAATAGAGAAGAGCTGGGCTCGCCATTCACCGGATGGTGGTGAGTCAGGATAGAGTTGATTATATTGCCTAGGCCTATAGAATACCATCTGATAAAGATTTTGTTTGTCATTTGATGCTGATCTACTCTCTGAATGTACTAAAAATCCACCATAATTTAATTCTGAAATCTTTTGAAGGGCAAATTATTACTAAGAGGGAGAAACAATTTCTATACAATAACCATTTCTAGCATTTTTTTACCACCTACCAAAGGTATATAAAAGTACTCTAACTTCCAGTGTGTCCATCAGGGATATGCTCTTTAACGTGCAATTTGTCCCACTTTTTGGATTTACACTTCCAGAAATATCCTAATTAAATATTACACCCAGCTGATTAACAAACTGGAGTCCCTTTGTTCAGAAATTAGGAGTAATGTATGCTTTCTCAAAGCTCATGCCAGTGCGCCCTACTCAAGCATATCCCATGAGAAAGATCTGTAAGCTATCAAGCTTTACTTACCTAAAGTTCAATTTATTCCAGCACACCAATGCAATTTTTTGCTTGAGGGTAATAAATTTATCCTGTATAACAACATATTTTAATTCAATACTTTACTTTTCAATCAAATTAGAGGCTGTTCCATGGGTAACAGATTTGCACCTTCATATGCAAACCTATATGTGGGGTTATTTGAGGGATACTTAATCTAAAACAACAACCCATATACTCACAATATAATTTTGTATCGTCGCTCCATTGATGATTTATTCTTTTTGTGGAAAGGGAATGAGTCCGAGACTAGGAACTTTATCAGGGGACTCTACAGCAACAGGTTTGGGCTAACTTTCACTTACCATTTTTCTGCAGCTCGAATTAAATTTTTGGAATTAATGATATCTTTTGACACTTTACAGGCACCTATAAACTTATCCTTTCCTTAGGAATGTCGATGTGTATTGATTTTGGGAGTGCACTTTATCATGGCTCAGAATTCTACCAGCACAGACTGTAACACCTTAAAGACCGATCAGTTTTTAATTTTTGCGCTTTCAATTTTTCCATCTCTTCTTCCAAGAGGCATCATTCTTAATTTTCCCACTGACAAAGCCATGTGAGGGCTTGTTTGTGGGACTAATTGTACTTTTGATTGACACCATCAATTTTATCATACAGTTTATTGATAAATGGTTAAAGGTTCCAAGTGGAGTGAAATTGCAGAAAAAAAAACCACGCAATTCCACAATAGTTTTTTTGAGTTATGTTTTTTCGGTGTTCATTCTGCAGTAAAAATTACCTGGAAATATGAGTGTCGAGATCAAGTATGATTATGAAGATACCAATCTTTCATTTTTTTTAAGTGGTGAAAAAAAAATGTAAACATTCATTTTAAAAAAGTTCCTTTAGTCGCCATGTTTTGTGAAGGCTTGTTTTTTTTTTTGCTTGGTGTGCTGCTGCTGTTAGGCATTTTTATTACTGGTATATATCTTTATAATATAATAATATTGTAGGCATTTGCTCTCTTAGTGGAGCGGACTCTGCTTCCAAGCCCCTTCCAACTTCCAAAGTCCCTGACACACTCCATGACTGATATAATTCAACACATACCAAGAGGAGGGAGGGTCCTGCTCCCAAGCTGTGAAACTCAGACTCACATATAACTCAGGCCATGGAGTAATCATGGGTATCCTATTACATAACTAGCATGTCCTGTGTAGTGACCCTATAATAAGGAAATATCTGCCCAATAAACCGCCACCAAAAATCATGGTCATGTGAACAGCCCCATAAACTGTCATAGATACGAGTTCTATCCATGAAAAACATGGATAGCACTTGTACATGACAATATGATGTACGAATGAGCCCTATTCCATGGAACTTACTAGCTTTTAGAAGACTCTGAAAACGTGAAGCGAAAAAGTCAGGAGCTTTGTTCCCTACACTGGTCCTTTCCTGTAAGGACTCGCTGACTCAAGCCATTATTTTATCTTCCGAGAGAATCGGTTTGATTATGGTAATGACACTCCGATCAAACTCTGATCAGAGTTTGAGCCAAATGTCAGTTTATTGTGATCCGAATCTCTCTCATGCTTCCTGTGACCCGCTGCCACTCTCCCTACATCTTCTGAGACCCTCACTCAAGTATATAAACCGAGGGGGAGTGTTTTCAGCACAAAAAAAAGTGCTGAAAAAACTTGACTTATACTCGAGTATATATGGTATTTTGTATCTTCTAGCCATTACCTAGCAGTGCACCTGTCTTCTGTTGTGTTGAGTGCAGTCATGCCACATCACATTTTTTTGTCTTTTCTTTTTTTGCAGTCAGTAATTTTATATTGTGTACTAATATATATGTATTGTTGCCAATGAACTACAAACTTGACACCTGGATTAGTGACACAGTGGATAACACTGATATATTGCAAATATTAGAATTCTGGGTTCAAAACCAGCCAGAAGAATGTTTTTTTTTTTCAAGAAAGGTAGTTTTCATGGGAAAATGGAAAAAATGTATGTTTATTTTAAGGAGTTTTAAAAAATAACTGTAACCATTGTAGAGGTTTTCTCTCTAGGGTAGCCACTTGGAACACAAAGCCACACTTTTTTTTCACAATAGTGTTTATTTCTACTGGTTGTACAGTAACAAAACCATAAACGTAAAGTCCCTAGCCTTGTCCGGGAGTTAACTAAACAATATAGTCCCTCGTTACTCAGATACGGCAGAGCTGTTCCAGTTCGGTTATATAAAAGTGCCCTCATCCATAACAACCAGTGATAGTGGCAGTTTGATGCCCGCGGCCTATGCAGTCTCTTCTCAGAGAGATTCTGGCTTGCCTCCAGCGCCAACACAACCCACACTGCTCAGCTTCCCCCAGCTGACCGACCGGTGAACGCATGGCCCGATTCTAGTCATAGCTATCCAGGTGCACCAGACCTGTAGTGCTACCATTTTACCCATAGCCTACCTGGCTTTGCTTTACCAAATAGAAAGCTATACAGTATATTACTTAAAACATTTAGTGTGCATGCATGCCAATGAGAGTAGCAAAATTATGTTTGGAGGATTCATATTTTCAGATTCTGAATTGACAACCAATGTGGAACAACAATGCAATAATTATTTTCACATGGATCCTACTCAATCCTGATAGAACCTATTATTCTATTATAGGGTCTGTCAGTTCTAGCACTACAATCTTTTATACACCGCTCAACAACTGTGTACTTTGTATAGTGACAGAGAGCTACTAATCACTGAAGGGGGTGTGGTTGGACTATGAAGCACAGGGACAGTAGTCCTGCAGTGATTAATATCCTGTCTATAAAGCACTGATTTTTATTGAAGCTGCAAAGCACAGCCTAGAAAGTGACACATTACTGGAATCCGGGACTCTGCTCAAACATTATGGTGCTTTCAGATTACATAGAAAATACCTGCAGACAGATTCCCTTTAAAAGGTTAAACACTATCTATAAGACACTATAGATTATTTGAGACAGTTCAACGTCCAAGCTTGTTTAACCCCTTAACGACCACCGATCCACCTCTTAATGGCGGCAGTTAAAGGTACTTATTCCTCAGCGCCTCTATTTAACTGCGCTGAGAAATAAAGGTATATTGCTCTCCAGCGTCGGAAAATCTCCAGGGTCTCGGCTAACGGAGGTAGCTGAGACCCCGGAGAACATGATTCGGGTCGGTTTTTACCATCCCCAGTCTTGTGATTGCCATTATACACCAAATAACGGCGATCGCAAAAAAAAATGTCTGATTTCCCATTCATTTCTCTCTCCACTGATATGATCTAGCACATCAGAGGAGAGAGAAATGGGGTCCCCCGAGACCCCCTGGTACCTCGGCCATCAATGCAATGGACCCTCTAGCTCCGTCCCCCTGGCCCTTCACGTCATCTTCCGGCATTCGGCAACAATAGGAAGTTTTTCCTATTGGTTCATTTTGATCACTGTGATAGAACCTATAACAGTGATCAAAATAAAAAAATAGTAAATGAAACCCCCCTTTGTCACCCCCTTAGGTAAAAATATTGAAATTAAAAAAATGTATTTTTGTTTCCATTTTTCTGTTAGGGCCAGGGTTGGGGCTAGGGTTAGGGTTGTGTTAGAGCTAGGTATAGGGTTGGGGCTAGGGTTAGGCTTGGGGCTAGGGTGGGGGTTGAAGCTAGGGATAGGGTTGGGGCTAGGGTTAGAGTTGGGGCTAGGCTTAGGGTGGGTTGTGGTTAGGGTTGTGTTGGGGTTACGGTTTGTTGTGTTCGGGTTAGGGTTGTGGTTAGGGTTGGGATTAGGGTTAGGAGTGTTTTGGGGTTTGGGCTACGGTTAGGGCTGTGTTAGTGTTGGAGTTAAAATTGAGGGTTTCCACTGTTTAGGTACATCAAGGGGTCTCCAAACGCGGCATGGCACCCGCCATTGATTCCAGCCAATTTTGCTTTCAAAAAGTTAAAAGGTGCTCCCTCCCTTCTGAGCCCTGCCATGCACCCAAATAGTGGCTTCTTTAATGTGGTTTTGAGTACCTTTAGGGGGGCAGTTTTTAGAATGGTGTCACTTTTGAGTATTTTCTGTTATATAGACCCCACAAATTCACTTCAATCGTGAGGTGGTCCGTAAAAAAATGGTTTTATAAACTTTGTTGGAAAGGTTAGAAATCGCTGGTCAACTTTTAACCCTTATAACGTCCTAACAAAAAAAAATATGTTTCCAAAATTGTGCTGATGTAAAGTTGACATGTGGGAAATGTTATTTATTAACTGCTTTGTGTGATATTTCTCTCTGATTTAAGGGCACAAAAATTAAAAGTTTGAAAATTGCAAAATTTTCTAAATTTTTGCCAAATTTCCATTTTTTCATAAGTAAATGCAAGTCATATTGTACATTTTTTATCATTAACATGAAGCACAATATGTCCCGAAAACAACAACCTCAGAATCACCAGGATCCATTGAAGCGTTCCAGAGTTATCACCTCATAAAGTGACAGTGGCCAGAATTGTAAAAATTGGCTTGGTCATTAAGGTCAAAATTGGCTCGGTCACTAAGGAGTTAAATTCTAATTCTAGTACAGTGTTTACAAAAAGAAACCGAATAAGGTGACATACAATACATGCAAAAAAGTTCTAAACTTAAAAGCGAGAGATGCAAGAAAATGCACAAACGCTTCTGTAGACGCTCATCTGCAGACAATGGATGCACACTTAGACCAAATATGACCCCAACATGTGAACCTGACCTCAGGTTAGCATCGTCAATAATCAGAACCTCCCACTCCCGTCTCCAAGACTTTACACGTGCTGCGCCGACTCTTTGGAATGCACTACCTAGGTTAATACGATTAATCCCCAATCCCCACAGTTTTAAGCGCGCCCTAAAAACTCATTTGTTCAGATTGACCTACCGCCTCAACGCATTAACCTAACCATCCCTGTGTGGCCCATTAAAAAAAAAACAAACATAATCAGGTTCCTCGCATCATGTTCTCATACACTTCATGCAGTTAATAGCCTCTGTGTCTGTACTGCTACATACTTAGGCAGTTAACTGGTTCATGCAGCTTTACATGAACACCCGAGCCTTACACTATGGCTGGTCCAAATAACTAAAGCAATTGTTACCATCCACCTCTCGTGTCTCCCCTTTTCCTCATAGGTTGTAAGCTTGCGAGCAGGGCCCTCATTCCTCCTGGTATCTATTTTGAACTGTGATTTTTGTTCTGCTGTAATGTCTATTGTCTGTACAAGTCCTGTCTATAATTTGTAAAGCGCTGCGGAATATGTTGGCGCTATATAAATAAAATTATTATTATTATTATTAACCTATTGGTCTTTATCACAGCTTTATTTTTGTACTTTCAGTACTAGGCTCAGATTCCTGAATCCATTTAGCAATGTTTTAGGGAAATGTGTGATGTGGTTTGGTGACTGGACAATGAAGTGAAGCCGAGGAACCATGAATAACACAGGTCAACAAAAAAAAATTTTCTGGTGTCCAAAATATTTTAATGAATTTGGGGTATTTTTGGGGTGCTGATTCTGAATATGCTATCAGTTTTGCCAGATTGGCTCAAGTTTTTGAGATTTTTGGTATCTTATTTATAGCACTTGTTGGTAAATGCGACGCATCATCTCATTAATTTCTTTGGATTAGTACTTGAACTGAGCAGTTCTCAATATAGTTTTGTGTTAATTAGTGTTCTAAAAGTTTGTTCATAGCTTGATTTTTGCACTAACTTTATGTTGTTGTCTGTTTTCCAGTGAAAAGCATGAACTCATCAAGAAGAAGTTGTCTTAACGATCCAGACTCATTCTGTTACATTTGTGATGAATACACACTGCCAAAACATAGAAGAAACATAACAGACTTCGTAAAAAAAGTGTATTTTGCCTATTTTGGGGTTATGCTTGGGGACCAAGACAAGTTTTGGGCACCACACATAGTGTGCAAAGCATGTATCGAATTATTACGAAAATGGAGCAAAGGACAAAGAAAAAGCTTCAAATTTGGTGTTCCAATGGTGTGGAGAGAGCCAAAAAATCATCATGATGACTGTTATTTATGGTAAACACAGGTACAGGCACATCTTCACAATGAGGGACAGGCCTTCTTGCAGATTCCATGTTACTCCCATTTTCGTTTCTTATGCTTATTGAATCCTTGCACTTGCACTGCACAGAAATAACAGTCATCATGATGATTTTTTGGCTCTCTCCACACCATTAGAACACCAAATTTGAAGCTTTTTCTTTGTCCTTTGCTCCATTTTCGTAATAATTCGATACATGCTTTGCACACTATGTGTGGTGCCCAAAACTTGTCTTGGTCCCCAAGCATAACCCCAAAATAGGCAAAGTACACTTTTTTTACGAAGTCTGTTATGTTTCTTCTATGTTTTGGCAGTGTGTATTCACCACAAATGTAACAGAATGAGTCTGGATCGTTAAGACAACTTCTTCTTGATGAGTTCATGCTTTTCACTGGAAAACAGACAACAACATAAAGTTAGTGCAAAAATCAAGCTATGAACAAACTTTTAGAACACTAATTAACACAAAACTATATTGAGAACTGCTCAGTTCAAGTACTAATCCAAAGAAATTAATGAGATGATGCGTCGCATTTACCAACAAGTGCTATAAATAAGATACCAAAAATCTCAAAAACTTGAGCCAATCTGGCAAAACTGATAGCATATTCAGAATCAGCACCCCAAAAATACCCTAAATTCGATGAAATATCTTTGGCACCAAAAATGCTGTTGACCAGTGTAATAAATAGTTCACTAATCATCCCTAAATCCCCACTAATATAGGAGGGAGAGAATATTTTTGGGATAACCAAATGTCGGTATGTTCCTCTTGAAGTCTTCACTAACAAGACTTGAAGTGTTTAAAGCCGTACTCAGATACTGGGAGTCCAATATACCCCCATCATGCAATAAAAGATCTCTGGCCAGATCAGAAATAATTTATCTCTGTACAGATATGTTGTTAGTTGTATATAATGATTTTAGCATTTTTCATTACAACTGGCGTGAAATATTGAGCACTATACAATTTGTATACAGTTAGACTGAGTATAGTTGGTTTTGTGGGATACTGACAAATTCCACGTAAGGTGTTAATTTTTTCTGCCGGTCCCATAAGTGATGATATCCTTTGAGTGGCGATAGTGGTCTGGGGACTTAAACTAGACCAGTCTCTTAATCAATGCCAGTTATATGACCCAGCAAGTTATATAGAAGTGATCTGTTCTGTGGTGATGTTGGTTACAGCCCATGTGTATGACTTTTATATTGTTTTATAATATTCCTTGCCTTTAAAAAAAAAAAACATTTAAGGAGAATTTGTCACCAGGCTTTTATGGCCCATCTGAGAGCAGAAATCCTGCTTCTAATTTGGCGTCTATTACTGGGCTTCTTGCTTTAGTTTTGATAAAACACTACATTATCTGCTTCAGCTCTGCTAGTCCTCTCAACAATAAACCTCCCTCATGTAACTATATATATATATATATATATATATATATATATATATATATATATATATACACTCACTGGCCACTTTATTAGGTACACCTGTCCAACTTCTTGTTAACACTTAATTTCTAATCAGCCAATCACATGGCGGCAACTCCGTGCATTTAGGCATGTAGACATGGTCAAGACAATCTCCTGCAGTTCAAACCGAGCATCAGTATGGGGAAGAAAGGTGATTTGAGTGCCTTTGAACGTGGCATGGTTGTTGGTGCCAGAAGGGCTGGTCTGAGTATTTCAGAAACTGCTGATCTACTGGGATTTTCACGCACAACCATCTCTAGGGTTTACAGAGAATGGTCCGAAAAAGAAAAAAAATCCAGTGAGCGGCAGTTCTGTGGGCGGAAATGCCTTGTTGATGCCAGAGGTCAGAGGAGAATGGGCAGACTGGTTCGAGCTGATAGAAAGGCAACAGTGACTCAAATCGCCACCCGTTACAACCAAGGTAGGCCTAAGAGCATCTCTGAACGCACAGTGCGTCGAACTTTGAGGCAGATGGGCTACAGCAGCAGAAGACCACACCGGGTACCACTCCTTTCAGCTAAGAACAGGAAACTGAGGCTACAATTTGTACAAGCTCATCGAAATTGGACAGTAGAAGATTGGAAAAACGTTGCTTGGTCTGATGAGTCTCGATTTCTGCTGCGACATTCGGATGGTAGGGTCAGAATTTGGCGTAAACAACATGAAAGCATGGATCCATCCTGCCTTGTATGGAGCATCTTTGGGATGTGCAGCCGACAAATCTGCGGCAACTGTGTGATGCCATCATGTCAATATGGACCAAAATCTCTGAGGAATGCTTCCAGCACCTTGTTGAATCTATGCCACGAAGAATTGAGGCAGTTCTGAAGGCAAAAGGGGGTCCAACCCGTTACTAGCATGGTGTACCTAATAAAGTGGCCGGTGAGTGTATATATATATATATAAAATCTGATTATTCCTTCCTTCTGTCATTGATTGACTGCTTTCTGCTTATGCACAGTATAGGCATAGAGCTGTCAATTATTGATGTGGGCGGGGTTACACTTGCTTTTCATTGAATGGACTATGAGATAAAACAATGATCATATCAAAACTACAGCAGGGAGCCCAGTAAGTGACTAAGTTCGGGAATTTGGAAAATGAACCTGTTGACAGTCAATCTCAGTGTGGTATAGCTAAAAGAGTATCTGACTGCCTAGATGATGAGCTAGAGTTGCAGCATAGAACAAATTGCTATGATTTGGGGAATTTAGAAAGTTATTTCAGCGTCTAATCCACCTGTGAGGTCAGGATTAACATTGCTGTGAGAATGTGTTTGCCCACTTTCAGATGTCTCCTATTATTACATATTTGTCACACTCAGTATTTTCTTATCTTTAAACAAAATGTCATATTAGATAAAGGACACATGAGTGAACACACAGGGCACAGATTTTGAATTATTACTGCATGCGATCTCCAGCTTGATTATGGGTAACACTAATATTCCAATCACCCCATTTCACATTCACGGGGGTTCCACCAAATTGGTTGGGGTCCTCATAGGCTGCCTTAGGTTGCAAATATAAAATTTTGACCCCTAACATAAAAAAATGAGATTACTTCACTTATGTTAGTATAATCTTTATTTTACTCACTTATTTAGCGTTTTTAATTCCTCATTGCTTTATACACCATGTTCCAAATTATTATGCAAATGACATTTTTCTCGGATTTTCCAAAATGGTCGTGCAAATGACAGTCAGTCTAATAAAAGTCATCACCCGTTAGATTATACATTGAATTTTGTTGAAGAAACCTCCCCATGATAACAGTATAATCTCCAAAATGAATAAAACCTCAAAATGCACTGTTCCAAATTATTAGGCACAGTAGAATTTCTAAACATTTTGATATGTTTTAAAGAACTGAAAATGCTCATTTGTGGAATTTTCAGCATTAGGAGGTTTCATTCACTGAACAAAAAAGCTATTTAACTCCAGAACATCCTAACAGGCCAGGTTACATGTTAGCATAGGACCCTTTCTTTGATATCACCTTCACAATTCTTGCATCCATTGAACTTGTAAGTTTTTGGAGAGTTTCTGCTTGTATTTCTTTGCATAAAGTCAGAATAGCCTCCCAGAGCTGCTGCTTTGATGTGAACTGCCTCCCACCCTCATAGATCTTTCTTTGATGATACGCCAAAGGTTCTCTGTAGGGTTGAGGTCAGGGGAAGATGGTGGCCACACCATGAGTTTATCTCCTTTTATGCCCAGAGCAGCCAATGACTCCGAGATATTCTTTGCAGCATGAGATGGTGCATTGTCATGCATGAAGATGATTTTGCTCCTGAAGGCACGTTTCTGCTTTTTATACCATGAAAGAAAGTTGTCAGTCAGAAACTCTATATACTTTGCAGAGGTCATTTTCACACCTTCAGGAACCTTAAAGGACCCTACCAGCTATTTCCCCATGATTCCGGCCCAAAACATAACTCCTCCACCTCCTTGCTGATGTCACAGCCTTGTTGGGACATGGTGGCCATCTACCAATCATCCACTACTCCATCCATTTGGTTGCTCGACACTCATCAGTAAACAAGACTGCTTGAAAATTAGTCTTCATGTATGTCTGGGTCTGGATCCGGGTCCATGTATGTCTGGGTCCACTGCAACCGTTTCTGCTTGTGAACACTGTTTAGGGGTGGCCGAATAGTAGGTTTATGCACCGCAGCAAGCCTTTGAAGGATCCTACACCTTGAGGTTCGAGGAACTCCAGAGGCACCAGCAGCAAATAACTGTTGGCTGGTTTGCAATGGTATTTTGGCAGCGACTCTCTTAATCCAATGAATATGTCTGCCAAAAACCATCCTCATTATGCCTTTATCTGCATGAACTCTGTCTGTGCTCTGTTCACAGTATGATGATCACTCTTAAGTTTTCGTGAAATATCTAATGTTTTCATACCTTGTCCAAGGCATTGCACTATTTAACGCTTTTCAGCAACAGAGAGATCCTTTTTATTTCCCATATTGCTTGAAACCTGTGGCCTGCTTAATAATGTGGAACATCATTTTTAAGTTGTTTTCCTTTAATTAGAATCACCTGGAAAACTAATTATCACATGTGTTTAAGATTGATTTCAGTGATCCCTTGAGCCCTGAGACACAATACCATCCACGAGTTTATTTGAAAAACAAAACAATTAAATCTTTATGACACTTAAAAATCCAATTTGCATAATAATTTGGAACACAGTGTAGACTGCCTCCCCTCCTTGTCTCCATTAGGGCTCACAATCTTAATTCCCTATCAGTATATCTTTGGAATATGAGAGGAAACCCACAAAACATGGAAGGAATTGAACCCAGGACCCTAGCGCTGCAAAGTAACAGTGCTAACAACTGAGCAACCATACTGCCCATAGGATGAAGTAGGAGAATGAAATGGGTTGTCCGGACTTAGGCTACAAGTCTGCAGTTACTCTATGTGACTGCAGACTTGCTGGGAGGAGGCGGTCATGTGACCGCTATTATGCGATTTGCATATTTTCAGCCACAATCCAACTGGACTGTGTCCATCCTCACTTAATACACTTGTATTGAGAGAGTTTGCACCGATCTTCGTGGCACGTGACTGTATGTATGCAAATCATATACTTGTAGTCATGCGCCCGGCGCTCCTGGCACAGTGCGCAGAGAGAGACTACAGACTTGTAGCCTAAGGCTACTTTCACACTAGCGTCGGTACGGGGCCGTCGACATGCGTCGGCCCGACGTACCGACGCACGTTGTGAAATAAATGCACAATGGGGGCAGCGGATGCAGTTTTTCAACGCATCCGCTGCCCCATTGTAATGTCTGGGGAGGAGGGGTCGGAGTTTCGGCCGTGCATGCGCGGTCGAAAATGGCGGACGCGACGCACAAAAGAAGTTACATGGAATTTTTTTTGTGCCGACGGTCTGCCAAAACACGACACATCCGCCATACGTCGCAATGCATCGCTAATGCAAGTCTATGGAGAAAAAACGCATCCTGCGGGCAACTTTGCAGGATGCGTTTTTTCTCCAAAACGACGCATTGCGACGTACGTCACACGACGCTAGTGTGAAAGTAGCCTATGACTGGACAACCCCTTTAATATAAAGTGTTGGTAAAACGGTTAAAAGTCTCCTTTCTCGGTTAAGGAGTCAGTCTGTAGTGAATGGCAAAGTCAGAAACAGAGTATTGTGACAGAGCTATGCACATTTATGGGGAGTATCCGCACAGACCTAATGCTGGCTGGAAACAGGGACTGAGGGCCTCTTACTTATTGGTCTCACATCTATCATATTTTTACAACCTGTCTAATTGACAGCTCTTTAAAGTAAAAAGTGAATTCTCATGGGATGACCCGTTTCACATTCACTTTTTTTTTTTTTTAGTGCATATACTGTAGTTAGTCATATGAAAAGCAACTGCCCCTTAGCGTAAATGTGCCCCATTGTGATGTGTAACAGACATGTAATACTAGGCAACATCTGTTGTAAGATATGCATATTACTTATAATTGTATTTTCTTATTCTGCAGCATGGGTATGAGTCATGATGATGACCACCCATCTTGTGCTGGGCGTTCACACATAATGTCCGGAGAGTGGATTAAAGGTCGGAGTCCAAGCGATCTCTCATGGTCAACCTGCAGTCGCGAGGAGCTGGAGAACTTCCTGAAGTGAGTATTGGATACTCTTCTACACATATATCCTTTCTTACCTTTGCTGTTTGCTCGACATATCCTGCTATGTATGGCACAAGATGACCAGATTTTAAAGACAAAAATAAGGTTTTTAAATAATCTGTCACAAGATGCCTATGCTATATGTGTCTCCATGTACAATAACCTTTTTTCTGGTCATGTTTTTTTACCCCTCAAAAAACAGAGATCCATAAAATATAAAAAGCACAATCCTTTATCAAACCATATGTAAAAACATTAAAAAAAACAATGGCACTTAAAGGGGATCTGTCAGTAGTATCTACCCTCATAAGCAATCTATATGGGCATATAGGCCATAGGAAGCTGAATAAAATGACATCTTGATATCTGTGATCTGATGTCATATTCCACATTTTTCCTAAATGTAAATGACCTCTTCCAGCCAATGAGGAGGATGTTCCCTGAAAGATAACTCTGTCTCCAGAGCTTATTTCAAATGAAGGGGGAGTTACCAGTGTGAGACAAGTAACCAACACAGAACAAGAAAAATGAAATTTGTCTTCCTGCAAACACATTTTCTGCAGCTCTTTCAGCTCTGCTGTACTGCAACCTTATTGCAGCCCTGTTTGTCTGTGAGATATAAGCTGAAGCTGAGAGGAATCTGCAGAGCAGATGTGTCCGGTATAATCACACACAGCTCTGCAGTGAGATCAGGAGAGCAGAGAGCGGCCATTACACATCACACTGGTAACTCCCCTTCATGTAAAACAAGCTCTGTGGGCAGAGCTATCTTCCAGGCAGGGTCCTCCCAGAGCCTGGAAGAGGTCATTAATATAAAGTAATAAAAGATGATTTTTCCACAACAAGGCATCTGAAATGAGGCACACACAGGCATCAGTCTCCTCAGCAGTGTATAACCTGTAAGTCCATATTAATAGTATAGGTAGGTCAAATGTGGTGACAGATACCCTTTAAAGGGGTTGTCCACTACTAGGACAACCACTTCCTAAACTAAATGTTTGTCCTCAATAAAATAATAAAGCCTATACTCGCCTCCTTGCAGGCAATAAATGCCTAAAGTCTGGATGTGATGCGGTGGAATGACATGTGATGCCGTTAATCAATCTTCGCTGGCATCACTGTCTCCACCTTTGGACAAACTGAACATGAAGAGGAAGTCCGGGCTGCAGATGACCCCCGCCTTCCTCTTCATGTTCAATTTGTCAGAAGGAGAAGACCGTGATGCCAGCGCTGATTAATTACTCACAGCACCACATCACAGCCCCAAGAGAGAGACCACAATGCAATCATCAATAAATAAATAACCTACCATCATCTCTCAGGCAGAGGTCAAAGGCAGGCCATTTCTGCCTTTATCAAAGACCATTCTTTATTTTAAATTAGGCAGAGAAGGAAAAAAATGGTTGTTCATAGGTCATCATCATTGAAAAAATCCAATTCAGAAGGGTAGAATATTGTGGTTGTGGATGCAGCAGTATGAAATCATATCTTTGAGACGTTGCTGCTGTCTCATCCCTCACCAAGCGCCTTGGATGGACGTAGCCAGTAGCTGTAAAACACCAAGTGGGTGAAGTTGCTGAAGAATTGTTGTTTTCTGAGGTGGGACGGTATAGTCCCAAAACACTTTGCTATATGAAGTAATATTTAAGATGCAACTCAGATATTTAGCAGCTCTTGATTTCTTTTCAGCAGCCTCCTGTATCGGCTAGTCAGTCTTTCTTCCAGACACAGTTGATATCTACTTACTTGCCTTTGAAATAAGGAGAATGACTGAATGAAAAGCTAATAGCTAATCAATGTATGTCAACATTTTGTTAACATATTGACATAAAGACATGAGTATCTGATCCTTGCTTTGCTGGGTAAGGTGAGGGATACAATTCTTTAATACTGGTAGTTTCCACATTGTATTCTGGTCGCATTGTATTGTGCCGAACCTCAGTCATTTGCATTTCTTACAGGTCCAAAGTGAGCTCATGTCTGCTAGTGACAGACCCTCGCAGTCATCATGCCGTCAGGCTTCCCCACAAGCTGCCCGGGATGCATTATAGCGCCAGTGAGCAATGCCAGATCCTGTTTGGCAGCAACGCCACCTTCTGCAAAAACATGGAGGTGAGAGAGTAAAGGAAGGGGCCATGGAACTGTTGTTGTAGTGATGTGCCTTTATACATTGACGTTTCAATGTCACTTGTTTTTTGGTCTTGTGTGCTGGCTCCCATATTTGCTGTCTTGTGCTACTATTATGAGTTGGATTAATGTGTTGAACTAGACATTTAGGAAGAAGTGGAATTGTAATATAAAAAAAACTGATGTGAGTCATCGATATGGCCCTGGTATTTTGTGGTATTCGACTGCATAAAAAGCTATGACTATTCTAAGTGGCACATGGCAGCTGGGTGCCCCATTATAATTTCGAATTGTGGTTCAGACTTTTCCAGTTTTAATGGCTCCCACATTGCTCTTTCCCTTCCCAAGATATATATCTTTCCTGTGTCTTCTTTTCTTAGTAATCCTTTCTTGTTTTCCGTTGTACTTTCCTAATCTCAGCCATTTTGCCTCTTTCCACACAGTTAGGTTCTGCAAGAGACTAGTCTAAAGAATCCGATGTTACAAGTTACCTCCACAACATTCACAGTCTTCTTCATAATCATTGTAAAGATCAAAAAGCAGTACTTTCCTAAACATCAAGAGGTTATCTGGGCTTTCTGTATAATTTGTATGAGTACCTAGCATTCAGAATGCTGACCGTTTGTAATATACTCCCTGTCAGCATTCTGCATGGTGTCCTAGATATCACACTTAGGGCAGAGACAGACTCCCGCATTTCTTGTGCGAAAATCACATCGTAAACCCCATACTGGCTGTTGGCTCTCCTGACCTGAGCTTGACAGCTGCATAGAAATACATCTTACTGTCTTGGTCAGGTCAGGAGAGGTGCCAGGCCAGTGCGTGCAGTGCGATGCGATCCTGGCACGAGTTATACGGCAGTCTGACTCAGCCCTAAGTCTGATGAGCAGCTCTCTCCTGATTCTGGAGGAGCTGCTCACTCATCGACTAGAGTTTTACTGTCTGCCAGAGACTGGTCATAACAGCCCCCAGTCTATACTAGACCCCCCCCTCCTGTTCCAGACTCCTGTGTTGCACACAGTGCAGGGCAGCTGGAGAAGGATTCAGCTGATTGGATGAACCAGAAAGGAAAAGGCTTCTACATAGACAAGTATAATGTGCAATGTCCATCCATGCATCCCTCCATCTCTCCCTCCCTCCCTTTATCCATCCATCCATCCCTCATCCATCTATAAATCCCTCCTATATGTAAATACACATCACCATGGCATATGTAATGGATGTGGTGGAAACACTATGCTGTTTTCCGAGGAGAGCATGGAGGGGCGTGACTAGGTGAACATCTGACTTTGCACTTGAGCCCTTGATGGTGAAGTTAGGCTTGGCTCCCCATGAACATCAGGTGGTTCTCCAGGACAGACCATGGACGCATGGCAGGTGACCCCCAAGGGAGCAGGTAGGCACTGCCAGGAGCAGACTGGTGCTGCTCATGTAAAGACTGGCACAACAGGTGCAGGCTGGTCCGGCGGATATACAGACTGGCATGGCTGGTGTAAGCGAGTCCGACTGATATACAGATTGGCACGGCAGGTGCAGGCGGGTCTGGCTGATATACAGACTGGCACGGCAAGTGCAGGCGAGTCCGGATGATATACAGACTGGCACGGCAGGTGATGGCGGATCTAGCTGATATACAGACTGGCACGGCAGGTGCAGGCGGGTCCTGCTGATATACAGACTGGCATGGCAGGTTGTGGTGGGTCCAGCTGTAAGACAGACTGACAAGGCAAGTACTGGCAAGGAGGTTAGGGATAGACAAACACTAGCGGGTACTAGCAGACTAAGAACTAGCAAGCGTGTTTGGGAACAGACTGACAAAATTACACAGGCACCTCCATGAAGATGAAGCTGCCTTATATAAAAAGTGTCTCCCAGCCATTGGCTAGGGACACTTTAGGATGGCTCACGCGACCCCTTTAAGGAGGGAGCGCGCACACACCCACCCTAGGCACGGTGCCCAGCGATCTGTGTTTCTTGCGTGTACCCTGTGCAGCAGCAGAAAAGGAAGGAGGAGGGAGAGCTGGATGGGAGCTGCGAAGCTGAGTAAGTCTGCGTCCCTCCCGGGGAAGAGGGGCAGGGTGCAGAGATGCCGGCGATACAGTATATATGTAGATGCGCATCACTATAGACTCTTCACCTCACAGTACTCTTATGTCAGGGGTAATGTGGAGACATGTGGAGCTCTATCACCACTGTGGATGTGGTGTGGAGTGCAGTGATTGCGCTGCTTTCCATAAAAGAGGACACAGGGTCCCTGCTCTTATTTACAGTACTGGAATGCTGATGGCGGTCAGCGCAGGGGCAGATACTGACAGCCAATGAGTGTGCAGAGGGCGGTGCTGGACACTGAGGCCGGGCGGTGCCAGTTCTGGCTGTGAGGTTAGATAATAAAGCAGCGGGGGCTGTCAAGTTTGGTAGAGCCATGGGCAAACATGTTGTTAAATGTTATGTTGTAATGTTGCATATCACAATACAGCACAGAGTAGCTTAAAAAAATTGCATTTCGGACTCAGACAACCTACCGTAATTAATGTAGTTGTCCCATGTGGGACATTTATTGCACATCGACCAGATATGCTATAAGTGGCCAAGCTGTCATCAGCAGAGCGGTGGCCCTGCATGTGGAACTCTCTCAATTTATTTCTAAGGGAGCTCCGAATATTGCCAAGTGAACGTGAGGGGCAACTTTCAGAGTGGTAAATGAAGAGAAATGAGTGTGCATGGCTACCTTCATTCTTGACACGACACTTATTGGCCATTTATGATATATCCTGTCTGTTGATGTGCCATAAATGTCTCAGTAAGGACAGAGTCTTTAGGCACTTCAGTAAATCTGTTGTGGAAAGTGATTTGAGCATTTGCCATATTATTCAGTAGTATGAATACACCTCATGTGCCACATCTGAGAAGAATATCCATCCATACTGATATTGAGCAAATCCACTTTAAATGTTTTGATTACCATTTTTATTATTGTTGCACAAATCATATCAGCAAAAGGGTTTAAGGTTCTTTGTGAATCATTCTGAGAGAAATAGAACCTAATAAATCCTACAACAAACTGGAGTATAAACAACCCATCGGTATAACATAAGTAATGAATTTTATTATAAATAGAACAATACAATTAGGTACACACTACAGGGACAAGGTATACGCAGAGCTAATGTACAAAGGACGTACAACACTGAAAGTCACACCATGGGTATATAAGGCTGGCAGAAAAAACATAACATAACAGCTCCAAATACATATCAGGAGTGATTTGGTATATACTATAAAGTGCATAGTGCTTAATAGAGCAGTACTCATGTATGATATAGCTGCTCACCTAACCAAAATACTGAGCTGCAGACCCTCTACTCATGCCTGTCTTACCCATACATTGGTGCCAGTGTCCGTCCAGCAGCCCCGACGCGCGTGCGTCGTCAACTGAGCACTGGGAGGGTCGGCGGATATGATCAACGCATCCCCACGATGGCGGCACGCATGCGCCGGTAATTAACGCGAATGGCTACAGCTGTTTTCTGCCCTTTAAAGTGTGCCCAGATAATACACACAAACACGCCCCCCGAGGAAGCCGAACGCGAAACGCGCGTCGGGGCTGCTGGACGGACACTGGCACCAATGTATGGGTAAGACAGGCATGAGTAGAGGGTCTGCAGCTCAGTATTTTGGTTAGGTGAGCAGCTATATCATACATGAGTACTGCTCTATTAAGCACTATGCACTTTATAGTATATACCAAATCACTCCTGATATGTATTTGGAGCTGTTATGTTATGTTTTTTCTGCCAGCCTTATATACCCATGGTGTGACTTTCAGTGTTGTACGTCCTTTGTGCATTAGTTCTGCGTATACCTTGTCCCTGTAGTGTGTACCTAATTGTATTGTTCTATTTATAATAAAATTCATTACTTATGTTATACCGATGGGTTTTTTATACTCCAGTTTGTTGTAGGATTTATTTAATATTGGAGTTTTGTCCCTGTAACCTATGTCCATATTGAGGGTATATCCCTGTGTGAGGTTCTATTCTGATATGCATCAGTGGTATCTGTATTGAGAAATAGAACCTAGTAGCAAGTGATTGGCTCCAAATGAGATGGTCTTCTACTGGAAGATTCAAGGGAACCTGACGGCTAATACATGCTGCCTGATCCACCGGCACCATGTATCAGACACTGACGGCACGATTGCAGCCACATATGTTTAACTCTGGAATGCTATGGCATTTCAGAGAAAAGCATAGTTTAAAAGCCGCCGAGTCAAAGCGGACAGGAACTGCCAGTCAGGGGTGTGGGCCGGGTTATACAAAGGAACTGCCAGTCAGATGTGTGGGCCGGGTTATACACAGGAAGCTGTTAGTCAGGAGTGTGGCCAGGGTTATACACAGGAAGCTGCCAGGCAGGGGTGTGGGCTGAGTTTTACACAGGAAACTGCTAGTTAGAGTTGTGGGCCGGATTATACACAGGAAGCTGCCAGTCAAGGGTGTGAGCGGGGGTTATACATAGGAAGCTGCCAGTCGGGTATGGGTGGGGTTATACACAGGAGCTGCCAGTCAGGGGTGTGGGAGGGGATATACACAGGAGCTGCCAGTCAGGGGTGTGGGAGGGGATATACACAGGAGCTGCCAGTCAGGGGTGTGGGCAGGGTTATACACAGGAACTGCCAGTCAGGGGTGTGGGAGGGGATATACACAGGAGCTGCCAGTCAGGGGTGGGGGAGGGGTTATACACAGGAGCAGCCAGTCAGGGGTGTGGGCAGGGGTTATACACCAGGAACTGCCAGTCAGGGGTGGGGGAGGGGTTATACACAGGAGCAGCCAGTCAGGGGTGTGGGCAGGGGTTATACACCAGGAACTGCCAGTCAGGGGTGTGGGCCGGGTTGTACACAGGAACTGCCGCTCAGGGGTGTGGGCCGGGTTATACACAGGAAGCTGCCAGTTAGGGGTGTGGGCCGGGTTATACACAGGAACCTGCCAGTCATGTGTAGGCCGGGTTATACACAGGAACTGCCAGTCAGGGGTGTAGGCAGGGGTTATACACCAGGAACTGCCAGTCAGGGGTGTGGGCCGGGTTATACACAGGAACTGCCGCTCGGGTGTGGGCCGGGTTATACACAGGAGCTGGCAGTCAGGGGTGTGGGCCAGGTTATACACAGGAGCTGCCAGTCAGGGGTGGGGGAGGGGTTATACACAGGAGCAGCCAGTCAGGGGTGTGGGCAGGGGTTATACACGAGGAACTGCCACTCAGGAGTGTGGGCCGGGTTATACACAGGAACTGCCGCTCAGGGGTGTGGGCCGGGTTATACACAGGAACTGCCAGTCAGGGGTGTGGGCAGGGGTTATACACCAGGAAGCTGCCAGTCAGGGGTGTGGGTGGGGTTATACACAGGAGCTGCCAGTCAGGGGTGTGGGTGGGGTTATACACAGGAGCTGCCAGTTAGGGGTGTGGGAGGGGTTATACACAGGAGCTCGCCAGTCAGGGGTGTGGGCAGGGGTTATACTCAAGAACTGCCAGTCAGGGGTGTGGGCCGGGTTATACACAGGAACTGCCGCTCAGGTGTGGGCCGGGTTATACACAGGAACTGCCAATCAGGGGTGTGGCAGGGGTTATACACCAGGAACTGCCAGTCAGGGGTGTTGGCCGGGTTATACACAGGAACTACCAGTCAGGGGTGTGGGCCGGGTTGTACACAGGAAGCTACCATTCAGGGGTGTGGGTGGAGTTATACACAGGAGCTGCCAGTCAGGGGTGTGGGTGGGGTTATACACAGGAGCTGCCAGTCAGGGGTGTGGGCCGGGTTATACACAGGAAGCTGCCAGTCAGGGGTGTGGGTGGAGTTATACACAGGAGCTGCCAGTCAGGGGTGTGGGCGGGGTTATACATAGGAGCTGCCAGTCAGGGGTGTGGGTGGGGTTATACACAGGAGCTGCCAGTCAGGGGTGTGGGCCGGGTTATACACAGGAACTGCCAGTCAGGGGTGTGGGAGGGGTTATACACAGGAGCTGCCAGTCAGGGGTGGGGGAGGGGTTACACACAGGAGCAGCCAGTCAGGGGTGTGGGTGGGGTTATACACAGTAACTGCCAGTCAGGGGTGTGGGTGGGGTTATACACCGGAAGCTGCCAGTCAGGGTTTTGGGAGGGGTTATACACAGGAGCAGCCAGTCAGGGGTGGGGGCGGGGGTTACGCACTGGAAGCTGCCAGTCAGGGGTGGGGGCCGGGTTATACACAGGAAGCTGCCAGTCAGGAGTGGAGGTGGGGGTTACGCACAGGAATCTGCCAGTCAGGGGTGGGGGCAGGGTTATGCACAGGAAGCTGCCAGTCAGGGGTGTGGGAGGGGGTATACACAGGGAGCTGCCAGTCAGGGGTGGGGGCAGGGTTATACACAGGAAGCTGCCAGTCAGGGGTGTGGGAGGGGGTATACACAGGGAGCTGCCAGTCAGGGGTGTGGGCCGGGTTATACACAGGAAGCTGCCAGTCAGGGGTGTGGGAGGGGGTATACACAGGGAGCTGCCAGTCAGGGGTGGGGGCAGGGTTATACACAGGAAGCTGCCAGTCAGGGGTGTGGGCAGGGTTATACACGGCCCAGAAGTCTTATCTCTAGTACAACTACATCAGAAAAGCAAGGAATCTTTCAAAACTACATCAAGCATTCAGTGACACATCCCTGGAATCGGGTTTCTTGTCGTTTATTAGGCTGCTCTTAGATTATATGGCAAAAACCTGCTGTCAGATTCCCTTTACGTGCCATTTGTGTTAAGGGCCCGTTTTTGTGTCTGGATGTCCGCAAGAGATCCCTTAGGTACTCTGCTAGGAGAGTCCAATCCTGAAGACAATCCAGAGTGCTGGTAATTTTCACTCCACACCAATGATGTCGCTGGGGTTATTTTTTGGATGTTTTCATTCTGGTGACGCAAACTGTTCTTTCCATCCATTGTTGCCAACTCCAGTCTCTAATATTATTATATCAATGCAAGTTTCATATTTTCAGACAAGGTTTGACATTGCTGTGCCTTTTTGCACCTGTCTTTCTTTTAATTTATATTTATGTACATAATGCTATTATGTACGCCCCTGCATAGTCTAAGGCCATAGACAGGCTGTGCACAATGTTCTCTGATCCTTCGTGGTGAGCCTGCTGCAGATCTTAGATACAGGGCTTGTTATTCTGAAATCACTTCCAGCAATGTGCTTTGCATTTACCCTCCCACGTCACAAGCTGATGTGCCATGGAATTCTGCGATTTCTTAATTAAAGAGACTGGAATGACAGCTGCAGTAATGCTCTTATGTGCATTCAAAGGAGAGTTTTTGTCTGCCTAGTTGTGTCTGTATCTTATGTTTATGTTTTCCTTGTCTTGTATCTTTATTAATATCTACTGGCAGAATGCTAAAAAAAAATCAAACCTCTCCAGATGTGTAAAAGAGTAAGGACACGTCAAGTAAAGTTTTCTTTTTTTAATTCACACAATTTATTTAACTATATGGTGATGTACAGTAATTGAACAAGAAACACTATTTTTAGCAATAATTTAGTAAATCTAAACGTCTGTAACAATGTGCTGTGGACAGACAAGGCAAATTTGGAGTTGTATGAGATGTTTGGTGAAAGCTTAACTGCTCCCCATTGAAATTTCAACATCAATAAGGAAATGTCATGAAATTATAGAAATCACGGGTTGGATAGACTTGTTAGTGATATGCAAATGATGAAAAAATGGAAACAAAATTTTCAAAAAATTTTAATTTACTAAGCAGGGAGTATAAGCGCAACGTGCTGAAATACACACCCTTACACGCCTTCGCTGCTATCAATGATGTTATTTATGGTTGTCTGAGTAATGTTCTGCCACGCTGAATGCTCTTGGTCATCAAGATCCGCTGCTGTTTGGAATTGCCAACCAATGAACTCACAGATGCGCTGACTAGGAGACAAATCCAGAGATACTGCAGTCCATCGTAGCACGTTTAGGCCACGCAGGATACGCACACTAAACAACATCAGAGCACTGACATGTGATGAGCACAGCAGAGTTAAGTGTGATTAACAGCTTTCAGCTCATCATCATCACTTTCCCCATTGATGATGATTGCAATTCCCTATCAGTATATCTTTGGAGGGTGGAAGCAAACTGGAATACTTAGAGGAAAACTACGCAAACACGGGAGAGCATACAATCTACTGGCAGATGTTGCCCTTGGTGGGATTTCAACCCAGGACCAGCAGATATCTGGCAGCCAATGCTCAATTTGTAGGGTCAACACTTTAGAACCTCCCCTTCCAACATGTCCTCCTTGTCCAAAGACATGTTTACTTGTTCTAGACGAGCATTAAAGGGGGCATGTTACTACAACTGTGACCACAGAACACGATCTACAATTCTACTGTGGACCTACCATCAGATTTATGAATATTGAAGTAAATTTTACATTTTACAATTTGATTTCAGCATCTGATGTGTGCTGGTCTGTGGTGTCTGGTGGAAGGAGATGCTTCTTGCAAAACCAAACTGGACCCACCACTGGATGGCACCGAATGTGGTGCAGATAAGGTGAGCATGTGCGGTATGTTGTAGAAACATTTGCAAAGTATGAATAAAATGTAATGTATTAGAAAATATGGAAACTCTTTACATTAAGCTTTTTTATGTTGTCATCATATTGAGGTTCTGTTTAGGCTGTTGCTTGTTTAGGCTATTGTACTGGTAATACAGCAGTCTCCAGCTGGTTTCTTGGATATCCAAAATCCAGACTCTGGGTTTATAAGGTCTATTCTTTACTGTTCTATAGGACAACAGATCTGGTGTTGGTTTACATTAGAATCAGTGTTACTATGGCAGAGGCGATTATTCTGAAGAGTAGGCGTAAAGTAATGCAGAACAGAAACTAGGTCAAACGCTCATGGACTTCTCATCTTGTGAAACTCATAAATGCACCTACAGAGCTGTCATACAGGGTTGCATCTATATTCTATTTTGTATGCAAGTACGGATAGTCCAGTCAGTGTTTGGAGTTTGTATTACAGTGGTGCAGAGCTGGGGAGTGTGTGAGCAAGACCCCGATCCCTCATCATGTGGATGGAGACTGGAGTGCATGGAGCCCGTGGAGCATGTGCAGCCGCACGTGTGGAACTGGAGCAAGATTCCGACAGAGAAAATGTGACAACCCACCGTGAGTGTCTAGTGTGCTCTAGAGCTCTCACTCTGTTTTTTTTTTTAAATATCTTTTTCTAATTTTTTTTCGTAGTTGTGCTTCTTCTTTACTTTTTTTTTGTTTATTTCTTTTGTAGAAGTTTTGTTTCTTGATAGTATGTCCATTTGTCCAACTCTCTTATCTTTCCCATGCTTTAGGCATCTGTTGTTTATGCAGATGTCCTCCGTTACCCTGTGATGCCTGAATAGGATCTGGTAGCTCCCATTACATGACTGTTCTAGTAAAGAGTCATATTTTCGAGAATATTTTGCTGTAGATCTGCATAGAGGCATAATCTGTTGAGGTACATCGGGTGCTCATAACGACTGCCAATCGATGATATAAAAAATTGATCAGTTCTTTTTTTAAAAACCCTTTCACATATGACAACACAAGCTTTATGGGATAAAACTGAAGAATTCATTGAGTGTCTGCAGTGAATTCTTCATCATTTTAGGACTAGAGTAATAGACCCCATCTCACTTGCACCTCACTTTATATCATCAAACGCAATCCAGTGTAACGAGATACAAATTGTATTGGGACAGAATGAATGTTAATACGATTGTTCTGTGGTTGGCAGCAGATTATTGACCTGTTTAAGAACCATTTGTCCTACTCCAAATTTTGTTAAATTGTCAACTTGGTGTTTCTGTGGTGCTTACCTACTTAGTACAATGCGTGCAGAATTATTAGGCAAGTTGTATTTTGATCACATGATACTTTTTATACATGTTGTCTACTCCAAGCTGTTCAGGCTTGAGCCAACTACCAATTAAGTAAATCAGGTGATGTGCATCTCTGTAATGAGTAGGGGTGTTGTCTAATGACATCAAAACCCTATATAAGGTGTGCTTAATTATTAGGCAACTTCCTTTCCTTTGGCAAAATGGGTCAGAAGAGAGATTTGACGGGCTCTGAAAAGTCCAAAATTGTGAGATGTCTTGCAGAGGGATGCAGCAGTCTTGAAATTGCCCAACTTTTGAAGCGTGATCACCGAACAATCAAGCGTTTCATGGCAAATAACCAACAGGGTCGCAAGAAGCGTGTTGGGCAAAAAAGGCGCAAAATAACTGCCCATGAATTGAGGAAAATCAAGCGTGAAGCTGCCAAGATGCCATTTGCCACCAGTTGTGCCATATTTCAGAGCTGCAACATTACTGGAGTGACAAAAAGCACAAGGTGTGCGATACTCAGGGACATGGCCATGGTAAGGAAGGCTGAAAAACGACCACCTTTGAACAAGAAACATAAAATATTTCTTGGCCCAGTCTTGACTTTTTATCTTAAGACTGACTTTTCAAAGGTTTTATGGACTGATGAAATAAGAGTGACTCTTGATGGGCCAGAGGCTGGATCAGTAAAGGGCAGAGAGCTCCACTCCGACTCAGACACCAGCAAGGTGGAGGTGGGGTACTGGTATGGGCTGGTATCATCAAAGATGAACTTGTGGGACCTTTTCGGGTTGAGGATGGAGTGAAGCTCAACTCCCAGACCTACTGCCAGTTTCTGGAAGACAACTTCTTCAAGCAGTGGTACAGGAAGAAGTCGGTATCGTTCAATAAAAACATGATTTTCATGCAGGACAATGCTCCATCAGATGCCTCCAACTACTCCACAGTGTGGCTGGCCAGTAAAGGTCTCAAAGAAGAAAAAATAATGACATGCCCCCCTTGTTCACCTGATCTGAACCCCATAGAGAACCTGTGGTCCCTCATAAAATGTGAGATCTACAGGGAGGGAAAACAGTACACCTCTCGGAACAGTGCCTGGGAGGCTGTGCTGGTTGCTGCATGCAATGTTGATCATAAACAGATCAAGCAACTGACAGAATGTATGGATGGAAGGCTGTTAGTGTCATCATAAAGAAAGGTGGCTATATTTGTCACTTTGGGGTTTTGTTTTTGCATTTAAATGTTTATTTCTAAATTTTGTGCAGTTATATTGGTTTACCTGGTGAAAATAAACAAGTGAGATGGGGATATATTTGGTTTTTTATTAAGTTGCCTAATAATTCTGTACGGTAATAGTTACCTGCACAAACAGATATCCTCCTAAGATAGCAAAATCTAAAAATAACCCACTACATCTTCCAAAAATATTAAGCTTTGAAATTTACGAGTCTTTTGGGTTGATTGAGAACATAGTTGTTGATCAATAATAAAAATAATCCTCTAAAATACAACTTGCCTAATAATTCTGCACGCAGTGTATGTACCTGCACAGTCTAGTAATACTGATTAGACTTCATCAGATTCAACAAGGAAAATAGTAACATTCAGTTGGCAATCAAATATTATATTTGCAGGAGGAATAACTGAGAAATAACATCACGCAGAGTTCTGGGAAACATTCTAAAATTATTTAATGAGAAATGCAAGTATTTAGTAACAAAGACAAGCCAGGAGAGCAATCAGACCAAGTAAAAATGTAAACTAATATAAATGGTAAAGTAAAATATAGTATGTTAAAGGGGTTGTGCACTGCTATGACAACCCCTTCTAAATCTTAGTGTTGGTCAGAGATGCTGGGAAAAGGGGCAATATCCCAAAAGGTTCCCAGACTATTAATAACAGCTCACAGCTGTTTGCTTAGCTTTTCCTAGTGAATTTACAGAGAGCCTCAGAAAAAAAATGTCGTAGGGTCCCGCTATAAATTCAAACCAGCAAAGGCTAAACAGACAGGTGTGGGTTGATATTAATAGCCCATGAAGGAGCCATGGATATTGACAAACATCAGGCCTCAGCCGCCCCAGAAATAAAGCATCCATAAGATGCGCCAAATCTGGAGCTTAGCCTCACTCTTCCCACTTGCCGTGTCGGGGTGGCAAGTATGGTAATAAAGTTGGGGTTGATGTCACCTTTGTATTGTCAGGTGACATCAAGCCCAAGGGTTAGTAATGGAAAGGCATCTATAAGAAGTCCCCATTACTAACCCCATAGTAAGTATTGAAATAAACACGCAGCAAGAATAAAATCCTTTATTTCAAGTAAAACTCAACACCCTGTTTTACACATTTATTTAAAAGTAAAAAACAGTTATACTCCCATTTTACACGTAATCCATTGAAGTCAATATCCTCTGTGAAAAAAAATTGAAAGAATAAACAACCATATCCCTCACCTGTCCAAAGAAAAGATAATCAAAACTCTCCCACACCGTAATCCATGTCTGCAACATCTGATTTTCAAAATGAACGGTGCTATGATGCGACCACTCGTGCTGAAAACCAGGACACAATGAGATGCTGCGAGCGCAGCTTCTTTGACGAGCGGTGACGTCATAGAGGTTACCGCAGGTCACTGAAGCTGTGTTCCCACGGGAATCTCTGGGAATGATGTTATCTAACAATACAAAGGTGACATCATCCCCAACCCTACTACCCCACTTGCCACCGCAACAGCAGCCGGGCGCCTGGAATCAGCGCTAACTGTACCACTTCTTCACAGGCGCTGGTACATGTCACTCTGATGACACACACAGATGTCATCCATGTTCAAGTGTGTGGCACGCATTTTGTCCGTGCTGCTGATAAAAAATAAAAAATTGACGTGTGTGGGTTTTTCATACAGACACACGTTCTATGTGAAAATCTGACATTTGTGCACCACCATTAAATACAATAGGTGTATATGTGTCTGTATTTGTGTCCCTTAAATAACTGACTTTATACGGACACAAACAATACATATAATATAGAGCCAGGGAAAATAATCAAATGTGTAACATGTAATCCCTTTAAAAGTCAAAAACTTTAATTTTTTGGTTTAAAAATACCTTTCCCAGTGCAGACAATACCAAATAACAAAATATAATAGAGGTCTTAACAATAACCTAGCAATTCCCTATACTTATCTGCTGTCCCTTCCTGGCAGTGGAGGTTGGCACCCTATTAGACGGTTGTTTGGCGCCCCCACTCCTCGGTGGCTGTCCCTGACTAGCCCTGATAAATCCTATTTTGCTATAGGTGGGAAAACAATAAGCAATATAAAGAAATGAAGGGATAGTGCTTATTAATTAAAGGAAGTAGATCATTGTAGAAATTAGACACCCTCATCAACAGAGCACTAGTCTCTCAAAAATAAACATATCCTGTGATGCCCATACCCACTGGATTTATATTATGGTCTCTTCACAGCTCAAGAGGACTTGTACACCAAGTGAGAGGGATCATATAGCCAATCAATAGCCAATTAAACAGCCTGGTTCAGCCAAAAATTAACTGTCCACCATAGTTCACATAGGGACACATAAATATACAATTAATGGACATTGATAGGAAATTTGAAAAGAACATAGCTGGGTGTTATCCCAAACTTAGCTTCCAGCCTCGACGTGTTTCCCCGTCATACGGTTCATCAGGAGGCACAATATGGAACCAGCTTCTCCATCGATACGAGGTGTCACAATAAGGAGACAGTGGTCTACTTCCTTTAATTAATAAGCACTATCCCTTCATTTCTTTATGGAGCGCCCCCAGACGCAGGGCCGCGGGGTACTCGGTACCGGGCTTCTCTGTCTCAGTTCTGGGGTTGTCACGGTGGCCAGACCCGGTCCGTGACCCTGCTAAGGGGCGTCCAATAAAAGATGTGATGGTGGTGCGTGGTGCAGGTCGCGATAAATATAACGAGGACGCAGGGTTGCAGTCTCTTTACCTCTTTACTGAAGGCTTCAAGGTCCTCAATCCAGAGTACGGTTAACAGGGCTGTCTGAGACCGGCCGGTCCGATGGAACCTCCAGAGTTCCCTTTGCAGGTGGAAATCTGTGCCTACCTCCTAGCGCCTGTGTGTTGTAGTCCTTCCCTGCTGAGCACCATGGGATAGTCCTCACAACTGTTGTGTCTGTTTCTGATGTTCTTTCTCACAACTTACGTCTATTCTGATGTTCTCCGTCCCCCAGATGATATGGATAGGACGCACCCGTATGACGGGTAGGCCTGGAGTTCTTCCGGGACCCTAGTGACGCCCCTCTCCCACAGTTGCCCCCTATGTCTGCTTAGTTAATTATAGGTTGGCTGTCTCACCTAAATCACCTGTCCTGCCGTTGGTTTGAAGTAATGCTGGGAGCTTAATACTTCCTCGGCGTTCCGTCCACCGGCTACGCGCCTCAATAGGATGTTGCCTCGATCTTACAGCATGACTCCTACTGGTGTTTTCTCCTTTTTGCTTTGATCTAGTTTCTCACTCTCCACAATAAACCTCGCTTCTTGTCCTTTCTTGAGATACCGCCGCGATGTAGTGCAGGCGCGGTTCCTTAACGTTCTTTCCTGTTCGCTAGGCCTCTGTCAGGATCCCACCCCTGACAGGGACCCCCCTGAATCTTCCCCTGCAACACCCTCTGCCACAGGATGTTGCCTGGTTCCAACCCAGTCAGCTTCTCTCTAACTTTCTATCTAACCCCCAGTTTTACCAGATTGTGAGGAGTGGCCTAATACATAGCGCCCTTAGCTCCCCCTGGAGGCCAGACTATGAAGTGTATTGGTGTCTGTGATACCTGGTCAGGTGAACTCCTTCAGTGCCATCAGATGTACCATCACTCCCCTTAGCGGCGGAGCATCAGTACTGCAATGACCAGGACTCTGGGGCGCTGCACTCCCCCCCGGTTAAATCCAGTACTCCCGGACTGGGAAGAAAACAACAATACATATCAGCAAAGGACATACAAATTTTGAAATGCAATAAACAAGTAATACGTGGAAATAACAGTGCTTCCCTTTATGGGAGGTGAGGACTCTTAAACGTTACAAACATGGTTAAATATCTTAAATAACACACTATAAATAACTTCTTCTACCCAACCGGGTATTCTACTGAGTGCAAATGCTGAACAATAATTTAACTTTGCCTCTAAGGACGTGTAAGCTGAATCCACTAAAGGCCTGTGATAAAACTCCTAAAATATAAATTAATTTTTCTTCATTTTTCTCTTCTAAGTGCAATATTTTCTTTTTATTCTCTGATTTGTCTTATGCAGGACCGCCTGTCTATCTGCCCAGGCCTACTGCCTCTTTCTTAGTACAGGATCACTGAGCCATCTCTTTATGGCTCCTAGGAGGACTCACCCACTAACCCCTACGGGTTCACTTTCCTGTCCTCATTCTCTAGCACATTATTAAACATTTTCTATAATTAACTAACTGGCTACATATAACTTTCCTATGTAAAACATTATTTCTATTTACTCTTCTTTAAGGCAACGTTATATATTGAATGCAACTAGTAAACATTTCCTTTAAGAGGGAACCAAGTCTCTTTAAGGTAGTGCAACTACTCATGTTGCAAGTCCGTGTAAGGCAGGAACTCCGATGCTGTTTCCAGGAACAGTTTCTTCGCAAAGAGTTCTCTTTCTTGTAAAACCAGTAGAGGGCACCCTTAAAGGGCACCTGTCACCCCGTTTTTTCCGTATGAGATAAAAATACTGTTAAATAGGGCGTGAGCTGTGCATTACAACAGTGTATTTTGTGGACCCCGATTCCCCACCTATGCTGCCAAAATACGTTACCAAAGTAGCCGTTTTCGCCTGTCAATCAGGCTGGTCTGGTCAAAAGGGCGTGGTGTCTTTCCCCAGATCTTGTTTAGTTTTCCGTTGGTGGCGTAGTGGTTTGCGCATGCCCAAGGTCCCGAATCCACTGCACAGGGGAGTTAAAAGAGCGCGATGTGCACTATTTCATTGGTGATCGATGGGGGCAGCCATCTTCCTTTGGCCGCGCGTGCGCAGAACCGGCGCTCTGCTGGCCGTGGCTTTAGGAAAATGGCCGCGGGATGCCGCGCGTGCGCAGTTGGAGATCGCGGCGGCCATTTTCCTGAAGCAGAGTTCTGCTAATGGGGCAAGGTCGGCGAGCTTACCGGCCGGTGCAACGTCCTTCCAGCGCGGCTGGCTCCGCTGGTGGTGACATCGGTGGAGACGTCGTCAGTAACCCGAGCAGCAGCGGTGCAGGGACCAAGGTCAGGGGATCCTCCGCCGGCATTTCCTGGGATGCAGTCTTGGCTTCCACCCGCAGCTTTAGAAGTTGTTCAATTAGGTCCTCCATCTCGAGTTGCAAGAGACCCACATCGGCTGTGGAGACGGGGCCGCTACGCTCTTCCCGGTAGTTAGGGGAGTTCTCCACTTCGACCCCACATTCTGGGTCTGAGCGATCAGCCATCTCATCCTCCACGTGGGTCACTTCTTGGTCTCTTTCCCGCTCTCTCCTTTGTGGGCGGTTTCGTTTCCTCTGCCTCCGCCCACCATTGAGAATCAGGAGGCGGATCTCGGCTGCTGACGGACACGTCCTCACAGTGCAATAATATTTAGACTGGGCGGTCATTGTCTTTCGCGCTCTTCAGCTTGTCTACGCCCACTTCCTCGCCCTTCTTCTTCTGCGCTCCCCTTAGCGCTGCAATGGCGGTGGTTTTGGCGGGAACTTCTGGCGCCAAGTGGCAATACACAGTCTTTGCAATGAGTCACAGTCCAAGCACAATAAATCACAGTTCCAAGGCACACATGACCTGATTCTTTAGGCTTAAGTAGATCCTGTTCGTGACGCCAAGTTTGGAGCGCCCCCAGATGCAGGGCCGTGGGGTACTCGGTACCGGGCTTCTCTGTCTCAGTTCTGGGGTTGTCACGGTGGCTAGACCCGGTCCGTGACCCTGCTAAGGGGCGTCCAATAAAAGATGTGATGGTGGTGCGTGGTGCAGGTCGCAATGAATAACGAGGACGCAGGGTTGCTGTCTCTTTACCTCTTTACTGAAGGCTTCAAGGTCCTCAATCCAGAGTACGGTTAACAGGGCTGTCTGAGACCGGCCGGTCCGATGGCACCTCCAGTTCCCTTTGCAGGTGGAAATCTGTGCCTACCTCCTAGCGCCTGTGTGTTGTAGTCCTTCCCTGCTGAGCACCATGGGATAGTCCTCACAACTGTGAGCACCCGTATGACGGGTAGGCCTGGAGTTCTTCCGGGACCCTAGTGACGCCCCTCTCCCACAGTTGCCCCCTATGTCTGCTTAGGTGATTTAGGTGAGACAGCCAACCTATAATTAACTGTCCTGCCGTTGGTTTGAAGTAATGCTTGGAGCTTAATACTTCCTCGGCGTTCTGGCCACCGGCTACGCGCCTCAATAGGATGTTGCCTCGATCTTACAGCATGACTCCTACTGGTGTTTTCTCCTTTTTGCTTTGATCTCGTTTCTCACTCTCCACAATAAACCTCGCTTCTTGTTCTTTCTTGAGATACCGCCGCGATGTAGTGCAGGCGCGGTTCCTTAACGTTCTTTCCTGTTCGCTAGGCCTCTGTCAGGATCCCACCCCTGACAGGGACCCCCTTGAATCTTCCCCTGCAACACCCTCTGCCACAGGATGTTGCCTGGTTCCAACCCAGTCAGCTTCTGTTCTAACTTTCTATCTAACCCCCAGTTTTACCAGATTGTGAGGAGTGGCCTAATACATAGCGCCCTTAGCTCCCCCTGGAGGCCAGACTATGAAGTGTATTGGTGTCTGTGATACCTGGTCAGGTGAACTCCTTCAGTGCCATCAGACGTACCATCACTCCCCTTAGCGGCGGAGCATCAGTACTGCAACGACCAGGACTCTGGGGCGCTGCACTTATATTGCTTATTGTTTTCCCACCTATAGCAAAATAGGATTTATCAGGGCTAATCGGGGACAGCCGCCGCGGAGTGGGGGCGCCAAATAACCGTATCTAATAGGGGTCTAACTTCCACTGCCAGGAAGGGACAGCAGATAAGTAATAATAATAATAATAATTTTATTTATATAGCGCCAACATATTCCGCAGCGCTTTACAACTTATAGAGGGGACTTATACAGACAATAGACATTACAGCATAACAGAAATCACAGTTCAAAACAGATACCAGTAGGAATGAGGGCCCTGCTCACAAGCTTACAATCTATGAGGAAAAGGGGAGACACGAGAGGTGGATGGTAACAATTGCTTTAGTTGTTTGGACCAGCCATAGTGTAAGGCTCGGGTGTTCATGTAAAGCTGCATGAACCAGTTAACTGCCTAAGTATGTAACAGTACAGACACAGAGGCTATTAACTGCATAAAGTGTATGAGAACATGATGGAGGAACGTGATTATGTTGTTGTTTTTTTATTAATAGGCCACACAGGGATAGTTAGGTTAATGCGTTGAGGCGGTAGGCCAATCTGAACAAATGAGTTTTTAGGGCACGCTTAAAACTGTGGGGATTGGGGATTAATTGTATTAACCTAGGTAGTGCATTCCAAAGAATCGGCGCCGCACGTGTAAAGTCTTGGAGACGGGAGTGGGAGGTTCTGATTATTGAGGATGCTAACCTGAGGTCATTAGCAGAGCGGAGGGCACGGGTAGGTTGGTAGACTGAGACCAGAGAGGAGATGTAGGGTGGTGCTGAGCCATGGAGTGCTTTGTGGATGAGGGTAGTAGTTTTGTACTGGATTCTGGATTGGATGGGTAGCCAGTGTAATGACTGGCACAAGGGAAGTATAGGGAATTGCTAGGTTATTGTTAAGACCTTTATTATATTTTGTTATTTGGTATTGTCTGCACTGAGAAAGGTATTTTTAAACCAAAAAATAAAAGTTTTTGACTTTTAAAGGGATTACATGTTACACATTTATACGGACAGAAAAAACGGACGTGTAAATGAGGCCTAAGAGTTTGACATATGAAGGTTTTTTTTTAAAGTCTGTAAAAGAAGAGATAATAATGTTCAACCAAAGAGACAAAACACAAAGAATAAAATTTTTGAGAAAATTGTGTTTAATTGGGATAACACATTTGAACAATGGAATTGTACAAATCAGAGACTTGGTGTAAGGGCTCATTCAGACTTCAGTGATTTCTTGCATACACAAAAAAAGTCCTTGTTTCATCATTTCCTTTAAATCAGAGTTTCATCAGAGTTTGGTCAGGGTGTTAGTTTTTACCATCAGAGTTTGGTCACAGTTTCCTCCATTTTTACTTGGGTGGAAAAAAATGATGAAGGTTTCTCATCTTTCTCATATCAAACAGTCCGTCAAAAATAGACCGTACATGGATGGCATCTAAGCGCTGTCTAATTTTTTTCACTGAGCCATAGAGTTACATTGTTGAGCTTGATATGAGAATTTCAAAAATCCACAGACATGTGAACAGCCCCACAGACTATCATAGGTATGATGAGTTCCATCTGTGAAAAATACGGGTAGTACTTGTATGAGATCAACTGAGGTCAGAATGAGTCCTAACTTATAGAGAAATAGAATATATTGGGAAAGGATGAGAGGGACCTCCTGCATACTGACAATCACTGGCACATAGGTTATCCAGAATCTCACACTCAATCAAAAAACACTTATGCCCCTTTAAAAATACTGGATGATTTATGGTTCACCATAATTCAATTTAATTTAGCCTTGAGTCACTGGAGATGAACTGTACAAGTTTTCCATGTCTTCGCAACAGAAATGCTCTCTGCCAGGAACAAGTATTCTAGAATGTTTGGGCACGTTCAGTATTGGAGCACCGAGAGCAGCTTGATCAGGCGCCATCTCCAAATTGATCATTGTGACGGAATAAATTAGACCTTACACACTGCGCCAAAGAAGCTTAAATGTGTAACATTCCCACCAAATATGCAAATAAGATTCTTCCCCTCTGCATTGCCAAAACCAGGCTGAGGGCTCCTGCTAAAATATTTTTATTTTATGAAGTCATATATTACTATATACCAATTATATTTTTATAGTTCGCTTCCACTAATGCTGTAATGGAGAATTTGACAACCGCAAAGCTACACTGTGCCCTACCATTTCTTAAAGCACCACTCCAGCTGTTTTTTTATTCCAGCACTGGAGTGGTATCACTAATATCTGTTCCCTGACCTCAGTATTATACTTACCACCTGCCATGAAATACTGAATGTGTGACTACCGCTCTGGACAAACCTACTGCACCGCCATAGTTCTGCCACCTATGGCAAAAGGAACGATCTGAACTCCTACAATTCATAGCTGTCTTCATTTTCTTTTCCTAGCTGGCTGACTGTCTTGTCTCCTTTAATATCAATGGAGCCCTCCAACACTTCATGACTTTGCCATTATTTTGTACATTTTTTGTCTTTATTGATTGTCCAAAATAACCAGGTTATCGTTTTGGTCTCTCTTGGTTCCTTTTTCTGCATTATCTTGAGATCACCACTTCATCTTATTCTCATTCACTATTCATATTTGACAACATATAAAACAATTTCTGCATTACAGTAAAGTCCTTTTTATGGTCCATTTTACTTGGACCTTCCTTCGATTTTCACACCTCACCTCCAAAAATAGAAGATTTTGTATCACCATGTTTTTGAGTCCTGCCATACAGTTTTCATGTCTGTCGCAGCCTCCTGTTCTGCTGTGAAATGTTTTTTGAGAAAATATCTTACATGATGATTTATGTGAGAAGACTGCTTGGCGCTGACAATAGAGGTACTCCGCTGAGTGTTGAAGAGGTGCCACCAGCTTTGAGGATGCTTGGTGAGGGCAGAACAAATGCTTTCTTCATTCTAGAAATAATCGAATTTTCTCGTGTTTAGAGAAAATAAAACATTATTGCTGGCAGCCTCACCCTAATAGTTGTATGAGCCAAGCCTGAAAGAGGGAAATGAGGAGGTGCCAGTGACCCTTCCAAGTGCACAGAGACTATATCTTGTAATTGAGGTGTGCCTGCAGCACAAATCACATGCATGCTGAACCGTGTAGTGCTCCCAGCCAAGCCGCACAAGGTCATGTCCAGCTCTGGAGATTTCTTCTGGAAGTGAAGTCTGTATTTCTTTATCATGTAACTATTTCTGAAGACAATTTCTGTATTGCGGACGCTGCAGTATCGTGTACTGCCTCTGCAGCCGACACAGTGATGTCAGGTTCAGTCTCACAGCAGGATGTCAAAAACAATTTCTGGAGCTTTCTTTACTAGAGGACCAGATGTCCCCAAATTTTCTAGGTCACAAGCTACATTTACAAATGGAAGTTACACTAGTAAAAGAAAAAATCAGAAGTATTGAAAGAATCAAGTGGTATGACTCTTACCTTAGTGTGTACAACAGGTGATATGGTTTTGCCTCTTTTATCAAGTTTTACTTTTGTTATGTCTTCCGTGGCGCTACTCATGTGCAGTAGTATAAAAGTTAAAGGGAATCTGTCACCAGTCTTTTTCCACCTAATTTGAGAGCAGCATAATGTAGAGGCAGGGACCCCGATTCCAGCGATGTGTCCCTTACTGGGCTGCTTGCTGTAGTCTTAATAACGTCACTGGTTTATCAGCCGGAGATTATAACTAGATGACTAGTAAACCTCGTGCTATGTAGTCTTCCATATTCATGAGCTCTTTGTAACCCTGCCCCCACAACTTATTAGCATCTTTCTGCCTATGCACAGTATACACAGGAATGTGCCAATCAATGATATGGGCGGGGTTATACACAGTTCAGCATTCAGAACATTTGGTACAGCTGAGGCAGATGAAACATAAATTTTATCAAAACTGCAGAAAGCAGCCCAATAAGTGACTCATTACTGGAATCAGGGTCTCTGTTTCTACATCATGCTGCTCTCATGTTAGGTAGCAAAATCCTGTTGACAGATTTCCTTTAAAGTGTTCTGTGTGGTTAACAGTTAGTAGCAGTACTATATATGTATATTCAGACTTTTGCATTTTCAATGTTAAAAGTGAAAACGTAATGGCTTTACTGTATGGGCATAGTGTCTGGCTGTTACTCTCACTCATATACATACTTCATGTACTTTTAGGATGATCCATGTACGTTGATATCTAGGTATGTATCTGAATGCGTATAGTCTGTGCTACAAGTTACAGGGTTGTTCCCATTTTCCTAAATGGGTAATATTGCAGAGTGTTTGTGCAAGCATGCAACTTTGCAATTTACTTGATATTAAAATTCCTCTCCGTTGAATGGAGTCATTTTTTTATTTTTATTGTTTATAACGAATTGCCTTTTTTATCAGCCACCACACTCTAGCAGCTTTGGCCAGACTTGCGCCGCGCTTACAAGCTTTTGTCAAAAGAGCTTGTAAGAGCTACTGTGAAGCTTGCCAGGTTCAATCGAATTCCGATCCCGGCAATGTTCACCAGGCCACTGCACTCCTCCGATGCTCCAGAGACAAAGCTGCCTCATATACCAACATCAGAGTAGTTTGGGCTAACCGCACAACCATACCACTGGTGCAAACTGTCAATCAAGCAGAAGCAAGCTGGAGACTGGTGCACTCCTGTATAGATATCATGGGTTAAACCCTTTAATGCTTATGTAGGGAAATATACCCTGCTGATTTATGTGTGCCCACTTTCATCACTGCAGAATAAATTCTTATCTGCCCTATATAAATAATATAAAACACTGATGATGCCAGTCACTACCGGTAATGCCAGTCACTACTGATGATGCCAGTCACTACTGATGGTGCTAGTCACTACTGATGATGCCAGTCACTACTGATGATGCCAGTCACTACTGATGATGCCAGTCACTACTGATGGTGCTAGTCACTACTGATGATGCCAGTCACTACTGATGATGCCAGTCACTACTGATGGTGCCAGTCACTACTGATGGTGCCAGTCACTACTGATGATGCCAGTCACTACTGATGGTGCCAGTCACTACTGATGATGCCAGTCACTACTGATGGTGCCAGTCACTACTGATGATGCCAGTCACTACTGATGGTGCCAGTCACTACTGATGGTGCCAGTCACTACTGATGATGCCAGTCACTACTGCTGATTGTACCACCTATGTCAGGGAAATGGCTGGAGGCTGTTAGGGCACGGGCTACTAAACATATAGCCCACAGCTCCTATTATACTAATTAGAGATCCTGAAGCAGTCACGAGTAGAAGATTACTAAGGAAGCTCGGTTGGTTTCTAAATTATACATTCTAACCAATAACCATATGGTTCTCTTGGCAGAAAATCCATCGTTCAAGTGCACGTCAGTATTTTCTATACATGCCATTAACCTAACACACATGTGCCGAGACTCTACTTGCATTGCGGCAGGATAGAACACATCAGAGATGCAGCAATTATTGTGTTATGTGTCACCGCATAGGTTTTCACAGTTCCGGAGGACTTGCCTGTGGTGTTCCATATAATGTGCCGACTCGGCATTGGCAAGACGTAGAAGGGTCTTGATTAAATGAACCGTTCGCCCACCATGCAGTGCGGCAGGTGGTCCTAGATGTATAATGTATACATGTTCTCGGGCATGGAATCACACTCTTTTTTTTTTTTTTTTTTTTTGTGTTGCTTTGCAAGGCAGATTACTAAGTAACAGGGAAGAAAACAGTACAAAGGGTCATAAGGGTTGACATGCAGTGTTGGCCAGTACTATCAGCTTTGTCATTTCCAACACTCTTCATATATTTTGTACTTATTAATTAACTTCTCTCGAGTGACCTGTAACTCCCCCTTAGCGCTGCATACTTTCTGTCTTGAGAAATTAGGTTTTATGCTTTTTGCGTAAAACAAAAAATACATGACTTGGTTATTACAGAAATAATGTTACAGAGGTTGTAAAGTGTTGTAGCTAAAATATCAGGTTACAAGTAAATGATTCCAATTCTCTAGAATTACAAGACAAATACATTCATGTGGCTACCAGTAGAACGCCTTACGCCAGCAGAATATACCAGCCAGTAGAGACACATAAGTCCCTCAAGATGTCTTTGACTTTATTATAGAGAACGTAGGATAGAATATTGTAACAACTTATAATGACAGTGATGGAGGAAAACCTGGAAAACACAACAGTATTTTACTGGGCTGGCTTAGGTATTGAAATGTCACTGGTCACATGCTGAGAATCTCTGGAGAGGGACAGAAACGCCCACAAAATAGGGCAACGCTGTGGTAGAGGACAAGTGTAAGCGATGGTAGTGCTCACCTGAAGGTGTTCTCTGCAGGCATGGGAAGCCACTGCTGCTGCGGCTGGAGGGAATGGTCCTTCCAGATGTATAATGACAAAAATGGAAACTCACACGTTTTGGTGGGATCTTGCGAATGAAGCGCCTCGGGAGTCCAGATCAATTTTTATTAATACCAATGCGTTTCTGCTCTGGACCGGCACCTTTCTCCGGTATATAAACCACTTATTGCAGCTCACCTAAACGTGCAAGTGTACAATTTTGCCATTGGTCACATTTTAACACACCGCCGAGGTAGGGACGCCGCCGAGGTAGGGACGCCGCAGAGGTAGGGACGCCGCCGAGGTAGGGATGCTGCAGAGGTAGAGATGCCGCAGAGGTAGAGACAGCGCAGAGGTAGTGACGCTGCAGAGGTAGGGATGCTGCAGAGGTAGAGACGCCGCAGAGGTAGAGACGCCGCAGAGGTAGAGACGCCGCAGAGGTAGAGACGCCACAGAGGTAGAGACGCCGCCGAGGTAGAGACGCCGCCGAGGTAGGGACGCCGCCGAGGTAGAGACGCCACCGAGGTAGAGACGCCACCGAGGTAGAGACGCCGCCGAGGTAGGGACGCCGCCGAGGTAGTGACGCCGCAGAGGTAGAGACGCCGCAGAGGTCTTGATTGATGTCCATGACAACCTGAACTCGTGACACAGCACAGCACTTTCCCCTGACACTGCTGGAGCTATTTTTTTTATTGTTTGTTTGGATCAAACAATAAAGGGCTGGATTTGTCCCTGACATATAACATCGGGAATATCCTCATAAACAATGTCTTCAAAGATGATAATCAGGTCATATAGGGCAGAAGTAAGATTTGGACAGGATGTTTGACCCTGTAGCATCTCAACCTTTTTGACAATATAGACCTAATTGATGTACCAGGCACCTGAGCATTAATCTTCATTTTTAGCAAAATGACATATTGAGTTGGAACTGTAGAAAGACAACTATTAAGTAGTGGTGACTAGTGATGAGCGAGCGTGCTTGGATAAGGTGTTATCTGAGCGTGCTTGAGTGCTAATAGAGAATCTTCGGCGTGTTATAGTAGTATGTTTGAGCCTCCGCAGCTGCATGTCTCATGGCTGTTCGACTCGACTTTGGGGAGCAAAAGCCTTTTGACTGGATACCTTTAATTTCAGTATATCCAAAGACATACTGATAGGGAAATTAGATTGTGAGCCCCATCGGGGACGGCGATGAAAATGTGTGCAAACTGTAAAGCGCTGCGGAATATGTTAACACTATATAAAAATAAAGATTGTTATTATTATTATTTCTTTGTACATAGTTCGATTTTAAACACATTGATAGATATTTTTTAAAGTTGGACAACCCATGACATATCTTGACACGTTGCAGTAATTTTTTGACAACATATGTGCCATTTGTTAAATCTGTCACACTGCCGTGATTTGGGGAAATATATATAATAAGTGTCTAAATCCTGACCAAGCAGTATGCCTTAGACACTTCACTTTTAGAAGCTGACGTGCATGGAGGAAATGACGCTAAATTGTGGCCCAAGTAGTTATTAAATTTATCACATTATTTGAAGCAAATAAGACATTACTTAGAGTAAAGTCACACAAAGTGAAAATACATTGATAAATATGGGACAATGTATATTTTACTGGCAGTTTTGTCTTTAAAAAATTAAGGTAACATCTGGATGTAATGGAAAATTCTTTTCGTTGGGGTTCACGCCCGTCCATTGTGTACATTTCACTCTACGTTCGCTCTCTATGTCTATACATTTACATTTATTTATTATTTATTATGCTTTGCTTATATAGCTGTATCATATTCCGCAGCTCTTTACATACATATTAAAAATAATCCTTTAACATCTAAACAGTCGTCATAGTGCAAAACCCTCAGTATTTTTTTTAAATCTCATATGATTAAAGTTCTATCTGTAAATTCTCTTTACTTTTCCATAATCATACAAATTAAAAAAATAAATAAATGAGATTTTACACAGTAACAAACAATAGTTATGGGATGTTCTGACCAGAATCTCTTTATAATATTTAGAAAATGGTTAAAGGGGTATTCTCAAGTTTGGAAGTTATCCTCTATCTACAGGAAGCACCTCGTGTGGATAAACTGTGATAGATCTCGCGCACTGCCTGTCAGTTCATTCTTATGGGAGTGCCAAAGACCAACCTAGCGCAGTGCTTGGTTATCTCTGGCGGTCCCATTAAGAATGAATGGAACTGACCCCCCAGCAATTGTGAAGTTATCCCCTATCCAAACTTGAGAATATCCCCTTAAATTGACACTATCGTCAGTATTTCTGTAATGTGTTTCGTTTGTATGTTGTCATGTCAAGCCCTATAAAATGAAAAAAATGAGATCTTGCCGATTTCACGTGTGCTTACTTCTTTACTGCATAAGGGTTAAAAGAAAAGCATCTTGGTTTACAGCCTGAAGTAGAAAAACAGTATCATCTCATTATTGTTAGTTGGCAGAGAAATAATGACAAAATTACAGGCCAATTACAGAATTACAGGGCAAGTGAGGCTACTTTTCAATTTTACTCATGTAGGAATAAGTGTCTATAAAGTCTCTGATCCGGACTTTGAAGTGGGCAGATATTTCTAGAATAGGGGTATCCCAACCCCCATTTTGCTTTTATTTTCAGTGAGGAAGTGGCTGTTCATGCACTTATCGCTCCATTCACTTTTAGGGTTCTTAAAACACCACTCCAGTGGGGTTTTTTTTAATTGCAGCGCTGAAGTGGTGCTTCTAATCTAAGGTCCCTGACCCTAGTGTGATCCTTACCTGCCACTGTCTTCACCTTCTATCGATGCTGCTTTGATTGGTTGGTCTTTAGCAGGTTGTGACCTGCCAGATCACTCCATTGTTTGCTACTAGTGATGAGCGAATATACTCGTTGCTCGGGTTTTCCCAAGCATGCTCGGGTGATCTCCAAGTATTTTTTAGTGCTCAGAGATTCAGTTTTCATCGCCGCAGCTGAATGATTTACAGCTATTAGCCAGCTTGATTACATGTGGGGATTCCCTAGCAACCAGGCAACCCCCACATGTACTCAGCCTGGCTAATAGCTGTAAATCATTCAGCTGCGGTGATGAAAACTAAATCTCTGAACACTAACAAAACTCAGAGATCACCCGAGCATGCTCGTGAAAACCCGAGCAACGAGTATTCTCGCTCATCACTATTTGCTACGTCACTTTTCAATGTAAGCCTATGACAGCCTAGTTCTGGCTCTTATAGACTTACATTGACCGATTAGTCAGAAGCTGTGGTTATAGGATGTCGCTGCGGGATCAGAGCGATGCCTATAAAAGGTGAAGATGGTGGCAGGTAAGTAGGATACTAGTGTCAAGGACCTTAGATTAGTGGCACCACTGCAGCACTAAAACAAAAAATGATGGAGTGGTGCTTTACAATAAAAAAAGAAGTTCCATTATCATCTGCCTTAAAGAGCTAAAAAAAATACCGGTATAACTACATCACAAATTCCTGTTGAGAAAATGATTACTTTCTGTCCATGTTATACAAGCAACATGTGACCTGCCAGGACATATGGAAAACAATATATAGATATTACAGCTTGGAGCCTAAAACTTGATATTCATTTTCTATAGCTTGCCCTTTATAAGGATCTGAAATTGTAACAACAATTTTACAACAATTTCTTCCAATGCCTGGATATGTCTCTCCTTACATAATGTGTTTCTGATGATGGCTTCGCTCTTGCATTCCTTCATATAGTAACTGTACTTTTCTCTCCGCATTTCTGCAGAATGGTTGTTTAGTATTCCAGAAGAGTTTGCAAATGTGTCTCATAAATCATTGTAATGAGCTGGTTGTATTAGCAGGAGACTGAACGGAAATGTAACTCTGTTATGTGGATAGACACAGTATTAGTCCAAACCTAATTCAACTACAGATTTATTAACCTGCAGTCTGAAAGACTTCCAGGAAACATGAATGCAGCATTGGAAATATTTTTTTTTTCTGTATTGTTAAAGGACATAGCCTACACGATAGAGGTCAGAACAGGAGCATGTCTGAGTTGATGAGCCTTCAGTTTTTCTTTTTTCTTTTTTTGTAGTCCTGGACTTGGTGGTCAAAGCTGTAAAGGGACAAGTGTAGAGCACATGGTTTGTGAGAATTTCCCATGCCCCAAGGGAGGTTCCAGTTTTAGGGACCATCAGTGCCAATCTCATGGCCGCAACATCAACAAAAAGAAAACTCCCCTTACAGCTGTAATCATCGATGGTAAGTCTTCTAATTAACTGATAATTGTACTCTTATTCTTAACGGGTTTGTCTACTATGTTGACATCCCTTTTTAAATAAAGTCTCCACTATAAAGCAAAAAAAACTGTATCCTCCCATACTGGCTTCTTTCCATCGATGACAGGGCTCACGTGATATTGTTATGCCACTTGTGTCCTGTAGCCAATCAGCGTTCACTAATGGCTGCTGCACTCTCGTTTTTTCCGCTTGTCCGAGATTCATGCCTCCTGACGGATCTTGGACAAACTGAAGTAGCACAACAGCCTTATAAAGGCCTCTGATTGGCTACAGGGCTCACGTGACATAAGAATGTCACGTGAGCCCCGGTGCTGACATCGTTGGAATGGCAGCGTACCGGAAGTTAGAATTCAGTGTTTTTATATTATAATCAGGACCACTTTATTTAAAAGGGGTTGTCTGGTTAGTGGACAACCTCTTTAATGTGTCAGTCCTATTAATGTTGTTTTTTTATTGTTTTTTTCCCCAGATAAACCGTGTGAGCTGTATTGTACCCCCGTTGGCCGAGATGCCCCAATGCTTATGTCAGACAGAGTCCTGGATGGAACACCATGTGGTCCTTATGAGGTGGATCTCTGCGTTCATGGCAGGTGCAAGGTGGAGTAGCTCACATGTTTTGTTCCTCAGGTTACTTTGTTTGTTAGTGCAGAGCAAGATGAGGTAATGTTCTAATGTTTTGCTAGTATCCATCTTCTTTGCCCCTGATTGTAATGCAGAGCAGAGATTCACATTCCTTAGCTGTATAAACTAGCTTTTAATTTCAGATAATTATGCTTTCTGTATTTATTTGGATTATGTACATTAGTTTATAGTCTGTTCAAGCAAAAAGTAGGAGGCTTAGACTTTCTCTAAAGTTACAGAAGACACAAAGAGGTAGGGAAAGCTAATGCTTGCTTATTTAATCAAAGTAAGAGAAAATCCTTCCAATCATGAAATGGGTAAATCTAGATATTCTTTACCAAAATATACATATGAGGCCATATACTAGAGAACGCAAACTAACATTGAGCATTAATTGTACAGTCCTCCAACACTGCAGGCATTACATAGTTACATAGTTACATAGTTATTAAGGTTGAAGGAAGACTGTAAGTCCATCTAGTTCAACCCATAGCCTAACCTAACATGCCCTAACATGTTGATCCAGGGGAAGGCAAAAAAAACCCATGTGGCAAAGAGTAACTCCACCATGGGGAAAAAAATTCCTTCCCGACTCCACATACGGCAATCAGACTAGTTCCCTGGATCAACGCCTTATCAAGGAATCTAGTGTATATACCCTGTAACATTATACTTTTCCAGAAAGGTATCCAGTCCCCTCTTAAATTTAATTAATGAATCACTCATTACAACATCATACGGCAGAGAGTTCCATAGTCTCACTGCTCTTACAGTAAAGAATCCGCGTCTGTTATTATGCTTAAACCTTCTTTCCTCCAGACGTAGAGGATGCCCCCTTGTCCCTGTCTCAGGTCTATGATTAAAAAGATCATCAGAAAGGTCTTTGTACTGTCCCCTCATATATTTATACATTAACATAAGATCACCCCTTAGTCTTCGTTTTTCCAAACTAAATAGCCCCAAGTGTAATAACCTATCTTGGTATTGCAGACCCCCCAGTCCTCTAATAACCTTGGTCGCTCTTCTCTGCACCCGCTCCAGTTCAGCTATGTCTTTCTTATACACCGGAGACCAGAACTGTGCACAGTATTCTAAGTGTGGTCGAACTAGTGACTTGTATAGAGGTAAAATTATGTTCTCCTCATGAGCATCTATGCCTCTTTTAATACATCCCATTATTTTATTTGCCTTTGTAGCAGCTGCCTGACACTGGCCACTGAATATGAGTTTGTCATCCACCCATACACCCAGGTCTTTTTCATTGACGGTTTTGCCCAGAGTTTTAGAATTAAGCACATAGTTATACATCTTATTACTTCTACCCAAGTGCATGACCTTACATTTATCCCCATTAAAGCTCATTTGCCATTTACCAGCCCAAGCTTCTAGTTTACATAAATCATCCTGTAATATAAAATTATCCTATTACGATAGTCTTTGAAATGTTGAGGTCACTTGCAGTCAACTGATGTTTCACCCAGTCCACCAGCCCACCATCAGAGCCTGCACTTTTTACCATGGAATAACTTTTGAGATTTTCCTTCCTATTTTACAGAATCTCTATTCGTTAAGGGGAAAAAAATAAAAAAATAAAAATATATATATATATATATATATATATATATATATATATATATATATATATATATATATATACATACACTCACCGGCCACTTTATTAGGTACACCTGTCCAACTTCTTGTTAACACTTAATTTCTAATCAGCCAATCACATGGCGGCAACTCAGTGCATTTAGGCATGTAGACATGGTCAAGACAATCTCCTGCAGTTCAAACCGAGCATCAGTATGGGGAAGAAAGGTGATTTGAGTGCCTTTGAACGTGGCATGGTTGTTGGTGCCAGAAGGGCTGGTCTGAGTATTTCAGAAACTGCTGATCTACTGGGATTTTCACGCACAACCATCTCTAGGGTTTACAGAGAATGGTCCGAAAAAGAAAAAAAATCCAGTGAGCGGCAGTTCTGTGGGCGGAAATGCCTTGTTGATGCCAGAGGTCAGAGGAGAATGGGCAGACTGGTTCGAGCTGATAGAAAGGCAACAGTGACTCAAATCGCCACCCGTTACAACCAAGGTAGGCCTAAGAGCATCTCTGAACGCACAGTGCGTCGAACTTTGAGGCAGATGGGCTACAGCAGCAGAAGACCACACCGGGTACCACTCCTTTCAGCTAAGAACAGGAAACTGAGGCTACAATTTGTACAAGCTCATCGAAATTGGAGAGTAGAAGATTGGAAAAACGTTGCTTGGTCTGATGAGTCTCGATTTCTGCTGCGACATTCGGATGGTAGGGTCAGAATTTGGCGTAAACAACATGAAAGCATGGATCCATCCTGCCTTGTATGGAGCATCTTTGGGATGTGCAGCTGACAAATCTGCGGCAACTGTGTGATGCCATCATGTCAATATGGACCAAAATCTCTGAGGAATGCTTCCAGCACCTTGTTGAATCTATGCCACGAAGAATTGAGGCAGTTCTGAAGGCAAAAGGGGGTCCAACCCGTTACTAGCATGGTGTACCTAATAAAGTGGCCGGTGAGTGTGTGTATATATATATATATATATATATATATATATATATATATATATATATATATATATATATATATATATATATGTCTGTCATCCTGGTATGTGTGTCCCTTATCCTAAGCCCCATCCTGGTATATATCCCCCATCTTGGTATATGTCCCGTGTTCCGCCACTGTTCTTTAATGTATAGAAGAAAATAAACTGTTATACTCACCAGAGTCGTACATAGCAGAAGTATAATGCACCCCCCATACTCCTCAATCTTACACCGATGCCTCTACTTTGTGCCAGTCATTACACTGGTTACCCATCCACTCCAGAATCCAGTACAAACTTATTACCCTCACCCACAAAGCACTCCATGGCTCAGCACCACCCTACATCTCCTCCATGGTCTCAGCCTACCACCCTACCCGTGCTCTCCGTTCTGCTAATGACCTGAGGTTAGCATCTTCAATAATTAGAACCTCCCACTCCCGTCTCCAAGACTTTTCACGTGCTGCGCCAGTTCTTTGGAATGCACTACCCAGGTGCATACGATTAATCCCCAATCACCACAGTTTTAAGCGTGCCCTAAAAACGCACTTGTTCACACTGGCCTACAGTCTCAACGCATTAACCTAACTATCCCTGTGTTGCCCATTCAAAATTTTTACCATAACCAGATTCCTCGCATCATGTTCTCACATGCTTTATGCATTTAATAGCCCTCTGTGTCTGTACTGGTACATACTTAGGCTTATAACCGGTTCATGCAGCATTACATCAACACCCGATTCTTACACCTTGACTGGTCAAAACAATGAAAGCAATTGTTACCATCCACCTTTTGTGTCTCCCCTTTTCCTCATAGATTGTAAGCTTGCGAGCATGTCCCTCATTCCTATTGGTATCTCTTTTGATCTACTGTATATACTCGAGTATAAGCCGACCCGAGTATAAGTTGACCCCCCTAATTTTGCCACAAAAAACTGGGAAAACTTAATGACTCGAGTATAAGCCTAGGGTGGAAAATGCAGGAGCTACCAGTAAATTTCAAAAATAAAAATAGATACCAATAAAAGTAAAATTAATTGAGATATCAGTAGGTTAAGTGTTTTTGAATATCCATATTGAATCAGGAGCCCCATATTATGCTCCATACAGTTCATAATGGGCCCCATAAGATGCTCCATACAGTTCATGATGGGCCCCATAAGATGCTCCATATTAAAATATGCCCCATATAATGCTGCACAAAGGTTAATAATGGCCCCATAAAATGCTCCATAGACACATTTGCCCCATACAGTACTGCATAAAGGTTTATAAGGGCCCCATAAGATGTTCCATAAAGATATTTGCCCCATATAATGCTGCACAAACGTTGATTATGGCCCCATAAGATGCTCCATAAAGATATTTGCCCCATATAGTGCTGCACAAACGTTGAATATGGCCCCATAAGATGCTCCATAAAGATATTTGCCCCATATAGTGCTGCACCAAGGTTGATTATGGCCCCATAAGATGCTCCATAAAGATATTTGCCCCATATAGTGCTGTACAAACGTTGAATATGGCCCCATAAAATGCTCCATAGAGATATTTGCCCCATATAGTGCTGCACAAACGTTGAATATGGCCCCATAAGATGCTCCATAGAGATATTTTCCCATATAGTGCTGCACAAACGTTGAATATGGCCCCATAAGATGCTCCATAAAGATATTTGCCCCATATAGTGCTGCACAAACGTTGAATGTGGCCCCATAAGATGCTCCATAGAGATATTTGCCCCATATGCTGCTGCTGCAATAAAAAAAAAAAAAATGACATACTCACCTCTCATCGCTCAGGCCCCCAGCACTTGCAATATTCACCTGTCCTCATTCTGACGCCGCTGTGTCTTCCACGTCCTCGGCACTGATGCTCAGGCAGAGGGCGTGCACTAACCACGTCATCACGCCCTCTGACCTGAGCGTCACTGCAGAGGACGCAGAAGACGGAGCGGCGCCCGGAACGAGGAAAGGTGAATATCGCGCAGTGCTCCCCCTTCCTATCATACTCACCTGCTCCTGGCGCGGTCCCTGCATCTCCAGTCTCCGGGCACTGACAGCTTGTTCCAGCGTTGAGCGGTCACCGTTACCGCTCATTGCAGTAATGAATATGCGGCTCCACCCCTATGGGAGTGGAGTCGGGTCCATATTCATTACTGTAATGAGCGGTACCATGTGACCGCTCAACGCTGGAAGAAGCTGTCAGCGCCCAGAGACCGGAGATGCAGGGACCTCGCCAGGAGCAGGTGAGTATGTCACAGCCGCCGCTCCCCCGCCGTCCCCCCTGCGACAATGACTCGAGTATAAGCCGAGAGGGGCACTTTCAGCCTAAAAAAATGGGCTGAAAATCTCGGCTTATATTCGAGTATATACGGTATGTATTTATTGTTTTGCTGTAATGTTTGTTGTATGTACAAGTCCCCTCTAAAATGTAAAGTGCTGCGAAATATGTTGTCGCTATAGAAATAAAATTATTATTATTATAGTATAATGCATCCCGTAGTCCTCCATGTAATATACTGTACAACTCATAGTCATCCATGAAGTATAGACCTGTCCTCTGCCTTCGAAACAGTTGACCACTGCCTCCTACTACACATCCTCTCTTCCTTTGGTGATAAGACCTTTCCCTATCCTGGATCTCCTCATACCTTACCAACTGCACATTTAGTGTTTCCTACTCCCACACTACCTCCTCATCTCGCCCTCTCTCTGTTGGTGTCCCTCAAGGCTCTGTCCTAGAACCCCGTTCTCTTCTCAATCTATACCTGTGGCCTGGGACAACTCATAAAGTCCTATGGCTTCCAGTACCAGCTATATGCTGATGACACTCCGATCGACCTCTCTGGCCCAGATGACACCTCTCTGCTCTCCAGAATCCCAGAGTGTCTATCAGCCATATCTTCCTCCTTCTCCTCTCTCTTCCTCAAGCTCAATGTGGACAAATCTGAACTAATTATCTTTCCTCTATCTCGCATACCTTCCCTACCTGATCTATCACAATAACGGACATCACGCTCTCCCCCGTACCAGAAGTATGCTGCCTCGGAGTAACCCTTGACTCTGCCCTGTCCTTCAAACTGCACATCTAACCTCTCATCACCTCCTTTCCCCTCCAGCTCAAAAATATTTCAAGATTTCGTCCTTTCCTCAACCCTCACTCTACCAAAATGCTTGTGCATGCCCTAATCATCTCACTCCTAGACTACTGCAACATCCTCCTCTGTGGCCTACCTTCTATCACTCTCACACCCCTCCAGTCCGTCCTTAACTCTGCTGCCCGACTAATTAATCTTTCTCCGCGCTACACTCCTGCTTCCCCTCTTTGCAAGTACCTTCACTGGCTCCCAGTTTCCCAGCGTATCCAGTTTAAACTACTAACACTATCTTACAAAGCCATCCATAACCTTTCTCCTCCATATATTTCCGAACTAATCTCTCAATATCTTCCCTCACGTAATCTCCAGTCCTCCCAAGACTTCCTAAATTCCTTCCTAATTGCCTCCAAGATTTCTCCCGAATAGTCCCCATCCTCTGGAATTCTGTGCCCCAACACGTCCGATTATCCACCACATTTGGATCCTTTAGACGGAACCTGAAAACCCATCTCATCAAAAAAGCTTACAACCTGTAATGACCACGTGGCCACCTCAACACCATCGGAGCTACTGCAACCCCCGACCTCTCCTTCCTCATAATCCTGTAGAATGTAAGCCTGCAAGGACAGGGTCGTCTTCCCTCTGTACCAGTCTGTCATTGTTAGTTTATTTACTGTAAGTGATATCTGTAATTTGTATGTAACCCCGTCTAATGTACAGCACCATGGAATTAATGGTGCTATATAAATATATGATAACAATATAATGCACCACAGTCATCCGTAAAGTATAATGCATCCCCATAGTCATCCATAAATTATAATACACAGCCTATAGTTATCCATGAAGTATAATGCACCACATAGTCACCCATAAAGTATAATGCACCCCATGGCCATCCATGTATTAGTATGGCCACTGATTTTTTTTTTTTAAATACTCACCTTTCCTTCATTCCCCTGCCACGTGCATATTCTTGTGAAGCAGTCAGCTTCTGGCCTCTGATTGGCCAGCAGTGTGTATTGTAATGCGTGGACTCGATGTGTCTGTTCGCCAGAATACACTTAAATTAGATGTGCATCCGAGGACACACATCCAGTTGAACTTTCTGCTGGTGCTGGTGGGCTCCTGACCCATCGGGCCTGGTCGCAGAGGTGACCACGGTTGTTACGTCGCTGCCAGTAGCACTATACATTCCTCAGTCTTAACACAGAGGAAAACAGTTATTCCGGCCTAACACACAAATTAAGGCCACATCACAATACCGTACATCGGACCAGTGTTACTCTATGGGACAGCTCACATCACCGTTTATTTTCTCGGGTGTATTCAGCGTGTGTGTAAAATCGCATCATGCTGCGATTGTAACCGAGACTCGGCCGAGACTCGCCAATGCAAGCCTATGGGTGCGAGAAAAAAAATCGCACAGCACTTGGACCATGCGAGTGCTGTCCGATTTTTGCACACCGGTGTCCTTTGAAAAGCCGGCAAATCACGTGCCGCATACAGTAAAATCACACTGACAGGTTAGAAAAGAATAAATAGACTAGATACAGTGGGTATGGAAAGTATTCCGACCCCTTTAAATTTTTCACTCTTTGTTTCATTGCAGCCATTTGGTAAATTCAAAAAGTTCATTTTTTTCCTCATTAATGTACACTCTGCACCCCATCTTGACTGAAAAGAACAGAAATGTAGAAATGTTTGCATATTTATTAAAAAAAGAAAAATTGAAATATCACATGGTCATAAGTATTCAGACCCTTTGCTCAGTATTGAGTAGAAGCACCGTTTGAGCTAGTACAGCCATGAGTCTTCTTGGGAATGATGCACCAAGTTTTTCACACCTGGATTTGGGGATCCTCTGCCATTCTAACTTGCAGATCCTCTCCAGTTCCATCAGGTTGGATGGTGAACATTGGTGGACAGCCATTTTCATGTCTCTCCAGAGATATTCAATTGGGTTTAGGTCAGGGCTCTGGCTGGGCCAGTTAAGAATGGTCACAGAGTTGTTCTGAAGCCACTCCTTTGTTATTTTAGCTGTGTGCTTAGGGTCATTGTCTTGTTGGAAGGTGAACCTTCGGCCAAGTCTGAGGTCCAGAGCACTCTGGAAGAGGTTTTCATCCAGGATGTCTCTTTACTTGGCCACATTTATGTTTCCTTCAGTGACAACCAGTCATCTTGTCCTGCATCTGAAAAACACCCCCGTATCATAATGCTGCTACCACCATGTTTCACTGTTGGGATTGTATTGGGCAGGTGATGAGCAGTGCCTGGTTTTCACGACACATACTGCTTAGAATTATCACCAAAAAGGTCTATCTACGTCTCATCAGACCATAGAATCTTATTTCTCATAGTCTGGGAGTCCTTCATGTGTTTTTTAGCAAACTTTATGCGGGCTTTCATATGTCTTGCACTGAGGCGAGGCTTCCGTCCAGCCACTCTGCCATAAGAGCCCGACTGGTGGAGGGCTGCAGTGATAGTTGACTTTGTGGAACTTTCTCCCATCTCCCTACGGCATCTCTGGAGCTCAGCCACAGTGATCTTGGGGTTCTTCTTTACCTTTCTCATGAAGTCTCCCACGATTGCTCAGTTTGACTGGACGGCCAGGTCTAGGAAGACTTCTGGTGGTCCCAAACTTCTCTTCTTCCATTTAAGGATAATGGAGGCCACTGTGCTCTTAGGAACCTTGAGTGCTGCAGAAATTCTTTTATAACCTTGGCCAGATCTGTGCCTTGCCACAATTCTGTCTCTGAGCTCCTTGGCCTGTTCCTTTGACCTCATGATGCTCAATTGGTCTGACATGCACTGTCAGCTGTGAGGTCTTATATAGACAGGTGTGCGCCTTTCCAAATCAAGTCCTATCAGTTTAACTAAACACAGCTGGACTCCAATGAAGGAGCAGAACCATCTCAAGGAGGATCACAAGGAAATGAACAGCATGTGACTTAAATATGAGTGTCTGAGTAAAGGATCTGAATGCTGATGACCATGTGATATTTCAGTTTTTCTTTTTTAATAAATATGCAAAAATTTCTTCATTTCTGTTTTTTTCAGTTAAGATGGAGTGCAGAGTGTACATTAATGAGAAAAAAAATAACTTTGTTTCATTGCAGCCATTTGGTAAATTCAAAAAAGAGTGAAAAATTTAAAGGGGTGTGAATTCTTTACATACCGAGTGTATATAGATGTCAGTGACACATACTGTATATGTATATATATACAGTCATGGCCAAAAGTATTGACACCCCTGCAATTCTGTCAGATAATACTCAGTTTCTTCCTGAAAATGATTGCAAACACAAATTCTTTGGTATTATTATCTTCATTTAATTTGTCTTAAATGAAAAAACACAAAAAGAATTGTCCTAAAGCCAAATTGAATATAATTCGACACCAAACATAAAAAAGGGGGTGGACAAAAGTATTGGCACTGTTCGAAAAATCATGTGATGCTTCTCTAATTTGTGTAATTAACAGCACCTGTAACTTACCTGTGGCATCTAATACGTGTTTGCAATAACTAAATCACACTTGCAGCCAGTTGACATGGACTAAAGTTGACTCAACCTCTGTCCTGTGTCCTTGTGTGTACCACATTGAGCATGGAGAAAAGAAAGAAGACCAAAGAACTGTCTGAGGACTTGAGAAACCAAATTGTGAGGAAGCATGAGCAATCTCAAGGCTACAAGTCCATCTCCAAAGACCTGAATGTTCCTCTGTCTACCGTGCGCAGTGTCATCAAGAAGTTTAAAGCCCATGGCACTGTGGCTAACCTCCCTAGATGTGGACGGAAAAGAAAAATTGACAAGAGATTTCAACGCAAGATTGTGCGGATGTTGGATAAAGAACCTCGACTAACATCCAAACAAGTTCAAGCTGCCCTGCAGTCCGAGGATACAACAGTGACAACCCGTACTATCCGTCGGCGTCTGAATGAAAAGGGACTGTATGGTAGGAGACCCAGGAAGACCCCACTTCTTACCCCGAGACATAAAAAAGCCATGCTGGAGTTTGCCAAAACTTACCTGAAAAAGCCTAAAACATTTTGGAAGAATGTTCTCTGGTCAGATGAGACAAAAGTAGAGCTTTTTGGGCAAAGGCATCAACATAGAGTTTACAGGAGAAAAAAATAGGCATTCAAAGAAAAGAACACGGTCCCTACAGTCAAACATGGCGGAGGTTCCCTGATGTTTTGGGGTTGCTTTGCTGCCTCTGGCACTGGACTGCTTGACCGTGTGCATGGCATTATGAAGTCTGAAGACAACCAACAAATTTTGCAGCATAATGTAGGGCCCAGTGTGAGAAAGCTGGGTCTCCCTCAGAGGTCATGGGTCTTCCAGCAGGACAATGACCCAAAACACACTTCAAAAAGCACTAGAAAATGGTTTGAGAGAAAGCACTGGAGACATCTAAGGTGGCCAGCAATGAGTCCAGACCTGAATCCCATAGAACACCTGTGGAGAGATCTAAAAATGGCAGTGTGGAGAAGGCACCCTTCAAATATCAGGGACCTGGAGCAGTTTGCCAAAGGAGAATGGTCTAAAATTCCAGCAGAGCATTGTAAGAAACTCATTGTTGGTTACTGGAAGCGGTTGGTCGCAGTTATTTTGGCTAAAGGTTGTGCAACCAAGTATTAGGCTGAGGGTGCCAATACTTTTGTCTGGCTCATTTTTGGAGTTTTGTGTGAAATGATCAATGTTTTGCTTTTTGCTTCATTCTCTTTTGTGTTTTTTCATTTAAGACAAATTAAATGAAGATAATAATACCAAAGAATTTGTGTTTGCAATCATTCTCAGGAAGAAACTGAGTATTATCTGACAGAATTGCAGGGGTGTGAATACTTTTGGCCATGACTGTGTATATATAGTCATATATATGTGTATATATATATATTACATGAACAGTTTCCTGGAAAGTGGATTGGTAATCGTGGGCCAGATGAATGGCTACCAAGGTCTCCCGATCTGACCCCCTTAAACTTTTATCTTTGGGGTCATCTGAAGGCAATTGTCTATGCTGTGAAGATACGAGATGTGCAGCATCTGAAACAACGGATACTGAATGCCTGTGCTAGCATTTCTTCTGCGGTGTTGCTATCAGTTTGTCAAGAGTGGGAGAAGAGGGTTGCTTTGACAATCCAACAAAATGGGCAGCACTTTGAACACATTTTATAAGTGGTCATAAATTTGTAAATAACTCATGAAAGAATAAAGTTATGTTAAAACCAAGCACACCATTGTTTTTCTTGTGAAATTCTCAATAAGTTTGATGTCACATGACCCTCTTGCCATTGGAAAAAATAAAGTTGGAATCAAAATGGCCGACTTCAAAATGGCCGCCATGGTTTACACCCATCTTGAAAAGTTTCCCCCCTCCCATATACTAATGTGCCACAAACAGGAAGTTGTTATGACCAACCATTCCCATTTTGTTTAGGTGTATCCATATAAATGGCCCACCCTGTATATACACACTGCTCAAATAAATAAAGAGAACACTAAAATTCCACATCCTAGATATCAGTGAATGAAATATTCCAGTTGTAAATCTTTAGTCATTACATAGTGGAATGTGTTGAGAACAATAAAACCTAAAAATTATCAAAGTAAATCACAACTAATATCCCATGGAGTTCTGGACTTGGAATGATGCTCAAAATCAAAATGGTAAGTGAAGTTACAGGCTGATCCAACTTCAGTGGAAATGCTTCAAGACATGATGTAAAAGAGGTAAAAAACACAAACAACAGTATTTCTCACCTATCCGCAGAGATGCTTTTAATCCATTTGTCCCACGATGGGTCCAGCTCTGCTACATCCAAATGGCAGGCTGCATGGATGCATGATGCATCCATACAGCCTGTCATCCAATCATCCTGTCATCCTATGGCATTCGCTGTGACATCACATAGGTGACATTGGCCGTGAACTCACAGGAACTGTCAAACAGCACCGCGAGCAGAATTTTCTCACGCTCGCAGTGCTCTTAGACAGAGATGACAGGCTGTATGGACGCATCATGCATGTATGCAGCCTGGCATCTAAATGTAGCAGAGCTGGACCCGTCGTGGGGCAAATGGATTAAAAGCATCTCTGCGGAAAAGTGAGGAATACTGTTTGTGTTTTTTACCTCTTTTGCAGATGACGAGGGAATGGGTGAGGTTATAAGCATGGTTTAATTAAGAATAGTAAAGGAGTCTGTGTCATTCTTTAATTTAAAGGACTTTTTTCTGGGTGTCTGTGTTTTCTTACAATGTGACTATGGGGTTGGTAACGAGGGTGCCTTATTGATGCCTCTCTATTACTAGCCTCTGGACTTGTTGTCACCTGTCAATACAAAGGTGACATCAACCCCCCCCAACTGTTACCCCACTTGCCACTGCTACAGGGCAAGTGGGATGAGCAAGGCTAAGTGCCAGAATTGGGGCATCTCATAGATGCGCCTTTTTTGGGATGGCTGAGAGCTGATGTTTTTACCCTGAGGGGGGGCAAGTATCCATGGCCCCTTCCTAGGCTATTAATAACAGCCCGCAGCTGTCTGCATAGCCTTTGCTGGTTATTAATTATCGGGGGAACCTACAACATTTTTTTTAGGGTCCCATTTTAATAGCCAGTAAAGGCTAATTATATAGCTGTGAACTGAGCTCCATGGGTATTACCCCCTTCCCAGGCTATAAATATCTGCCTCCAGCCGTCGGCTTTCCCTCTGCTAGTTACGAAAATTGCGCGGGAGCCCATGTCATTTTTTTCCGAAAAATAATCTTTTATTAATTAAATACATGTCCAGTAATTTGCACACACTGCACTAATTGTATTTGTCACTGACCTCTATATATCTACCTATTCCATTTGTATTTACTATATGTAATCCATCTCTTCTATCCTGTCATCTCCTGCAGTGATTTTACAGAACACAGCAGACGAATTACCGCCTTTTCTTCTTTCTATGTAATATATATACATATATACCGTATATACTCGAGTATAAGCCGACCCGAGTATAAGCCGAGACCCTTAAGTTTGCCACAAAAAAGTGGGAAAACATAATGACTCGAGTATAAGCCTAGGGTGCAAAATGCAGCAGTTACCGGTAAATGTCAAAAATAAAAATAGATACCAGTAAAATTAAAATTAATTGAGACATCAGTAGGTTAAGTGTTTTTGAATATCCATATTGAATCAGGAGCCCCATATAATGCTCCATACAGTTCATGATGGGCCCCACAAGATACTCCATATTAAAATATGCCCCATAAAATGCTGCACAAATGCTGATTATGGCTCCATAAGATGCTCCATACAGACATTTGCCCCATACAATTCTGCACAAATGCTGATTATGGCCCCATAAGATGTTCCATACAGACATTTGCCCCATACAATGCTGCACAAATGCTGATTATGGCCCCATAAGATGCTATATAGAGACATTTTCCCCATATGCTGTTGCTGCAATGAAAAAAAAAAATAAATCACATACTCACCTCTTGTCGCTCAGGCCCAGGCACTTGCTATAGTCACCTTTCCCTGTTCCATCGCTGGGCGCCGCTGTGTCTTCTGCGTCCTCTGCACTGAAGTCACTGCAGAGGACGCGGAAGACGGAGCCCGGCGGTGGAATACGACCAGGTGAATATCGCACAATGCCCCCGTTATACTTGCCTGCTTCTGGCACGGTCCCTGCACATCCCTGGTTCTCCGGGCGCCGGCAGCTTCTTCCTGTGTTTAGCGATCACATGGTACCGCTCATTACAGTAATGAATATGCGGCTCCACCCCTATGGGAGTGGAGTCGGGTTCAAGAAGCTGCCAGCGCCCAGAGAACCAGGGATGTGCAGGGACCGCGCCAGGAGCAGGTGAGTATGATTAGACAGCTGCCGCTCCCCCTCCCCTGCTGACCCCTGGGAATGACTCGAGTATAAGCCGAGAGGGGCAATTTCAGCCTAAAAAAATGGGCTGAAATTCTTGGCTTATACTCGAGTATATACAGTATATGTGTGTTTGTGTGTGTGTGTCACTGACATCTATATATCTATGTATTCTATGTATATATATCTATATCTATCTATATATATATTGTAGTGCCGCGGTAGCACAATTATGCAGTGATGAGGCAGTGACCCAGCAAAGTTCCAACACAAAGTCTCTTTAATGCGGTTACTTCACAGAATTTATATCCAATTTATACATGTATGTATCATGGACCCGTAGAAGCGCTGTGTGTAGCGCGAAACGGCCGTCGTCTCTCCCTGCACACTCCTTTCACCACTCCACTCCCCCTAGCCTTTGAAGATGTTTTTCATGCTTGAATAAAAAGGTACTTTCAACCTCAGGATCGGTGAGTGCTGCCGCATTTTTCTGTGACTATTTGCCAATTGTTTCTAATTTCATGCGAGCACCTCCGGTCAGCTATCGGTGTACCTGAGTACATGCTTATTGTGTCCCTGGTCGTTCGGGCTGTGCTGCTCTACTTTTGCCTCTTGGATGTTACATTATACATGTATGTACCATTAATGTCCAATTCACAGCACTACATAGTACCCGGTATCCTCCAGGTCGCTATCGGGAACCATGTCCTCCGGACTACAGTCGCTAAACACGTCAGTCCTCCTCTGAACATTTGCCGTGGGCGACTGCACCGCTGTGCACGCTAGGAGTGCCAGGCGTCTCAGCTCCCCTGGCTGCTTGGCTCTGCTTGCCTGTGTTGCCTTACACAGGAGCTCTGCAGAGCCGACTGCTCTGCCCTTTAGTATACACCAGAGTGAAACTGACTCTGACCCTGACACACCCATACCCTTTACGGCAGGGATTTTAACTGGGATCTGTGGCCTTCAGCCACATGGAAAACCCGGGCCTGGAATGAAACGGACTGCACGACTACCATCCTGCAGTCTGTTTCAAAATACAAAAACCCCAGAGCAGGTTTTCCCAACTCTGCCTTGGACACTAACATGCCCAACACTAACACTTATTTTTTTTAGAAAGTAACACCTCCCCCAAAGAAATATAATATAGGGAAAAAAAGAGGGTCCATTCAAAAATAACTAAAATCATCAATATTTATTCAAATTATTAAAACAGTTTAAAAATTCAAGCAGAACTAACATATAGTGGCACACACCAATCAAAAAGGATATTAATTCAAGTATTGTATTTGGCTCATAGGGTTTCATGAAATATGTCACTCAGAACAGTCCTCTTTTATAGCTGCCAGGATACCGCCCACCATTACCATATTAAATGCACGTGCAAACAAATAGTAGGGCTTTCCTATTCCTGACCTTACATAAAGACAGCGAGATTTTACCCTCGACAGATGGAACAAGAGTGATCAATATAATACTTATACTCACATAGAGTGCCTGAGAGCCAAGTAAAGGGAGGTATCAAGATGTGAGTGCCACCACCCCGACGACGCCGTTTCGCCAAATGCTTCTTCAAAAAAGGGGGCGATAGTTTTAGACGGAAATGCCTTTATTTTATAGGAAGGTGCAGAGCGCTCATTGGTAGTCAGTGCTTATTCGGCGCATGTCAATTACATCCTGCACGCCCCATTGTAAGTGACTTCCGATCAAACCGCGCTGGAACGCCGCGTGGAATGCAAGCGGACCTTACTGCGCAGGACCGGAAGTCAGAGTGGCTGCTGAATAGACATGTGCACCTTCTGACCAACGATGAGTAAGTATATACCGGAGCGTGAAATGCCGGAGGCGTGGCTATCTGTCAAAAGTGCCCGAGGAAGTATCATTAAGAATATGCTCACGCATAAAGTGACAAAGTGCACAAAAACATTAAATAAAACATGTGAGTATATACCGGAGCGGTTATCTATCAAAGGTGCCAGAAAAAAATCATTTATTTACAATCACGTAAACGGACCTTACTGCGCAGGACCAAAAGTCAGGACAACTACTAAATAGGCCTGCTGACCAGCAAAAAGAGAGTATATACCAAAACATGATATGCCAAAGGCGTGACTATCTAAGAAGAAGTGCCAAGGAGGGATACGATCCCTCATAAAAGTGACACAGCGTAAGCCCCATAAACAAACATAATGTGAATATATCTCAAAGCATAATCTGCCACAAGACATTAATATATATCTACCACAAAACGTGGCTATCTAAAAAATACCTGTAATAACCTATAAAGTGACATATAAAACTTATTTTTTTTAGTCTGCATTGCAATCACTGCTATGCCTGTGCCTGCAATACACTCTCATGGCCTCCGTGCACATCCTGGCGAGAACACACAGCGACCCCTACCTGTGACACCGTGTGTGTGTGTGAGTGTGTTTTGACGAATATTTCCTTTGAAAATGATGTGTAAATGACAGAGAGAATTGCTGTATGTAAAAGCTCATGTTAAAATCGCATTGCAATCTGATAGCAATCGCACTGCATTCAGATGTAAATTGGAAAAATCAGATTGTACTCGCATGACACTCGTGTGACTCTTAACAGGGAGACACGGACCGATTTTTCATACGTTTAGTGTGACTCCAGCCTAACGCATAAGATCCAAAAACACTTCAACATTACTTTTTGAATAAAATGAATATAAAAAATATAAAGGCCTATGCTCTAGTTTGATGCAGGCTAACATAGGCAATCAAGGAATCATTTTGTTATATGAAGACAATTCCTGGTTACTGTGTAGTTGTAGCTCATGTAGGATGGATCGCAAGAGTCAGTACACATTATCTAGCACAACAAATCGAAGCGTACACAGTACTGCAGTGGAGCAGTCACACGATACTAGTGCTGTTTCGTATGGCTTTTAAATAGATTATTGACCTATTAAAAAATTGTTGCAAATGTTATAAAACAAAAAGGATTAATATAATCAGTTGTTTAAAAACTCAGCTTAACTTCTATGCTCTGCATTATTCCTCTGTCGCCTGCCAGGCACCTGCTACACCGCTGCGCTGCTCTGGGAAGAAGCAACAGTGGAGGGAGAAATTGTATGCCCCCCCATAGAATTTAGTGCCTAGGACAAATGCCATTGTGGCCTTCCCTGGAGCTACACCAGTGGTCTGGACCTAATGGTCCATAAACAGATGGTGAAATGCAGAAGTCTGAATTCAGTCTTAGATAAATAGAACTGTTTTTCCATTGAATAAACGTCTGCAGCAAATCGGACAAATGAGAATTTACCTTAAATGGTCATATTTTGGCTCACATTGTAGCCATCTTTTGGTGGCACTAAAGGGATAGTTTGATATTTTCGGCAAAACTGTTTTGCACCTTTTTCCAACGATCAATGTCCATAAGACTTTGTACCAGCTTGGTCTCCACAAAGAGAAGTAGCATCTTCGAAAAGCCAGTACAATGTGGTAATCAATTGTACTATTTATGGTTAACCTTTATGGTGGCAAATTGATCAGATTAGCTGACAGTGCGTGAATTGGGGGCATGATGTAGTTTTGAAGAATTTAGCATGCTTTAACAGGTTTTCAACACCTTGAAAAATTTTGAAAAGCACTGAAGTCTGCTGAATACTAACAGTGTGTAATATATTCACTGTTAGGATTAGACTTGCCGATTCGAGTAGTCGTCATGTGACCCTCAGTATGCGACTTGCATACTTGCAGTCACGTGCTGATTAGATTCTCAACCACTTTTACGAGAAAATTTAGAGAAGCACATGAGACTCTAGAGCAGATGAGAATCTAATATGTAATTTGCATTCCTGTGGTCGCATGCCAACTAGATTCTCATCTGTTATTCTAAAGGCTCTGTTTACAGAAGCGGATCAGAAGCTAGTCAGTACGTTGCCACAATTATTCATGGCGCATACTTGTGGTCCTGTGACAACCACTTGAACCAGATAGCAGAGCCAAGACCTAACAGTTTGTACATTAGACACTGTAAGGCTATGTGCACACTTTGCGGGGTCCTCTGCAGGTTCTCCCGCAGCGGATTTGATAAATCTGCAGGGCAAAACCGCTGCGGTTATCCCTGCAGATTTATCGCGGTTTGTTTTGCGGTTTCCGCTGCGGGTTTACTCCTATACTATTGATGCTGCATATGCAGCAATATGCTGCATCAATAGTAATGTTAAAAATAATAAAAATGGTTTATACTCACCCTCTGACGTACCGATCTCCTCGGCGCTGCATGTGGCGGTCCGGTTCCAAAGATGCTGTGCGAGAAGGACCTTTGTGATGTCACGGTCATGTGACCGCGACGTCACGGTCATGTAACCCCGACATCATCTCAGGCCCTGCTCGCACACCAACCCTGATACTGGACGGCCGCGTGCAGCGCTGAGAGGTGAGTATATCATTATTTTTTATTTTAATTCTTTTTTTTTTTTTACACTAATATGGTTCCCAGGGCCTGGAGGAGAGTCTCCTCTCTTCCACCCCGGGTACCATCTGCACATTATCCGCTTACTTCCCGCATCGTGGGCACAGCCCCATGCGGGAAGTTAGCGGATCAGTGCATTCCTATGTGTGCAGAATCGCAGCGATTCTGCACAAAGAAGTGACATGCTGCGGAATGTAAACCGCTGCGCTTCTGCGCGGTTTTTCCCGCAGCATGTGCACAGCGGATTGCGGTTTCCATAGGGTTTACATGTAAATGTAAACGCTATGGAAACTGCTGCGGACCCGCAGCATCAAAATCGCCGCGGATCCGTGGTAAAACCCGCAAAGTGTGAACATGGCCTTAGCATTCAGTAAACTGCACTGCTTGTCGAAAGATTGCCTGGGGTTGGAAAAACCCGTACATTTTCTGAGACCGTGAGCCCATTGATAAAGTACAGCAAATTCACACTACATAAGTATATTGATGCTTTTACTTTGGCGTGAGAGCTAATGACTGTGTGTTACTGTGCACTGGTCTCATGAAGATGTGTTAATCAGACAGTCCTATGGAAATAGTTTTACAGATCAGCTGGGAGGATTGTATGGAAGCAAATTGCTGGATATATTCAATCAGAGGTTTTGGGAAGTGGATGATGAACCAGAGAATATAGTCAAATAAAGTCACGATTGCAGCACAGGATTTAGTTTTCCAATAATGTAAATGCCAAGCCAGTGAGTTTCTAGAACATGGCAGAAAATAGCATTGTGTAAGCTTTTATTATACTATCCTTTGTGCTGCTGATGCATTGGTTTTTAATTTGATTTTGTTAACCTTCTCATTGTCCAATAGAACATATTCACAGAGAAGATCTATTTTTCAGTCTGGTGCACAATTCAATCTAATGGCTATTTGTATTAGTACATTTGTAAATACTGGTAGCAAACCTGTTTGCAATAATTGGATGTAGATTTGTCTGTGTCCATTTAGAATGGGCTGGTGATCAGGGGAATTAACCATAAGCCCTTCTAAACAGGCCAGCAAACACCCGACAAAAGAGTGTGATGCGGTGAGGGGAATCATATACCAGAATTGTTTTGTGTCCCCCAGGATGCGCATAGAGGTATACTGAACCCGTTGGAGAGCATTTTAATTCCAGCCATGCCTGTGGTTACAATGCAAAATAAAAGAGAAAGTGGATTTGGTCAAACTATTTGACCAAGTCAGATTTAAGAAAACTTTACATGGGTTTATATTTTTGTAAAGATCTGTAGGATTGGTAGTGTGATGGATTTCTCCCTCCACTCCGGGTCCATGTCCACGAAAACCCATTTTAACTTTCAGTTGAGGTTTGGGTGTGTCGGTGGTTGCAAGCAGCAGAGCAGGAGGCTCTGTGCAGGACAGGTCAGTGTCAGTCGGAACTCAGGCCAGAGAAGGCAAAGCTACTGACGTACCTACGAGTGATACAGTGGTGCAGTTGCCCACGGCAGCAGACTGTTATGGATGCTCCGGCTGCGAATCGGGGATAAAGTTCTGGATTTATTTTGTGAGTTTGAAAAGTAAGATGTTTAAGTTGAACTTTCTTGGGTCAATGCCTCATTGCCGCATGGACACGAAGGCCGTTGCCTGACAAGAGCAAAATGCACTTTGTCTGTTCCAAAGATTTCTAAGCAGTTGTACAAATGATTGTTCTTGACAGCACATCTCCCCATGTAAACAGGTGATGTGCTGCCGATAAAATGATATATGATATTTTGTGCTCGCCAAACAATAATTTGAACGTTATAATGTTATTTTAATGTTTATTTTTTGTGCATAGAATTCTGATCAGCGTGCCTAAACAAGCCAATAAGTGACTGCTGATTGGCATTCATATAGCCAATCAGAGGTTGTTTAAAGGCTTCTGTTGGCACATCTGAACCCAGCGTTACATGCAAGCCTATTGGGGGTTAAATAATGGCCTGTTTAGGCAGTCCAATCATACTTCTATGTACATAGAATGATAGTTTATATGATGGGCTGCCTAGAATGATACTTTTTAGCCTACTTAAAAATCATCTCACCAATATTTTCTCATTCTTCTGTTATTTGGCAGCCTATTCAGAGGTCTGATAGTTGGCATTGAGTGTTCTTATAAACGCTTGTTCCCTTATAATCTGCACATCTAAATGGTCATATACCCAGAATTTCTCTGTTGAGAAGAGTTTCGTAAAGGTTCTTTACAGAAAAAAAAGGGGAAGTAAATCTCCAGCGTGAAACTTGGATACAAGTTCAATTTATTTAGACAAATCCATTAAAATCCTTGTTTCATAGTGGTACAGCAAATGAAGGAGTACATGATACGACCAACGCGTTTCGACCTGTTAAGGTCTTAATCATGGTATTAATCATAATTAAGACCTTAACAGGTCGAAACACGTTGGTCGTATCATGTACTCCTTCATTTGCTGTACCACTATGAAACAAAGATTTTAATGGATTGGTCTAAATAAATTGAAGTTTTATCCAAGTTTCATGCTGGAGATTTACTTCCCCTTTTTTTTTCTGTTGTGGACAACGCCTCTGATCCAGGCACCTATTTGCGTGAATTTCATTCTGAGTCAATCAAGACTTTTTTTCCTCAGCAAGCTTGCACACAAGGACTTCTGCTTCAAACTGGTGAGCTGAATTTATTTTCCCCACCCCTTTTTTCCTTTGCATACACGTAAAGGTTCTTTATATTTTAATGTAAAAAGCAGGTTGTGCATCGCGCATGAAAATACTATTTTTGAAGACACCTTTACCAATAAGTAAGACTTGCAAACATCCAACTAGCTGAAATCTTACCTTTATTTTCTGAACTCCTAACTATACATGCCCTTCTAAAAGATTATTGTCTTGCCTTTGGCGTATGCTATTACCTTTTCCTGTGTGCTCTTTAGGACCATAATATAGTAAACATGAGAGAACCCAGAGATGCTGGAAAACTAGAGAAATTCAATGGTCACTCTTCCAGAAAAGTAACAAAATTAGAGCTTAGGCTACGTTCACATTTGCGTTGTGCGCCGCAGCGTCGGCGCCGCAGCGCACAACGCAAACAAAAACGCGGCAAAACGCACGCTAAAACGCTGCGTTTTGCGCCGCATGCGTCGTTTTTGCCCGCAAGTTGGACGCAAAAAAAATGCAACTTGAAGCGTTTCTTGCGTCCAACGCTTGCGGCCATGCGGCGCAAAACGCAGCACAACGCATGTCCATGCGCCCCCATGTTAAGTATAGGGGCGCATGACGCATGCGGCGCCGCTGCGGCGCCCGACGCTGCGGCGCTGACCGCAAATGTGAACGTAGCCTAATACCTGACATGTTTATGTGTTGCATAACAACTGTGCTTTACAGCTTTCAACACTAGACTCAGTCTATGTCTATGGTCTAGCTATCAGAGTGCTATAAAATGCCAGGACATACGATAATATTCTGCTTCACTGCCAGTGGACTATACTCTGATATGAAAATAGACCATATCTATTTATATAATTGCCTTGTAATGTATTAATTTCCTGTTCTGGCCAGAAGTCACCGTATCCCAGAATTCCAAGTGGAGGAAGTTCACCGACCGCCATATTGGGCACCCAAGTGATGGGTGTCCCAATATGGAAACTGCTGCTGGTACCAACCTATTGCGCGGTACCACCAGCGGAACACACACGTCGCACCGCAAACTCTATATGACGTACGCACCACTCACTCACACACACACTCTTTCACACTCTCACACATTCACACACTCACGCAGCCTCTTGCATGCTGCCACCAGCGGAACACCGTCGCAAACACGCCGCCACCGGGATCAGCCGAATGATTCACTGACTGCCGCCATCTTTCTACAGGAGGCGTGCATGCGCAAAAATGTGAATTACGCACAGGTGCAGTGAATCATTCGGCTGATCCCGGCAGATGCGCGACATGTCTACAGGCAGAGGAAGCCGGTCACATTAAAGGGGTTTTCCCAAGAATGAAAGTCCATTTTAAAAATTGATTGTGCCTGACCGTGTACGGAGCATACCACATCTCCTGGGCAGGGGAGGAAGCAAAAGACAATACTGACATTACAGCAGGGGATCACAGTGGACTCCTTTTGTGAGTTAAAATATTTCACTGACTGTTTTTAAAAAATATTTTACCTCACAAAATGTATCCTCTGCGATCTCCTGCTGTAATGTCAGTATTGTCTTTTGCTTCCTTCCCTGCCCAGGAGCTGTGTTATGTTCGGTACACGGTCAGACACAGACAATTTTTAAAATGAACTTTTGTTCGTGGGAAAACCCCTTTAAAAAGCAAATATCAACTCCAACATAGCTCCTCATAAAAAGTACGCCAATGACAATGAAAGGAAAGCAGCAAAGTCACAACGTCGAAGACAACAAAGGGCAAATTAGACTCTTGAAGAGCAACAGCATCGCTGGGACAAAAACAATGCATATAAGCGTAGGCATCAAGCACATCAGTCCCCTGATGCAAAAGTCATTAGATTATCACAGGATGCCATTAGGCTACAACAGCGCGGCATGCCTGCCCCCATCGTAACATTACCGCCCTTCCGATGCGATAGCATCGGGACCTCTATTATCTAGTGGTCTAATAAATACTTTGCTACTCTTGGTTCTATGTCTCCTCCATAGAGTTTGCATGGAGAGGCAGAGTGCATGCTTGACTGCCACTCCATACAAATTCCTCAGCTAAACCTTGAGTGTGGAAGATCAAGAGATTTTGGATCCCCACTCTAGTGATTGCATGGGATTCCTGAAACTTAGCATTTATTACATACAGTGGTGTGAAAAATTGTTTGCCCCTACATGATTTCTTATTCTGTTGCATGTTTGCCACACCTAAATGTTTCAGATCACCAAACAAAATTTAAATATTAGACAAAGATAACACAAGTAAAAACAAAATGCAGTTTTTAAATGAAGGTCTTTATTATTACGGGAAAAAACAAATCCAAACCTACAAGGCCCCATGTGAAAAAGTGATTGCCCCCCCCTTAAAACATAAATTAACTGTGGTTTATCACATCTTTGGGAAGCTGAGTTCAATTTCCCCAACCACACCCAGGACTGATTACTGACGCACCTGTTCTCAATCAAGAAATCACTTAATTAGTACCTGCCTGACAAAAGTGAAGTAGACAAAAAGAGCCTCAAAAGCTTGGCTTTGTGCCCCAATCCAAAGAAATTCTAGAACAAATGAGAAACAAAGTAATTGAGGTCACATCATTTCAGAAAAGGAGTATCATACCAACAAATATGGTCTGGACCTTAATTTAATTGAGATGCAGTGGAATGACCTTAAAAAGGCAATTCATGCTCGGAAACCCTCCAATGTGTCTGAATTATAACAATTCTGCTAAGATGAGTGGGCCAAAATTCCTCCAGAGAATTGTAAAAGACTCATTGCCAGTTATCGCAAACGCTTGATTGCAGTTGTTGCTTTAAAGGGTGGCCCAACCAGTTATTAGGTTTAGGGGCAATCTCTTTTTCAGATGGGGCCCTGTAGGTTTTGATCGTTTTCGAGTATGAATTGCATTTTTAAGGTCATCCCACAGCATCTCAAACAGATTAAAGTTAGGATTTTGATTAGGCCACTCCAGAGTCTTCATTTTGTTTTTCTTAAGCCATTCAAAGGTGGCATAACCCAAGTGCGCTTTGGCTTGAGGTTGTCATGGTTCACTGGGTTTGCTGGTTAGGTGGTTTAAGTGTTAATGCAGATGGCCTCTCTTTGGGATCTTGAGAGGGTTTTTATAGCCTCTGTGTGGGGCCATTCTCTGTCGTTTATACTCTAAGCTGAGTGTGTCTGACCCTGCTCTGCCTGTGCTTCGTGCCTATCCTTGTATGTCTGCTTGGTTTTTGATCTGGTCTCGTCCCTGTTTGAGTCTTCCGTCTGCTGATTCTGTACCTCGCCACCCTCTTTGTGTATGACCTTTGGCTATGTCTTGATATTCCTTTGGTTGTCCCTGCTGTACGTCGCTGCCCTCTGTGTATGACCTTTAGCTACGTCCTGACCTCCCTCTGTTTATTCCTGCTGTACCACACCGCCCTCTCAGTGTATGATATTATTGCTTTGCTGACCTGACTACTGTTTTCTCCTCTTCACTTTTTCTTTCTTGTGCTGATGTCGGCTCCCAGTGGGGCTTTGCAGTAGCTCCGCCCCCTTCTCTGAAGTGCGGTGACATGACCACAGGTCTTGTTGGTGCAAAGTACTCCAGAGCACCTCCACTCTCCTCAGGTCCCGGCTCCTGGCTGCTGATAGACCTACGATAGACTTCGGACCTTCGACCCGTTGTACCTGCGGGTAAGAGTCCTCTGCATTTCCCTTTCTGCGTCCTCTGTAGCTGGGATATTATCAAAGATCTTCACCTGACAGAGGTCACAAACAGATGACCTGGCATTCTCCTTCAGGATTTTTTGGATGATAGCAGAATTCATGGATCCATTTACCACAGCAAGTCTTCCAGGTCCTGAAGCAGCAAAACAGCCCCAGACCATCACACTACCACCACCATATTTTACTGTTGGTATGATGTTCCTTTTCTAAAATTCTGTGTTACTTCTGTGCCAGATTGTTGTGAATTCCGTTCTCGGACTCCCTCCTGTGGTCATGAATGGTACTTTGGTTAGTTCTGCTCTTGGACTCCCTCTGGTGGCTTCGAGCGGAACTGCTGGTCACTGAGGTTGGCTTATCAGCTGCTCTCGTTTATTGCTATGCTGGCTTCCCTATTTAACTCCACTCAGATCGTTACTTCATGCCAGCTGTCAATGGTTCAGTATTGGTTCAGATCTCTCTTGGACTTCTCTGAGGACCTGTCTACTCCAGCAGAAGCTAAGTCTTTGCTAGTTCATTTGTTGTTACTGCTTCCTGAATATATTTCTTAGTACTGCTAATTTCTTGTCCAGCTTGCTATCATGATATTCCTTTGCTAGCTGGAAGCTCTGGGGTTGCAGAGTGGCACCTCCACACCGTGAGTCGGTGTGGGGAGTCTTTTTGCTTACTCTGCGTGGTTTTTTGTAGTTTTTTGTGCTGACCGCATTGTTCCCTTTTCTTTCCTCTGACTATTTAGTGAAACCTGGCCTCCTTTGCTAAAACCTGTTTCATCCCTGTGTACAATTGTGACTTTCCTCTTAACTCACAGTCAATATATGTGGGGGTCTGCCTTTACCTTTGGGGAATTTCTCTGAGGCAAGGTAAGGATTCTATTTCTATCTTTAGGTGTAGTTAGCTCTTAGGCTGTGAAGAGGTGTCTAGGGAGAGTTAGGTACGCTCCACGGCTATTTCTAGTGTGTGTGATAGGAGTAGGGTTTGCGGTCAGCAGAGTTCCCACTTCCCCAGAGCTAGTCCCGATTTTGAGTTTACTCATTAGGTCATTCCGGGTGCTCCTAACCACCAGGTCCATAACACCAGATGTAATGGGACATACACCTTCCAAAAAGTTCAACCTTTGTCTCGTCGGTCCACAGATTATTCTCCCAAAGTTCTTTGGGATCATCAAGATGTTTTCTGTCAAAATTATTAATATTGTTCATTTTTACAGGGCCATTTATTCCATGGCGCTTTACATGTGTAGAAAGGGGCATACGTAGACAAGTGCAATAAACATGAGCAATACAAGGCAAACACAAGTACAGAAGGAGAGAGGACCCTGCCCGCAAGGGCTCACAGTCTAAAGTTGAGACCATTATTATAATATTATATATAATATTATATTCTTATTGCGGTGGTTTTAGTCTTGGAACTCTGCCATGCAGGCAATTTTTCCTAGTCTCTTTCTTATGATGGAGTCATGAACACTGACCTTAACGGAGGCAAGTGAGACCTGCAGTTCTTTGGATGTTGTTGCGTGGTCTTTTGTGACCTCTTGGATCAGTCATTGCTGTGCTTTTGGGGTAATTTTGGTCGGCTGGCCTCTCCTGGACTCTTCCATGTTTTTGCTATTTGTGGATAATGGCTCTGTGTTCACTTGAGTCCCAAAGTTTTAGAAATATATATCCATCTAAATATGCAAAAATCAGGATTCAGCATTTACTCCTGCTGGAACCATTCTCTATAAACAGGCACATGGAGTCACTCTGGACTCCTCCTGGACTCTTTTCCTGCTGTATTGGTATTTTTACATGTTCTCAAAAGCCTTGTTGACCATAACTTTGTGATTGCCTAAAAAGATGGGAATAGAGGCCAAACTGGTTCTGCATCCCTGGTTAGAGTGAATAGTTACAGGTTCCTTCTGAATCCTGTTTTTATAGATTTATGTTGAAAATCCTGACTTAAGTGCTCAGCGTAAAGCACTTAAACCCAATCAAAAATGTTATGTAGCCCAAAATGTTACCTGTCAGGCTTCCACCCCTCAGTGTGTCTGGGACGCAGTTATTGACAATTCGGCTGTCCAATCTGGTATAAGGGTGAAGCTGTCGGTACTTTGATTGACAGCTTGGCCATCCAATCTGGTCTGAGCTGTCAATGTGTTGATTGACAGCTCAAATATCCAATCTGAGACTGAGGCGTCGCCTGTCTCCATGTTTTCATTATTCCAGTTAATTGCCATGCTTCTTAACTGAGCTGTGTCTCCCAGAACTCTGCCAGACGTACTTTCAGCCTGTAAGGTTATTGTGCATTCCTGTGCCTAGAGTTCTGTATGCTTGATCTGTTGCCTGACCTTGGACTTCGTTCTGACCATCCGCCTGTTTAACCCCTTCAGCTCTGATCAGTTATCCTCCTGGTACTCTGACCGCGGAACGCTACCTGACTACACTTTTGTCTCTTCCTTCTGTTATGAGGTACCCTCCTGGTTTCTGACCTTGGACTTCTTGACCACACTGACTGCTTGGCCGTGAAAAGTGAATAGCGTCACATTACGTCTGGCCCATACGTTTTTCTTTTTCGTCAGTATGGATCCTGTTCACACACTTTGTGACCAGGTGGCGAATTTGATGCAGATGACAAAGGATCTGGCGAAAATGAAAATAAGTTCACTGCTCAATGTTTTAAAATTCTGGGAAGCATCTATGGGTTCAAAATGCTCACTATACCCCTAGATGAATTAAGAGTATATTGCTACTTTCAAGAAAAATTGAATAACACATTTTGGGGTTCACTTTTACTTATTATCCCTTGTTAAAATAAATATATATACAGTATATACTCGAGTATAAGCCAAGATTTTCAGCCCATTTTTTGGGGCTGAAAGTCCCCCTCTTGGCTTATACTCGAGTCATACCCAGGGGAGGGGGGAGCGGGGGCTGTCTAATTATACTCAACTGCTCCTAGCGCTGTCCCTGCAGGTCCCTGGCTCCCCGACGCCCCAGCTTCTTCCTGTACTGAGCGGTCACATGGTACCGCTCATTACAGTAATGAATTTGCTGCTCCACCTCCCATAGGGGTGGAGCCGCATATTCATTACTGCAATGAGCGGTAACGGTGACCGCCCAGTACAGGAAGAAGCTGCGGTGCCGGGGAGCCAGGGACTGCACCGCGCCAGGAGCAGGTGAGTATAACGGGGAGGGGAGCGCAGCGCTGTATAATATTCACCTGCCCCTCGTTCCGGCGCCGCTCCGTCTTCAGCGTCTTCTGCAGTGACGCTCAGGTCAGAGGGCGCGATGACGTGCGCGCCCTCTGCCTGAACGTCAGTGCAGAAGACGCTGAAGATGGAGCGGCGCCGGAACAAGAGTCAGGTGAATATTGAAAGTGCCGGGGGCCTGAGCGACGGAGAGGTGAGTATGTGATTTTTTTTTTTATTGCAGCAACAGCAAATGGGGCAAGTGTCTGTATGGAGCATCTTATGGGGCCATAACGTTTGTGCAGCATTATATGGGGCAAGTGTCTGTATGGGGCCATAATCAACGTTTGTGCAGCACTATATGGGGCAAGTGTCTGTATGGGGCCATAATCAACGTTTGTGCAGCACTATATGGGGCTAGTGTCTGTATGGGGCCATAGTCAACGTTTGTGCAGCACTATATGGGGCAAGTGTCTGTATGGAGCATCTTATGGGGCCATAACGTTTGTGCAGCACTGTATGGAGCAAGTGTCTGTATGGAGCATCTTATGAAATGCCAACCATTCTTACGCCGGCTACTCTTCATACCCAACAGATTGGGAACCCGCTAACAGTCAGTGGGGAGTTAACTCACGCAAACTCCTACCAGAAGCAGTGGAAACGCGTACAGTAGCTCGCCGATTACTTCTGGAACCAGTGGAGAAAGGAGTATCTTGTGGTTCTACAAGGAAGAAGAAAATGACGACAGAGTAAACCGAACTTGAAAGCAGGAGATATTGTGTTAATGAAGGAACAACAAGTTCAAAGGATCTACTGGCCTATGGGAATCATTACAAAGACTTTCCCTAGTGAAGACAGTAAGGTCCAGAAGGTGGAGCTGAAGGTCCTTAGGAAAGGTGAACCTAAGACATTTCAGAGACCAATCCACGAGCTCGTATTGGTACTACCGATCGATGACATTCCGGTAGGATAAACTATGAACAGAACACTGCACTAATACTTTGTCCATTGGATTACAGTTGGGTCGGAGATAGTTTGGCCTAGTGCGGCTTATCTGATCCGAAGATGAGTTTCCTTTGGATTATCTCAGGAGCTGACTTAAAGACATTCATTTATCTTGTTCGAAGTTGTTGTTATTGCATTGCATGCACATTTGGTTTCTTTTTATAGGTTGTTGGAGTTTATTTCAAGGACATTAATATAGTGAAATCCCTTACGGAATTTCAGACTGGGAGTGTGCTGTTCCGTGTAAGTTATGTTCTTTAGTTTTATGTGTATTTTCATGCTATGTATATTCTTACATTTCTGCTCTGCTGCCACCCAGTGGCCTTTTTCCATATTGCAACTTGTTATGTTATATTAATTCTTGTGGGCATGTCTTCCATTTCCGGTTCATGGGTCAAGTCTTCTCTTCCTCTGGCAGCCATTTCATTTTCAGTTTACATGCTGTTGTGAGAGGACACGCTTGAACCGGGCTTAGGAAGGCATCAGTCTTTCGACCTCTTTCTGCTCGCTCGCTGTCACAAATACATTTGCTGTACCTGACTCAACTCTGGAGAAGTTACTGTATACCATCCTACGCTGTATGTCCAGATTTCCAAATAAACAAGTCTGGATTGCACAATCCCTGGTGTGCATCATCTCTCCGGATGCTGAACAGCATTGGTCCTGTCTGCCCTACAGCGAGGAAAACTGAAGGTACGATTTTATCACAACACATATTAGTTACCTACACCTCCATTCGCCTCATGTGGGGACAGAACAAGAGTCACCTCGGCTTCTGAGGATAAGTTTATCCGAGTCACCAGCCTCAGAAATCGCAGGTTAACAGCAGTTCAGATTAGAGACCAGGTCTATGCCACACGGAGTTCAAGCAGCAGACACATCTCTACAACAACTGTTAAGAGGAGACTTTGTGTAGCAGTCCTTTATGGTAAAATAGCTGCTAGCAAACCACTGCTAAGGACAGGCAACAAGCAGAAGAGACTTGTTTGGACTAAAGAACACAAGGAATGGACATTAGACAAGTGGAAATCTGTGCTTTGGTCTGATGAGTCCAAATTTGAGATCTTTGGTTCCAACCACCGTGTCTTTGTGCAATGCAGAAAAGGTGAACGGATGGACTCTACATGCCTGGTTCCCACCGTGAAGCATGGAGGAGGAGGTGTGATGGTGTGCGGGTGCTTTGCTGGTGACACTGTTGGGGATGTATTCAAAATTGAAGACATACTGAACCAGCATGGCTACCACAGCATCTTGCAGCGGCATGCTATTTCATCCGATTTGCGTTTAGCCATCATTTATTTTTCAACAGGACAATGACCCCAAACACACCTCCAGGCTGTGTAAGGGCTATTTGACCAATAAGGAGAGTGATGGGGTGCTACTCCAGATGACCTGGCCTCCACAGTCACCAGACCTGAACCCAATCGAGATGGTTTGGGGTGAGCTGGACCGCAGAGTGAAGGCAAAAGAGCCAACAAGTGCTTAGCTTCTCTGGGAACTCCTTCAAGATTGTTGGAAGACCATTTCCGGTGACTACCGCTTGAAGCTCATCAAGAGAATGCCAAGAGTGTGCAAAGCAGTCATCAAAGCAAAAGGTGGCTACTTTGATGAACCTAGAATACAAGACATATTTTCAGTTTCACACTTTTTTGTTAAGTATATAATTCCACGTGTTAATTCATAGTTTTGATGCCTTCAGTGTGAATTTACAATTTTCATAGTCATGAAAAATCTTTAAATGAGAAGGTGTGTCCAAACTTTTGCTCTGTACTGTGTGCGTGTGTATATATATATATATATATATATATATATATATATATATATATATATATATATATATATATATATATATATATATATACATACGCACTGCTCAAAAAAATAAGGGGAACACTAAAATCTCACATCCTAGATATCACTGAATGAAATATTCTAGTTGTAAATCTTTATTCATTACATAGTGGAATGTGTTGAGAGCAATAAAACCTAAAAATGATCAGCATAAATCACAGCTAATATCCCATGGAGGTCTGGAGTTTGAATGATGCTCAAAATCAAAGTGGAAAATGAAGTTACAGGCTGATCCAACTTCAGTGGAAATGCCTCAAGACAAGGAACTGATGCTCAGTAGTAGTGTATGTGGCCTCCACGTGCCTGTATCACCTCCCTACAATGCCTGGGCATGCTCCTGATGACGCGGCGGATGGTCTCCTGAGGGACCTCCTCCCAGACCTAGATAAAGCATCCGCCAACTCCTGGACAGTCTGTAGTGTGACGTGGTGGATGGTGCGAGACATGATGTCCCAGATGTGTTCAATCGGCTTCACGTCTGGGGAACGGGTGGGCCGGTCCATAGCTTCAATGCCTTCATCTTGCAGGAACTGCTGACACACTCCAGCCACATGAGGTCTGGCATTGTCCTGCATTAGGAGGAACCCAGGGCCAACCTCACCAGCATATGGTCTCACAAGGGGTCTGAAGATGTCATCTCGGTACCTAATGGCAGTCAGGCTACCTCTGGCGAGCACATGGAGGGCTGTGCGGCCCTCCAAAGAAATGCCACCCCACACCATTACTGACCCACTGCCAAACCGGTCATGCTGAAGGATGTTGCAGGCAGCAGATCGTGCTCCATGGCGTCTCCAGACACTGTCACGTCTGTCACGTGCTCAGTGTGAACCTACTTTCATCTGTGAAGAGCACAGGGCACCAGTGGCGAATTTGCCAATCCTGGTGTTCTGTGGCAAATGCCAAGCATCCTGCACATTATTGGGCTGTGAGCACAACCCCATCTGTGGACGTCGGGCTCTCAGAACATCCTTATGGAGTCGGTTTCTAATCGTTTGTTCAGACATGCACATTTGTGGCCTGCTGGAGGTCATTTTGCAGGGCTCTGGCAGTGCTTCCCCTGTTCCTCCTTGCACAAAGGCTGAGGTAATGGTCCTGCTGCTGGGTTGGTTCCCTCCTACGGCCCCCTCCACGTCTCCTGGTGTACTAACCTGTCTCCTGGTAGCGCCTCCAGCCTCTTGACACTATGCTCACATACACAGCAAATCTTCTTGCCACAGCACGCATTTATGTGCCATCCTGGATGAGCTGCACTACCTGAGCCACTTGTGTGGGTTGAAGAGTCCGTCTCATGCTACCACAAGTGTGAAAGCACAACCAACATTCAAAAGTGACTACACAGAAGTTTGATTTACTCGGAGTTATAGTCTCTTGTTTAAGTGCTCCCTTTATTTTTTTGAGCAGTGTGTGTATATATATATCTATATATATGAGGCATCGTGATTACTCGCTAATCCCGCCCCCTGCACAGTAGCTCCGCCTCCCCACCACATCACCACACACAATCCCGCCCCCCACCCCATTACCACACACATTCCCACCCCCACCACATTACCACACACAATCCCGCCCCCCTACATTACCACACACAATCCTGCCCCCCACCACATTACCACACATAATCCCGCCCCCACCACATCACCACACATAATCCCGCCCCCCCACCACATTACCACATAATCCCGCCCCCCCACTGCATTACCACATAATCCCGCCCCCCACCACATCACCACACATAATCCCACCCCCCCACTACATTACCACGCATAATCCCGCCCCCCACCACATCACCACACACAATCCCGCCCCCCACCACAGCGCCACACATATAAATCACTACACATAATCCCGCCCCCAACACATCACAACACATAATCCCACCCCATTACCACACACAATCCCGCCCCCACCACATTACCACACACAATCCACACCACATTACCACACACAATCCCGCCCCCCCACCACATCACAACACATAATCCCGCCCCCCACCACATCACCACACATAATCCCACCCCCCACCACATCACACATAATCTCGCCCGCCCACCACATCATCACACACAATCACGCCCCCCCACCACATTACCACACATAATCCCGCCCCCACCACATTACCACACATAATCCCGCCCCCCACCACATTACCACACATAATCCCGCCCCCCCCACCACATTACTACACATAATCCCGCCCCCCACCACAATACCACACATAATCCCGCCCCTCACCACATCACCACACACAATCCCGCCCCCCACTGCATTACCACATAATCCCGCCCCCCCACTGCATTACCACATAATCCCGCCCCCCACCACATCACCACACACAATCCCACCCCCCCACTACATTACCACGCATAATCCCGCCCCCCACCACATCACCACACACAATCCCGCCCCCCACCACAGCGCCACACATATAAATCACTACACATAATCCCGCCCCCAACACATCACAACACATAATCCCACCCCATTACCACACACAATCCCGCCCCCACCACATTACCACACACAATCCACACCACATTACCACACACAATCCCGCCCCCCCACCACATCACAACACATAATCCCGCCCCCCACCACATCACCACACATAATCCCACCCCCCACCACATCACACATAATCCCGCCCGCCCACCACATCATCACACACAATCACGCCCCCCCACCACATTACCACACATAATCCCGCCCCCACCACATTACCACACACAATCCCACCCCCCACCACATTACCACACACAATCCCGCCCCCCCACCACATCACTACACATAATCCCGCCCCCCCAACACATCACTACACATAATCCCACCCCATTACCACACATAATCCCGCCCCCCACCACATCATCACACACAATCCCGCCCCCCACCACATTACCACACACTATCCTGCCCCCCCCACCACATTACCACACACAATCCCGCCCCCACCACATTACCACACACAATCCCGCCCCCTACATCACAACACATAATTCCGCCCCCCCACCACATCACCACACATAATCCCGCCCACCCACCTCATCACCACACACAATCCCGCCCCCCACCCCATTACCACACATTATCCCGCCCCCCCACCAATTTATGTTTCGTTAAGAAATTTGTTTAGATGCTGGAATGAATAAAAAATGCACATCTTACTGAATCCTGTTTGTTTTTGATTTTACACTGTGAATAAAATGTATTATTATTATTCAGATTTGTAATGATTATTATTGTTATTAACTTCATTTTAAGTTAATTTACCACCTGCGTAAACGCTATTGAATGTTGTCATTATTTACCTTAGGTTAATCACCAGCAGCGTTAATTAGATATAGATAGCAATGAGCGTGCCGAGTGTTAGCTGGCTGGAAACAGCTAGTATATATATATATATATATATATATATATATATATATATATATATATATATATATATATATATATATATATATAATCATAAACATCATTTAAAGTGAAAAAGAATATTTTTTTAATTTCATGTCCCATTGTTATTAAATTCAGTAAATTGCGTTTAGGTTTTAAATGCTCACCCTACCCCTTATGGTATTTTGTCACGGATAGTAAGCTTGCGAGCAAAGCACTCACTCATCTTTGAATTGTTGAATAGAATTTTTGCTCCACTTTCGGCGGAAAAAAATGGGGATTTCTGCCGTTTTGGCATCTCAGGGACTTTGCAAGTGTGACATAGCATCCACAATTTATTCCAGTTCAATTTCTCCTCCAAATATCAAATAGCCCTCCTTCCCTTCCGAGCTCCTCGATGTAACCAAACAGTAGTTTCACACATATCGGGTATCACCGTATTTGAGAGAAAGCGTGTAACAAATTGTGCGATTCATTTTCTCTTAATATCCCTTCTGAAAACGGTGTTAATCTCTGTGAAGCACCTGAAGAATTTACATACGTCTTCATAACAGTTTTGTATACTTTGAGGAGTGCATTTTTTAAAATAGTATCACTTCAAAAGTGAATAGGCACCCCCAAAAATTTGGTTTTGTAAATTTCCCTGAATAAAATTTAAGGTTGTATATGATCGACAACTGTCTCATTCATACTGGCCTCTTCAGAGCCCATGTTTTTGGGATCAGAAAGTTATCCCCTGTGTCATGGTTAGGGGATGACCTTCAAGCTTGTGAATCCCTTAAACTTTTTAATCTGCATTTTCATACATAAACAGTGATTACTACTCCTCTGCATAGATAAAGTGCTTGGTAGCCTTCCCTTATATTTTCAGTACCTCACATTGAAAAATATGGTCACTGACGTAACATCTGGCATCCATAAGGGTAAATCACCCTGTGAGACCGGTTAATACACGAACATGTGGGAGACATTAGGAACTACGTCAACTCGCTGAGATGTTTCTGACTTGATTTGGGTCGGAGTATTGACCTTGTTTGCTGTAAAACCACAGTAACTGGGCCGACATTGTTGCGCCTAATTCCAGATATTACTCCCCTGCTGCCATTGTTTTAACCTGTAATCTCCTGGTGGTGCCTGTAAAAGGTGATCAGATTTATAATACATCCCCATATACCGTCACAGTAGACCGCATGAGTGTTGGTCTCTGAGGGAAATGGGTTAATAGTTGCAGTTAAGCTTTGACTAGTCATTGACATGAATCCTTGTGAGGCCCCACTTTATACACCTTGATTACAGTAACATTTAACCTCCATTTCCCAATTCTCCTTTGTGTACTTACAGTATTATGGAGTGATGGGGTCACCTTCTCTCATATTGTGCTCAGCTCTTCCCTCTTGTCCAGCTTCATTATTAAATTAGTATTAAGGGGAGACCACCTCTGTCCCTGAGCACTGCGCTGTTACCTCATTACCTCCTGTACTTCTTAGCGATATACATAAAATCCACATTTAAAAATTGTCATTTTAAGCTTTATTTTCTTAATTATTTTTATATTCTTCTGACAGCTGGCAGCTGGAACTGTTTATAGACCACTGAGCCATAAATCACAAGGCCATCTTTTCATTTGTGACCTTGTTTGTTGCAACGCCAGACATTTTGGTTTTCATTTAAAAAGCCCAATGAATACCCTGCATTATGAAGAAAATGAAAATAGTAACATGGATAAAGCAGGGCAGCCAAAGGATATTTGGCAGCATAACATGTTACATAATTCAGAGTATAACACATCAAGTATGTCATCAACAATCTAAAGTTTTTCCTCTATAGGAAGTGATGGTATGTTGCTAGGAAATTCCATAATTTACTGACTGGTGACAATCCCGCTACCAATTTCTCCATTAATCCTCAAAATAAAAGAGTCACTGAGTTACTTCTGGGACCTGCATCTGAACAGGGCCCTGGTGAGTGCTATTGTCGGTGCGGAAGTGGGCGGAATTCCCAATCATTAGAATGGGAATACCCATAAGAAGCAGATTTCTCTTATAAGATATATTACAAGGTTGTTTATTTTCATGTGAACTATTGATTTATAGAATAAAAATTAAAATTACAGTTTCTCATTAAGTGCCGCTGCGTTCCTGGGCTTGTCTAAGCTATCATGCATTGTGACATCTGTAATGTCTACACCTTTGCTAGTCTTTCTAGCCTTCTAGTACTATATGAAACAATAGTATTAATAATAGTAAGGTTAAAGGGAACTTTTCACCAGCTTTGGCCAATATGAGTTACTGCCACCACCTTTCAGGGCTGATATACAGCATTCTATAATGCTTTAAATAAGCTCCAACCTGACCTGTAAAAGAAGAAAAAAAACTTTTATTATACTCACCTGCGGGGCAGGATGGTCTGGTCCGAGAGGTGTCACTCTTCTTGATCCGTTGACTCCCATCTTTTTTCGATGCCATCCTCCTTTTTGGTTCATGTGGATGACTCGTCCCTACGGCATCCACAAAAGTCTCCTTGACATCTCGCTCCAGTGGATGTGTACTTCTCTGCTCTGTTGATGGCAGAGCAAAGTACTGCAGCGCGCCGGTGCCGGGGCTATTTGACCTTTCCCAGTGACTGCGCACTGCAGTGCTTTAATTTTGGTCCATTCTCCTACACAAACACTCTTCAAATTCTGAAGGTTCTGGGAGCTCCTTCTATGAACTCTGAGCTTTAGTTCCTTCTATAAATTTTCGATTGGATTCAGGTCAGGTGATCGGCTGGGCCATTCTAGCAGCTTTATTGTCTTTCTCTGAAACCAATTGAGAGTTTCCTTGGCTGTTTGTTTGGGATCATTGTCTTGCTGAAATGTCCACCCTCATTTCACCTCCATCATCCTGGTAGATGGCAGCAGATTCTTATCAAGAGTGACTCGGTACAATTGTACATACATCCTTCCTTCAATTACATGAAGTTTGCCAGTATGCTGAAAATCTGCACCACCCAATGATGTTCCCACCTCCAAACTTCACTCTTGGTATGGTGTTTTTGGGGTGATATGCAGTGCATTGTGGCCTCCAAACATAGTGTGTATTATGGCATCCAAAGAGTTCAATTTTGATCTCATCTGACCAGACTATATTCTCCCAGTATTTCACTGGCTTGTCTAAATGTTGTTGAGCAAACTTTAAAAGCATTTGACAATGGTTTTTGTTCAGCAGTGGAGTCTTGCATGGTGAGTGTGCATAAATGGCATACTTATAGTTTTCTTTGAAACAATTGTACCTGCTGCTTCCAGGTCTTTCTGTAGCGCTCCACTCGTTTTCCTTGACTCTTGGACAACTGTTCTGATAATTATCTAAAATATTGCTGGAAGCACCAGGTTGTGGCCGATTTATGTTTAAATTATCTTCTTTCCACTTCTTGTTTATGGCACCAACAGTTCTCTCTGGAACCTTCAGTAGTTTAGAAATTCTTCTGTAACCAACGCCATCAGTAGGTTTTGCAATAATAAAGTTGCAAAGGTCTTGAGACAGCTCACTGGTTTTACCCATCATGAGATGTTTCTTATATGGCACATTTGTAATGAGACACCTTTCCATAGGCCATCAGTTGAACCAGCCGATATTATTTATCTGTAAGTGTCAGGATTGCTTTCTAATTACTGATAGATTTCAGCTGGTGTCATGACATTCCATGGCTTTTTACGGACATCTATGGTTTGATTTATTTGCTGTGCCCTGTCGAGGGCAGAGCAAAGTACTGCAGTGCACGTGCGCCGGGGCTCTTTGACCTTTCCTGGCACCTGTGCACTGCAGTACTTTGCTCTACCCTCAGCAGGGCACAGAAGCGCGGTGCCGAGGAGACGCATCATCCACATGAAGCAAGCAGGAGGGCGGCATCGCAAGAAAAAGGGAGGCACCGGACCAAGAAGAGCGACACTCATCGGACCGTACCACCTCGCAGGTGAGTATAATGAGTATAATAAAAGTTATTTTTCAGTTCTTCTAGGTCGGGTTGGGGGCAGATATATAGCATCATAGAATGCTGTATATCAGCCCTGAAAGGTAATAGCCGTATCTCTTATCAACCAAACCTGGTGACAGGTTCACTTTAATGAGATGATTTCTAGCATCCTTCTTCAATAAGACTACCTTGTTTGAGAAGACCTGGCTACCATGGATCCAAAACGTGGAGGATATGAGATTATTTGTTTGTACCGAACCAATGGGCCAAACAGATAGGTGTTTTTGCCCTTGTGGAGTTTGGGTCTGGAGTAATATGCTCTCCAGAATTTCCTTCTTGCTATATAGTTTTTTTTCTCCTCTTCTTTTTCTTCCTTTCACTCTATTTTTTATCCTGTTCTATTCATTTGGTGACTTCCTATGCTCTGATTTGTGGAAGAAGAGCAAAGTGTAGGACGTACTCAAATTAGGTATGCAATTGTTGGGTTGCAGAGTTGTTGGTCTTGCTCTATCATAAGTTATAGTTATAATTATATCCTCATATTCTAAATGATATAACAGTGTCTCATTTCAAAGCCATGGACTTAATTTCTTCCTGCTTTTATACTATTACTATTTTTTATTTTTCGTTTGCTCTCATTTCAGCGATCTAATTTGTAATGACTTATTATGCCTTGTGGTATTCTATTCTCGTTTCATTTGCTTTCCTACTTTTCTCTGTATAAAGGGTCAATAAACGCTTCAAAATATAAATAATAATAATGAGGTTCTGTTTACATCTGTATTTTAGTCCCATTTCTCTTTTCTATTACGAAAACAAAGAGGTTGAATTCATGTGACATATGGAACAAAATTTTCCGCATGGTGCACTTTTTTATTCCTTTCACAAAACGGAAACCAAACAGAAACAAGATGGAGCCTATTATAGTTAATAGGCCTCTTCTGCTTCAGTTTGGATCTATTCTGTAATAGTTCTGTTCTCCACATGAACTCTGTCTTAGGAACAGCTAAATAGAACTCAAATAATACATTATTTCATTTCTTCATCTTTTTTATAAACACTGCTGAATAGACACACACGTTCCAGATAAGGGTATGTTCACACTGGACGTTTTTGCTGCATTTTTATTATGCTAATTTTCAGCTGCTTTTTACCGTACCTGCAAAGCCTATGAGATTTTAGAAATCTCATTCACACACATTGGTTATTTTGTCATCATGATTTATTACTTTGCTTCGTTTTTGTTTTTACATTGAGCATATCACTTCTTTCAGCGTTTTTGCAGCTTTTTTCACCCATTGACTTGAATAGATGGTGAACCAACGCTGCAAAAATTCTGAGAAGTCAAGGACAGCAGAATATGACCTCACAGTCACCTCTGCTACATCTGCATGGCATTCTGCATGGTTGCATGATGCGACCAAAGCAGCCTGTCATCCAGGAGAGACACTGAGCAGGGGAACTGAACCTCATTTACTTGAATGGCGGGCCCGAACATACAGTGTTTGCCACGCTGTCATGTGCTTCTGATCAGCGGAGAAATCATCACCGCTGGTCAGACAGCTGCGATTCCCACGCTGTCAGAAGACAGCATGAGCGCTCAGCTGTGATCAGAGGTATAAAGTTTACCTCCGGTCACTGGTGTAAGCTGATGGGACTACTGCTCCCATCAGCCGACGCCTGCTGCCGCTAATAACAGTGAGAGCAGGAGCGGCTGATGGGAGTATTCATCAGCCGCTTTGCACTGTAAATAAATAATTTAAAGAAAAAAAAAGCTGCATGGGTTCCCCTGTATTTTTGTATGCAAATTGCCTCTTCAGAGAGAAAGAGGACTTAAACTCTATAGTGCCACCTGTTGGAAGTAGCGATCCTACAAGTCACAATTAACCCTTTAACGAGTCATGCAATATGACTTAGGATAATAGCCAAATCAGTATCTCCATGCACTGACACGATGTTTCGGGCTGTTGGCCCTCGTCAGTGTGAAGCATGAGAACTAATTTGGCTAGGTGAGCGGCTTTGGATTGCAGTCTAAGGGGTAAGGTTTCTCTTTGTGGATGTCACTCTCTAGAAGGAGAAACTTTACCCCTTAGACCTGTATTTTTGATAACCAGCCATGCAAAACTCACAGCTGGGGGCAACCTTCAGCTGTCAGCATTAGCAAGGCTGGTTATCAAGGATAGAGGGTTCCCCACGCCATATTTTTATATGTTAAGTAAAAAAAACAAAAACAAAAAACACAAACCTTGTGGGGTCCTCCCATTTTTGACAACCAGCCTTGCTAAAGCAGACAGCTGGGGGCTGGTATTCTCAGGCTGGTAAGGGGCCATGGATATTGGCAGCCCGCAGCCACCCAGTAAAAAGTACTTCTATTAGATGCACCAATTCTGGCACTTTGCCCGGCTCTTCCCACTTGCCCTGTAGTGGTGGAAAGTGAGGTTCATATTTGTGGGGTTGATATCACCTTTGTATTGTCCGGTGACATCAAGCCCACGGATTAGTAATGGAGAGTCATCTACAAGACACCTATCCATTACTAATCCTATAGTTATATGGTAAATAAAGACACAACCAGAATAAAGTATTTTATTTGAAATAAAACAAAACACACTTTTACTTTTTATTTAAAAATAACAAACACAGTTATACTCACCTAACGCCTAATTCCACTGAATCCCTTGTTTCCTGTAATAAAACTAAAATAAAAAAAACAGTATTCCTCACCTCACCGTCGTTCTGTCCCGGACGTAATCCATGTTTGGGTGATAAACAGTTTTCAACCTGGATGTGACCAACCAGGCTAAAAACCACTGGTGAATAAGCTGCTGCCGGCGCAGCATCAGTGACTAGTAGTGATGTCATCGAGGTTACTGCAGGCCAATGAGGCTGCGTTCCCAGTCGGACTGAAGTGTGGTGACCTCAGTGAGATCCCTGCTAGCAATGTAAGAAAGTCTCACAGTGCAGAGGCGCGTTCACTGCAGTTCAAATTCACCGCAGTGAAATTCTCCCAGTGAACCGCGGTGAACTCGCGTCTGCATCGTGCGACTTTCTCATGGTGCTAGTGGGAATCTCACCAAGGTCACTGCAGTTTAGCCCGACTGGGAACGCAGCCTCAGTGACGTCACCGCTAGCTCATTCACCAGTGGTTCTCAGTTTGGACGGTCACATCTTGGCACCGTCCAGGTTGAAAACTGTTTAACCCCAGACATGGATTATGGCGTGGGATAGAACTACGGAGAGCTGAGGGATATTGTTTATTTTAATTCTCTTGCAGGGGACAATGGCGTCGGTGGAATGGGCGATGTGGTAAGTATGGTATAATTAAGATTTATTAAAGGAGTCTTTGTCTTTGTCATTTTTTCAATTAAAATGACTGTATTCTGGGTGTGATTGTTTTTATGCAATATGACTATGAGATTAGTAATGAGGGTGTCTTATTGACTGTAAGACAGACCCCATTTGACACATTCATTTTTTTTTTCCTATTTACCTTATGAAAGTTTGGGGTGCATCTTATGGTCCGGTGTGTCTTATAGTCTGAAAAATATGGTGTGTGTGTATATATATATATATAGAGAGAGAGAGAGAGAGAGAGAGAGAGAGAGAGAGAGAGAGAGAATGTATGTCACTAGCCTCTTTATATCTATTAGTGATGAACGAATATACTCGTTACTCGAGATTTCCCGAACACTCTCGGGTGTCCTCCGAGTATTTTTTAGTGCTCGGAAATTTAGTTTTCATTGCCGCAGATGAATGATTTACATCTGTTAGCCAGCATAAGTACATGTGGGGGTTGCCTGGTTGCTAGGGAATCCCCACATGTAATCAAGCTGGCTAAGAGATGTAAATCATTCAGCTGCAGCAATAAAAACAAAATTTCCGAGCACTAAAAAATACTCGGCGGACACCCAAGCGTGCTCGGGAAATCTCGAGTAACGAGTATATTCGCTCATCTATCCTGTCAGGCTTTGATTTTACTGTATGCGGCTGCTGAATTGACCGCTTTTCAAAGGATCTAGAGGTATTTTTCTTTTCTGTGGGGGCACTTTTCTTTTCTGTGGGGGCACTCAACTTTATTAGCATGCAAAATGAGACACAAGTTAACCCCCAAAGCGCATGAAACCAAAACATGCATTTTTGCCACAGCTTCTTTCCTACCAAGAAATCAGGTTTTGCTGCAGAAAAAAAGCAGCAAAAATGCCAGTGTGAACATACCCTAAGGATTAAGTAACCAAATACAGTGGCATGTAAAGGTTTGGGCACCCCTATTCATAATTACTGTTGTGAACAGTTATGCAAGTTGGGTTTATGCAAAAATTTGGACACCCTTGGAGATGTGTGCTCAGATGGAGGCCGTATTTATGACTGTGAAAAAAGATCGAGCCTGCTCGATCTTTTTCACGGCTTACGGACACGGCCCCCATTGTAAATCAATGGGGCTGCAAAAACAACAGAAGGTTGTTTTTGCAGTGCGCTGTGACTTGCGGTTTTGCGGACCACCGTTTTTTTCCCAATACTTTTGCTGTAGTATTGGGAACCTGAAAAATGGCGATCCACAAGTTTTTTGCGGTCTGTTATTGCGGCAGACCTTGAAAATTGCAGCGATACAGCCCGCAAAAAAGGCTCGCAATAACGGGCCGCAAAAAACAAGGCAAGTGTAAAAGAAGCCTTAGAGATCATTTCATCTTCAACTTGCTTAACTGTTCACAATAACAGTAATTTTGACCAGGGGTGCCATAAACTTTTACATGCCACCGTAGATAGTGTTTAACGCCCGAGCCATCAGCCACGAATACTCTGAACTTCCTTTTCAACTGGATGTCATTACTTGTGTACCTTCCAAAGTAAGAAACATTTGTAAAAGTTTATCTTTCTTTTTAGAAAATTGGCTGTGATGGAATTATTGGTTCTGCTGCCAAAGAAGATCGTTGTGGGGTCTGCAATGGGGATGGTAAAACTTGCAAAGTTGTGAAAGGGGACTTCAACCACACCAAGGGAATGGGTAAGTAAGTAGCACAGATGTTGTCATATTTAATAACCACCTCCAGTCTTATGACACATTTGTGGAGATTAATGAAAAAATATTTAGTGCAAATAATGTTACGGTTTTGTAGAGCTGAATAAATGTAATGTAGTTCTTGGTTTGCAGCTATTTCATTCAGCTTCTCTATGATCACTCTCCTATCAGCCGAACCCACAAGCTTATTTCGATAGGGAGAGGGAGAAAAACTGCTGCTGGCATCTTTGGCAAAAACTTATCTCCAGGCATGTTGAAAGTTGACATATCCTATTGTTTTCTAACCTGACAGCAGATCTCTGGGGATTGTCTAGTAGTATATATGTTACATCATAAGCCAATCCGCTGGATTCTGCCAGATTTTTTCGAATGTGTCTGGACAGCTTAGGTCATCTAACTCTTTTATTTTTTTAAATTTACTTGAGGTTTGAGATCGTCCTGCCAGCTAAGACAACTTATACTCATTTCAGTTTTACTTTTCAGGCTGCACTGTTTTAGCTTTTCTGATCAGTCTATAATATTATAACCTTTTAAGGAAAGGGTCATTTTTCTTTTTTTTTTTGCCATTTTGTTTTTTTCCTTCCCTTCTTCCAAAAGCAGCAGGATTTTTATTTTTCCATAAACATATCCATACTATTTCACCACATAGAAAATGACATGTAAAAAATCCAAGTGGGATGAAATGGAGAAAGAAAAAAACACTAATTCCGCAATTATTTTTTGGGCTTCTTTTTTCAGCATTCATTGTGTAGTAAAAATGACTTGGTAACATGATTCTCCAGGTCAGCATGATTACAGGGATGCCAAAATAGTAGTTTTTATATTATTTTAGTAGCATAAAACATATCTGATCGGTCAGAATGATCTGTGTCACTATATTCCAAGACCCTTTTTTTTGCTTTTGATGGAGCTTGTCTAAGGACTTTGTATTACATTTTTGGGGAGAGGTGTGGCGACCAAAAAACAGCAATTCCGACAGTTTTATTTTTTTTATCGTTATGCCATTCATCTTATGGGTTAATTCATGTTATATTTTGATACATAAGATTTTTATGAACGCAGCAATACATTATTTTTATTTAGAAGGAAGAAAAAGTTAAATCAGATCTTTGTTGTTTTTTTTTTTTAAATCTTGAAATTATTATTATTATTAACGTTTAACTTTTCACTTTTTTTTTAGTTAACATAGGGAACTTAAACTTGCAATCTCTAATGCATTATATAGTAAAAGTCACAATCTCTTAATGAAATCCCGCCTTCTGGCTGGACCTTATGGAGTAGTAAGAGGTCAGGAACAGTGGCTTTCAGAAGACCCCACGTTTCCTTGGAAAGCCATAGGCACCACGTGATCGCATTGTGGAGGGAGGGACAATGGGTGTCTATATGCTTGCCCCAGTAAGATCGCTCCATTTAAAATCTGCTCACAAAGATTGACAATGGCATTTAAGCGGTTACAAGCAGTAATCTGTTCTATAACATAGTCAGAACCTTTCCTGTGTGGAAAGGGCTTAGTTCCTGAGGACGATCTATACACCTGTACTCACTCCACGATGGAAATATTCGTCATGGAGGTAAAGTGGTCCAAAGAGGACCTGTCATCACACCTGACATGTTGGTTCTGGGAAATACTTGCATTTCTCAAAAAATAATAATTCTTGATCATCATTTCTCATAATACGGCATCAAGCCGTTCCTGTGTTATTCCTCTTAGAAATGTATTAATACATTGACAACTGGCTGTTACCATTCCAATTGTTGAATGGGTAAGTTCCTCCACACTCTGGCATTGTATTACACTGTCCAATCAGCGCTGACTGTGATGAGACACATCCCTCAACTGGCGAAACTCAATTGTCACTTTATTCATGAATTTCAGGAAGAAATAACCTAGGAACAGCAAAACGCATAGACCTAAGAAAAGATGCTCCAGATGCATTGTTGTTTCATGTGCATTACCTAACATAAACATGTTGTTCGTGCCAGCACATATTTGGCCACGTTTGTCTTTTTTTCTTTTTTTTTTTTTAATAAACATTTTTTTCCCGATTATTCACAGCTTTTATGCCATGGTTCTTTTGACCTTTGAAAAGTCACAACATTTTAGCCCAATCTGTGCTAACATTTCTCGAGTTTTGGAGGTCTCACACCAGTTTCCCTAGCTCTGACAAAGTTGGCTCAAATAGGGCAAGACTTGAGGGGACCTGAGAACCAAATTCAGGACAAGTGGGTGAAGTTCCATACACTACAAATCTTACTCCAATCCCCAACGCGGAGGCACACATCACTTTTCTGACTTGCTGGATTCATGAATCAGGAGCGTCTGACTTCAACATGCCTTCTTATAAAGATCGGTGTAAGCTACGCTGGTCTTGAAGTGTGAGGGCCCTTGTGTGCTCACACCTAGTACCATGATTGGCTACATTTTGACCGCAATGAAAGCAATGCTTTCCTCAACCGAGAAGGTACAGAAAGTGGGGAACACATTGCCTGAGCCTTACCGATAGATGTAAGGACAGAACACATTCACCTAATGCTATCATGAATGTGTAGTTTTGATGCATGTAACTTGCATGTTATGGCTGTCCCACTGTATCATGTTTTATTCTTTGTAGTGCTCATACAGTCACCAAAGTAGCTTCCATGATTCCCTGTGTCACTACTCCATCATGTCTACTATACCAAGCTACAATTCAAGGTTTATAATTGATTTGTAATTACTTTGGGGTTAGACTTTCAGATGTTTTCTTAGAACTTTTAACTGGATAATATTCCCCAAATTCTCAACCAGTCAAAAAGTTTTCTGGCTTAGAAGTGGTGACCAGATCAACGTCTGACCTATTTGTGTTCCTTAGTCAACAGTAGTCATTGTAAGAAGGTTTCCACATGTGTCATGACAAAGCCAACAACAGTTCCCAAGTGTTTCACATGTAAGAACGGTGTAGTTATTGTTTGGTGCCTCTGCTTGGTGTTTGGTTGGTGTTTCTTTGGAATTTGTCATTTTTTCCCCCAAAAAAACTACAAAGTATCAACGATGTTGACCACTTCCTCCCAGTCAATTAACCCCTTCATTCACACAAGCAACATTTCTCATTGCTACAAGTTAATGTACTAGACAAATCCTACATTCTTCGGTTCTATTTACCGACTTCAGTTACGTAAGGCAACGTGTGACATGTATTAAATCATGACAAGAGAGGAGAAAACGTTGCCATAATATCAGTATTAGATATTGCAATTATCTCTCAAATGCATAGGAAATACAATCAGATTTTTAACAAATCTGTTGTATGGGGTTTGGACAATTTCCAATACAATGGTAATACCCTATGCAGAGGAATATCTGATAAGACTTTGCAGCTTTCCTGAAGTGATGCTATGAACGTGCCTTACACAGTGTAATATGAATGTTAATATTTCATAATATGTCATCAGGATGCAAGCACATTGCTAACAAGGACCATAGAATTATAGCCGGGGTCACATATGTTAAAAATCTCAGCATATAATTGAAAGCAAAGGTTATTGAGAGATGTGTAGTCAATGCTTGTTGGTAATGACGGGGTTAAGGTGTTTTCTCTCCCAATTACTTGTTCAAGTAAATAATGATTAATCAAAGTGTTCCTTCAAGGAATTCACATTTTTTGACTACAAGAGGCATAAGGATGTAATATGGTCTATATAGCTTTCTATGAACCCATGCTCTACCTCCGTGTGATTTTTTTTTTTCTTTTTTACAGAGGCACTCTGTAACTTGGCGTGCCATTTTTCATCATGGGGTTCATGTGGAAATAAAAGCTCAGAGGTATTCTCTTCTAGAAGCATGGAGGCACCATATGGTGGCACTTAGGGTCCATAATGCAATCTCTGTGCGCCACCGTACAAGGTCTTTCTTTGTTCACGGCATGGCTGTGTGCAAATTTTTACAGGTTCTAAATGAAAGGCTCTGACATCATGGTATCAAATAATAATTCTAATGGTAAAAAGCTGCCATAATGTAGAAACCACACTGTAACAATCATCACAGTTGCGTATAATTTCCCGTCTTAGCTTTTCTCACATGTGCCCTGTGCAAGATAAAATACTCATTCTCGTCAAATTGAAGAAACACTTTGATAAATGTGTCTTTTTCTCTATGTGGACGAGGGCATAAAGAGCAGCTGCTTGCGAGGTTTTGTGATGTATGTGCTTTCCTGGCCTATCGTGTTCTTCCTGGTAAACGTGAACGCAAGGCTTGTGTCAAAATATTGTTGTGATGTCATCCTGAGCATAAACCAAGATGTGACCCCTCCATGACATCCTCTAAAGTCCTTTCTTAGCAAACGTTACACATAAGGGACCAATGCCCTGAAACATCATCTCTCAAGATGATAGATGAAGTGTCAGACTGTCTGGCATGAGAACAACGTAAGCATCTCATTGCCAAACCCAACATCTATGGACTGTTTACAGTGTCGCAGCTCACACGCATGTTTGGTAAGCCTTTGTGATGTCATGTATTTGTTCAAGCTTTGCCAGAGTACAAAACGATTACAAAAGTCATTTTATGCTGATCTTGGGGTTTGCTCAGACTGACATTGCCTTCCTCGGGTACATCTTCTCGTGTACAAAAATCATTGGTGATCTGTTGAATTCTGCATAAATCTTTAATGGTGACCTTTGCTGGTTTTTAGGAATTTATTTTTTTAGTTTACATTCTGCACATTTGTACCCATATAAATACTATCTGGTCCAATATATGTTACCTGTGTTCTTCATACTGGCCACACACATGTCCCACCAATAGACCAATCGGAAGATGAAGCTTTTTGTAACATAAAGCCCATGTTCGCTACTACTGATGAGGACAGGTTGCAGTTCTCAGATCCATCACAAGCCTTGCCCATGTCCAAGGGCACCTTATCACTCAGGAAAAATCAATGGTTTCTGATTCTGTCCTCCATCTGAACCTGGCACAAAGTGAAATAAAAAAACTACTTAAAATGTGCTAGTGTTGGCAAAACCTGAGCAAATTGTGAAGCATACATCAGTATATACAGAACTCAAGGAAGCAAGGAGAAATCTGACAAATTGGCCAACTTACGGTAGTTACTAATTGTATATACTGAGACAATTGGAGCACTTCGAGTGGCCAGTAGGTCTTTTCTTTGTTAGACAATTCATGCCAAACTGTGTTCATTTTCCACCCTCTTTAGATTGTCTTTTAGGGTATATTCACACCTTGCATTTTTGCAGCATACAGTCAACACTTTTTTGTCATGTTTTTCCAGAGTTTTTGCATGCATTTTTCCTGCATTCTTTTGCATGGGTGAGAAGCACATCAAAAACTCTAAAAAATTGAGATGCTCTGCAAAATTCAGCAGGGCTCAAAATACGCGTGAACCCCCCACCACCAGCCTCATCATGTGCACGAGATTTCAGAAATCTCATTGATTATGGGAGTACTGTAAAATGCTGTTTATTTTATGCACCAAGTATGCTGCGTAAAAAATGCAACAAAAATGCTTCATGTGACTATACTCTTACACTATCATATGCCTAAACAGTATGTCCACCTTTCAGCATAATTTTAGGTTTGACTTATAGATACAATTTCTGATGAATTTTGTTTATAAATTGCATTACTTACCTTTTACGTATCATGAGTTACAGCTTTTATTATAATCCCGGGATGCAGCATTTCAGAGTTAAACATACCTGGCGGAGATCATACAGCCAGTGCCTGATACATGCTGCATGTGGATCGATGAGCTGCTGTCAGGTTCTTTTTAAAGCACTTCTCCAGTGTTTGTTTTTTTTATTTCACAGCTGGAGTGGTGCCACTAATATAAGGTCCCTGACCCAAGTTTTATGCTTACTAGCCGCTGTTTTCAGCTCTTCTCAGTGCCACTCTGGTCCTGCACCACCATCTTGTGACCGCAGCTCTGGACTGACCTGAAGTCAGAGGTAAGGGTCACAAGCTCTCAATGTACGTGCATGAGAGCCTTGTTTTGGCCTTGTTCTAGCTCTCGTAAACTTGCTCTAGATCACCCAGCAAACACTGGAGAGATCCCAGCAAGTCACAAACTTCTGGAGTCTGACCGGAGCGAAGCTGGGAACAGATGAAGACGGCAGCTAGTGATTATGAGACTACGTAGGCGCGGCAGGCGCCATTTTAAAATGGACTTAGTTTTTTTTTATACTCCTCAGGAAAACATCAAGCACAGTTATTAACTGCTCATTAGACATGTGATGCCACGGCTGGCACCTGCCTGCAGAAGGTTTTTTTTTTTTTCTTTTTAGGTATGTACATATATTTATTATGTAAACTAGGGGGCAGGTCAGTGAGGGATCAGTGACCTGTCAGCAGTTTGCATTGTGAATACCTTAGCAGAGCACCACATCCAGACCCCCACAGGCCGCCCCAGAGCACGGGCATATCATTAAATCAAAGCTGAAAATAAAGATTAAACAACAACAAAAAGATGGATTCATCAACAAAGCTATCATTTTAATCAGTATAACGGCGCTGACCAAAAAGTGTCTCTAGGTTACTGTGCACAATCCTGCTGACAGGTTCCTTGTAAAGCTAGTTTTCTAAGTAATAAAGCGGTCATATATACAGATATAGATAGATAGAATAAATGATAAAGGAACTGTAGATATTTAATGTCACAAGTCCCCTACATATAATAAACTAGCACCCTTTCATGTGGCACTAAAGGGTGTTTATTCTTATTAAACCTATTAAATAAATAATAAAAACTGGCGTTGGATCCCCCTTATTTTTAATAGTCATCTGGGGGAAAGCAGAAATCTGGGGACTGGTGTTATTATTCTGGGAAGGGGCCACTGTGCATGAATCATCCCATCCTATTAATAACAGCTCACAGCTGTCTGCATAGTCTATACTGGTTATTAAGAAGGGAGGGACCCCAAAAAAATGACTCTGGGTCCCCCCTGTTTTTAATAACCAGCAAAGGCTATGCAGACAGCTGTGAGCTGTTATTAATAGGCAAACCCCTAAGGCCGGTTTCACACGTCAGTGGCTCCGGTATGTGAGGTGACAGTTTCCTCACGTACCGGAGCCACTGACACACGTAGACCCATTAAAACCAATGCATCTGTGCAGATGTCATTGATTTTTTGCGGACCGTGTCTCCGTGTGCCAAACACAGAGACATGTCAGTGTTCGTGGGAGCGCACGTATTACACGGACCCATTAAAGTCAATGGGTCCATGTAAAACACGGACCACACACGGACCTTCTCCGTGTGCAGTCCGTGTGGCGTGCAGGAGACAGCGCTACAGTAAGCGCTGTCCCCCCCACATGGTGCTAAAGCCGCCATTCATATCTTCTCTGCAGCAGCGTTTGCTGCATAGAAGATATGAATAATAGTGTTTAAAAGAAAGATCTATGTGTCCGCCGCCCCCCCCACCCCCTGTGCGCCCCCCCGCTGTTCTGAAAATACTCACCCGCTTCCCTCGTTGGCTGTCGATGCTTCCTGCGTGACAACACTGAAAAATGAAAAAAATAAACAACAAAACGATGGAGTGAGTGGTGCTTTAATACGATGCACTCGCAAATTTGCTAAGGATTTTTTTGTAGATTATACCTGTATGTGAACTATAAAATTATCTCTAAAGGTGAATCTACACTTTAGGCATTTCATATCTTGTTGTAACTATTATGCATGCTCCTTGTATCACTTAGTGTATATTTACTGTTTCTTATTTTAGGTGTTCCTGTATTCCTATCAGTTTACTTATTCCAAAATTATACACTGCTTTCCACATTCATTTCTTGTGCTCACTGTATTTATTCATTCTAGGTTATATCGAAGCCGCTATCATCCCTGCAGGAGCCAGAAGGATTCGTGTTGTAGAAGATAAGCCAGCACATAGTTTTCTGGGTAAAATAAGCTGATTTCTGTTCATCTACAACAGAAGCAGATTTGATATTTCTACATTGTTATCCATATCCCAAGTACAGTCCTATAATGCAGCTTGTAGTAGCAGCATGGCATATTAATAGAAAAAACTAGAAGAGGCTTTGTAGCAAGATGTTTTGGATTGCTTTGGAGCAGTAGAAGTCTGAATGAATGGTTCTAGAAGTGTACTGTTGTATCTCGTAATCCTGGGGGTTAATTGATGGGGCACAGACTGTGTTATATTTCATCTATGCAGACTGCCCTATGACTGAAAGCCGGCGGCTCCTGGGAGTAAATAAGTTCATTTTCTCCCAGAAGCCGCATTTTAAGTAAGGTGGCCGGGCAGCATTATAATGCTGCTAGATGGTGGCCCGATTCTAACGGGTATTCTATTCCATCGGGTATTCTAGAATATGTATGTAGTTTATTTATGAAGTTTTCAGAATAATGCAATTTATGCACAGGATTCAGCCTGCCGGCCGTGACCAATTGGCGAAGCGTGGTTCAAATTCCACGCCAATTCGCGGCCGGACTGTGCCTGTCGCTGATTGGTCACGCCCGGCTGGTTGCGAACAATCAGTGAAGCCAGGGCCTGCTCCAGGATTTTGAGGACCCCGGGCGAAAGAGTCTCAGTGGGCCCCCTCTTTAACACATACCATGATTCGCAGATACAGCAGAGAAATATACCACAGCCATGTAGCATATACCACAGCCATGTAGCATATAACACAGCCCACGTAGCATATAACACAGCCCACATAGCATAGGCAGCATCAATAGTAAAAAGTTTGTCACAGAGGGTTAATAGCAGCTTTTTAACGGACTGCATTACACCACGGCATAATGCGGTGTAAAGCAGCCATTAACCCTGTGTGAGCGCTGACTGGAGGGGAGTATGGAGGGGGCACTGACGGCGAGTAGGAAGGGGCCGGCCGCGACCATTCAGCGACGCGGGATTTCCATAGCAAACAGACAGACAGACGGAAGTGACCCTTAGACGATTATATATAGAGATTTACCTGCTGATTAATCCTATACCATACACCTGCAGGTAAATAGTATTTTCCAATGTGACTGGTTCCCTTTAAAATAACAAAATAAGCATTACCTGTGAAAGCCTTTGCTACCCAAACTCCTCCTCTCAAATGCCCCCCTAGATGTCTGTGTTGACAGGGGTGGGGTGCTGTGATAACTGACCTCAGTGATTATCTATTGTAAGAATTGTATGTTGGAAAATTTTTTAATTGGCAATGGCTTCTTGATGTATAGCATTCATGTACGTTATACGTTGGGTGTATGGAGTGTGCACAGGAGCAGTGCCTGCACCATACACAGTTGATGTCAGCTGTGTTACACAGCCAATATAGGCCTTGTACAGCAGCAGCCACCAGAGCCACCTCTGATCACTACTGAGTGTTGCACTATTTCAGTTGCCCATCAGCAGCACTGCGGCATGATCACGGGGTGCCAATGGGTTGCCATGATAGCCATTTGCCTGCTGAAAGGGCTGCCATTATGGCAGGTAGAGAACAAAATTTTGCCTAACTACTACAATACTGAGGTATTTAAAGGGAACCTGTCACCACGTTTTTGGAAGATGGGATAAAAATAGCGTTAAATAGGGGCAGAGGTGGGCGTTACATTAGTGTGTTTGTTATGCGTTTATTACCCACCTAAGTTGCCGAAATACCTTTGCAAAGTCTCCGTTTTCGCCTGTCAATCAGGCTGGTCTGGTCAAAAGGGCGTTGTCTTCCCCCAGATTTTGCGTAGTTTTCCGTTGGTGGCGTAGTGGTGTGCGCATGCCCAAGGTCCCGAATCCTCTGCCAGGGGATTTAAAAGAGCGCGCTGTTCGTTATTTCATTGGTGATCGGTGGGCGCGGCCATCTTCCTTTGGCCGCGCGTGCGCAGAAGCGGCGCTCTGCTGGCCGCGGCTTCAGGAAAATGGCCGCGGGATGCCGCGCGTGCGCAGATGGATATCGCGGCGGCCATTTTCCTGAAGCCGCGGCCAGCAGAGCGCCGCTTCTGCGCACGCGCGGCCAAAGGAAGATGGCCGCGCCCACCGATCACCAATGAAATAACGAACAGCGCGCTCTTTTAAATCCCCTGGCAGAGGATTCGGGACCTTGGGCATGCGCACACCACTACGCCACCAACGGAAAACTACGCAAAATCTGGGGGAAGACAACGCCCTTTTGACCAGACCAGCCTGATTGACAGGCGAAAACGGAGACTTTGCAAAGGTATTTCGGCAACTTAGGTGGGTAATAAACGCATAACAAACACACTAATGTAACGCCCACCTCTGCCCCTATTTAACGCTATTTTTATCCCATCTTCCAAAAACGTGGTGACAGGTTCCCTTTAAGTATATAGAATAGGCGATGAAATGATCACAGGTTCAAGCCCTCTAAAAAAAAAAAAAAAAAGATACAGTTAGGTCCATATATATTTGGACAGAGACAACATTTTTCTAATTTTGGTTATAGACATTACCACAATGAATTTTAAACAAAACAATTTAGATGCAGTTGAAGTTCAGACTTTCAGCTTTCATTTGAGGGTATCCACATTAAAATTGGATGAAGGGTTTAGGCATTTCAGCTCTTTAACATGTGCCACCCTGTTTTTAAAGGGACCAAAAGTAATTGGACAATTGACTCCAAGGCTATTTCATGGACAGTTGTGGGCAATCCCTTTGTTATGTAATTCTCAATTAAGCAGATAAAAGGCCTGGAGTTGATCTGAGGTGTGGTGCTTGCATTTGGAAGGTTTTGCTGTGAAGTAAACATGCGGTCAAAGGAGCTCTCCATGCAGATGAAACAAGCCATCCTTAAGCTGCGAAAACAGAAAAAACCCATCCGAGAAATTGCTACAATATTAGGAGTGGCAAAATCTACAGTTTGGTACATCCTGAGAAAGAAAGAAAGCACTGGTGAACTCATCAATGCAAAAAGACCTGGGCGCCCACGGAAGACAACAGTGGTGGATGATCGCAGAATAATCTCCATGGTGAAGAGAAACCCCTTCACAACAGCCAACCAAGTGACCAACACTCTCCAGGAGGTCGGCGTATCAATATCCAAATCTACCATAAAGAGAAGACTGCATGAAAGTAAATACAGAGGGTTCACTGCACGGTGCAAGCCGCTCATAAGCATCAAGAATAAAAAGGCTAGACTGGACTTTGCTAAAAAATATCTAAAAAAGCCAGCACAGTTCTGGAAGAACATTCTTTGGACAGATGAAACCAAGATCAACCTCTACCAGAATGATGGAAAGAGAAAAGTATGGCAAAGGCGTGGTACAGCTCATGATCCAAAGCATACCACATCATCTGTATATCACGGCGGAGGCAGTGTGATGGCTTGGGCATGCATGGCTGCCAGTGGCACTGGGTCACTAGTGTTTATTGATGATGTGACACGGGACAGAAGCAGCCGAATGAATTCTGAGGTCTTCAGAGACATACTGTGTGCTCAGATCCAGCCAAATGCAGCCAAACTGATTGGTCGTCGTTTCATACTACAGCTGGACAATGACCCAAAACATAAAGCCAAAGCAACCCAGGAGTTTATTAAAGCAAAGAAGTGGAATATTCTTGAATTGCCAAGTCAGTCACCTGACCTCAACCCAATTGAGCATGCATTTCACTTGTTAAAGACTAAACTTCAGACAGAAAGGCCCACAAACAAACAGCAACTGAAAACCACCGCAGTGAAGGCCTGGCAGAGCATCAAAAAGGAGGCGTCTGGTGATGTCCATGAGTTCAAGACATCCGGCAGTTATTGCCAACAAAGGGTTTTCAACCAAGTACTAAAAATGAACATTTTATTTTTAATTATTGAATCTGTCCAATTACTTTTGGTCCCTTTAAAAACAGGGTGGCGCATGTTAAGAAGCTGAAACTCCTAAAATCTTCATCCAATTTTAATGTGGATACCCTCAAATGAAAGCTGAAAGTCTGAACTTCAACTGCATCTGAATTGTTTTGTTTAAAATTCATTGTGGTAATGTCTATAACCAAAATAAGAAAAATGTTGTCTGTCCAAATATATATGGACCTAACTGTATATTTGATTTTGCCATAGCCAGAATAGTCTGACTTATCAAGATATGAAATTATTTAATCCCTACAGTAAATGTGGTAATCAAATGGTCCGAATTGCTTTTGTCACTCCCCAAAAATTGACATTTAATAACAAGCAATTAAAATGTTGTATGTACCCCAAAATAACACTAATAATAAAGTCAAGTCTTCTCTCAAGAAACAGCCCTCACACAGTTCCAGCGACAGAAAATTGATAACATTACAATTTCAGAATTTTTACACAAATAGGAAAAAATAAAAACTTACTGTAATTGTACTGACCTGTAATTGCACAGGAGGGAAGAAGATAAAACAATATAAGCATGACTTACCTATGGAAGTCTCTGCAGCTTCAGCTGCTGTTCTCTGCTGCTCCAAGGAAGTCTTTGTTGACAGGGCTGCAGTGGTATTGTACCATCTATGAAAAATGACCACTGCGACCAAAGATTGAGGTATTCATCCTTATTTTGTTTTTTTAAAGCATTGACCCCCACTGAGACACCCAGCACTGGTAAGAACAGAGGAGACACCGCTCTGGTGAAGGACTGCATACTTTTAACTGTTTTTCCCCTGAACAGGAGCGCCCTGGTCACCTGTATTGTAGAGTACTGTCGACAGCCCCATTCTAGTGCACCTCTGTGCTGGAGAAATCTATCAGGGGACACAGCACCAGTGCTATGTCACCTTCGTAGTATCTGTCAGGAATGAACCCCCACTGATCATAATGTTATGGAATCTCCTAGCAATACGCTATCCATTTCTGAGATGGGGAAAATCCTTTAAGAGTTTCCTGGATACTATTTACATAGTATAAGCAATTATGAAACTTTATATAGAAATCTTCTAAACTTCAGCTGGTGGAGGCGTCTATACAGGTGATTGGGCTCTCTATATCAGGTTTGACTGCTATAAATTTATACTAAAACATATATCATTTTTAGGTCCAGCACATAATGCTGGCCCTAAAGCCTGCCTGGTGTATAACAGACATTAATTTTAGAGCAGGCTACAATAAATATTGTAAAGGTTATCTTAGGTTTTTGATGGAGATAGTAAGAATTCCTCATCATAACATCACATCCCATGCTGAAATGTGTGCGGGCACCAGCAGTAGGGTCTGTAACAGCCAAGGAAAATACAATGTTTGCTAACGAACAAGTTAGGGATATAGAAAGTAATTTGATGCTTGTAGCAATTTCAGCTCTTGGATGCTGAGCAGAAGCACATGGGCCATAGGTAGCAGAAAAGAAGAGAACTTGGCAGAGAAAGTGATGGAAAAACTGCAAAATGAGAAAAGAGAATGGAGGAATTTGAGAGACCGTTCTGGGGAGCAAAGAGCAGATAGAGGGGATAATATAGAAATAGGCGCATGTGCAAAGAAGCTGGGGCCATGCAAGGAGCCCAGAGCTAAATTGTCACTTTACATGATGGAAAATATTTTCTTCAGCTCCTAGATAAAGGAAATGTACCTGGTTCCGACATTTTATCCTGCAAGTGTATCTTTCCTAATTTACCTTGTGCTTAACTCTTTCAGCACTAAAAGACTCTATTAAGAAGTCCATCAACAGCGATTGGAAAATTGAGCTTCCTGGTGAGTTTCAAATCGCAGGGACCACCATCCGTTATGTACGTCGAGGACTATGGGAGAAGATGTCTGCCAAAGGACCTACTAAAACCCCTTTGCATCTGATGGTAATATATCAATATTTAGTCATTTCTTTATGCAATTTTAGACATTCATTGAGTATTTTATGTCCATTTCGTGCTCTGGGATGAAGAGCATGATACATTTCTCTCTGTGCCATAGAAATGCTTTTTAGTAGTGCTGATTTGGCCATTAGTTAGCAGTTGAATGATCTCTTCTATTAGACCCATTACCGTTACTTTTCTACTATGATGACTGCAGATCTATATTATAATGTTAGGTCTACATTTTAGATAATTGGGTGTACAATGTGTAATGTTCTCCCGTGTTTGCGTGGGTTTCCTCTGGGTTCTCCGGTTTCCTCCCACACTCCAAAGACATACTGATAAGGAATTTAGATTGTGAGCCCCATCGGGGGACAGCGATGATAATGTATGTAAAGTGCTGCAGAATATGTTAGCGCTATATAAAAATAAAGATTATTTATTATTATTATTATGTTTAATTCAGGTCAGTGATTTCCTTGGGGACACCTAAAAGAGCATATGGAAAGCAAATAATAACTAAGTGGGGATCGGCATAGTCATTCATTTGCATAGTGCTTTCTTAATATTTCAGCTCAGGAAGGGAATTTATCAAGAGATTTATGTCAATTTTTGGTGTTCAAAAGTAAAAGAAAATGCCTAATATTTGCACCCTCCTCCCCAATTATTTCATTTTGCGCTTTTCTCACCATTTTACAAAAGTGCCTGGAGCAGTGCGTGAGTGTTTAAATGGAGCAGAGGGGCCTCCATGGCCCAACGTATCCAATATAATTTACTCTAAGATTCAGCATAAATTATAGCGCAAATCTACATCTGCTCGGTCAATAAACACCACTTTAAAGGGAACCAGCTGATATGCGTTGTCCGGACCACAGGCAGCATGTATCAGATACTGGTTACATCATTTCGGTCAAGTACTGACTGGGGACTGTGCCACTCGGGTGACTAGTCCAGGTGGCCATCGGTCAGTCCCTCTGAAGTCTCTTGACTTCTCCTGACAGATAATACATACTGACCAAACCAGGGGAGGCATTTATAAGCCTGCTCACCTAATGGTAAACCTGTCATTCAAGAGGTACAGGGAGAAGTGAAGAGACTTCAGAGGGACTGAGTCAGCGTGCCAGCTAGAAGTATCCCGATCTGCACATTTACTCCCATCCTAACTCCGACAGAAATCTGCCAGAATGTTAACTTATCCATCTATTTGAAAAAAAAAAACAAAAAGGGAACCTTTTCATCATTTGTGTTTCTTTTCAAATCACTTTTATTTTTATATCTTTGTCTTCTATTCAGTTACATTTTCTGCAAAATATTCTTAATTTTGCACCCACAATTGAGAACATAAGAAGTAAAACAGTCCAACACGTATAAAATAGTATAAAATAATTTAAAAAGCACAAATTAAAATAAGACTTTGTCGCAAATAAAAAATAGGCAAACAAAAACACTAAAAACCAGACAAAAGCAAGATACACATGCAATAATAAATTGGGCCCAAAGTCTCATTACCAGCAGCTCTACAGTAAACTTCAATTGAACGGAGACAGCTTTACCTCTGCAGCATGGGAGGAGTGAAGGGACAATGAAGCTGGTCGGCACAGATCCCGCAAGTGGCGCACACTCCTTACCTAGGCAACCGTCCACTCTGAGACTGCAGTGTGTCCGGTAACCTAGGCCAAGAGCTGTACACTGTAGAATTAAAATCTCTCTTTTTTTTGTTTTGTTTTATGCAAGCAGTTTGCAATTTTACCCATTTAAGAACTTGAGACAACCGCCTTAAAGGGAACTAGTCATGTTGAATAACGCTATTAACCTGCAGATAAAGGGTTAGTCTGCAGGTTAATAGCTTTAAAAAGGTGCCCAGTTGTCGTATTGACAGAGTGTCGCCTGAGAGAAGATGATTATTCTTCATGAAGCGTTGCAGAGCGAGCTGTCATTCAAAGTACTGGGGTGTGGTTACAGCCACCATTCACAGTATAGCGAGCAGTACCTGTAGCCACGCAGTGACCCTGTATGACTGAAAGTTGGCGGCTTCCAGGAGGAAGAAAGTTCATTTTCTCCCTGGTGGCGCCACCCTTTCCGTTTAACAGCATTATCTGATGTGACAGGTTTCTTTTCAAGCTCTCTGGATTCACAATGTAGTGACGCAAAGTATAAAATAAGACCGTCGACAATCCTTTTCATTAAAAACAAATGTTTCAATGACAGCATCTCTACACTGGTCTTCAAATGTTCCAAATTGAATCAATCACTCACCACCTACAGATCAAACTCAGAATAAACAGAAAAATGGTGGATCCCAACTCAGGTGGTTTCCTGCACTATCACCTTTTCAAAAATAATACACCTCAAACCGGTTTTATTCCGATGCTGTTTGAAGGGTGCACAAGGATTACAGTCATGGTACGTGACCCTGGGTTTCACCTCACTTTGGGCATATACCACAAACAAGCAGAAAGTAAGGTGCAGCCCAGGTTCAGGCAGGAATCGGCATGCAACCAGATTTTATATCTGGAAAGCAATTGATATTTTTAATATTGTATATGTGTGCAATAAAAAAAACTTTCTTGAATATTGTAACCCTATGGTGGATGGCCACGCTGTGTGCGTACTCTTAGCACCGCATCAGAGTAACACCGGTTTGGAGGTGGATGACTGAATATCTAGATATGTGATTGTACAAAAAACACCTGGAATTGGGATACACAATTTTTCTGTGTACTCTGAGTTTGATCTGGAGGTAGTGAGTGAACAGCTGAATTGTTGAACATTTCAAGCTTAGTGTAGAGACACTGGTATCTGACCTCTGACCAGAGGCAAAGCATGAGAGAACACTCAGTTTGGACCAGTGGCATGACCATGCTGGTGGCTCAATCTTTAGGAGCGCAATGTTTCCCTGCAGAGCAGGAAGCCTGGACCTAAGAGTTGTGTGCTCCAGCAGAAAACATGAGACAACTCCTTTAACCATACTGCATACTGTAGTCTTTCGTGTTGTCCACATGAGTAGCCTGCTTATAATGTACATGAGGGCCGCCCGCTCACAGCGTATAACACGGCCGTTTGCTATCCGATAGCACACAAGGATATCGTTGCAGTCAGAACTTTTCTGGATGGTCCAGTGTTTAACTGGGCAACTATCCCAGTATAGACAAAGCTTTTTTCTGCTTTTAACTAGCGCATCAGAAAATCATTTCCACGAACAGGCAGACTTTCAGAGTGGGAGTTGACACCCAACAGCACCTCACATAGGAAATGGGCGGCCTGAAAAACATAATCAAAAAGAGGACCGAAAGGGGAGGCTGTGAATAGAAAGCTGTCTAAACAATGTAGGGGAAGGCGCAGCACTTTGCTAAAAGCCTGGAGCTTTTGTTAGTAGCATCAGAAAACAATTACAGAACCACAACAGCACAAAGCTGATCCAAAACTGCCTGTTACGGAGTTACATTGACAATGGATATGCAGCATTGTGAACAGATTGCAGACTCATTTTTCTGCAGTAACAACACCCAGCAATAAACATGGTCTTCGGTTTCCGGTATTTCATAAATTGTTAAGTCATGTACTGGATTTAAAAAAAAAAAAAAAGGATTTGAAGAGATTGTATCCCCAGAAAGTAATTTATTTATTTTATAAGTCATGTTTTCTCTTAAAATTTTGTTTCAATTTATTTTTACCTTTTTTTATGTTACTATTACTCTGAGCAGTCATAATAAGCGATCACTTCTCAGCAGCCATCTCATTATCATCACAGGCAGGATTATAATGAAAAGGATTACCTCTTTTATAAAGCAGGAGGCAGATACCACAGGATCCAACTGTGAACACAGCTTACTTCCTCTCCCACCCTACACAATGACTTCCAAATATCACAGAGCATGCCCTCAACACTCTCACATTAATCGGTTGTTTTCCCACTGAGTTGCCTTGTGTCCATGTGGCTATTATAAAATGTATCCTAGCAGCTGATCAAGCGACATGACCTGTAACCATGTAAAGGAAAAAGAATGACTATTTTATATATTTAATATTGTGTAATATATATACATACACACACACACACACGCACGTACGCACAGTAGCATATCATCTCTAAAAAGCCTAAAGTTAAAGATGACACATTTCATATATATATATTTTCATCTTTTGCATTTTAAAAATCACAAAAGGGAAAATGGGTCGATGCAAAATGTTTCGGCACCCTGCATGGTTAATATCTAGTAGAACCACCTTTTAAAAGTATCACAGCTTGTAAACGCTTTTTGTAGTTAGACAAGAGTCTTTCAATACTTGTTTGAGAGATTTTCATCCATTCTTCCTTGGAAAATTATTCCACTTCTGTGAGATTCCTGGGTCGACTACTATTTTGAGGTCTAGCCACAGTTTTTCAATGATGTTCAGATCAAGATCTACCCTCACCTACTGTCTCCTCACCCATCCTTTGTAGATTGTGAGCCCTTGCGTGCATTGTTATCTCTCCTCCTGTACCAGTCGAGATTAAGATTATTGTACTTGTTTTTTTATGTATACCCCTCCTCACATGTAAAGCGCCATGGAATAAATGGCGCTATAACAATAAATAATAATAATAATAATACTTGTTTTTATTATAAATACAACACCAAATCAAACTTGACTCACAATTGATCAATACATATGATATCACCCTATAATACTATTGAGACCTGCTCAAAAAATAGGGTGAAAAAACAACAATACAGAAACAATATAAATAAAATATGAAAATGTATTAATAATATTAAAATACACATATAGCATATAAAAGGGGACAACCAAACAACAGAATATGAAAAACCCCAGTGCAGTAATTGGAGTGGGTACATGGACACAGTCATGGACTGATGTATTTATCAAAAAACCTCATTACATATAGCCTATATATATTTGCAAAACAAGGAGTGTCACTCCTTGAAAAAGCCATTACCAGGCGAAACGTGCGTTGGAGGAAACAGGAAATTATTGGGTATGGACTTTATAGTGTTATAAGACACTTCTTTTACTCTATCACCTATGCCTTCTTGATCTTTGTATGCATGTTTGCAAATCCACAAATATGAAGGCCATATTTCTGCAGGAGTCTCTAAACAGAAGTACAATGTACCACAACTCCAGAGTCTTCTATATCTTTCTGAAGGTCTTTTACAGTCAAGAAGGGGTTCTCATTTGCCTCTCTAGCAATCCTACAAGCGCCTCTCTTTTGGTCTTCCAGACCTGTTCCCGTTAACTGCCATCTCTTAATTACATTTCAAACAGAGGAAAGGGCAACTTGAAAACACTTTTCTATCTTCTTATAGCCTTCTCCTGCTTTGTGGGCCTCAACCATTTTCAGAGTCTAGGCAGCTGCTTAGGAGAATCCGTGGCTGCTTATATATATATATATATATATATATATATATATATATATATATATATATATATATATATATATATATATATATATATATATACAGTGGGGCAAAAAAGTATTTAGTCAGTCAGCAATAGTGCAAGTTCCACCACTTAAAAAGATGAGAGGCGTCTGTAATTTACATCATAGGTAGACCTCAACTATGGGAGACAAACTGAGAAAAAAAAATCCAGAAAATCACATTCTCTGTTTTTTTAACATTTTATTTGCATATTATGGTGGAAAATAAGTATTTGGTCAGAAACAAACAATCAAGATTTCTGGCTCTCACAGACCTGTAACTTCTTCTTTAAGAGTCTCCTCTTTCCTCCACTCATTACCTGTAGTAATGGCACCTGTTTAAACTTGTTATCAGTATAAAAAGACACCTGTGCACACCCTCAAACTGTCTGACTCCAAACTCCACTATGGTGAAGACCAAAGAGCTGTCAAAGGACACCAGAAACAAAATTGTAGCCCTGCACCAGGCTGGGAAGACTGAATCTGCAATAGCCAACCAGCTTGGAGTGAAGAAATCAACAGTGGGAGCAATAATTAGAAAATGGAAGACATTCAAGACCACTGATAATCTCCCTCGATCTGGGGCTCCACGCAAAATCCCACCCCGTGGGGTCAGAATGATCACAAGAACGGTGAGCAAAAATCCCAGAACCACGCGGGGGGACCTAGTGAATGAACTGCAGAGAGCTGGGACCAATGTAACAAGGCCTACCATAAGTAACACACTACGCCACCATGGACTCAGATCCTGCAGTGCCAGACGTGTCCCACTGCTTAAGCCAGTACATGTCCGGGCCCGTCTGAAGTTTGCTAGAGAGCATTTGGATGATCCAGAGGAGTTTTGGGAGAATGTCCTATGGTCTGATGAAACCAAACTGGAACTGTTTGGTAGAAACACAACTTGTCGTGTTTGGAGGAAAAAGAATACTGAGTTGCATCCATCAAACACCATACCTACTGTAAAGCATGGTGGTGGAAACATCATGCTTTGGGGCTGTTTCTCTGCAAAGGGGCCAGGACGACTGATCCGGGTACATGAAAGAATGAATGGGGCCATGTATCGTGAGATTTTGAGTGCAAACCTCCTTCCATCAGCAAGGGCATTGAAGATGAAACGTGGCTGGGTCTTTCAACATGACAATGATCCAAAGCACACCACCAGGGCAACGAAGGAGTGGCTTCGTAAGAAGCATTTCAAGGTCCTGGAGTGGCCTAGCCAGTCTCCAGATCTCAACCCTATAGAAAACCTTTGGAGGGAGTTGAAAGTCCGTGTTGCCAAGCGAAAAGCCAAAAACATCACTGCTCTAGAGGAGATCTGCATGGAGGAATGGGCCAACATACCAACAACAGTGTGTGGCAACCTTGTGAAGACTTACAGAAAACGTTTGACCTCTGTCATTGCCAACAAAGGATATATTACAAAGTATTGAGATGAAATTTTGTTTCTGACAAATACTTATTTTCCACCATAATATGCAAATAAAATGTTAAAAAAACAGACAATGTGATTTTCTGGACTTTTTTTTCTCAGTTTGTCTCCCATAGTTGAGGTCTACCTATGATGTAAATTACAGACGCCTCTCATCTTTTTAAGTGGTGGAACTTGCACTATTGCTGACTGACTAAATACTTTTTTGCCCCACTGTATATACATACACGCACACACCGACCCATGTATTAGTGACAAAATTGTTGGTACCCTTCTGTAAAGTATGTTAAGCTCATGATGGTCACTGAAATAACCCACCGGTGGTAAAGCTTGAGCATTTGCTGGTTTCTCTAATGAATTATTATTAAACTATTAAAGGAGTACTTTGGGGACTTAAGAAAAGTTTTCTCATTGACGTAACTTCAAAAACTATAAAGCTGGCATCTATAGTAGTGTTTTGAATTGTCATACTGTGTGCTTTTCAGAACTATTCACTGTTATGGAGATGGAGCTCCTGAGTGCTCCCTTTCTCTTCTGAGACACCATGTGACAGATCATTTGACATGGCATGCCACTGGCTTCTCATACAAGCCAGTCTTCTGATAACTGCTCCTCCATGCAGCGACGGATCAGGGGGCATGACTTTTTCATTGCTTGCAATGCTTTCCAACCCTCTGACCAAGCCTTATTGGTGTGTGGGTTTGTAATATCTCATCGTTTGTGCTATGGCTGGGTGACTTGTGTGAAAATAGAGTGGTAAAGTTTCATGAGGTGGGAAACTACCAAGAGAATACACTATAGGTTTATTGCAGCCTCCAGTTGTATCTGGAGGGAAGCTATGAGTATCACAGATAAGTTGTGAGGAAGCAGGCATAGATCACAGGGAGAGTCACCCTGGCAGAGAACAAATGATGGATGACCTTACAAATCTGCAAACACATCAGGCTTCGTCAGGTGACTGTTTTGTATAACAAGCAGTGAGAAAGCCACATCCCCTGATTGGTGATTGAAGGAACAATCTGCTATCAGGAGGCTGGTTTGTAAAAGAAGCCTGTATCAAGCCATGCCCCCAATATGTGACTTGGCGTCCGCATCCCAGGAGTGGGAGGACTTAGGAACGGTGTGTAACAACTCTGCTGGCATCACTACATGGCCTTCCTTCCCTCACACACCATCTTACTCACTGCTCTATGTCATGTTGTGTTCTGTCTGTTGCCATCTCCATGTTCTGTGCCTCTGCATGCTTCCTGGCTGTGTGCATAGGGGGGCGGCGCCAGAACTCTCTGGTTCTTATAGGAATTAGGTGCACCTGTCTAATCTGTTCCTGACCAATTACCAAGAGGCCTCCAGTATTTAGGTCAGCTCCACCCTGTGGACTGGGCCTGTGCAATATGTAAACCCAGTTAGTGTTTAGCTTCTGAGATGCCAGGCCTCGCTGTGTTCCTCTTTCTCTGGAGGTTCTACTCCTAGCTTTGCCTTGATCCTGTGTGAACAGTTCCCTACCTGTTCCTTCATACACCACACCAACCTGCCCTGTGTCTCTGCCGTGCCTTCCAGCCCTGTGTCTCTGCCGTGCCTGCCAGCCCTGTGTCTCTGCCGTGCCTGCCAGCCCTGTGTCTCTGCCGTTCCTGCCAGCCCTGTGTCTCTGCCGTTCCTGCCAGCCCTGTGTCTCTGCCGTGCCTGCCAGCCCTGTGTCTCTGCCGTGCCTGCCAGCCCTGTGTCTCTGCCGTGCCTGCCAGCCCTGTGTCTCTGCCGTGCCTGCCAGCCCTGTGTCTCTGCCGTGCCTGCCAGCCCTGTGTCTCTGCCGTGCCTGCCAGCCCTGTGTCTCTGCCGTGCCTGCCAGCCCTGTGTCTCTGCCGTGCCTGCCAGCCCTGTGTCTCTGCCGTGCCTGCCAGCCCTGTGTCTCTGCCGTGCCTGCCAGCCCTGTGTCTCTGCCGTGCCTGCCAGCCCTGTGTCACTGCCGTGCCTGCCAGCCCTGCGTCTCTGCCGTGCCTGCCAGCCCTGTGTCTCTGCCGTGCCTGCCAGCCCTGTGTCTCTGCCGTGCCTGCCAGCCCTGTGTCTCTGCCGTGCCTGCCAGCCCTGTGTCTCTGCCGTGCCTGCCAGCCCTGTGTCTCTGCCGTGCCTGCCAGCCCTGTGTCTCTGCCGTGCCTGCCAGCCCTGTGTCTCTGCCGTGCCTGTCAGCCCTGTGTCTCTGCCGTGCCTGCCAGCCCTGTGTCTCTGCCGTTCCTGCCAGCCCTGTGTCTCTGCCCTTCCTGCCAGTCCTGTGTCTCTGCCAGCCCTGTGTCTCAGCCATACCAGCCTACTCGTCTGAGTTTCATCCGTGCTCATCTGCTAGTCCTGCCTGATGCCCGCACCTGTCCTAGTGTTCCTGTTCTCCAAATGGGATCAGCAGCCACAGCCAGACACCACCCTGGAGTAGCACCTGGCAGCTGCCTGCCGCACAAGCCTGACCTCACCATCAGAGGCTCCAGTGAAAACCAAGGCAGCTGTTATAGTCACGCCCCTTTCAGGGTAGTCTGGTTCATGGTACAGTGGGGCCACAAACCCCCTTGGCTCACGCCCATCAGTCAGGGCGTGAGCATGACACAGTGTCTCTGTCCCAGTGAATAGTTCTTAATAGAACATACTGTGACACACTACTGCAGATGTGAGCGTTTTAGTTTTTGAGGTGTAAATAAATCTTTTTCTCTACGGATTATCCCTTTTATAATTTATCGAGCCACAGTACATGCACATCAATATAATATCTTGCTTTCTTTTGAAATGCGATTAGGTCTTGCTCTTCCACGATCAGAACTATGGCATTCATTATGAATATACCATCCCAGTGAACCAGTCAGCAGAACAGACAACTGAGGTGGAGAGACAACCAGACCCACTGTACATGTGGACACACAGCAGTTGGGAAGGGTGCAGTGTACAGTGCGGAGGAGGTAAGGTCACAATGATTCATGATGGCAAATCAGATAAGAATACAATGCCACAGTGTTAAAGGGGTGGGCCGGTTTTATGGTATATGTTCAGTCACTGTATGTGACTGCATACTTGGGAATCCTCACTTTGCACTGACGTCTTCATGACTTAGAGGTTTTCCAGCATTAGGCTACAAGTCTGCTGTCACTTTGTATACGTTGTGAAGATTCTCCGGTACCTGCACCAGGAACGAGCCGTCATGTGATCGCAAGTGTACGATTTGCATAGTTCTGACCACATTCCAACTAGACTGTGTCCGGGCTTGCTTAATGCAAGTCGGCATGTGACCACATTTATGCAAATCACGTACTTACCGTAATGCTCCTGACACCAGAGAATCCTCATAGCGCGCACAAAGTGTGGCGGCAGACTTGTAGCCTAATGCGGGAAAACTCTTTTAAGCCATTTAAGAGAATTTAAGCCATAATAAGACCTCAGTGCCAGCTACAGTAGACCCCTGTAATAATAGCCTGATAATGTTTAAGAGAAATTGACAGACCAGAGTTCAAGAGAAACATAAGTGTATGCAGATATACTGGCAGGTATTACTTTGGATTGTAATACCAATGGTTTTTGGACATTTGTGTTTGTATTTAGCGTATATAGTTTGGTCTAGCAAGACAATGATTGGTTCAAATGCTATATATACAGTAAGAATGCTTTAAAAATAAAAGTATTAATGGTTTATTATCGGTTAACAAAATGCAAAGTGAACGAAAAAAGAGAAATCTAAATCACATGAATATTTAGGGTGACCACCTCTTGAATAATAAAAGGGTCGGAGCGCACTACATAGATAATCAATCTTAATGCAACATGGGTGCTACATAAAGTAGTTAAACATGAAGATTGTGTCAAAAAGAGAAAAAAAGAGAACTACTTAATAATATGCACATCAGAATCATAGAAAAACATATCAATATGTATTAGAAAACAACATGGACCGCAATAAAAACACCTAAAAGGAAACACTCTCTGCCATCACCATCTGAGGAATATAACCTGCAAAATAAGCACAGGGTGCTATATATTTTGGTATCCATGATCCTGTCAAAAGATACAGAGCAAATATGGCAACAAAGTAGCCAGGACAAAGAGATAAATATACACTCACTGGCCACTTTATTAGGTACACCTGTCCAACTTCTTGTTAACACTTAATTTCTAATCAGCCAATCACATGGCGGCAACTCAGTGCATTTAGGCATGTAGACATGGTCAAGACAATCTCCTGCAGTTCAAACCGAGCATCAGTATGGGGAAGAAAGGTGATTTGAGTGCCTTTGAACGTGGCATGGTTGTTGGTGCCAGAAGGGCTGGTCTGAGTATTTCAGAAACTGCTGATCTACTGGGATTTTCACGCACAACCATCTCTAGGGTTTTCAGAGAATGGTCCGAAAAAGAAAAAAAATCCAGTGAGCGGCAGTTCTGTGGGCGGAAATGCCTTGTTGATGCCAGAGGTCAGAGGAGAATGGGCAGACTGGTTCGAGCTGATAGAAAGGCAACAGTGACTCAAATCGCCACCCGTTACAACCAAGGTAGGCCTAAGAGCATCTCTGAACGCACAGTGCGTCGAACTTTGAGGCAGATGGGCTACAGCAGCAGAAGACCACACCGGGTACCACTCCTTTCAGCTAAGAACAGGAAACTGAGGCTACAATTTGTACAAGCTCATCGAAATTGGACAGTAGAAGATTGGAAAAACGTTGCTTGGTCTGATGAGTCTCGATTTCTGCTGCGACATTCGGATGGTAGGGTCAGAATTTGGCGTAAACAACATGAAAGCATGGATCCATCCTGCCTTGTATGGAGCATCTTTGGGATGTGCAGCCGACAAATCTGCGGCAACTGTGTGATGCCATCATGTCAATATGGACCAAAATCTCTGAGGAATGCTTCCAGCACCTTGTTGAATCTATGCCACGAAGAATTGAGGCAGTTCTGAAGGCAAAAGGGGGTCCAACCCGTTACTAGCATGGTGTACCTAATAAAGTGGCCGGTGAGTGTATATTCATGTGATAAATCAGTGTGTGATACATTGCACCCTGTGCAGTCAGTCCTATACAATAAATTGCAAAAAAAAGCCACATGGAATAGTTAGAAGGGGGGGAAAGAAAATGCATCTTATAGGGCCATCCCACCCATAGTACACCGTGTGGAAATGCGCAACAGCTGACAGCCCCAATGCACGTTTCGCGTGGGCTTCCTTGGGAAAAATGGCCTCTGGGGAAAGCCCACGCGAAACGTGCGTTAGGGCTGTCAGCTGTTGCACATTTCCACACGGTGTACTATGGGTAAGATGGCCCTAAAAGATGCATTTTCATCCCCCCCCCCCCCTTCTAACTCTTGCATGTGGCTTTTTTTTTTGCAATGTATTGAATAGGACTGACCTTTTGCCACATGCAATCCTTTATCCACATATACTTTTAACTCTTTGTATTTAGGAGATTAAACAACGAGTGTATGGTGTCCTACACAGAGTGGTTACTCTCTGATGGTCTCTGACCTTTGATTCATGTCACTTTACTGCAGACACCACATGTGTTGCTCATTGTGCATCTGTAAGTTCATTTCTTTGCCTGTATCCATCACTATATTGTGGATTTGTTGCTTATTGATACCCTGTGCCATCACTATTTACTGTTTTATTATATTTTGTCAACCAATGTTTTTGTAACTTTTTCTGTAATAAACAATTTGTCATTTTGATAAACATTTCTCTAGACTTTGACTCCTGGACTCTTAGGCTATGTGCACACCTTGCGGGGTCCTCTGCGGGTTCTCCCGCAGCAGATTTGATAAATCTGCAGGGCAAAACCGCTGCGGTTATCCCTGCAGATTTATCGCGGTTTGTTTTGCGGTTTCCGCTGCGGGTTTCCGCCTATACTATTGATGCTGCATATGCAGCAATATGCAGCATCAATAGTAATGTTAAAAATAATAAAAAATGGTTATATACTCACCCTCTGACGTCCCGATCTCCTCGGCGCTGCACGCGGCGGTCCGGTTCCAAAGATGCTGTGCGAGAAGGACCTTCGTGACGTCACGGTCATGTGACCGCGACGTCATCTCAGGCCCTGCTCGCACAGCAACTGAGACCGGACGGCCGCGTGCAGCACTGAGAGGTGAGTATATCATTATTTTTTATTTTTATTCTTTTTTTTTTCACACTAATATGGTTCCCAGGGCCTGGAGGAGAGTCTCCTCTCCTCCACCCCGGGTACCATCTGCACATGATCCGCTTACTTCCCGCATCGTGGGCACAGCCCCATGCGGGAAGTTAGCGGATCAATGCATTCCTATGTGTGCAGAATCGCAGCGATTCTGCACAAAGAAGTGACATGCTGCGGAATGTAAACCGCTGCGTTTCTGCGCGGTTTTTCCCGCAGCATGTGCACAGCGGATTGCTGTTTCCATAGGGTTTACATGTAAATGTAAACGCTATGGAAACTGCTGCGGACCCGCAGCATCAAAATCGCCGCGGATCCGCGGTAAAACCCGCAAAGTGTGAACATGGCCTTATAAGTCACATATCTTAGCGGAGTGTCCATTATTATGTTTTTCTTTTTGGACACCTACAGGCATTTAGTCATGATATTATGATATACTATCAGATAATGTTTTTGGTTTGGATGATATAGATTATATCCTATTCCAATATGTACTATGTGTAATAATAATATTAGCAAATCTGGTACCTTCAATTAGAAATGTGGTATAGTTTTTCTGATTTCCTCATGTGCAGCCATTGCAGGACCTTAGGTATCCATGAATGATAGTAATACCCCTTTAAGGCCACGTTCACACACTCAGTATTTGGTCAGTATTTTACATCAGTATTTGTAAGGCAAAACCAGGAGTGGGACAATCAGAGGAAAAGTATAATAGAAACACGTCACCACTTCTGCATTTATCACACACTCCTGGTTTTCGCTTACAAATACTGATATAAAAAACTCACCAAATACTGAATGTGTGAACATGGCCAAATGTTCCTATATTAGTGTCTACAAGCCTATGGGTGGATAACTTACCATTAACCCCTTCCCGACATGTGCAGAACATATACTGCTTTGCAGGAGCTGCGTTCCCGCAAGCAGCAGAATATGTACGGCGCCACGATCACGCGGCTTCACGCTGAGCACCACCGCAATTGGTTGCCGGTGTCTGCTCCGTGTGATAGCTGACACCCTGCAGCAACACCCACAATTCAGCACTGAATATGCAGGCATTTAACCCCTCTGATGCCACTGTCAGTAGTGACAGCGACATAGAGAAGCATGGCGCAGAGAATGGGCTCACTGCATGCATCCATCAGGACAACGCAATGTGATTATGTTGTTCTGATGGTCTCCATGGAGACCCCCAGCTGCAAGATGTCCGCGGGGTTCTTCAGGGAAGGTGGCTTACCAGTGCCTGCAGAGAGCCGGTCCTGAGACGCCTCCTTCCCTGCCTGTCAGACACTGATGTGATGCTCGGCAGTGCAGAAGCATGGCAGAGCATCAGATCAATGTATGAATGTAAATAAAAATAATACCGCTGAAAACGTAATTTTGTCCTGCAAAAAACAAGCGTCCATACAGCTAATTCAGCAGAAAAAAAAAGTTATAGCTCTCAGAATAAAGCGATGCAAAAATAATTATTTTTTTTCTATAAAATAGTTTTTATTGTGTAAAAGCGTCAAAACGTAAAAAAAACATATAAATTGGTTATTGCTGTAATCATATTGACCCAAAGAATACAGCTGCCTTATACGCGGAATGGTATAAAAAAAAATCCAAAAAGCAATTCCTGAATTGCTGGTCTTTGTTCATTCTGTCTCCCAAAAATCGGAATAGAAAGCGATAAAAAAAGTGAAATGTGCCCGAAAATGGGACGAATAAAAATGTCAATTTGTCTCACAAAAAAAGCATAATTTAGTGTGTGACAGCAGCCAAGCATAAAAACCCGATATAAATCTGGTATTGATGTAATTGCACCGTCCCGAAGAATAAAGTCACCTTTTCACTTATATCGCACCGCACGAAGAACGGCGTAAAAAATAAATAAAACCAATTCTTCACCTGCTGTTGATTTTTTTTCTCATTCCAAAAGTCACAGGCTCAATGCACATTTATCCTGCGCTCTACTCTGAGCTCTTACACCGTGTAAATTTCTGAAATACGTGATTCAGACAGAACCCCCGGTGGAAGATTCCCTATAATGAGGTAGATAGAGGCACTGTGGACGCCATAGGACCTGTGATTCAGTGGTGTCCATCTTTTTAAGATTGCATAAAAGTTCCGTCGGCCACAGTTTTGTGCACTTCTGAAAAGGACAACGCTGAACAGAGGCCAGACGGAGGCCAGAGTAACTCTGATGCCTCATGAATAGATCCATCAGGGGTTTCATCTGTCACGTCACACGGAGATTTAGAATGAAACCCTGATGTAAGTGCTCAGTGTAGAGCTCCAAATAAATGTTATGTAAAATGTTCTCAATAAAATCTTCAACTCAATCCACAAAAAGCAAGCTCTCATTCAGGTCTGCCATCTGTTAACGGAAATATAGTGGGCTTCCACGTTACTGGTACCACAAAGGCTCTGGAAAAGCAAAATGGCTCCTCGCCCCCCAAAAGAAATTTAGCACTGGCTAAGCAGTACTGTACATCCACATATGGACTATTTCTACATTCAGCAGAAATTGTGGGACAAATTTTGGTGCCATTTTTACCCATTTCTCAGTATGAAAATTTAAACCTTGGGGCTAACACACAATGTTGGTGGTAAAAATGTAAATTATTTTTTCTTCACTGCCCAATGGTATAAAAGTCTGTGATACACCTGTGGTGTCAATATCAATATGATCACTGCACCCCTAGGTGAATTCATTGAGAGTTTTAGCTTCTAAAATGGGGTCACTTATGGGGGGATCTGCTGTTCTGGCACCTCCGGGTCTCTGCCAATATAACATGGCACCCTCAAACAAGTTCATCAAAATCTGCACTGTAATATGGTCTTTCTTCCCTTCTGATCTTTGCACTGTGCCTCAAAAGTAGTTTTCGACCACATATGGGGTATGGGTAAACTCAGGAGAAATTGATCAACAAATTTTGGGGTCCATTTTCTCCTGTTACCCTTGTGAAAATAAAAAATTTGTAGCTAAAAAAAAATGTTGCGGGAAAAATGTTTTTGTTTTATTTTCCCGGCTTAATGTTCTAAACTTCTGTGATGCACTTGGGGGTTGAAGGTGCTCAATACACATCTAGATAAGTTCCCAAAGGGGTCTAGTTTACAAAATGGTGTCACTTGCTGGTGGTTTCCACTGTTTAGGCACATCAGTGGGTCTCCAAACGCGACATGGCATCTGCTAATTATTCCAGCAAATTTTACATTAAAAAGTCAAATTTTCACTTCCAAGCTCTGCCGTGCACCGAAAAGGGTGTTTTCCTCCACATATTGGGTATCTTAGCCCAACAAATTGTAATGAGCAATTTCTCCTTTTACCCTTATGAAAATGCAAAATTTGGATCTAAAAGAGATTTATCTGGGAAAATATGATTTTTTTTTTTTTTTTTAATTTTCACGGCTCTACGTTATAAACTTCTGTGAAGCACCTGTGGGTTCAAGGTACTCAATACACATCTAGATAAGTTACCTAAAGGATCTAGTTTCCAAAATGGGGTGAGTTGTGGGGGGTTTTCTGTTTAGTTACATCAGGAGCTCTCTAAACATGACATGGCCTTTGCTAATTATGCGAATGTGAATAGCAGATCGCGCTCTTTTTTTGCCGTTGCGCAGTGCATTCGGCTGTTGCGCATGCGCACTATGTATTGCACACAGGTTACAGTGAAGAGACTGTAATGCGCAGGTGCAAAACACTACGCCAACGCCGGGAAGAAAAGCAAGAGGTGGGGGAGAAACAGCAATTTCACAATGCCCATTTGACCAGACCTGCGTGATTGACAGCCGAAAACGGCGACTTTACTAAGGTATTTTGGCAGCAAAGGTGGGGAATCAGGGGATAATAAAGGCACTATTGTACAGCACAGCTCAGGCCCTATTGAACACTATTTTTACCTCATATTGAAAAAACGGGGTGACAGGTTCCCTTTAAAATAAAGGGTTAAATCACGGAAAAAACTGGCGTGGGCTCCCGCGCAATTTTCTCAGCTAGAGTGGGAAAGCCAGTGACTGAGGGCAGATATTAATAGCCTAGAGAGGGACCATGGTTATTGGCCCCCCTGGCTAAAAACATCTGCCCCCAGCCACCCCAGATATGGCTGTATATACTGTATATATGTTTTCACGAATATTTGAGCCCATGGATCCATTCTATGTCCATTTTGCAAGCCGGCAAGAAAATCTCGTTGTACGGATGCCGTACGGATTACATATGGAGGTTTACATGCGCAAAATACACATGCCACACCCTGCCTACGGATGACATACGGATCACTGTTTAGGGAACATTTCTGCATATTTGGTCTGTAAAAAACAGACCGTATTTTTATACGTTGTGGGTGACTCCAGCCTTAAGCTAAATTTAGGATATCCCAGACCCCATTCCTCTTCCTAATTTCAGCTTGAAAAAGGAATTCCACAGTTTGAAACATTATGGTTCTTATTAAATTTGTGATATTGGAACTCTAATGAACGTTAGCATCATTTGTATCATCACTCATTCATGTGCTGTCCCTTGCAGTGGAAGGACCTGCGCCCACCTATAACTCTTACCTTAAAAACCGAAGTGCTGCTAAGGCTGGGGTCTCACTTGTGAGTTCAATGTGAGAAACTCGCGCAAGTCTCTCGCATCAAGTCCCGGCACAGCCGCCGGCACTCGGGACGGGAGTTTCTGGCTGCATAGAAATACATGCAGCTGCACGCTCCAGTCCCGAGTGCCGGCGGCTGTGCCGAGACTTGCGCGAGTTTCTCACATTGAACTCGCAAGTGTGACCCCGGCCTAAAAGAAAGGATCCACTTGTGAATATGATACTTTAAGCTAGGTTCACAGTTATACAGTGCTTTCCAGTAGATGTAAGGCTGTGAGTTGCAAAAAACTGTTCAGGCATCTATATGGCAACGTAACGATCAAATAAAATGGGCAAAATGTTCTTCTAACTTTGTTTTGTCCAGCTTTCAACCCCCCCAAAAAACATTTAACATGCATATTACAGTTTTTCTCCATTTATTCTCAATGGTAGATGTATTGAAACATATGGAAGCGCATCTCCGTACATCTAAGATGCATACACTTTCCTGTCTGTACCAGGAAAAACTGGTTGAAAATAGAAAATGTTTTTCTGTATCTTAATGTGGATGGATGTATTCAATATGTTCAACGTATACGTTGAAGTTCAGACGTAGTTTGACGACTGGCACATGCCTGAATATATTTTAGACTTGTACATCCAACGTATCTGTCGTACTTCTGCAGAAGTACAAATGTGAACATAGCCTTAGATTGGTGTACTATTGTATAGCCCATCTTTTTAGTGTCACTGCATGGTGTAGTTCTGTGATGTTCTAGACTTTAAGTCCCTATTACATGTGCCGATAATTAGAGCCATATTGTGTTGTATACCAGATGCTGGTTTCATATGTTCCAGAGATTAAAGTGCATACAATATAACAGATGTGCAGCAAAATTATCAAAAGAAGACTGTGCTTTCACCGGACGTGTACAATGTGTTCATTAGAACATTTCCTTTACAGGGCAGAATTATCTTGGATAACTTGTCATGCACACAATCACACATTTTATAAGTGGTCCCATAGTGAGCTCTTCAGTAAAACATTTATATACTGGCATTGTACAGATATGGCAAGTATCACGCTGTCAGGAAAGTACAAGTTTGAGCTGTTCTAGATGCTGCTCTGCAATTCATTTACTGATGTAGACGTCCACTTTATTCCAGGTGAACGGAAGACTCTGGTGTCCTGCACGAAACTGGTGAATAAAACCATGCTGATTGTAAATGAAAGCATGTGCCTTCATGTGCCGCGTCCTTTCCCACAGGTCCGGAAGTGCAACACGCATCCATGCCAGTCAAGGTGGGTCTTATATAGGCCACTGATCTGTCTTTTCATAGCTACATATAGTGGGAATGTGTCAAGGCATGTTTAACGTTTTTTTTCCTTTGAAATGGCTCCAAAAATTGTTGCATACTATATTTATGAAAAATTTGTGGGTTTTATTCCCCCTACCCTACTTCATGCCTTTTGCTATTTTTAAAAGGTGGGTGTTATCTGAGTGTGGTTAGTTATGCAAATAAGGAAATATGTCAGAAGGATCAGCCCTGCTAAGCCTTCTATATGGCCATGTAGGTCACAGAAAGTTGAATAAAATGATACCTTGATATCTGCAATCTTATGTTTTATTCCAGAGTAATACAAGTTTTTCTTAATTTGTAAATTAACTGTTCTATGATCTATGCGCTGGAAACTGATCTCCATATTTGTCTTAATATGTAAATGAGTTGTTAAGATCTATGAGATTTCCCAGAAAATCTGCTTCCAGATTTTATAAATGAAATGGTTAGTTACCAGTGTGAGACATATTGATCAGGAGAGCAGACTGTCAACCATTACATGTCTCACACTGGTAACTCCCTGTGTTATTTAAAATAAGCTCTGGAGGCAGATTTTTAGGAAGATCTATGTCCTGGCCATAGATCTTTATAACTTATTTACATATTAAGAAAAATGTGCATATCTCGAGAATAAGAAATTGTATCGTATATACCAAGGTATAATTTTATTTAACTTTCTATGACCTACATCATGTTCTAGACCCGATCACATTACTCGTCCAAGGATTGGAGAATTGATTCTTGTGTGTCACTGATTTTTTTCACTTTAGTCACACCATAGCTAGTATCAAACCCTATCTAATGTCAACTAGTAAATAAATAATTGTGGTTTTAGTTGTTTAAAGGAAAGTGCTATGTTATTGGTACTTTATTTTTTTACCTGTCACATTTCACAGTAACATAGGTTTGCAGTGTGTGCTGCAATCAGCCTGTCTTTAAATTGACTGATTTGTAATCTTTTTTACTGGTCCATTTATGGCTTTGAAGTGTTTTCATTAGCAGGTGTTAAAGTCTGCCAAGCAAGCGCTGTTATAAAGCTCTTTTCTCTTTCCCAGGCCCCTCTCACCTTTTGCTGTCTCTATTTCTGCCACTTTAACTAGAAATGCATGGCTGTGTGAAAGTGCTGAAATTCTTGGAGACTTGGCAGCTCTATATCAACTTGACATACCGCATTCCCACGCTCACTGACCACATTCACACTTACAGTGCTGTTCCTGGGATCTCTGTCAGCAATGTGGTTTCTTTTTTAAACCCATTGATAACATCTCAGTTTCCAGTGGCATTTCCATCCCCAGGTACTAGACCTGCTGACTGTGCGGATGCAGGTTCCAGACGTTGCCAGGTTCCATGCTCTGGATGTGGATATATAAATCTCACCACTCCACCCACTCTCAGACTCTGCTACCAACTTCTCACTTTGACATCTGCATAAAATCTGCTACTGTAAGTTGACTATGGAAAAAGACCAATTCTTTATAAATCCTTTATATTTGTTGGCTACTGCTTGAAGAGATGGTTCTTTCGGTTTAGACCTGCTACTTCAGAATAGTTTCATATATATGCAAGACATATAAAAGAGCTTACTAGAGGCATTCTCCGGCTTATAATTGTATTTAACACCCATTGTAAAAAGCAACTGCAACCTTTACTGACTAATATGCATTGATTGATTATTGCTAGACTGTAGATTAAAAATTGGAAAAGGAAACAAAAAAAAAAAATCATTTTCCTAACAACAACTTATTTGAAGTCCAAAAACTAAAGATGAGCAATTTGATTAGTGCTGCTCTGGTCCAGTGTCCAGGCAAGTCCCCCATGGCATCCGGTGTCTTTCTGCTCTCCTCCTTTAATTCTGCATGCCTCAAGTGCTTACTAGGTTTTGCAACATCTTGATGTTATACCCTGGTCTGGTGTCATGACAACTACGTGTAATAATAATAATAATAATAATCTTTATTTTTATATAGCGCTAACATATTCCACAGCGCTTTACAGTTTGCACACATTAACATCGCTGTCCCCGTTGGGGCTCACAATCTAAATACCCTATCAGTATGTCTTTGAAGAGTGGGACGAAACCGGGGTACCCGGAGGAAACCCACACAAACATGGGGAGAACATACAAACTCCTTGCAGATATTGTCCAAGGTGGGATTAGAACCCAGGACTCCAGCGCTGCAAGGCTGCAGTGCTATCCACTGAGCCACCGTGCTGCCCCGTAGATGCCGTTACAGAAGTGAAGACCGTCTGCAACAAGGACTGGACACTGGACAAGGGCAGGGAAAATTGAATTTCTCATATCTACCAGCAGGCACTCTAGATGAAAAATAGTGCACCCCAAAAGTGGAGTCCCACTATAAAAAAAAAAAAAAAAAAAGTCTTATCACTTTTTTCATTTTTAACCAGTCCTGAATGCAGAGCTTCCACCAGGAATTTCAGGGCCCCATACTGACAAAATTTTCAAGCCCCCTTGAGACTCAACCCCTGCTCCCCTCAAATCTTCCACAGTCACACCGCCCACTCTTGGAAAACTCCACTTCTGCATCATGTTTTCAAAAATCTCATCTTAAGGCCGGGATCACACATACACGTGATACGGCCGAGTCTCGCTGGTGAAATCCCTCTTCTGGCTCCGGCACATGGGAGCGGAGCGTGCAGCTCCATGTGTTGCTGTGCAGTTGCACTCTCTGCTCCGGAGTGCCGGCGCCAGAGGAGGGATTTCACCTGCGAGACTCGGCCGTATCTCGCGTATGTGTGATCCCGGCCTAACAGTTCCCATCTAACAACATATTACATACCTAGCCATCAGTTTTGCTTTAACCCTGCCACCACGACAAAGTAAAGTCTTTTGGCCGGGCCCTACTCTACGCTAATCTACTAACATTTCTTAAAATACCCATTACTCTTTTTAGATATATTTTCTTTATTTTGCCTTAAGGGAATGTGTCACATGCATTTTCTAAAATGTGCAATAATACCACATACAAATACCATCACACCATGGCTGGACCACATATTACCACCTCATTGTGACCGAATAATGCCACATACATGGGCCAAATACCATCACACCATAACCACACCACATATTACCACCACATAGTAACCGAATAATGCCACATACAAGGAAAAAATACCGTCACACCATGACCAAATCGCATATTACCACCACATAGTTACTGAATAATACCATATACAAGGGACAAATACCGTCACACCATGGCCATACGACATATTACCACCACATAGTGACCAAATACTACAAATCTGATCATAATAATAAAACCACAAGACTAATATTACCATAAGTGCCGTTATACACAGGAGCTCTGTACAAAGTATACAGTGTATATTGTCTGTGTACAGGTAATGCAGTGATCACCAGTGACTTTATACACAGGAGCTCTGTATATAGTGTCAATGTACAGGAAATACAGTGATCACCAGTGACTTTATACATCGAAGGTCTCTATATAGTGTACAGGTAGTACAGTGACTCACCAGTGACATTATACACAGAAGCTCTGTATCTAGGTTCAGTGTACAGGTAATGCGGTGATCACTAGTCACATTATACACAGGAGCTCTATATATACTATATAGTGTAAGTGTACAAGTAACACATTGACTCACCGCTGGCGTCTCTAGTTGAAGTCCTTCATCTTCGATTTCTTCATCCAGCGCAGACCGCCATCACTTCTTGCAGCCAGGACTCGTCTCTGCAGAAAATAACATGGTTATCTAGAGCACCGCTTCCAGAGCACATCGTTCAATTTTTCCCCAACTTCTACACCACACCAGATGAAGAAAAAAAAGCAACATAGTGCTGCCCTGCACAGTAACAGAACCTCCCCCTCCTCACTGAAAACAGTATGTTCAAAAATAAAATACATCACAGCAGTAATAATATCACTTAATTAGGCCCTACAATGATAATGTCCACCATCCTGGCCACCTTGTTTCATTCCTGGCCCCTTGTGTCTGATTCGAGGCCTCATATGTTCTCCTATCTTGCCCCCATATGCCTCCACTCTGCCTCCATGTGTCTCCACACTGAACCCATGAGTCTCCGCTCTGCCCCATGTGCCTCCGCTCTGCCCCATGTGTCTCCGCTCTGCCTCCATGTGTCTCCGCTCTGCCACCATGTGTCTCCACTCTGCCGCCATGTGTCTCCGCTCTGCCGCCATGTGTCTCCGCTCTGCCGCCATGTGTCTCCGCTCTGCCGCCATGTGTCTCCGCTCTGCCCCCATGTGTCTCCGCTCTGCCCCCATGTGTCTCCGCTCTGCCCCCTTGTTTCATTCCTGGCCCCTTGTGTCTGATTCGAGGCCTCATATGTTCTCCTATCTTGCCCCCATATGCCTTCCACTCTGCCTCCATGTGTCTCCACACTGCCTCATGAGTCTCCGCTCTGCCCCATGTGCCTCCGCTCTGCCCCATGTGTCTCCACTCTGCCTCCATGTGTCTCCGCTCTGCCGCCATGTGTCTCCACTCTGCCCCATGTGTCTCCGCTCTGCCCCATGTGTCTCCGCTCTGCCCCATGTGTCTCCGCTCTGCCCCCTTTGTGTCTCCGCTCTGCCCCATGTGTCTCCGCTCTGCCCCCATGTGTCTCCGCTCTGCCCCATGTGTCTCCGCTCTGCCCCCATGTGTCTTCGCTCTGCCCCATGTGTCTCCGCTCTGCCCCATGTGTCTCCGCTCTGCCCCATGTGTCTCCGCTCTGCCCTCATGTGTCTCCGCTCTGCCCCCATGTGTCTCCGCTCTGCCCCCATGTGTCTCCGCTCTGCCCCCATGTGTCTCCGCTCTGCCCCATGTGTCTCCACTCTGCCCCCATGTGTCTCCGCTCTGCCCCCATGTGTCTCCGCTCTGCCCCCATGTGTCTCCGCTCTGCCCCCATGTGTCTCCGCTCTGCCCCATGTGTCTCCGCTCTGCCCCATGTGTCTCCGCTCTGCCCCCATGTGTCTCCGCTCTGCCCCATGTGTCTCCGCTCTGCCCTATATATTCTCCCATCCTGCCCCATATGAACTTCCATCCTGCCCCATGTGTATCCAACCTGCCCTATGTGTTTCCAACTTGCCCCATATGTTCTCCAATCCTGCTGTCATGTGTCTCCAGCCTGCCCCATATGATCTCCCATTCTGCTCCATATGTCTGCATTCTGCCCCATGTGTCTCCATCCTGCACCATATGTTTCCATCCTGCCGGGCCCCATACGCCAGTAAGGGCAGTAATGCCCTAATGACGGCCCTGCCTGAATGTATCAAAGCTCAAATCTGATTGGTTACTATAGGCAAAAATGTAACTTTTTGTCTACATTACTACCTTGTTCCTCGGTTTTTAAGACCATGGCTAAAACATTCTTTTAACGTGTCCACCAGACATTGAGCATCGTAAGACTAAAATGAAACACTGTTTGGGAGTTGCTTTAGTGATCATATTAAAGGATTGCATAACTAATAATTCCCTAATTTAACTTGAATTAATTTCTTTTGATTTCACTTTAACGCTTCAATGTAGCTGAAAATTAAAATTCCCCATCTCCTTCCTTGTAGGACCCATCAGCAGAATACATGCTTCATTTACAGGATACACGGCCTCAGCAAAGTGCTAACAGATGTCATCATGTCTGACATGCATCATGACAGCCCCTATTAGCACTGTTTTAATAAAATACTGGCGGGCATGATGTTCTTTTTCTGGGAAACTTTAATGTCTGTCGGAAGCCATCAGCCCATTAATGTTACCTTTGATAGACTTCACACAATTCACTAATTCTAAGAGATCTCAGAGGAATCCTGGCCTTCACCCTTTAACCCTTATGCAGGAATCTGAACTTGCTCTGGTGTCCACTGGGTTGCATCCATGGAGAGGCTGCTGACTGGAGGAGCAAGCCTAAGGCAAGGATGGTCAAACTAATACTGTATTTTTCAGACTATAAGACGCACCCCAAATTTTGGGGTGAAAATAGCAGAAAAAAAGATTTTTATAAGATGGGGGTCCGTCTTATTGTCCGAATTTAAGGTATCTTACCTGAGGGCTGGCGGTGGTACAGCAGGGTCACAGGAGGCATGGTCCTTTCCTCAGAATTAGTCCGGTGTCGGCGGTGCTGATGTTCAGTGTGGGCTGTGGGGAGTGCACCTTAACAGGGTCCCTTCCTGCTAAGGTGGGCGACGCTGCGGCCTGATGTCCGTGGGGGGTTGCAGCAGTGGTGTGGCGGCGGCAGAGGTGCGGTGATGCTGAGACGCGGTGGGCGTTACGGTGTGCACCTGAGCAGGGTCCCTTCCTCAGGTAAGGTGATGCCGCGGCCCAGTATCCAAGGTGAGCAGCAAAGCCGGGTTAACCACGGGTTTGTCGGTGGCGGCGGCCATCTTCCTGAGGCCACGCATGCAAAGTTTGAGTACTCTACTTCCCGGGGCTTCAGGAAAATGGCCGTGGCAGGCAGCGCGTGCGCAGATGGAGATCGCGGCTGCCATTTTCCTGAAGCCGAGATCTCAATCTGCGAACTTGGCTTCAGGAAAATGGCTGCCGCGATCTCAATCTGCACACGCGCGGCTTCCCGCAGCCATTTTCCTGAAGCCCCGAGAAGCAGAGTACTCAATCTGCTCACACACGGCCTCAGGAAGATGGCCGCCGCCACCGACAAACCTGTGATTCACCCCGCTCTGCTCTCCGTGGACACCAGGCCGCGGCGTCACCACACCTGAGGAAGGGACCCTGCTCAGGTGCACGCCGTACCGCCCACCGCATCATCGCACCTCTGCCGCCGCCACACCACACTACTGCCTCAACCAACCGGTAAGCCTGCGTTCGAACTATAAGACACACCCCCCATTTTCCTCAAGATTTTTTTGGGGAAAAAGTGTGTCTTATAGTCTGAAAAATACGGTAAGTACAATAACTGAAAGGATAAACTAGAGACAGAATTGTAAGACAAAACTGTAGCTAAGGTCAAATACCAGGACGACAGGCAAAAATAAAGTCAGATAGGGCAGAGTTAAATAAACAAATATAGTAGCACTCTGTAGCGCTATAGCATGCAAACATGAAATATGAAAATTGAATTGCATTACTTCACTAGAAAATATGAAAAATTGAGAATACTTAGTGCATAAATTGGCCAATGCACCTGTACCCGGCAGCCACGATAAGGTGCCACTCATTGCTGGGACCTACCTAATGTGAATCCTCTCTTAGACTAAAGTCTACATCTCTATAGGAAGGTAGGATCCTGCTGTAATTAAAAATGTCTGAGGCTGAGGGTCGGAGTGCTCAGTCAGAGAGCTAATGCATACAGATATCAAAAGACTGACAGAGATCAGGTATGAACAGGTGATTACTAAGAGTAGCAACCTCTGAAGAAGCACTCTGTTGCGCTTTAGCATGCAAACATGAAATATGAAAGTTGAATTGCATTAGTGCACTAGACACTATGAAATCTTCTGTTAATTTATTTGGGGCTCAAATTGGGGCTCTAGAATTAGTATTTTTAAGTTGCAACAAGCTAAATCCCTAGGTGGCCTTAATTTCCATAATCTAGGCCTTTATAGTACAGCGTCTGTTTTCTGCCACTCCCTGGACTGGATCTATGCCTTCACCCGCTTTACTAATACTCCAGTAGATGAGGCGATGTGTAGACCTTTTAGTCTTCCTGCTATGCTTCATCTACGTCAAGCTGAGGTCCCAGTGGAGGTTAGGGATAACCCCCTACTGTGGTCAGTAATCTTGGGATGGCGTCATGCTAGGCAAATTAGTGGACTAGACCCCCATATCTCAATGTTTCTTCCCTTCCGAGGCAATCTCTAATTTCTACAGGGCAGGCCACCTCCCACCTATCGTGTGCTTGAGAATAATGGTTGTCGATTGGTTAGGGACATGTTAACAGACAATCAGTTTCCTCTTACTTTGGAAGACTCTGTCTTTAAATACACAATCCTGATAGGAGATAATTTTACTATTACCTAAATTAGACACTATGTAGGCTCAGTACTGCGGGATATAACGGATGACGTTAGATTACACCCCTTAAATTTAATCTCCATTATTTCCCTCCAATAACTCTTCAGGTTTACTGTTAATTTTCCCTGGTTGTAAATGTCACAGTAGCTTCTCCTGTGTAAATGTGTTACAGCTTAACTGCTTATAAAAACAGCAATATAAATGGTACATACCTAATACATATTACATTCTGTAATACGGTGTCCATAACTGTCATGGCCCATATTTTACCTCTATTTGCCTGTGATCTAATATGGTGTATGCACCTCTCATGTAATTACAGTACAGCAAGCACAAGCACCTTGTTTGTAAAATATCAGGACCATAGGAATTACAAGGATAAATAGCTGACAGGTGCTTATAATCGAATATCTGAATTGTTCATCAGCAAGTGTGATCACCTCTATAAAAGCAGAGGTTTTGGTAGTGTGCTGTTCTGGATCATTCAGGCATGTAGTAATACAATGCCAAAGAAGCAAGATACCAAGAAAGCTCTTATAGAACCAATTGTTACTGTCCATCAATCCGACTGAGCTGGAAGGATACGTAGGATCGTCTGCCACGGTGCTGGGGTCTGTCCTGGAATACCGCCTGGCGTCCACCTGAGCTTCAAGTATCCAACCCATACAATAAAGCAAAACAATTTCTTGGCACTCACTATTTGAAAAAAAAAATAAAAATGGATTCCTTCTATATTGTACATCCAGACCAAATAAATTAAATTGAATGTTTTCGGTCCGTCAAAGGACCTTCATCAGAATATTCTTATTGGAGAAAACTGTATGTCATATGTAATTATTGGAATAAAGGCGGCGACCTGGTGATGGTGACGGTGATGCCAGCTGCACCTGGTGGGGCTATTCACATAATAGGAGAGGAACAGCGCTACTTGAATATGCAAAGGACTTGCGACAGGAATTGTGCTGCTAAGGGATGAACAGCACTCCAGAACTTGGCAGGAAACTTGCAAGGGGAATGATGCTTATTGCCCAGGTCCGTCATATGGCGATACCACCGGTGAGTGAGGGGGCTCTGGAAGAAGGTCGCTGAAAAACCAATGGTCACAGAAATAATTTGAATCTGACAAAAGTAATAATAAACAAAAAATCAATGAAAATGAACAAATGAAAGTCAGACATTGCTTTTCATCCATGCTTCCACAGAATTTAAAAAATAATAAAACTCATGAAATAGGCCTGGACAGAAATGATGGTACCCTTAACTTAATATTTTGTTGCACAACTTTTGAAACAATGATTGCAATCAAACGATTCCTGTAACTGTCAATGAGACTTCAGCCCCTCTCCACGGTATTTTGACGCACTCCTCAAGAGCAAACTGCTCCAGTTGTCTCATGTTTGAAGGTTGCTGTTGTGAATTCTGCTCTTGGGTTCCCTCCGGTGGTTGTTGGTAGTAATGCAGCTGTCCCTGGGTTGCAATCCTGGGCAGGTGTCCCTGCTGATTGCAGCTCTGACTGGGATATTTAGGTGTGCAGGGTTCATTAGCCCTTGCCAGTTGTCCATTGTTCTTGGAGGTTTTGCATCTCTGTCTGGTTCCTCCTGCCCTGCTGCCAAATCAGCAAAGATAAGTGTCTGGTTTTGTTTCTACAGCACACATGCTGTGTGCTTTACAATTCAGTACTATTCAACGTTTTTTCTTGTCCAGCTTAGACTGTGTTTGGACATTTCAGTCAAGTTGGATTCTCAGGAGATGCAGATATACAGGTCCTTCTCAAAAAATTAGCATATAGTGTTAAATTTCATTATTTACCATAATGTAATGATTACAATTAAACTTTCATATATTATAGATTCATTATCCACCAACTGAAATTTGTCAGGTCTTTTATTGTTTTAATACTGATGATTTTGGCCTACAACTCCTGATAACCCAAAAAACCTGTCTCAATAAATTAGCATATTTCACCCGTCCAATCAAATAAAAGTGTTTTTTAATAACAAACAAAAAAAACATCAAATAATAATGTTCAGTTATGCACTCAATACTTGGTCGGGAATCCTTTGGCAGAAATGACTGCTTCAATGCGGCGTGGCATGGAGGCAATCAGCCTGTGACACTGCTGAGATGTTATGGAGGCCCAGGATGCTTCAATAGCGGCCTTAAGCTCATCCAGAGTGTTGGGTCTTGCGTCTCTCAACTTTCTCTTCACAATATCCCACAGATTCTCTATAGGGTTCAGGTCAGGAGAGTTGGCAGGCCAATTGAGCACAGTAATACCATGGTCAGTAAACCATTTACCAGTGGTTTTGGCACTGTGAGCAGGTGCCAGGTCGTGCTGAAAAATGAAATCTTCATCTCCATAAAGCATTTCAGCCGATGGAAGCATGAAGTGCTCCAAAATCTCCTGATAGCTAGCTGCATTGACCCTTCCCTTGATGAAACACAGTGGACCAACACCAGCAGCTGACATGGCACCCCACACCATCACTGATTGTGGGTACTTGACACTGGACTTCAGGCATTTTGGCATTTCCTTCTCCCCAGTCTTCCTCCAGACTCTGGCACCTTGATTTCCGAATGACATGCAAAATTTGCTTTCATCAGAAAAAAGTACCAGGTCAGGCGCTTCTGCCGCTGTTTATGGTTCAAAAGTGGCTTTACCTGGGGAATGCGGCACCTGTAGCCCATTTCCTGCACACGCCTGTGCACGGTGGCTCTGGATGTTTCCACACCAGACTCAGTCCACTGCTTCCTCAGGTTCCCCAAGGTCTGGAATCGGTCCTTCTCCACAATCTTCCTCAGGGTCCGGTCACCTCTTCTCGTTGTACAGCGTTTTCTGCCACATTGTTTCCTTCCAACAGACTTACCATTGAGGTGCCTTGATACAGCACTCTGGGAACAGCCTATTTGTTGAGAAATTTCTTTCTGGGTCTTACCCTCTTGCTTGAGGGTGTCAATGATGGCCTTCTTGACATCTGTCAGGTCGCTAGTCTTACCCATGATGGGGGTTTTGAGTAATGAACCAGGCAGGGAGTTTTTAAAAGCCTCAGGTATCTTTTGCATGTGTTTAGAGTTAATTAGTTGATTCAGAAGATTAGGGTAATAGGTCGTTTAGAGAACCTTTTCTTGATATGCTAATTTATTGAGACAGGTTTTTTGGGTTATCAGGAGTTGTAGGCCAAAATCATCAGTATTAAAACAATAAAAGACCTGACAAATTTCAGTTGGTGGATAATGAATCTATAATATATGAAAGTTTAATTGCAATCATTACATTATGGTAAATAATGAAATTTAACACTATATGCTAATTTTTTGAGAAGGACCTGTACATTCCATGTCTTTAGTTAGATGGTGGAATTTTTGTATTATCTGCTGTGGATATTTTTAGGGTTTTAATACTGACCGCTTAGTATTCTGTCCTATCCTTTCCTATTTAGCTAGTGTGGCCTCTTTTGCTAAATCCTGATTTCTGCCTGCGTGTGTCTTTCCTCTAATACTCACAGTCAATATTTGTGGGGGGCTGCCTATCCTTTGGGGTTCTGCTCTGAGGCAAGATAGAATTCCCATTTCCATCTATAGGGGTATTTAGTCCTCCGGCTGTGTCGAGGTGTCTAGGATGTGTTAGGTACACCCCACGGCTACTTCTAGTTGCGGTGACAGTTTAGCGTTTGCGGTCAGTACAGGTACCACCTACTCCTGAGAAAGTCTCATACGGCTCCAAGGTCACCGGATCATAACAGTTGCCTTTTCCAGACGGCATGTTTCAGCTCTTTCTAAAGATGCTCAATAGGATTTAGGTCAGGGCTCATAGAGGGCCACTTCAGATTACCCCAATGTTTTCCTCTTAGCCATTCTTGGGTGTTTTTAGGTGTGTGTTGGGTCATTATCCTGTTGCAAGACCCATGACATGCAACTGAGACTAAGCTTTCTGACACTGGGCAGCACATTTCTCTAGAATACATTGATAGTCTTGATATTTCATTGTACCCTGCACAGATTCTAGACCCCCTGTGCCAGATGCAGCAAAGCAGCCCCAGAACATAACAGAGCCTACTCCATGTTTCACAATAGGGACAGTGTTCTATGCTTCATTTTCCATCTGTAAACATAGAGCTGATGTGCCTTGCCAAAAAGTTCCATTTTTGACTCATGTGTCCATAGGACATTCTCCCAGAAGCTTTGTGGCTTGTCAACATTTAGTTTGGCAAATTCCAGTCTGGCTTTTTTAAGATTTTTTTTCCAACAATGGTGTCCACCTTGGTTGTCTCCCATGAAGTCCACTTTGGCTCATACAATGACGGATGGTGCTATATGACACTGCTGTTCCTTGAGCTTGAAGTTCACCTTTAATCTGTCTAGAAGCTTTTCTGGTCTCTTTTGTTACCATTCGTATTATCCGGCTCTTTGATGTGTCATCAATTTTCCTCCTGTGGCCACATCCAGGGAGGTTGGCTACAGTCCCATGGATCTTAAATTTCTGAATAATATGTGCAACTGTAGTCACAGGAACATCAAGCTGCTTGGAGATGGTCTTACAACTTTTACCTTTTAACATGTTTGTCTATAATTTTCTTTCAAATCTCCTGAGACAACTCTTTCTTTCACTTCCTCTGGTCCATGTTGAGTGTGATACACACCATGTCACCAAACAGCACAGTGAGTATCTGTAGCCCTATATACAGGCCCACTCACTGATTCCAAGATTGTAGACACCTGTGATGCTAATTAGTGGACACACCTTCATATAACATGTCCCTTTTGCCACATTATTTTCAGGGGTACCATCATTTCTGTCCAGGCCTATTTCACGAGTTTTATTTTATGTTTATTATTCTGTGGAAGCATGGTTGAAAAGCAATGTCTGAATTTCATTTATTCATTTTCATAGATCTTTTATTTATTATTACTTTTGTCAGATTCAAGTTATTTCTGTGACCATTGTGGGTTTTTCTGTCATTAAATGAGGGGTACCAACAATTTTGACCACGTATGTAAGTTGAAGCTGCCAACCTCCTTACGAATACCTAATTCCTTCCACGCGTCCCTCATAAAGCCGGTCATCTTCATTCCCTTCTTTAACCCCTTAAGCCCCAAGGGTGGTTTGCACGTTAATGACCGGGCCAATTTTTACAGTTCTGACCAATGTCCATTTATGAGGTTATAACTCTGGAATGCTTCAACGGATCCTGATGATTCTGACATTGTTTTCTCGTGACATATTGTACTTCATCATAGTGGTAAAATTTCTTCGATAAGACTTGCGTTTATTTGTGAAAAAAACGGAAATTTGGCGAAAATTTAGCAATTTTCCAACTTTTAATTTGTATGCCCTTAAATCACAGAGATATGTCACAGAAAATACTTAATAAGTAACATTTCCCACACGTCTATTTTACATCAGCACAATTTTGGAACCAAAATGTTTTTTTGTTAGGGAGTTATAAGGGTTAAAAGTTGACCAGCAATTTCTAATTTTTACAACACCATTTTTTTTTAGGGACCACATCTCATTTGAAGTCATTTTGAGGGGTCTATATGATAGAAAATACCCAAGTGTGACACCATTCTAAAAACTGCACCCCTCAAGGTGCTCAAAACCACATTCAAGAAGTTTATTTACCCTTCAGGTGTTTCACAGGAATTTTTGGAATGTTTAAATAAAAATGAACATTTAACTTCTTTTCACACAAAATTTACTTCAGCTCCAATTTGTTTTATTTTACCAAGGGTAACAGGAGAAAATGGACCCAAAAAGTTGTTGTACAATTTGTCCTGAGTACGCCGATACCCCTTATGTGGGGGTAAACCACTGTTTGGGCGCATGGCAGAGCTCGGAAGGGAAGGAGCGCTATTTGACTTTTCAATGCAAAATTGACTGGAATTGACATGGGATGCCATGATGCGTTTGGAGAGCCCCTGATGTGCCTAAACATTGAAACCCCCCACAAGTGACACCATTTTGGAAATTAGACCCCCCTAAGGAACTTATCTAGATGTGTGGTGAGCAGTTTGACCCACCAAGTGCTTCACAGAAGTTTATAATGCAGAGCTGTAAAAATAAAAAATCATATTTTTTCACAAAAATTATCTTTTTGCCCCCAATTTTTTTTTTCCCAAGGGTAAAAGAAGAAATTGGACCCCAAAAGTTGCTGTGCAATTTGTCCTGAGTACGCTGATACCCCATATGTGGGGGTAAACCACTGTTTGGGCGCATGACAGAGCTCAGAAGGGAAGTAGCGCCGTTTGACTTTTCAATGCAAAATTGACTGGAATTGAGATGGGACGCCATGTTGCGTTTGGAGAGCCACTGATGTGCCTAAACATTGAAACCCCCCAAAAGTGACACCATTTTGGAAAGTAGACCCCTAAGGAACTTATCTAGATGTGTTGTAAGAGCTTTGAACCTCCAAGTGTTTCACTACAGTTTATAACGCAGAGCCGTGAAAATAAAAATTATTTTTTTCCCGCAAAAAATATTTTTTAGCGCCCAGTTTTGTATTTTCCCAAGGGTAACAGGAGAAATTGGACCCCAAAAGTTGTTGTCCAATTTGTCCTGAGTACGCTGATGCCCCATATGTGGGGGGGAACCACCGTTTGGGCGCATGGCAGAGCTCGGAAGGGTAGGAGGGCCATTTGGAATGCAGACTTAGATGGAATGGTCTGCAGGCGTCACATTGCGTTTGCTGAGCCCCTAATGTACCTAAACAGTAGAAACCCCCCCCACAAGTGACCCCATATTGAAAACTAGACCCCCCAGGGAATTTATGTAGATGTGTTTTTAGAACTTTGAACCCCCAAGTGTTTCACTACAGTTTATAACACAGAGCCGTGAAAATCAAAAATAGTTTTTTTTTCACAAAAATTATTTTTTTGCCCCCAGTTTTGCATTTTCCCAAGGGTAACAGGAGAAATTGGACCCCAAAAGTTGTTGTCCAATTTGTCCTGAGTATGCTGATACCCAATATGTGGGGGGAACCACCGTTTGGGCGCATGGCAGAGCTTGGAAGGGAAGGAGCGCCATTTGGAATGCAGACTTAGATGGATTGGTCTGCAGGCGTCATGTTGCATTTGCAGAGCCCCTGATGTAACTAAACAGTAGAAACCCCCCACAAGTGACCCTTATTGGAAACTAGACCCCCCAAGGAACTTATCTAGATGTGTTGTGAGAACTTTGAACCCCCAAGTGTTTCACTACAGTTTATAACGTAGAGCCGTGAAAATAAAAAATCATTTTTTTCCCACAAAAATGTTTTTTTAGCCCCCCAAATTTTTATTTTCCCAAGGGTAACAAGAGAAATTGGACCCCAAAAGTTGTTGTCCAATTTGTCCTGAGTACACTGATACCACATATGTTGGGGTAAACCCCTGTTTGGGCGCACGGGAGAGCTTGGAAGGGAAGGAGCACTGTTTTACTTTTTCAACGCAGAATTGGCTGGAATTGAGATCGGATGCCATGTCGCGTTTGGAGAGCCCCTGATGTGCCTAAACAGTGGAAACCCCCAATTCTAACTGAATCCTTAACCCTAGCCCCAACCCTAGCCCCAACCCTAGCCCTAACCCTAGCCTTAACCCTACCCCTAGCCCTAATCCAAACCCTAGCCCTAACCCTAATGGGAAAATGGAAATAAATACATTTTTATTTAATTGTATTATTTTTCACTAACTAAGGGGGTGATGAAGTGGGGTTTGATTTACTATTTATAGCTTTTTTTAGCGGATTTTTATAATTGGCAGCCGTCACACACTAAAAGACGCTTTTTATTGCAAAAAATAGTTTTTGCGTCTCCACATTTTGAGAGCTATAATTTTTCCATATTTTGGTCCACGGAGTCATGTGAGGTCTTGTTTTTTGCGGGGCGAGTTGACATTTTTATTGGTAACATTTTCGGGCACGTGACTTTTTTTTAATCACTTTTTATTTCGATTTTTGTGAGGCAGAATGACCAAAAACCAGCTATTCATGAAATACTTTTGGGGGGGCGTTTATACCGGTCCACGTTTGGTAAACTTGATATAGCAGTTTTATTCTTCGGGTCAGTACGATTACAGTGATACCTCATTTATATCTTTTTTTATGTTTTGGCTCTTTTATCCGATAAATACTATTTTATAGAAAAAATAATTATTTTTGCATCACTTTTTTCTGAGGACTATAACTTTTTTATTTTTTAGTTGATGATGCTGTGTGGCTGCTCGTTTTTTGCGGGACAAGATGACGTTTTCAGCGGTCCCATGGTTATTTATATCCATCTTTTTGATTGCGTGTTACTCCACTTTTTGTTCGGCGGTATGATAATAAAGCGTTGTTTTTTGCCTCGGTTTTTTTTTTTTTTTTTTTTTTTTTTTTTACCGTGTTCACTGAAGGGGTTTCCTAGCGGGACAGTTTTGTAGGCGGGTTGTTACAGATGCGGCGATACTAAATATGTGTACTTTTATTGTTTGTTTTTTTTCATTATTTAGGTAAAGAAATGTATTTATGGGAACAATATTTCTGTTTTGTATATTTAGGAAAAAATTTTTTTTACACATGTGAATATTTTTTTTTACTTTATAACATTGCCCCGGGGTGGGGGTGGGGTTTCATCATGTTATAGGGTCAGATCGCTGATCTGACACTTTGCAGAGCACTGTGTCAGATCAGCAATCTGACATGCAGGGCTGCAGGCTTACCAGCGCTTGCTCTGAGCAGGCGCTGGTAAGCCACCTCCCTGCAGATCCCGGATGTAGCCCTGCGGCTATTTTGGGGCCGGGGCCTGCAGGGAGGAGACGCTTGGTACAAGGTGAGCACATCGCCTTGTACCGAGGGTCTCAGGGAGCCCCCTCCCTGCGCGATGCTTCCCTTTACCGCCAGAACGCTGCGATCATGTTTGCTCGCAGTGTTCCAGGGGTTAGTGTGCCGGGGGCGGTCCGTGACCGCTCCTGGCACTTAGTGCCGGATGTCAGCTGCGATAGTCAGCTGACACCCGGCCGTGAGCACGGCCGATCGCATATAACTTACTATCCCGTTGGTGGTCATACGGGCCCACCCTACCTCGACGGGGGAGTACGTCATATGGGATTAAGGGGTTAAAGATTCTGGTGTCACGCCTCCCCCATCCGTTCTGAAGATATCTTTGAAGTAAAGGGTATCCTAGCCTAGTTGTTTGTAAGGTATTTGGCTCCTAGGAGAGGTCTTGAGAGCCTAAAGAAAATATTTGTGCCCCACTTCTTATGCCTAAATCCCTCACAGGCTTGAAAGAGAGTGCGTAAGGAGGGGGTGCTGTTAGGACGGCGCCGGTGCCCTGCATGTGTTCATTCACCACTAGAGATGAGAGAATTTCTTCGGGTCCCTGCTTATTCGGCAAGCTATAGCACTTACTGAATAAGCTGCAGAGGGAATCCGGCTTCCTGGATCGGTCCAGCTGATCAGCTGTTCGGCTCCGCAGCTGCATGTGTCGTGGCTGTGTGGCAGTCACGACACATACATGGGAAGCCCAACAAATAGATTCTCTATGCATGTGTCGTGACTGTCACACAGCCGTGATATAGTGGGATATGAGCACTGGGACCGGAGAACTGGCAAGCGTGTTTTAGAAACAGATTAACAACGTTACACAGTCACTTCCCATCAGATGGAGGTGCCTTAAATAATAAGTGACTCCCAGCCATTGGTTGGGGACACTTTAGAATGGCGCGCGCTGTCCCTTTAACAGGGCAGGACCGCGCATGTGCCCTAAACACGTTGCCCAGGGATCTGCGAGCCATGCACAGACCCGGGCTGCAGCAGCTGGAGAAGGAGGTGGGAGTGCGGGGCCACGGTGGTGAGTGAGTTGGCTTCCCTGCCGGTGTCAAGGGCAGCATGCAGGGACGCGGCGCTACAAGATGCGTAACACATGTCACCAATTTTCACCTGGAGGACACCGTCACATCTCCTCCAGTCCCTTTCCCTGGCTGTCACCTCTCACCTAACAAAAATATTCAACCTTTCCCTCACTTCCGGTATTTTTCCCTCCTCATTTAAGCATGCCATCATACATCCATTACTTAAAAAACCCTCCCTCGACCAAAATTGTGCCGCTAATTATAGACCTGTCTCTAATCTTCCCTTCATCTCTAAACTCCTCGAATGCCTGGTCCACTCCCGTCTTACCCGCTATCTCTCAGATAACTCTCTTCTTGACCCTCTTCAATCTGGCTTCCGCTCTTTACACTCTGCTGAAACGGCCCTCACCAAAGTCTCTAATGACCTACTAACAGCTAAATCTAATGGTCACTACTCCATGCTAATTCTCTTGGATCTCTCCGCAGCAGTCAACACTGTGGATCATCACCTCCTCCTCACTATGCCCCGCTCCATCGGCCTTAAGGACACCGTTCTCTCTTGGTTCTCCTCCTATCTCTCTGACCGATCCTTCACTGTATCTTTTGCTGGTTCCTCCTCCTCTCACCTTCCCCTTACTGTTGGTTCCTCAAGGATCAGTCCTAGGCCCCCTCCTCTTCTCTTTGTATACTGCCCCTATTGGACAAACAATCAGTAGATTTGGTTTCCAGTACCATCTCTATGCTGACGACACCCAATTATACACCTCTGCTCCTGTTATCACGCCGACCTTTTTAGAAAACACCAGTGATTGTCTTACCGCTGTCTCTAACATCATGTCCTCCCTCTATCTGAAACTGAACCTGTCAAAAACTGAACTCCTCGTGTTCTCTCCCTCTACTAACCTACCTTTGCCTGACATTGCCATCTCCGTGTGCGGTTCCATCATTACTCCAAAGCAACATGCCCGCTGCCTTGGGGTCATCCTTGATTCCGAGCTTTCATTCACCCCCCACATCCGATCACTGGCTTGCTCTTCTTATCTGCATCTCAAAAACATTTCTAGAATTCGCCCTTTTCTTACTTTCGACTCTGCAAAAACTCTTACTGTCTCACTTATTCATTCTCCTCTGGACTATTGTAACTCTCTACTAATCGGCTTCCCTCTTACCAAACTCTCCCCGCTCCAATCTGTCCTGAATGCTGCTGCCAGAATCATATTCCTCACCAACCGTTACACCGATGCCTCTACCTTGTGCCAGTCATTACACTGGCTACCCATCCACTCCAGAATCCAGTACAAAACTACTACCCTCATCCACAAAGCACTACATGGCTCAGCACCACCCTACATCTCCTCTCTGGTCTCAGTCTACCACCCTACCCGTGCCCTCCGCTCCACTAATGACCTCAGGTTAGCATCCTCAATAATCAGAACCTCCCATTCCCGTCTCCAAGACTTTATACGTGCTGCACCGATTCTTTGGAATGCAATACCTAGGTTAATACGATTAATCCCCAATCCCCACAGTTTTAAGCGTGCCCTAAAAACTCATTTGTTCAGACTGGCCTACCGCCTCAATGCATTAACCTAACTATCCCTGTCTGGCCCATTCAAAAAACAAAACAAAACATAATCAGGTTCCTCGCATCATGTTCTCATACACTTTATGCAGTTAATAGCCCTCTGTGTCTGTACTGCTACATACTTAGGCAGTTAACTGGTTCATGCAGCTTTACATGAACACCCGAGCCTTACACTATGGCTGGTCCAAATAACTAAAGCAATCGTTACCATCCACCTCTCGTGTCTCCCCTTTTCCTCATAGGTTGTAAGCTTGCGAGCAGGGCCCTCATTCCTACTGGTATCTGTTTTGAACTGTAATTTCTGTTATGGTGTAATGTCTATTGTCTGTACAAGTCCCCTCTATAAGTTGTAAAGCGCTGCGGAATATGTTGGCGCTATATAAATAAAAATTATTATTATTATTTTCTAAATAAATATATTTCTAAAGGTGTTATTGACATGAAATTCTCACCAGATGTCTAACAACCAATCCAATCCAAACAGACAAATACATCAAGCCATAGATGTCTATAAATTAACTTATGTGTAATAATGAGAAATGACACAGGGAAAAAGTATTGAACACATGAAAGAGAAGTGCAAAAAGCCATGGAAAGTCATGATACCAGCTGAAATCTGTCAGTAATTAGAAAGCAATCCTGCCTCTTACTGATAAATAATATCGTCTGGTTTAACCCTAGAAAGCATGACGTTAAAAATATACATATTAACGTATTGGGGGCCTTTTAGGCCCCCATGCACATAATGTAGAAAAACACACTTAAATAACTTTAACAAGTTTATTTAAAAACTGCTCAATAAAATATGAATAGTGGACAACATTTTAATTATAATTTTTCACAGAAAACACCAAAAAATCTTTTTTTTCCCAAATTTCACACAAAGACATGAAAACACACAAAAATGCATAGAAATCTATAGCAAACTAGCTGCAGCTACATTTTTATTCTAACTTTCTTTTCTATTATATTAGTCTTCTAAACAATTCTGACATGTTATTTTTTCAGAAGAGTGTTCTTTGCAAACAGTTTCCTTACAAGTGGAACAATATCGCTCAGTTTTCCTCTGTATGTTTCTTGGACACATGATGTTTCACGCTTTCGTTTTCTTTCTCCTGGCTCTGGAATAATCTGAAACTGTACGCCACACTGTTTCATTGCTTCTTTAGTTTGCTTTGGCAAGCATTTCAAGTCGCTTCGCTCTATCATGTGAGGCATTACAAGTTCATGACAAAGGTCCTTCAAGAATATGCGTCTCCTGTCCTTCCTCTGTGCATGAAATTCCGGATGAGTTTCTGTATAAATAATGAATGAATTTAGGGCTGCTACATCAAGCATATTTGAAAATAGTACTACAGGCCATCGTTTTGTTTGCCTCTTACACAAATATTCTCCCACCATCTCATCCATTTTATCTACACCTCCTTTTGTTGTATTGTAATGCAGGATGATTTCTGGTTTAAATTTTTTGTCATTGCTGTCAACACTGCCATCGTGATGCATGGTACTGAGTAAAATTACAGATTTCTCCTTCTTCGCCTTGTAAGATACCAAAGTTGCTTTGTTATTGAATCCAAAGACACTCTCATAAAGTGCTCGCTGACGATTGTGTTTCAGTGCTGCTGGAATTTCTCGTCTGTTTTGCTTTATAGTACCAACAAGTGTAATAGCTTTTGCAAGCAGAAAATTGCCTAGTTCAACATTGGTGAAATAATTGTCCATGGTAATGTTTCTACCTGAATTGAATATTGGAACAGCAAGAGTTTTGACTATTTCAGACCCCAGATCCTTCTGTACTGGTGCACCAACCTCTTTGCCACAGTAGATTATGCCATTTATGCCATAATAATTTGCAGAATCACACATCCAGAAGATTTTTATTCCGTACTTGGCTGGCTTGCTGGGCATGTATTGTATGAACTTGCAGCGTCCTCTGAACGGTACAAGTTGCTCATCTACAGTAACATTAGTACTAGGATTGTAAAGTTTTGTGCAATTTTTGATAAATGTGTTCCAGATATAACTGATAGGGGCTAATTTGTCTGTTTCAAACCTTGCTGCACGAGTTCGCTTATCATCAAAGCGAATGATTCTTCTAATTTCCTCATATCTGCCCACTGACATTGTCGCCTCTAGCCTTTGCAAGCTTCTTAGAAACAGAAACTGAAAATGAATCAGATTTCCTCTCAACAGCTTATCTTATCACAGGTCCTTCAGCAATTAGCTCACAGTGTATACTGTCCTCAGTACTCTATACACAGCTCACTACTGTGTTCCGAAGGACCTGAGGTGATGTCATCGCCTTATCACTCCCTCCAAAAATCACATGACATTCTCACATGTTACTATCCACACCCTGGCCCCTCCACCTGCATTACTGAGTACAAATAAAGTAACTTGAGACACAAACACTACTGAGAACATGATAAAAATAGCGGGGGCCTAAAAGGCCCCCAATTCGTACAGATGTAGTTTTCACCAAACAAGCATTGTTACACCATAATGCCTATGAAAAAAATTATATGAACAACTGGATATTATCAACAACGACATACTTGAGGAATACCTGGAGTTTCAAAATTCTAACTAATGTAATTTTGCAGATAATAGCAAAAATGTAAGCATGGGGGCCTAAAAGGCCCCCAATATGTGTTCTAGGGTTAACTGGGAAAAGGAAATGAATACGCTTACTGACATTTATTTAATACTTTGTGCAAAAGCCCTTGTTGGTGATGACAGCTTCTGACAGCTTCGAGATGCCTCTTCTATGGAGAAACTAGTCGCATACACTGCTTGGTTGTGATTTTGGCCCATTCTTCCACACAAACACTCTTCAAATCCTGAAGATTTCGTGTGATCCTATGAGCTCTGAGCTTTAGTTCTTTCCATAAATTTTCTATTGGATTAAGCTCACGTGATCGGCTGGGCCATTCTAGCAGGTTTTTTTTTCTCTGAAACCAATTGAGAATTTCCTTGGCTGTGTGTTTGGGATGATTGTCTTGCTGAAATGTCTACCCCTGTTTCATTTTCATCATCCTGGTAGATGGCACCAGATTTTTATCAAGAATGTCTTGTTACATTTCTGCATTCATCCTTCAAGTATATGAAGTTTGCCAGTGCTGTATGCTGAAAAACAGCCCCAGACCATGATGTTCCCACCTCTAAACTTTACTGTTGGTCTGGTGTTTTTGGGCTGATATGCAGTGCCATTTGGTCTCTAAATATGTTGTGTATTGTGGCATCCAAAGAGTTCAATTTTCGTCTCGTCTGACCAAATTGTATTCTCCCAGTATTTCACAAGCTTGTCAAAATGTTGTTGAGCAATGTCATGATCCATTCCAGGGTTTAATCCTGTCAGCCTATTTTCCAGGCAGATCATGTCAAGGGTTAACTTTGCTCTGCCTCATTCTGGGTTCAGGTTTCTATTTAGCTTCGATGCATCCTGCTGGCTGTGTCAGCTATAGTTCTGCCTTCGGCGTGTGAACCTGACTCTGGTAGCCCTTGATTTGTCCTGCTGTGATCCATGTCTTGCCCCGTGTCTGTTGACTCCCTCTGTCTGCCTTTTTCCGAGCGTCGCCCTGTTTGCGGTTTGAGTCTCTGGTTTCTGACTTGGCTTGTATTCGGACTTGCTTCTGCCTTCTGACTTTGTCTTATCCGCTCCTGACGATTGCTGATCCTCCTGGCTTGTTCCTGACCACGTGATCCCTTTAGTACTTCTGCCTCTGTTTTGTGACTCGGCTTGTCTGACCACTCTCTCACCGCTTGGTGGCGCCTGTGCTGCTGCTCTGTGGTGCTTCTCTGTGTACGCAGTCTTACTTCCCTCTCAAGCTCCCCCTGGTGGAGGTTGCACTATACTGCACCGCAGCAGCATGACAAGCAAGCTTTAAACGTGCTTGAGCATACTTTTTATGCAGCAATGAACTCTTGCATGGTGAATGTGCATACAGGCCATGGAGGTTGAGTCTGTTACTTAATGTTTTCTTTGAAGCAATTGTACCTACTGATTCCTTGTCTTTGTGTAGCACTCCGCAGGTGTTCCTTGGCTCTTGGACAACACTTCTGATAATTCTTTTACTCCTCTGTCTGAAATCTTGTGGTGAGCACATGGCCATGGCTGGTTTATGATGATATAAACTTTCCAGTTCCTGATTATGGCCCCAACAATGTTCTCTGGAACTTTCAGTAGTCTAGAAATTCTTCTGTAACCAATGCCATCCGTATGTTTTGTAACAATAAGGTTGTGTGGGTCTTGAGACAGCTCACTGGTTTTACTCATTATGAGATGTTTCTTGTGTGGCACCTTGGTAAGAGACAAATTTCTATAGGCCATCAGTTGAACCAGCTGATATTATTTTTCACTAAGTGGCAGGATTGCTAATTACTGATAGATTTCCGCTGGTATCATGACTTTCCTTGGCTTTTTGCACCTCTTTCTCATTATTACACATAACTTTATTTATGGACATCTATGGATTCTTTTCTTTGCCTGTGTGGATTGGATAGGTTGTTGCCAACATCTGGTAAGAATTTCATGTCAATAGCACCTTTAAATATAAATTTACTTTGAAAATTGTTTTTTCTTAAGCCATTCAGAGGTGGACTTGCTGTTGTATTTCGTATCATTGTCCTGCTGCATAACCCAAGTGCACTTCAGCTTGAGGTCACGAACAGATGGCCTGACATTCTCCTTCATATTTTTTTGAAAGACAGCAGAATTCACGGTTCCATTTACCACAGAAAGTCTTTCAGGTCCTGAAGCAGCAAAACTGCCCCAGACCATCACAGTTCCACCACATTTTACGGTTGGTATGTTGTTCCTTTTCTGAAATGTTGTTTTACTTCTACGCCAGATGTAATGGGACATACACCTTCAAAAAAGTTTTATCTCGTCAGTCCACAAAGTATTCTCCCAAAGGTCTCTGGGATCATCAAGATGTTTTCTGGCAAAACTGAGACAAGCCTTTATGTTCTTATTGCTCAGCAGTGGTTTTAGTCTTAAAACTCATTTTTGTCCATTCTCTTATGATGGAGTCTTGAACAGTGACCTTAACTGAGGCAGTTCTTCGGATGCTGTTGTGGGGTCTTTTGTGACCTCTTGGATCAGTCGTCGCTGCTCTCTTGGGGTAATTTTGGTCAGCCGGCCATTCCTGGAAAAGTTCACCACTGTTCCATGTTTTTGCCATTTGTGGATAATAGCTCTCATTGTGGTTTGCTGGAGTTCCAAAGTTTTAGAAATGGCGTTATAACCTTTTCCAGACTGATAGATCTCAATTACTTTGTTTCTAATTTGTTCCAGAATTTCTTTGGATTGCAGCATGATGTATAGCTTGTGAGGATCTTTTGGTCTACTACACTTTGTCAGGCATGTCCTATTTAAGTGATTTCTTGATTGAGAACAGGTATGGCAATAATCAGGCCTGTGTGTGGCTAGGAAATTTGAACGCCACTTCCCAAATATGTGATAAACCGCAGTTAATTTATGTTTTAAGAGGAGATAATCACAGGGCCCTGTAGGTTTGAATTTCTTTTTCCCTTAATAATAAAGACCTTCATTTAAAAATTAAATTTTGAGTTTACTTGTGTTATCTTTGTCTAGTATATCAATTTGTTTGGTGATCTGAAATATTTAAGTGTGACAAGCATGCAAAAGAATAAGAAATCAGGAAGGGGGCAAACAATTTTTCACAGAACTGTATACAGCACTTTAGTATATCAGCAAGGCTTGTGTGTGTTTGCCATAGTGACACCAGTCTGTCTTCATCTCTTCAGGTTACAGCATCAAACGGTAGCTTCTTTTTAATAAGGCTTCAGAGTCCTTGTGGATTCAATTATGTGCGGTTGCACAGGATTTGTGCATATTGCATTACTATATGGATACGTCCTAATTCACATTCATGCAACATTTGGCCTCCTTGTTTTTTTTCACTACTATGAATAGCAAAGTTTGAGCTTGACCTAAAATACCTCTTTATATTATTCTATTCAGAAAATATTTTCGGGAACATTGCCCTAAGTTGATTAAAGCTACAGGTATAGTCCATGTCCACTGTAATTGTGAGCTCTCGCTGAGTGCGGCTCATGTCTGATGTAAAAATGTTCTCCATGTGTTCGTGTATAGAAACGGGTGATTGATGTAGAGGAAGTCCTGGCTGTTTAGGCAGAGGGTACGTGAAGTTCAGTCTTGTAGGATTCTCTCTATAGAATGGACCTTTTCTGTTTCTTCGTGTAGTGGAAATAAAAACTGAAATCCAATATGCCAGATCCCCTCTCAGGGCTGTTGTGTGAATGCGGAGCTTTGTGTGTGAGCCTTGAGCACACGTCCGGGGGATGTTAAACAACTTCAAATCCCAGGGACACTTAGGATATTGCATGGAGCTGCCCACACTTGTCCTGACAAACGTTTATCTGGCCGCTTAGAAGGGATTACTACTTTGGTCTTGATCCAAAAGAATGACCTGTTCTGCAAATGTGACCTGTGGTTATTCTGCAAAGCAGGATTTGTTCCACACCCTAATATCTGAAACTAATGTTATCAATTCCTTTCACATCAGTGGTCTCCATGCTTTATAGACCGTTAATACACATATGTTGGATGTTAGGGTTCTTCTGCATGCAGGTGAACTTTAAGGCTATGTGCACACGTTGCGGATTAGCCTTAGGAATTTCTGGTGCGGATTCTACCTCTCCTGGCAGAAAACGCACCTACGGATTTGTCGTGTTTTTTGTGCGGTTCCGCAGCATTTTTTGCTGCGGTTTTCTTGCTGATTTGCTGCGTTTTTTTACCCCTGCGGTTTTCTATAATGGAATGGGTACAAAAACGCAGCGGATTTTCCGCAAAGTGTGCACAGCATTTTTTTTTCTCATTGATTTACATTGTACTGTAAATCAATTGCGGATCTGCAGCGTTTCTGCACCTCAAAAAAACGCTGCGGATCCGCAGAGAATCTGCAACATGTGCACATACCCTCAAACTCCACATGTGATTTTATGTTAAGCTATGTTAAATGTATTCTCTAATATTATTGGGAAATGGTGATAAGTGGGATTAAGTGACTAAGGGAGTATTTCCACCTCCAAGATTGTTTCCCAATATGTAGTATGTTTAATAATCGTAATATTAGCAAATGCCTCCAATTAGAAATGTTGCTGTCACGATTGGACTGGCGAGTAAACTGGGACCAGGGGCACCTTTCATGGCCCTAGCACCCTAACTTGCCCTGTTCCCCGGGATACCTCAGATGGCGAGGATACCAGGGCCTCCGCCCTTGCCCTGTCTCCTAAGTGCAGCCCTGCGTCTGTCCCCTTCACCACCCGGGGAAGAGAGGCGCTACCATGTACCGCAGTACACCAACCTGACAAACAGGGGAACCAACACAAGGGTAAAAGAAAACTCCACTCACACAAAATATACTCTCGCAAATAACTGAGGTATTCACCAGGGTGTGAAGGAAGGGGGAAGAAATTAAAGCAGGTAAGGATGAGGAATTTCCAAGCGTACAAACCAAGCAACAGTCGCACAATTAACTCCTCCAGCTCTCCAGACACAAACTCCTCACTACTCCAGGTCTATCTCAGACAAGGACCTGGCCTGAAGGCCTAGATTTTATAGGAGAGGGGAGTGGCTAACTGTGCATAGCTGAATGCAGGGATTACCACATGGCCGATTAACCCCTGTCCTGCTGAAAGAAAACAAACACATTCAATATACTGGAGAAGTGCTTCTTCTCAGCTATGGAGCAGGAGCCATAAGACGCCGCGGTCTTCTGGTACTACTCTGTCGCGGTAACTCCGTGACAGTTGTATAGTTCTTCTGATTCGTTATGTTGCTTACCGCATGTGCAGGGCATTGCGGAAGTTTAGGTATCCATGGTTATAGCCATTCATATAGTGAGTTAGTTAGTTTTTAGTGGCTATAGCCATGGATTTATCTAGAAAAAATATATATATTGGCCAGGATCTCAACTATATTATCGTATGCCTATCCTTAAAATTATAACCTTTATTATTGAACCTGAAAAGTTGGTTCACACCACAAAAAGACGGACCAAAATTATACAAACAAAACACTGTGCTCACATACAAACACTTAATAAAAATGGGGAATACTAGGCATCCCTAGTGAGCGCTGGACTCACACCTGCCTGTCTGCGGGGGTTGGCACCCTAAAGGGAAACGTTGTGGCGCCCCCGCTCCTCGGCGGCTGCTCCTAGAGGCCCTATGCAGCCCTATATCCGCTACGGAACACCCACTACCCGCAGCCTAGGAAACCACTGTAGGCTATACAGAGATCCACCTACACTAAGGGAGTTCTAGATCCCCACAATTAAAATCATAATACAATCACTTAGCTGCCATGATTTGCCAGTTGCCCATAACCACACAGTCGTAGCTACGACACCACATCAGGACACATCGCATCAATGCATCTAGCCTCCTGAGGAGCCCAAATGGGGCGAAACGCGTAGAGGCGCTGTGTGGTTATGGGCAACTGGCAAATCATGGCAGCTAAGTGATTGTATTATGTTATCCACTTATGGGAGTATACCTGCATATCCTAAGCATTGGGAGATAGATCATAACAGATTTTCCCATAAGAAATAGATATAATCGGTGTAGAACTGTGTATAAAGATAACTCCCTTGCCAACACGCCAATTATCTATACTGTTCTTTGCCCTCTGTGTTCTTTTGATTTTAATTGTGGGGATCTAGAACTCCCTTAGTGTAGGTGGATCTCTGTATAGCCTACAGTGGTTTCCTAGGCTGCGGGTAGTGGGTGTTCCGTAGCGGATATAGGGCTGCATAGGGCCTCTAGGAGCAGCCGCCGAGGAGCGGGGGCGCCACAACGTTTCCCTTTAGGGTGCCAACCCCCGCAGACAGGCAGGTGTGAGTCCAGCGCTCACTAGGGATGCCTAGTATTCCCCATTTTTATTAAGTGTTTGTATGTGAGCACAGTGTTTTGTTTGTATAATTTTGGTCCGTCTTTTTGTGGTGTGAACCAACTTTTCAGGTTCAATAATAAAGGTTATAATTTTAACTATAGCCATGGATACCTAAGTTACTACAAGGCCCTGCACATGGGGTAAGCGACATAGCTAATTAGAAGAACTATACTACATTTTTAATTGAAGGTATTTGCTATTATTATTATTATTACACTTACTACAGGTTAAGATCTGATTTTGGGATGGGAATACCCCTCTATGGGCTTTTTTTTCAGGATTTATGTATTGATAACCTATCTTTAGGATAGGTCATCAATATTAGATAGGGTCCAAAACCTGGCACTCCCACCAACCTGTTATTTGCTGCTCCCTATGCGGCTGGATGTACACAATGTATGCTATTTAGTGTCAGTTCTCGGATACTACAGCTGAGCTCCCATTCAGATTAATAGGACTTGAGCTGTAGTGCTAAAGAACGTCCACCACATAGTGTACTATGCTGTTCTGGCTCTGTACACGGTGCACGAGAAGATGCTCGCCCTTTACAGGGAAGATGCTGGCACTTTCCTCTAACAGCAGCAATAAGATTTAGCTCCAATCGCTGCTTTTTAGTTAGTTGATTACTGACAATGCCATTTAAGGGGTTAAATACTTTGAGGGGCTATGTTTTCTCATCCTTTACTACCACTAAAGCATGGCATTTCAGGGTGCCTGTATGGGTTATAATGCAAGCAAGTGGCTGTTGGTCCCTGCTGCTGCCACATTGGTACTTCTATTAAACCAAGCGTGTGTATTGTAATACATTGTACAATCAAACAAGTCCCCTGAAAGAAATTTGGGAAACAATAGCAAAGAGAGTTTGAAAGATAATTTATTTTTAATATTTTATAAATTATTTGGCATCACTGTGGCTGTAAATGTCAGAGCTTTCAAAATCATATATTTTTTTAACCCATGTGTTAAATTCTGTAAAGAAAAAAAATAAAGGGAAAAATTTTAAAAAAAGTTCTGAATATTAAAAGATGGTGACAGACTTTTTTTTGTAGAAATTGTATTTTTTTTAAACCAGTAAAATAAAATATATATAAATTTCCTATCGCCATAATAATACTGACCTGAAGAATCATGTTATCAGGTAAAGTGGTAATGAGCAGGCAGTACATTGTCATTTTACTGCATAACCCGCATCCATTAATTGTTTGTTCTCCTTCTTGGCAGTTTTTATCCATGTTGCAGGTACACCTCTGCCATAGTACAGCTGCAGCATGTAAACCCTGCCTTGGAGGAACATGTTGTTTGACCATGGATAATAATAAAATATACCTTTGCATTCTTCTCAGCCTTAACACAGAACAGTATGTCTGGTCCCCACATCTTACCCTGCTCACCATTGTGCTTGAGTATGTGGATCTTACACATTCCAAAAATTATTAGATGTGAATTTTAAATTGATATTAATAAAGAGTAATTCATTATTAAATGGAAAACACTGTAATCAATTATTTTACAAGGACCAAATTCAAATTCTTTACTCTGACGTTCTCTGAAAGATTCATATACTAGTTGTTATTATTTAATTTTCTTATTACCGTATTTTTCGGATTATAAGACGCTCTGAATTATAAAGATGCCCCCAAATTTTGAGGAGAAAAATAGGAAATTTTTTTTTTTTTTATAAAATGGTGGTGCTTCTTTATAATCCATGCGTCTTATTGCTTACCGGTGGTGGCTGTGGTGAAGCGGGTTCCTAAGGTCGCTGCTGGAGGAGGCAGGAGTGGGGTGATTCTGCAGGCCGCAGGCTGGGATGAGGGGTTGTTCCGATGTGCGGTGCTGCTGGTGCCTGGCGTTGCGGTGGTGAACGGCGGTGCTGCGGGGGTGTCCAGTGCTGCTGCTGGTGTCTCCGGAGCTGCGGGGGGCTCTGCCAACATTTTGTGAAAGGCCATAGCCCCCTGCAGTTCTATGGTTTCCTGTGCGGTGGACTCTGGGAAAATGGCCGCCGCAGCCAATCCCTGGATGAAGGATTCCTGTTAGGCCACGTTCACACGTCCATTATTTCTTCAGTATTTTACATCAGTGTTTGTAAGTCAAAACCAGGAGTGGAACAGTCAGAGGAAAAGCATAATAGAAACACGTCACCACTTCTGTATTTATCAGCCACTTCAGTTTTGACAAACACTGATGTAAAATATTGAACGTGTGAACATGTAGCGTTAAAGGGGTTTTCCCACTCTTTTTTTTTTTTTTTTAAGAATAGCTGGAGGGAAGAGACAGTTGCAAAATAAATGCATAAAATGTTTTACCCACCTCTGTATCACTGTCAATTTTGTGGTCTCCTTTAACAAAAGATTCCTTTGCTCAATAACATCAGATTACATGCAGTATAGGTGATTAATAATAATTGGAATTATAAGAATGGTGCCAAGGTGATAAGTTAAAATTGTTATAGCCTCCCCATCTGCAATCCTGTCCTGTCTTTCCCCAATGGAGGAATGCAGCCAGTAAAATAAATATGTGCGTAAATTTCAGTGACAGTGTGAAAACACTAATAAAGTGCTCTTCTATATTGGTTTACACTTCTGTAGTAAAGAGCCCAGATCAGCTGCATCCCAGTAAATCTAGTCGTTCACTTAATAAAGTTTCTTCATGTATTCCCAGACAGACTCGATGATGTTGAAATTAGGGCTCTGTGTGGAGGCCATATCATCATGTTCTCCTGTGCTCCTGTGTGGAGGCCGTATCATCATATTCCCATCATGACTCCTTGTTCTTATTGAGGCTGAAGATAGCTCTTTATGACATTGGCTGTATTTTTGGGGTCTTTGTCCTACTGCAGAATACATTTTGAGGCAATCAGATGCCTCCCTGATATTGTATTTTTCAGCATTAAGGACAAGAACCTGACCGAATCCCTAATTTAATTTGTGGAAATGCCACACAAAACTTGTAAGGAACGTCCACCACGCTTCGCTGTCGCCCGCAAACATTCATTTTTGGACCACTCTCTAGCCTTTTGGCAAACAAACTGCTTTCTGTTACAGCCAAATATTTCATATTTTGACTCGTCAGTCCAAAGCATCTGCTGCTATTTCTCTGCACCTCAGTTCCTATGTTTTCATGCGTAGTTGAGTCACTTTGCCTTTTTTCTATGTCGAAGGTAAGGCTTCTGGTCAGACTTATTAGTGCACTAGATGGATGTAGCTGGGACCCACTATTTTGCATCTTCTGATTTCGATGGGAAGTAAACTTGATGTGTCTCTCATATGCTGCTCTAAGTTCCCTTGTCCAATCACTACATATATGGTCTTCAACATTGCCCATTGGCGTTTCTTCAAAAGAGCTTGAACAGCTCATCTTGAAACCCCAGTTTGCTTTAGAAGTTTTTGCCTGGGAGAGACCTAGCTTATGCATTATAACTATCTTGTGTCTTGTTGCTGTGCTCAGACATGCCATGGTGCCATGTGACATGAAACGGTCTCATTTGTAGTTGAGTTTAGCTGTACCTCACCCAGTTTTAAATGGATTGTCTGGCCTTAGGGTACAAGTCTGCAGTCACTTTATGTGACTGCAGACTTGTGAATTTTCATGAACTGTGAAGATTCTCCAGTGTTGAGATCGACGGGCATGTGAACGCAAGTATGTGATATGCATAATGCGGCCATGGGTGCAGCTTCGCTCAATGCAAGTGTATTAATAGAGGACAGACCCGTCTAGTTGGAATGTGCCCGGAAGGATGCAAATCACATACTTGTGGTCATATGACTGCTGGCTCTCAGCGCCAGAGAATCCTCACAGTGCGCAATCCGCGCTGTGAGGATTCACAAATCTGCAGTTTCATAGAGTTTCTGCAAAACTGTACCCCAAGGTTGGACATCCACATTAAAGGGTATATTCGGGACTTTATGGAAAAACAAAAATGTACCTAAGCACTAACAGGCAGGTAATTGCAACTTACCTGCCTGTTCTGCACAGCGTAATTTTTCCCCGGCACTGAGCGGTCACAGACCGCTCCAGCCAGGGATTCACCTGCCCCTGCTGACTCAACGGAGTGTGACATTTGACATCATTCTGACTGACGGCAGGCTCGCTGTTATGATCTGGTGGCCTAGGAGCAGCATGGACGAGCTCTGGAGTAGGTGGCCTCTATACTGACAGCAGACCCTGAACTTAACACCGCAACTATAAGTAGCCGTGGGATGTTCCTGTCACTCCCTCGACACCTCGTCACAGCCGGAGGACTAATTACCCCTAAAGAAAGAAACCGGAAAACTATCTTGCCTCAGAGAAAATCCCCAAAGGAAAGACAGCCCCCCACAAATATTGACTGTGAGAGGAGAGGGAAATTACAAACGCAGACTGAAAACAGAATTTAGCAAAGGAGGCCACGCTACCTAGAAAGAAAAGACAGGACAGAGTACTGTGCGGTCAGTATTAAAATACTACAAAAATCCACCAAAGAGAATACAAAAATCTCCACACCTAACTAAAGGCATGGAGGGTAACTCTGCGACTCCAGAGCTTCCAGCTTGGCTGAATAAATCCTTACACAGACAAAGCTGGACAAGAAAAAACATAGCAATTCACTGAACTATAAAGTCCACAGCATGTGGACTGCAAAAACAAAGCCAGGACTTATCTTTGATGATTTGGACAATCCAGCAGGAGAAACGAAGCAGAGATGTGAATCCTCCAGAAAAACAATGGACAACTGGCACTCACTAAAGGGTGAAGCCAGACTAAATAGCCCCGTCCAAAGTGGAAGCACCTGATGACTGCTGTGAAGGACAAACAGCAGCACTACCACTTATAACCACCGGAGGGAGCCCAAGAGCAGAACCCACAACAGAATTCACAACAGCTCGCCCAGTTAGGCAGTGGGGATCTAGCTGTCAATCAGAATGATGCCGGAAGCCCCCCCGTCAACTGAGTGGACTGGAAAAGAAGCCTCCGGTCTGTAGACGTGACTTCAGCAGAGGCTTCTGAATCCCCGGCAGAAGCGATCTGTGACCGCTCTGTACCGGAGAAAAATGGCACCGTGCACAATTACCTGCCTGTTGGTGCTTAGGCACCCTTTAACCCCTTAACGACCGTTGATACGCCCTTTAACGGCGGTGATTAAGGCTGTAATCACACCGACCCAACGAACAAATCGGTCTTATCACTTTTACCTCACGGTGACCGGCGCCAAAAAATAAAATAAAAACAATAACTGAATTGCTGGGTTGTTCATTCTGTGTGTGAACAATTTAAATAAAAAGCGATCAAAAAATATTATGTACCCCAAACTGGTACTAAAAAATCTTGTCCCACAAAAAATAAGCTCTCATATGGCTCTGTTCTCCAAAAAATAAAAAGGTTACAGCTCTCGAATATGGCGAAAAAAAATCCACTTTTTTATTAAAAAAAAAAAACATTTTTGTGGGATAGTAGCAAAACCTAAATAAAAACTATATAAATCTGGTATCGCTGTAATCGCACCGACCCGAAGAATAAATCCACCTCATCGCTTATACCGCACGGAGAACAGCGCAAAAATAAAAATAAGAACTATTCTTGTACTGGTGTCTTATTTGTTCATTCTACCTCCCAAAAATCTGAATAAGGCTCAGATCACATTTATCCTGCTCTCTCCGCTGATCGCTTATGTCGTGGTTTCCGTGTAAATTCCCCAAAACCACAATTTAGACAAAACCCCGATCTAACCACTAACTTATGAGGCAGATGGAGTCACTTTGGACTGGTCTGTCTTCTAGCGATTTTCAATCATTTTAGGCATCTGTTTAGCGCACAAGTGTGGGCGACCACAGATCTGTGCATGCCTAAAAAGATGGAGACCACCGGCGCAGACGCCAAAGGGAGAATGAAGTATCTCCATCTGCCTCCTGGTGGGTGGTTCCTTCGGGGGTTTCATATTAGGCTTCTTTTACAATTACCATGGTTTTGCGTCCCGTTTTTACGGCCCCAATACATTTCTATGGGGCCGCAAAAACGTGCCGCAATAATTCCATGCTCGATATTTTTCATGGCTTACGGACACGGCCCCCATTGAAAATCAATGGGGCCGCAAAGACGGAAGCTTGTTTTTGCAGTGCACCGTGACTTCCGGTTTTGCGGAACGCTTTTTTTTTACCCAATACTTTTGCCATAATATTAGAAACCCGAAAAACGTTGATCCGCAATTTTTTTTGCAGTCCGTTATTGTGGCAGACCATGAAAATTGCGACGATACGGCCCGCAAAAAAGGCTTGCAATAACGGGCCACAAAAAACACGGTGAGTGTAAAAGAAGCCTAAATTGCATTTTTGTGGGTTTTACACGGAAATCCCCATGTAAGTGCGCGTAGAACACAAGAATGTGATCTAGGCTTATCCTAGAAGTGATCGAATAATATTATGTACCCCAAAATGTTACCAATGAAAACCCTAATTTATCCCACACAAAATTCAGGTCAGTCATCTGTCAGTGGAATTATAGGAGGTTCCCACGTTACTGGTAGGACAAATACTCTGGAAAACTCTCTATGGCTCTCGCACCTCTCAAATAAAATGCATTAAATTCTCAAATCCAAATTGTTCTGTCCATTCTACTAAGGACAGTGTGGTTCCAATTATGCATTAAAGTTTACTAACATTAGTGTTTTGGTTTTGCTGTGTTATAGCACCATCTAGTGGTGGTTAAATTTATAACCTGTGTTTTAGTTATAATTAGAGTGTTGCATTATGGGATTGTACCAAGGTATTCTGGGAAAGAGAGACTCCATTACTTTCTGTGTACTCCCTGGGACACACGCGTTCATGTGCTGTGCTGAACTACCTCACTTAGTTTCCATCCTGGTTAAGTTTATCCGTTTTACCGCATTTTCAATACCTGTTTACCAATAAACAAGTTAGACTACAGAGAACAGTCTGCTTATTTGGAAGACAGAAGTGGTTTATGCTGTATGTTGGATCACACACCGTATCAACGTGTATGAAGACAGAACACAAATGCACCCCTCCTCCTGAGCCCTGCTGTGCCTAAACCACAGTAAAAGGCCATGTTTGGCATTATTGTAATGGAGAGAAGGCACTTAATTTACAGGTGCGAACGCCAGGAGCACAAACTGGGCTCAATGTGGTGCTACATTGTATGTGGGCACAATGTATGGGTACTACACTGGCAGATTTACAATTCTCCAGAATAAAGCACAGTGTGGATTTTACAAAATGGTCATTGCAGTCGTATATGAATTCATTGAGAGGTGCAGTTTTTTATACAATGGGGTCACTTTTGGGGGTTTTCTGCTGTTCTGGCACCTTCAGGGCTCCGCAAATGTCACCCGCAAACTATTTTAGCAAAATCTGCACAAGTTTCCAAAATGGGGTCACTTTTGGGGAGTTTCTGCTGTGTTCAAATGTCAGAAGCTCTTCAAATGTGACACAGCACAGCATTCACAATCTATCCCAGGCAAATAGCGCTCTTTCCTAGCTCTGCCATGTGCGCATGCAGAGGTTTTTGACCACATATGGGGTATAGTCACATTTGGAAAAAAATTGCACAACAAACTATGGGGTCTGTTTTCCCCTATTATTCACTGTGAAAATAATAAACTTGGGGCTAAAACAACATTTCCGTGAAAAAAAAAAAGAGGAAGTTTTCTATATAACTACCTAATGTCATCAAATTCTGTGTAGTACCTGTGGGTTCAAAATGCTCATTGTTTCCCTGGATAAAATCCTTGAGGGGTATAGTTTCCAAAATGTGGTCACTTTCACTGTTTAGGCACATTAGGGGCTCTCCAAACGCAACATGACGCCCGCAGACCATTTCATCAAAGTCTACGTTCCAAAACTTCACTCCTTCCTTTCTGAGCACTGGTATGCTGCGCCCAAACAGTGGTTCCCCTCCACATATGGGGTATCGGCGTACTCAGAAGAAATTGCACAACAAATTTCTGGTCCATTTTCTCCTGTTACCCTTGTGAAAATAAAAAAAAATTGAGGCTTAAAGTACATTTTTGTGGGTAAAGTGTGATTTTTATTTTATTTTTATTTATTTTTTATTTTTTTCACAGCTCTACATTATAAACTTCTGTGAAGCACCTGGACATTCATGATGCTCATGACACATATATATGTTTCCAAAATGGGGTCCCCTGTATTTTTTTGGAAAATAAAAAAAAAATTGGGTTAAAAGTACATATTTGTTGGTAGAATGTGATTTTTTTTAATTTTCACATCTCTATGTAATAAACTTCTGTGAAGCACCTGGGGTTCTACATGCTCATGACACATCTAGATAAGTTCCCTAAGGGGTCTAGTTCCAAAATGAGAACACTTTGGGGGGGTTTCCACTGTTTAGGCACATCAGGGGCTTTCCAAACTAGAGATGGGCGGACACCTGGATGTTCAGGACCAGCGGGTTCAGCTGAATAGTTACAAAAAGTTCAGGTTCGGGTACCAGAACAGTACCCGGACCCGAACCCTATTCACTTGAATGGGGGACACACACCGGGTGTTTGTCACCCTGTCATGTGCATGACAGTGTGGCAAACACCGCTTCTGATCGTCGCTGAAATCATCCCCGCCGGTCAGAGAGCCGCGGTTCCCATGCTGTCAAAAGACAGCTGTGATCGGAGGTATAAAGTTTACCTCTGGTCACTGGTATCAGCTGATGGGACTACCACTCCCATCATCCGACACCTGTTGCCGCTAGTAACAGTGAGAGCAGGAGCGGCAGATGGGAGTATTCATTAGCTTGTTCCTGTGCTGTAAATAAAAATTAAAAAAAACAAAAACCATTGTGGGTTCCCATGTATTTTTGATAACCAGCCAGGCAAAACTCACAGCTGGGGGCTGCAACCCTCAGCTGTCAGCTTGAAAAAGCCTGGTTATCAAGAATAGAGGGCTCCCCATGCTGTTTTTTTTTAATTATTTAAATAAATAATTTTAAAAAACAGCGTGGGACACCCCCATTTTTGACAACCAGCCTTGCTAAAGCAGACAGCTGGGACTCTCGCTGTTATTAGTGGCAGCAAGCTTCGGATGATGGGAGCGGTAGTCCCATCAGCTGACACCAGTGACCGGAGGTAAACTTTATATCTCTGATCACAACTGAGCGCTCACGCTGTCTTTTGACAGCATGGGAACCGCGACTATCTGACCGGCGGTTATGATTTCACCGCCGATCAGAAGTGGTGTTTGCCGCACTGTCACAGGCATGACAGCGTGACAAGCACCCGGAGTTCGGGCAGCCGAACCTGAAACAGTAACACGGACTTCCTGGTGAAGTCCATGCTCGGTGTCCGTGCCCAAAAAGTAGGTGTTTGGTACAGACTCCAAACTTTACTGTTCGGGTTCGCCCATCTCTATTCCAAACACATCATGGCGTCCACTCTCGATTCCAGCCTTTTTTGTGTTCAGAAAGTAAAACGGCACTTCTTCCCTTGCCGCGCCCTGCTGTGCACCCAAACAGTGGATTTCTCCCACATATGGGGTATCTGCACACTCGGGAAATTGCTCAATAAATTTTAGGGTCCAATTTTTCTTGTTACCCTTGTGAAAATAACAAATTTGGAGCTAAATAATCTTACAGATGTGCCATTTCTGGGGTGGCTGGGAGCTGGTATTTGTAGCCGGGGGGAAGCAATATCCATGGCCCCTTCCTAGGCTATGAATATCAGCCAGCAGCTGTCTGCGTAGCCTTTCTGGCTATAAATTATAGGGGGACCCCACATCATTTTTTGGGGGTCTCCCTATTTTAATAGCCAGTAAAGGCTAAATATACAGCTGCGGGCTGAGATTCATAGCCTGGAAAGCTCCATGGGTATTAACCCCTTCCAAAGCTACAAATTTTGGCCCCCAGTCGCTGGCTTTCCCACTCTGCCCGCAATTTTTTTTTTCATTTTTTTTAAATTAAGATACGGCGTTTAAGGCTGGGGTCACACTTGCGAGAAACTCGTACGAGTCTTGCACCTCAGTACCCGGCACTGCTGCCTGCACTCGGACCGGAGTGTGCGGCTGCATGTATTTCTATACAGCTGAACGCTCCGGTCCCGAATACCGCCGCAGTTCCGGGTACTGAGGTGCGAGGCTCGTGTGAGTTTCTCGCAAGTGTGACCCTGGCATAACACTGATTTTGTGTTTGTGTGTCTTTAGTAATAAACATAATTAAATGGTACATAAAGAGTTAAATAAACATTGGGCTTGGTATTTATCTATTATCTATCGTATCTATTATCTATGTATCTATATCTATTATCTGTCTATCTATTATCTATCTATCTTCCATCTATTATCTATCTATTTATCTGTCTATCTATCTATGTAAACCGTATTCTTCAATGGAGTATGTAAATGAAGAGGTTGGACAAGAAATGACATCACAATTTTTTTTTTTTTTAAGTATGTTAGCTTTATTTAGGTTACAAAAAGGCAGACAAATCTGCATGAAAAAACCCATGAACAAATGCACAAAAAACGCAGCAAATCCGCACCTGCATTTTCTGGCAAGAGAGGGAAGAATCTGCACAGAAAATTCCACAGGCAAATCTGCAACATGTGCACATACCATAACACAAACAGGGCAAAAGGTCACAGACAGCACATAACTGTCTACTTTGCTAGTCTGACAAAATCGTAGCAGTTCCTTATATCCACCATGCTAGACTGCATATGAGCACAGAGGACGGGCAGCGCTCACTGCGCCTGCCCAAGGCAGGAGAAAAGAGCGCAGGCGCCGGCTGATTTCAAAACAGCGCTGAGGAGGCGGCACCCGGCGCCAAGAAGACTTGAGTGACGGCTGTGTGGCGTCTGCAGCAGGGGGGAAAGGCCGGTCTCCAGGACTGAAGAAAGGTATTTAGGACAAATTACAAAACTGATTATTTCGGCAGTTACAGCACCAATAACTAAAAGAGCCACCTTGTCAGAATGCAGCATTACTGCTGCACAAGGTGGCTCTTTTAGTTAAAAACGCCCGGGGGGGGGGTTGACAGGTTCCCTTTAAAGTCCATAGGCAGGTAGCTCCACCTAGTGGAGAAGACTAGTCGCCAAATGTATGCTATTGACAGGAAAGCAGAAACACTTCTCCCCCCAACCATATATTCTGAATGGTTCATGTCAAATGGGTTTTGTGGAACTGTAATAATGATGATGACCAATCTGCTGGTTATAGCGGCTGTAGCACACGCGCTGCAGACTCTTCATTGTTAACGATCCATAGCTGTTTTCAGTATGATTTCTGTAAACCTGCTTTAATTAGTAATTTTCTGTAGAAAAATAGAAGTTATGATTTTTTGGATATTTATTAATTATGCTTTCTTGTGTAGCCCCAAAATATTCTGCAGCACTTTCCAGACGTTATCATGAGCAGGGGGTTGGACCAGATGACCCAGGAGGTCCCTTCCAACTCTATCATTCTATGATCAGTCTCTGTCCCCATTGGGGCTCACAATCTAAATTCCTTATCTTAATGCCTTTGGAGCATTACAAGAAGGCAGAGTAACCCAGGGAGAACATACAAACTCCTCTATGTTGCCCTTGGTTGGATTCAAACACAGGTGCCCGAAGCTGCGCGGCGACCGTGTAATCACCGAATATAATTTTTAACGGTGTTGGAGCTTTTTTTTTTTGCTGCTCTCGCCATGGAAAATGCTGAATATCTGCATCTTGCAACAAGGGCTGGTGTAAATAGTGCATCAGATCTAAGTGTGGCGGAGAGGGCAGTATGTGGCTTTCATGTGGGGCCCAATTGCAGCATTGAACTGGCTGGTCCAGATAGGGGCTTTCAGAACTACGGCTGATCTGGGTTAATCAGCAGGGTCGGGATTTCTCCTTGTTAGTGCTGGCAGCTCAGACAGTCAGACTACCAGGTTGGAAAATGTGCAGAGAGCCTCTCGCGGCAATCACACTGGAATGTTAGTGTTGGACTGCAAGGTTGGACCGGTGCAGCTGTATTATCCTAAAACGTTCCCTGCTACTCCGCAGGGACTGGGTGTGGTGGGACCTGCTACCCAAACCCACATTCACCTGATTGTTTTCTGTCTGGGTAGATGCAGGAGCTTAACCCCTTTACTGTGTCTGATTTAGTCTCTGTTTTATATGTTATGTCTAGCTGCTCCCTCTGCTGGTCAGGTGACTAATTGCAATCTTACAAGGTTCATAAAAAGCTTTTTTGGCACACTTTGGTGCTTGCTGTAACTTTTCTTTTATGAGTTAAGTTAGAACATTCTGACTTCTAAATTATTATTCTGTTATATAAGAGAAGGTCACACAAATCATGGTGGTCCAAGATTAGAAAAACATGGCTGCTTTCTTCCAGATACAGCACCACATCTGCCCATGAATTGTGTCTCATGCTGCAGCTCACCTCCAATGAATAGTTGCTAATACCTTGTGGGATGTCTGAGTTCCCAGGATTGCCCCTGGCTGACCTCCAAACATACACTTTGGGCAAGAAACTCCCGAGAAATGTGAGTTTGCAAGTGTGCCACTGAACTGAATAGGGATGAGCTGGACTGCTACACACATCCTGTGAACAGGACAGAAAGCAGCCATATTTCTCCACATTTGCCTTCAGCCACTCTGTATTTTATGCGGAATATGGTTTCTTTTTGTCTGAAAAGCAAGAATCTGATCGCTGAAGGATCTGACGCAATGACTAATACCTTAGGCCTCATGCAGACGTCCATGAAACACTCGATTTTATTCGTGATTTTCATTAAAGTTTGTTACTATTTTTTTTGTCCTTATTGTTTTTGATTGGTATCTCAGATGAAAACTACCCATAGAAGGGTCCGTGAAAATCCCAGATGACGTCAGTGAGCAGTCCGCGATTAACATTGTATATGAGAAGTTTCTCATTTATTTTTCTGTCCGAAAAAATCTCTGATGAATCATCTGGACCCGTGGAAGCGTGGTTAACGCGAAACGGCCGTCGTCCTTTTTACTTGCACTGTCCCTGCCCTGTTTACCTTGTCCATGAATTTATATTGGAAATAAAGGACTAAGGTTTCTTCGTCACAAAACGGAAGTGTTGCTGCTTTCCTCTTCGTTTGGATGTATATGAAAAGTTCGTCATTTATTTTTCTGTCCGAAAAAATCTCTGATGAATCACTGATGGTGAAAACTGATACAGACCAAACACTGATGACATTCGGACTGTTTTTTTATCAATGTAAAAATTTATGGACGTCTGAATGAGGCCTTATAATGTCACCCGACTCTAATGAAGCAGAGCCCCTTTCCCTGCACATCGGCCATGCAGCAATGTATGTGTCACCAAGCTTTCTTGTGCCAGGAACATCTGCAGATGACATACAACTCTGTGCAAAATATGAATATTGGAAGCCTGTACACTAACAGTGTATCGTTGTGACGCCTGCGCTTCTTGTAACATTTATATCATACAGTATATGACACTGGCTTCTGGTGCTCACTCACAGGAAGGAATTTTCTGTTTCTGTCTATAACATCCATAAAGCATATATAGGAATGTTCTTTTTACAATAGAGACTGTTTACCCTGCCTCTGCTTGTAGCCCTGTCTCTGCTTGTAGCCCTGTCTCTGCTTGTAGCCCTGCCTCTGCTTGTAGCCCTGCCTCTGCTTGTAGCCCTGCCTCTGCTTGTAGCCTCTGTCAGCAGTTCTGTCACATTGGACTGCAATAATAGTGCCGCACACCCATTCCCAAGTAGAGCACCACAGGTATTTGCGCTACTAGGGGCTTCCAGCAGAGTGCACTGTTATAATAAGTCATGCATTGAAGCATGCTAATTTTTTTTCTTCACAGAGAAAAAAATTATTAATATAATCAGAAACCCCTAAAGCAACAGAGAGCGATAGACACCAAATTCTGGATATGTGGCATACACTATGTGCTTGAGGCCTATTTTAATATTTGGTTACTTTCTATTGGATATTGGAAAGCTGCTGTGAGCTGGGTACCCCACGTTTTCTAGACGAATATGCCATGGAAGTGGAAGTCAATTGTTAGAAAACCACTTGTTCCCACGAGTGTATAAAAAATTGTCCAATTTTCATCTGTACATTACAAAACCAATGACAGTTTCCTATGCAGTTTGCCATGTATCAGTAGAATTCGGTTGCTATATGATAGATCCAAATGGGATTCATTTTTTTTGTGCGTTCCCGTAGAAGTAGGCGACTTTTGTATGAAATACAGAGAAGACTGGTGCGCTTTTTTTCACGTAAACATTCGGTCTGTGGAAAAAAGAAAGTTATCTGAATGGCAATTATGGTTCTAGTGCTGTCAGTTTTTTTAAGGACTGAAAGTAAAGTCATGTGAATGTCGACCTTGGAATGAGGGCATGCAAAGCGGCCATGGTGCAACTGCAACAAAGCCAAACACTGCAACAGCTTTATTTAACAAGCAACCATTTACCTGCGAAAACCATGTGGCAATCTGCCGGGCAGTTTTGAAAGTGATAAAACTGTTCCCACGCAAGATCAAGTGATTATTTAATGATCGGATGGAAAACAACAATGCTGACCACCTTCAGTCACATCACAGTTGCACTACAGCTGCATGCAGTTGCATCATTTGGCCTTACCCTCATAAACTTACTTTTCTGTTACAGAAATGTATGTATATGTAGCTGCTCTGTTACTGCAGAGAAAACTGGACTATAAGGGTATGTTTCCACTTTCAGGAAACCCAGCACTTTGGACACATCAGATACCCTGCTCCGCCCAAAGCGCCGCCCCCTGAAGTACGCACGGTGATTCCAGATGTGTTCATTGAAGACATGCGGAATCACCGCATCGTATACATAGACTGGGTTATTTATCTTATGGAGGCGGAGCGTTTCCGCAAGATAAATAGACATGCTGCGGTCTAGAAAGACGCGCCGCATGTCCGCTTACACAGGGCTCCCGGAGGCGTCCCTGCACGCATAGTGGAGACGGGATTTCATAAAATCCCCTCCACTATGCTGTAACATCAGGACGCTGCAGATTGGATGCTGCGGCTGTACGCAGCATCCAATCCACAGCAAAAACTCAAGCAATACGCCCCGTGGAAACATACCCATAGGCTGGAGTCGCTTATTGTGAGTCTTTACAGCCCTGCATATTATAGGAAGACTCCGAGATTCACATTAGGAAAGTGTTCGTTATGGAGTTCCCAAAAAGTCAGATTACAGCTTGTTATAAGGGGCCCTCTAGCAATCCAGAGAATGTGAGGGGGGTTTATTTATCCCTTGGACATCTCTGAATAAAAATATTTGGATGAAAAGGGACAGAGCATTGTATACCATGCCGTCCCCTATAATAGGACTGCACTCCCAGTTGTCATACTGTCACATTACCTTACACTAACCAGACACATCCGCCATTGAATTATGATGTAATGCAGTACATTAGCCCTAACATATATTCCCGCTTTATTATACGTTCCACCCATCTTCCTGTGTTCTCTTTGGGGGCAGCTTTCCAAAATATGTTGGCCTTGTAAAATAGGCTGTTTTATTCTCAATCTTCTACTTCATAAAATGTTATATGGCAGAGTTCAGAATTGCCACAGGGTAAGAGGCCGACTTTCACAGCACTCTTGGGGCAGGGGGCTGTTCACACGCAGAGGCGGGCCTGGTTTCATTGTCCTGTATTGGGGTCGTCAATGTTACGAATTATTGGGTCGATGAGGCCAGTCACTGTATAATCACACTGCACTCCGTGATGAAACAACATATGTGCAAACGTCTACATAGCAAACATAGATCCTTCCAGCATGGAAAGAGTTATGTGACATTTTGAAAAATGTGCTGGTCGCCAGATACGGGTGGACAAAGCCCATGTCCTTTTCTAAAAAGCAGATATGAAAAAGAAGTTCTCCTACGTTGGGCACTGTGGAGACACCTCACTTTTACTGATGGGGTATCCCGTTTCAAGCACTTGCAATATCACCACCCCTAGTGTTGGCTGCAGACAGGCAGATCCTTATTATATGTTTATAGAGGAGATTTGGAGTTTCAGAAAAATGTTCTTACTTTTATGAAAAGAGAGAAAAACAGATCACAGACGGTTGCCTGCTTACACACTATGGTGGTTCCCGCACATCAGTGCAGGCAACCCTGAGACACATATATTTCCTCCCTGGACATGCTATGGACGGCACTGATACATTGAAGTGGATGTTAACAGGTATCACAATACAAACTGCATATATTAATAAACCGCTCTCTTAGGATTGCAGGTTAGAATGGATGTATAATAATTTTTTAAGCCTAGAATCATTCTCGACCCACCTATCCTGTCGGACAGCACCTCAGTGTCCCTCCTCCTCCTGCTGAACTCTACCACAGCTCAGTACAAGCTGCAGCTGTCAGTTAGACCAGTGGGTAGAGAATAAACACACTTGTACTTGTGAACGCTGTCAATCTATGGATATGTGAACACATCTTTTTTAGGCTGGTCCACTCTGAAATCCACCAGAAAAAGCTCAAAAGAATAAACATATGCATTCCTATGCAATAGTCTTTTGAGTGCCTTTTAACTGCTTCATGTTTCCAAAGATGTCAAGAGGTTAAAGGTGAATAAACCATTCTCAAAGCATTCTCCAATCTGTAGACACTTTTTACTTTACGATACAAGGCAATGAGACAGCTCCAAAGATCTTTGACGGCCAAAATGCTGAAAAAAGTTCTCGGGAAACAACCTTAAAAAAACCACAAAAAGATGCATCAGAAAAATAAACTGCTGCCATTTTCTGAAGCGTCTTCCTCTTGGAAAAACTTTGGGAAGAGAGTTGGCGGTTCGCTTGCATATGAAAGACATCAGTGCATACCATGCACTGGGCTAAAATGCTAAGTTTACTGTCACTGGATTTTACAGCTGTTTGGTCATGGATTTTGAATGCTTCATCAGGTCTAAGCTTAAGTTAGTTTTGTTGTCAATTTGTATTGTGACATTGGTTTACATCAGCTGTATGTAAAAGAAAATAATTATAAGTGAATATAAGAAACTGCAGTATACAGTATCTTATTGGAAAATATGATTTTTCTCCACTTATGTACCACTTCTCCTCCCCTTGAACTCGTCAATCACTTAAAAAACTTGCTAAAATCCATCCTGCTCAAAACAGTTTGGATTGTCAACTCACTGAAAAATCAGATTCTATGTGCTTATTGACATTGATGGAGAGGAGCTGAGTTTCGACACAAACACAGGTCAGAGCTGTTGCTTTTTTAGTATGTGTTTTAGTTTACTACTGTGCTGGATTCACATCTGCACTGCTCAGCATTGCTGCATGATGTTATTGAGGTTACTTACAGACAGAAGAAAAGAACTACCTTATATCTATGTGTACTGTGTTTGGGAACCCATCATAAGTTAGCATTCACCGTCTAGCCTGCTGAAGGGATAGCTGGTAAAAATAATAGCAGGATACAAGTTGTATAATGTCCAGGAATGTTGTTACTCCTCATGTACTCAACGGCTGCCTATTTTGCAATGACAGGTATTTTCTGAAAGTTACTTGAAAAGACAAGTGCATTTTATTTATATAGCTCTGGACAAACCATCATTATCAGCTGAGGTATCAATGTCATTTGAATACAATATAGTACTTTAATTCCTCAGATGGGTGACAAGTCCATGGGGTCAGTGCTCAGCCACCTGTGAAAAAGGCTTCCAGCAGAGGGAGGTGTCCTGTGTCTTCCAGCTGCAAAATGGCACATATGTCAACACTCGGGATATTTACTGCACGGGACCCAAACCTGCAATCAGACAGCCATGTGAAGGTCAAGACTGCCTGTCCATCTGGGAGGCTTCAGAGTGGTCACAAGTAAGGATTTCATAACACTATAGTCATCTTTAAGTCTTATGTGGAGTTTGATGTCATTGTATAAACATTTGTCATATAATGTGTATATATTCAGCATAAACTACCCGTCACTTTCTAGAGTCCATTATCTCCAGCCAGGACCGGCGTCCGTACCCGGCCAAGTGTCAGGGCCCTGAACGGGGGGGCCCACTCGCAGTCAGGGACACCTGCGCACTATGGGGGCCCGGTGTCTGTGCTAGTGTAGACACGCGCAAGTGTGCCCCTCCGCTTGATCAGAGTCCCGGCACTTGTGATACTTACCTCTCCAAGCTCCACCGCTGTGGCATTTGATGACTGTGACGTTCAGGTCAGGGGGCGCGATGACGTCACGTCTGTGCGTCCTCTGCCTGAGCAGTCACAGTTCAGAGAGCTGGAAGACGACGACGCTGAGGAGACCGGAGCAGAGCAGCAGCCAGTGATGAGAGGTGAGTATTTAATTTTTTTAATATTTGGAGCATTATATATGGGTACAATCATTCACTGGAGCATCATATATAGGGGCCATCATGTATGGGGCTCATTATACACTGGAGCATCATATATGGAGCCCATTATACACTGGAGCATCATATATGGACCCATCATACTCTGGAGCATCATATATAGGGCCAATTATATATGGAGCATGATATGGGCACATCATACACTGGAGCATTATATATGGGGCCCATTATATATGAAGCATTATATGGAAACTATTCTATATGGAACATTATATGGGGCCCATGATATACCGTATGGAGAATTAGGTTGAGGCTTATTGTACTGTATGGACCATTATTTGTGTCTCATTATACTGTATGGAGTAATATACGGGGCTCATTATACTCCATGGGGCCCATCCAATACTGTATGGAGCATTTTATGGGGCCAGCTATATATGGAGCAATATATGGGGCCCATCATATACTGGAGCATTATATGGAGTCCATCATATACTGTATGGAACATTATATGGGACCCATTATGTATGGAGCAATATATGGGGCCCATTATACAGTACGGAGTAATACGTGGGGCTCATTATACTGTATAGAGCAATATATGGGGCCTATTATATACTGTTTGGAGCAATATATGGGGCTTATTATTCTGTATGGAGCATTATATGGGGCCTAGTATTCTGAATGGAGCAATATACACTCACTGGCCACTTTATTAGGTACACCTGTCCAACTTCTTGTTAACACTTAATTTCTAATCAGCCAATCACATGGCGGCAACTCAGTGCATTTAGGCATGTAGACATGGTCAAGACAATCTCCTGCAGTTCAAACCGAGCATCAGTATGGGGAAGAAAGGTGATTTGAGTGCCTTTGAACGTGGCATGGTTGTTGGTGCCAGAAGGGCTGGTCTGAGTATTTCAGAAACTGCTGATCTACTGGGATTTTCACGCACAACCATCTCTAGGGTTTACAGAGAATGGTCCGAAAAAGAAAAAAAATCCAGTGAGCGGCAGTTCTGTGGGCGGAAATGCCTTGTTGATGCCAGAGGTCAGAGGAGAATGGGCAGACTGGTTCGAGCTGATAGAAAGGCAACAGTGACTCAAATCGACACCCGTTACAACCAAGGTAGGCCTAAGAGCATCTCTGAACGCACAGTGCGTCGAACTTTGAGGCAGATGGGCTACAGCAGCAGAAGACCACACCGGGTACCACTCCTTTCAGCTAAGAACAGGAAACTGAGGCTACAATTTGTACAAGCTCATCGAAATTGGACAGTAGAAGATTGGAAAAACGTTGCTTGGTCTGATGAGTCTCGATTTCTGCTGCGACATTCGGATGGTAGGGTCAGAATTTGGCGTAAACAACATGAAAGCATGGATCCATCCTGCCTTGTATGGAGCATCTTTGGAATGTGCAGCCGACAAATCTGCGGCAACTGTGTGATGCCATCATGTCAATATGGACCAAAATCTCTGAGGAATGCTTCCAGCACCTTGTTGAATCTATGCCACGAAGAATTGAGGCAGTTCTGAAGGCAAAAGGGGTCCAACCCGTTACTAGCATGGTGTACCTAATAAAGTGGCCGGTGAGTGCATGATGCCCATAATACTGTACGGAGCAATATATGTGGCTTATTGTACTGTATGGAGCATTATATGTGGCTCATTATACTGTATGGAGCATTGCATGCTGTATGGAGCAATATATGTTGCTCGTTATTCTGTATGGAGCAATATATGGGGCACTTTATTCTGTATGGAGCACTATGTGGTGCCCATAATACTGTATGGAGCAATATATGGGGCACGTTATTCTGCATGGAGCATTATGTGATGCCCATAATACTGTATGGAGGACTATACTGTCTAGTTTCTGACCTATTGAAAAATTTACAATACATATCACTCATGTAATGTAAAAAGAGAAATCTTTGGCATTGTACTATGACTATATTTCTCTGCTGTAACTGTGCATTATGAATTGTGATATGTGTTAAAGGGGCCACTTAGACTCTTTCACCCGGGGCCCACGAAAACCTGGAGCCGGCCCTGTCTCCACTCTCCAGTCATCCTTAGTTCAGTTCTCTTTTTGTGGATCAATAGTGATTATGGGCTAGGGAGCAGATAGACATGTTCTATAGAATGATGCATATTGCTAGCAGCACGCTCTGCACATGGATGTCATCCTGAGTGTTTGCAGTCACACACATGACTACAGACTTTGGTCAAAATCCCTTTAATACTTTATCACAATGGCATATTTACACATTAGAAGTCATAAAACAATTTTTGGTGAGATTTTCTTAAAATTGTGGCAAACTACTGTGGTTTAGTGAAGTTTTGGCTGTTTTAGGTTCTCATGCACGTAGCTGTATACGGGTATTTGCATAAGAGGCATGTATGCTGCGGTGTAGTATAGAATGGTGGATGCTGGCTTAAAAAAATGTCATCCACAGGCTGCGGAGACGACGAACTGTGGCATGGTATGATAAATGAACATTTTACATAAACAAACTGAGCTCAGAGACTGAATCCTTAATTGGATTATATTAGTGGTGTGAACGGTTTATAGTCACAATATTCAAGTAAGATCAGAGGCCCGATGCCCTCGTGAAACATAGACCAGATATTCCACTGTAGAAATTCCGCAGCAGATAGTTCTTAAAAGCTCATGTTCAAAAGACCTTGTTTTCTAGGGAGCTTTAAAGGGAGCCTGCCAGCTGATACATGGTGCCCGATCCACAGGCAGCAGGTATCAGATACTGGCTGTATGATTTCAGCCATATATATTTAACTCAAAGAAAAACATTGCTCTAAAGACGCTGGAGACCGAGCCGTACAGGAAACTAGTCGGACAGGTAGGTCTCCGGCAGCCTCTCCTCACCTGCTCCCCTGGAATGACATGTCTCTTCCTGTATACGCAGGTAGGGAGAGACCCGTCAGGCAGTGGCAGACCTGTCAGACTACTCTAGCTATTAAACAATGTTTTTTCTTTGAAACGCCACAACATTTCAGAGTTAAGCATGTATGGCTGAAATCCTGCAGCCACGATCTGATACATGCTGCCTGTGGATCGAGTAGCACGTGTCAGCTGTCAGGCTCACTTTAATAGCATTCCATTATAGTGCACAGGACTAAATCATGTGGGAATTTAGGCCCCGGATTAGTGATAAGCGAGTGTACTTGTTACTCGAGATTTCCCCAAGTATGCTCGGGTGGTCTCCGAGTATTTGGAAGTGCTCGTCTTCGTAGCTGTATGCTTTGCGAATGCTTGACAGCCTGAGTACATGTGTGGGTTACCTGTTTGTTACCCGACCATGTAACGAGTATACTCGCTCATCACTAGCCCCGATTCATCATTTGTGTTTATTTTTATTTTTTCCAATCATTTTTCTTTTTTTTGTCTTGTTATACCCGCTGAGATTTATTGCGCCTATCCAAATTCATTATACCGTATATAAGCCGAGATTTTCAGCCCAAATTTTTGGGCTGAAAGTGCCCCCTCGGCTTATACTCGAGTCACGGTCGGCGGGTGAGGGGGAGAGGGCGCTGAGGCATACTTACCTGCTTCCGGGGCTCCTGGCGCTCCCCCTGCCCGTCCCACGGTCTTCGGTGCCGCAGCTCTTCCCCTGTTCAGCGGTCACGTGGGACCGCTCATTAGAGAAATGAATATGGACTCCACTCCCATAGGGGTGGAGCCGCATAATTCATTTCTCTAATCAGCGGTGCCGGTGACCGCTGACAGAGGAAGAGGCTGCGGCACCGAAGACCAGCTGTCCGGGGGAAGGAGCGGGACGCCGGGAGCAGGTAAGTATTACATATTTACCTTCCCTCGTTCCACCCGCCGGGCGCCGCTCTGTCTTCGCGTCCTCTTGTTCTGACTGTTCAGGTCAGAGGGCGCGATGACGTACTAGTGTGCGCGGCACCCTCTGCCTGATCAGTCAGTGCGGAGAGACGCCGGGACGGGACGCTGAGGAGCTGCAAGCAAGAGAGGTGAGTATGTGTTTTTTTTTTTTTTATTGCAGCAGCAGCAATGGCACAGATTTATGTGCAGCATCTATGGGGCAATAATGAACGGTGCAGAGCACTATATATAAGGCACAGCTTTATGTGGAGCATCTATGGGGCAACGGTGCAGAGCACTATATATAAGGCACAGCTTTATGTGGAGCATCTATGGGGCAACGGTGCAGAGCACTATATATAAGGCACAGCTTTATGTGGAGCATCTATGGGGCCATAATCAAAGGTCAAAGGTGCAGAGCATTATATATGGCACAGCTATCTATAGGGCCATAATCAAAGGTGCAGAGCATTATATATGGCACAGCTATCTATGGGGCCATAATCAAAGGTGCAGAGCATTATATATGGCACAGCTATCTATGGGGCCATAATCAAAGGTGCAGAGCATTATATATGGCACAGCTATCTATGGGGCCATAATCAAAGGTGCAGAGCATTATATATGGCACAGCTATCTATGGGGCCATAATCAAAGGTGCAGAGCATTGTATATGGCACAGCTTTCTATGGGGCCATAATCAAAGGTGCAGAGCATTGTATATGGCACAGCTATCTATGGGGCCATAATCAAAGGTGCAGAGCATTGTATATGGCACAGCTTTCTATGGAGCATCTATGGGGCCATAATGAACGGTGCAGAGCATTATATGTGGCACAGCTTTATGTCGAGCATCTATGGGGCCATAATGAACGGTATGGAGCATCTATTTTTAATTTTGAAATTCACCGGTAGCTGCTGTATTTTCCACCCTAGGCTTATACTCGAGTCAATAAGTTTTCCCAGTTTTTTGTGGCAAAATTAGGGGGGTCGGCTTATACTCGGGTCGGCTTATACTCGAGTATATACGGTAGTTGTTCATGATTTTGGAGCAAAGTAAAAAATGAACTTTTTTCCTGTTACTGACAAATTTTTGCGACCTTTTTTTTTTTAGTGAAAAGTTGCATCTTTTTCAAAGTGTCAGAAAACATGCAACCTTTTAAAGATATGCATAAAACCACACCGGGGGAGGGGGAACTGGAGTGCAGTTACTCCAAATTATGCAACTTTTTAAAAAGTCATAAATTGATGAAGCAGACGAAAACACCTGGAATCGCTAAACTCCAACCACAAAACGGTGGGAACAAATAGAAAATAGATGTAAAAAAGGGCCAAATAGAATAATGAGTTGGGTGCAAACAAAAAGGCACAAAACCAGACAAAAACACAGAGCAAAAACCGTAATGAATTGCGGCTTCATTAGTTTTTTTTACCTTCAGATTCTGTAAATATCTGACAAGACATCGATAGCGGTTCAGACTCCATACATACAGAGGTATTTTTCCATTGGCTATCTCTGTCCGTACAGCGCCTGATGGAGTCTGTAAGTCAGTACAGTTGGGCTCTCATTTAGTGACAGCATGATAATGATAGAAGTAGCCGTTGTCGCCCTTTTTTGTGTTGATCATTAGCTTATAGATGGACCTGTCTTACAATAAGACCTTGGTTAGACTAGATGCCAGGTTTTACGACAGAGTTTAGTTCATGGAATCATATTTCCCAAAAATGAATGATTCTGCTTTGAAGTTGGCACAAATTGTTTCTGCTGCTTTATGTTCATTATTAAGGAATTACTTCCGAATGAAGGTCAGCATGCCACGACTTACAAAAAATGAAATGGGACGATTTCCAAATACTAAATGAAAAATGTCTTTTGTTGCAGCTCTGATTCTGAGGGTTTATTTCTCATGTTGGCCACTGTTCAGTCACTTCAGCTCACAGATCAAATTTTGCCCAAAGGCAGTGTTATATATCAGTGCACCAGGGAAGAGCTTTTGTTACAGTATTATAAATCAGACTTATACATGATGTTCAACAAATAAAATGTAAGTTTGTATGTAAAATCCTATTCTATAGCAGTTCTCTTAATCTTGGAAATAAATGCAAGTGTTTCCTCCATTTATGTAAGCATTAGGACATATACATCGCATCAAGATGCAGCAGACAGATGGAAGATAGTAAGACCACAAGATCAGACTACATAGGGTTTTGATTGTAGTCTGTAACCGTGTTTGCATAGAAACTGTAGATAGCCAATGGTATGATACTTTTACCTGGTATGGTATCGGTTTGCATAGAAGGTGTAGACACCCAGTGGTAGGATACTTTTACCTGGTATGGTATCGGTTTGCATAGAAGATGTAGACACCCAGTGGTAGGATACTTTTACCTGGTATGGTATGGGTTTGCATAGAATCTGTAGATACCAAGTGGTAGGATACTTTTACCTGGTATGGTATGGGTTTGCATAGAATCTGTAGATACCCAGTGGTAGGATACTTTTACCTGGTATGGGTTTGCATAGAATCTGTAGATACCCAGTGGTAGGATACTTTTACCTGGTATGGGTTTGCATAGAATCTGTAGATACCCAGTGGTAGGATACTTTTACCTGGTATGGTATCGGTTTGCATAGAATCTGTAGATACCCAGTGGTAGGATACTTTTACCTGGTATGGGTTTGCATAGAATCTGTAGATACCCAGTGGTAGGATACTTTTACCTGGTATGGTATCGGTTTGCATAGAATCTGTAGATACCCAGTGGTAGGATACTTTTACCTGGTATGGTATCAGTTTGCATAGAAGGTGTAGATACCCAGTGGTAGGATACTTTTACCTGGTATGGTATGGGTTTGCATAGAAGGTGTAGATACCCAGTGGTAGGATACTTTTACCTGGTATGGTATCGGTTTGCATAGAAGGTGTAGATACCCAGTGGTAGAATACTTTTACCTGGTATGGTATGGGTTTGCATAGAATCTGTAGATACCCAGTGGTAGGATACTTTTACCTGGTATGGTATGGGTTTGCATAGAATCTGTAGATACCCAGTGGTAGGATACTTTTACCTGGTATGGTATGGGTTTGCATAGAATCTGTAGATACCCAGTGGTAGGATACTTTTACCTGGTATGGTATCGGTTTGCATAGAAGGTGTAGATACCCAGTGGTAGGATACTTTTACCTGGTATGGTATGGGTTTGCATAGAAGGTGTTGATACCCAGTGGTAGGATACTTTTACCTGGTATGGTATGGGTTTGCATAGAATCTGTAGATACCCAGTGGTAGGATACTTTTACCTGGTATGATATCGGTTTGCATAGAAGGTGTAGATACCCAGTGGTAGGATACTTTTACCTGGTATGGGTTTGCATAGAATCTGTAGATACCCAGTGGTAGGATACTTTTACCTGGTATGGTATGGGTTTGCATAGAAGGTGTAGACACCCAGTGGTAGGATACTTTTACCTGGTATGGTATGGGTTTGCATAGAAGGTGTAGATACCCAGTGGTAGGATACTTTTACCTGGTATGGTATCAGTTTGCATAGAATCTGTAGATACCCAGTGGTAGGATACTTTTACCTGGTATGGTATCGGTTTGCATAGAAGGTGTAGATACCCAGTGGTAGGATACTTTTACCTGGTATGGTATCGGTTTGCATAGAAGGTGTAGACACCCAGTGGTAGGATACTTTTACCTGGTATGGTATGGGTTTGCATAGAAGGTGTAGATACCCAGTGGTAGGATACTTTTACCTGGTATGGTATGGGTTTGCATAGAAGGTGTAGATACCCAGTGGTAGGATACTTTTACCTGGTATGGTATGGGTTTGCATAGAAGCTGTAGATACCCAGTGGTAGGATACTTTTACCTGGTATGGTATCAGTTTGCATAGAAGGTGTAGATACCCAGTGGTAGGATACTTTTACCTGGTATGGTATCAGTTTGCATAGAATCTGTAGATACCCAGTGGTAGGATACTTTTACCTGGTATGGTATCAGTTTGCATAGAATCTGTAGATACCCAGTGGTAGGATACTTTTACCTGGTATGGTATGGGTTTGCATAGAATCTGTAGATACCCAGTGGTAGGATACTTTTACCTGGTATGGGTTTGCATAGAATCTGTAGATACCCAGTGGTAGGATACTTTTACCTGGTATGGTATCGGTTTGCATAGAATCTGTAGATACCCAGTGGTAGGATACTTTTACCTGGTATGGTATCGGTTTGCATAGAAGGTGTAGATACCCAGTGGTAGGATACTTTTACCTGGTATGGTATGGGTTTGCATAGAATCTGTAGATACCCAGTGGTAGGATACTTTTACCTGGTATGGTATCAGTTTGCATAGAAGCTGTAGATACCCAGTGGTAGGATACTTTTACCTGGTATGGTATCGGTTTGCATAGAAGGTGTAGATACCCAGTGGTAGGATACTTTTACCTGGTATGGTATGGGTTTGCATAGAAGGTGTAGACACCCAGTGGTAGGATACTTTTACCTGGTATGGTATCAGTTTGCATAGAATCTGTAGATACCCAGTGGTAGGATACTTTTACCTGGTATGGTATCAGTTTGCATAGAATCTGTAGATACCCAGTGGTAGGATACTTTTACCTGGTATGGTATCGGTTTGCATAGAAGGTGTAGATACCCAGTGGTAGGATACTTTTACCTGGTATGGTATCGGTTTGCATAGAAGGTGTAGATACCCAGTGGTAGGATACTTTTACCTGGTATGGTATCAGTTTGCATAGAAGGTGTAGATACCCAGTGGTAGGATACTTTTACCTGGTATGGTATGGGTTTGCATAGAATCTGTAGATACCCAGTGGTAGGATACTTTTACCTGGTATGGTATCAGTTTGCATAGAATCTGTAGATACCCAGTGGTAGGATACTTTTACCTGGTATGGTATGGGTTTGCATATAATCTGTAGATACCCAGTGGTAGGATACTTTTACCTGGTATGGTATGGGTTTGCATAGAATCTGTAGATACCCAGTGGTAGGATACTTTTACCTGGTATGGTATGGGTTTGCATAGAATCTGTAGATACCCAGTGGTAGGATACTTTTACCTGGTATGGGTTTGCATAGAATCTGTAGATACCCAGTGGTAGGATACTTTTACCTGGTATGGTATGGGTTTGCATAGAATCTGTAGATACCCAGTGGTAGGATACTTTTACCTGGTATGGGTTTGCATAGAATCTGTAGATACCCAGTGGTAGGATACTTTTACCTGGTATGGTATCGGTTTGCATAGAATCTGTAGATACCCAGTGGTAGGATACTTTTACCTGGTATGGTATCAGTTTGCATAGAAGGTGTAGATACCCAGTGGTAGGATACTTTTACCTGGTATGGTATCGGTTTGCATAGAAGGTGTAGATACCCAGTGGTAGGATACTTTTACCTGGTATGGTATGGGTTTGCATAGAATCTGTAGATACCCAGTGGTAGGATACTTTTACCTGGTATGGTATCAGTTTGCATAGAAGGTGTAGACACCCAGTGGTAGGATACTTTTACCTGGTATGGGTTTGCATAGAATCTGTAGATACCCAGTGGTAGGATACTTTTACCTGGTATGGTATGGGTTTGCATAGAATCTGTAGATACCCAGTGGTAGGATACTTTTACCTGGTATGGGTTTGCATAGAATCTGTAGATACCCAGTGGTAGGATACTTTTACCTGGTATGGGTTTGCATAGAATCTGTAGATACCCAGTGGTAGGATACTTTTACCTGGTATGGTATCGGTTTGCATAGAATCTGTAGATACCCAGTGGTAGGATACTTTTACCTGGTATGGTATCAGTTTGCATAGAAGGTGTAGATACCCAGTGGTAGGATACTTTTACCTGGTATGGTATCGGTTTGCATAGAATCTGTAGATACCCAGTGGTAGGATACTTTTACCTGGTATGGTATGGGTTTGCATAGAAGCTGTAGATGGTATCAGTTTGCATAGAAGGTGTAGATACCCAGTGGTAGGATACTTTTACCTGGTATAGTATGGGTTTGCATAGAATCTGTAGATACCCAGTGGTAGGATACTTTTACCTGGTATGGTATCGGTTTGCATAGAAGGTGTAGATACCCAGTGGTAGGATACTTTTACCTGGTATGGTATGGGTTTGCATAGAATCTGTAGATACCCAGTGGTAGGATACTTTTACCTGGTATGGTATCGGTTTGCATAGAATCTGTAGATACCCAGTGGTAGGATACTTTTACCTGGTATGGTATCAGTTTGCATAGAAGGTGTAGATACCCAGTGGTAGGATACTTTTACCTGGTATGGTATGGGTTTGCATAGAAGGTGTAGATACCCAGTGGTAGGATACTTTTACCTGGTATGGTATCGGTTTGCATAGAAGGTGTAGATACCCAGTGGTAGGATACTTTTACCTGGTATGGTATGGGTTTGCATAGAATCTGTAGATACCCAGTGGTAGGATACTTTTACCTGGTATGGTATCAGTTTGCATAGAAGGTGTAGATACCCAGTGGTAGGATACTTTTACCTGGTATGGTATGGGTTTGCATAGAATCTGTAGATACCCAGTGGTAGGATACTTTTACCTGGTATGGTATGGGTTTGCATAGAAGGTGTAGATACCCAGTGGTAGGATACTTTTACCTGGTATGGTATGGGTTTGCATAGAAGGTGTAGATACCCAGTGGTAGGATACTTTTACCTGGTATGGTATGGGTTTGCATAGAATCTGTAGATACCCAGTGGTAGGATACTTTTACCTGGTATGGTATGGGTTTGCATAGAAGCTGTAGATGGTATCAGTTTGCATAGAAGGTGTAGATACCCAGTGGTAGGATACTTTTACCTGGTATGGTATCGGTTTGCATAGAAGGTGTAGATACCCAGTGGTAGGATACTTTTACCTGGTATGGTATGGGTTTGCATAAAATCTGTAGATACCCAGTGGTAGGATACTTTTACCTGGTATGGTATGGGTTTGCATAGAATCTGTAGATACCCAGTGGTAGGATACTTTTACCTGGTATGGTATGGGTTTGCATAGAATCTGTAGATACCCAGTGGTAGGATACTTTTACCTGGTATGGTATGGGTTTGCATAGAAGGTGTAGACACCCAGTGGTAGGATACTTTTACCTGGTATGGTATGGGTTTGCATAGAAGGTGTTGATACCCAGTGGTAGGATACTTTTACCTGGTATGGTATGGGTTTGCATAGAATCTGTAGATACCCAGTGGTAGGATACTTTTACCTGGTATGGGTTTGCATAGAATCTGTAGATACCCAGTGGTAGGATACTTTTACCTGGTATGGTATGGGTTTGCATAGAAGGTGTAGACACCCAGTGGTAGGATACTTTTACCTGGTATGATATCGGTTTGCATAGAAGGTGTAGATACCCAGTGGTAGGATACTTTTACCTGGTATGGTATGGGTTTGCATAGAATCTGTAGATACCCAGTGGTAGGATACTTTTACCTGGTATGGGTTTGCATAGAATCTGTAGATACCCAGTGGTAGGATACTTTTACCTGGTATGGTATGGGTTTGCATAGAAGGTGTAGACACCCAGTGGTAGGATACTTTTACCTGGTATGGTATCAGTTTGCATAGAATCTGTAGATACCCAGTGGTAGGATACTTTTACCTGGTATGGTATCAGTTTGCATAGAAGGTGTAGATACCCAGTGGTAGGATACTTTTACCTGGTATGGTATCAGTTTGCATAGAATCTGTAGATACCCAGTGGTAGGATACTTTTACCTGGTATGGTATCAGTTTGCATAGAATCTGTAGATACCCAGTGGTAGGATACTTTTACCTGGTATGGTATCAGTTTGCATAGAATCTGTAGATACCCAGTGGTAGGATACTTTTACCTGGTATGGTATGGGTTTGCATAGAATCTGTAGATACCCAGTGGTAGGATAATTTTACCTGGTATGGGTTTGCATAGAATCTGTAGATACCCAGTGGTAGGATACTTTTACCTGGTATGGTATCGGTTTGCATAGAATCTGTAGATACCCAGTGGTAGGATACTTTTACCTGGTATGGGTTTGCATAGAATCTGTAGATACCCAGTGGTAGGATACTTTTACCTGGTATGGTATGGGTTTGCATAGAAGGTGTAGACACCCAGTGGTAGGATACTTTTACCTGGTATGGTATCAGTTTGCATAGAATCTGTAGATACCCAGTGGTAGGATACTTTTACCTGGTATGGTATCAGTTTGCATAGAATCTGTAGATACCCAGTGGTAGGATACTTTTACCTGGTATGGTATGGGTTTGCATAGAAGGTGTAGACACCCAGTGGTAGGATACTTTTACCTGGTATGGTATCGGTTTGCATAGAAGGTGTAGATACCCAGTGGTAGGATACTTTTACCTGGTATGGTATGGGTTTGCATAGAATCTGTAGATACCCAGTGGTAGGATACTTTTACCTGGTATGGTATGGGTTTGCATAGAAGGTGTAGACACCCAGTGGTAGGATACTTTTACCTGGTATGGTATCAGTTTGCATAGAATCTGTAGATACCCAGTGGTAGGATACTTTTACCTGGTATGGTATCAGTTTGCATAGAATCTGTAGATACCCAGTGGTAGGATACTTTTACCTGGTATGGTATGGGTTTGCATAGAAGGTGTAGACACCCAGTGGTAGGATACTTTTACCTGGTATGGTATCGGTTTGCATAGAAGGTGTAGATACCCAGTGGTAGGATACTTTTACCTGGTATGGTATGGGTTTGCATAGAAGGTGTAGACACCCAGTGGTAGGATACTTTTACCTGGTATGGTATCGGTTTGCATAGAAGGTGTAGATACCCAGTGGTAGGATACTTTTACCTGGTATGGTATGGGTTTGCATAGAATCTGTAGATACCCAGTGGTAGGATACTTTTACCTGGTATGGTATCAGTTTGCATAGAATCTGTAGATACCCAGTGGTAGGATACTTTTACCTGGTATGGTATGGGTTTGCATAGAATCTGTAGATACCCAGTGGTAGGATACTTTTACCTGGTATGGTATGGGTTTGCATAGAATCTGTAGATACCCAGTGGTAGGATACTTTTACCTGGTATGGTATGGGTTTGCATAGAATCTGTAGATACCCAGTGGTAGGATACTTTTACCTGGTATGGGTTTGCATAGAATCTGTAGATACCCAGTGGTAGGATACTTTTACCTGGTATGGTATGGGTTTGCATAGAATCTGTAGATACCCAGTGGTAGGATACTTTTACCTGGTATGGGTTTGCATAGAATCTGTAGATACCCAGTGGTAGGATACTTTTACCTGGTATGGTATCGGTTTGCATAGCATAGAATCTGTAGATACCCAGTGGTAGGATACTTTTACCTGGTATGGTATCGGTTTGCATAGAAGGTGTAGATACCCAGTGGTAGGATACTTTTACCTGGTATGGTATGGGTTTGCATAGAAGGTGTAGATACCCAGTGGTAGGATACTTTTACCTGGTATGGTATCAGTTTGCATAGAAGGTGTAGATACCCAGTGGTAGGATACTTTTACCTGGTATGGTATCGGTTTGCATAGAAGGTGTAGATACCCAGTGGTAGGATACTTTTACCTGGTATGGTATCGGTTTGCATAGAAGGTGTAGATACCCAGTGGTAGGATACTTTTACCTGGTATGGTATGGGTTTGCATAGAAGGTGTAGACACCCAGTGGTAGGATACTTTTACCTGGTATGGTATGGGTTTGCATAGAAGGTGTTGATACCCAGTGGTAGGATACTTTTACCTGGTATGGTATGGGTTTGCATAGAATCTGTAGATACCCAGTGGTAGGATACTTTTACCTGGTATGATATCGGTTTGCATAGAAGGTGTAGATACCCAGTGGTAGGATACTTTTACCTGGTATGGGTTTGCATAGAATCTGTAGATACCCAGTGGTAGGATACTTTTACCTGGTATGGTATCAGTTTGCATAGAAGGTGTAGATACCCAGTGGTAGGATACTTTTACCTGGTATGGGTTTGCATAGAAGGTGTAGACACCCAGTGGTAGGATACTTTTACCTGGTATGGTATCGGTTTGCATAGGTGTAGATACCCAGTGGTAGGATACTTTTACCTGGTATGGTATCGGTTTGCATAGAAGGTGTAGACACCCAGTGGTAGGATACTTTTACCTGGTATGGTATCAGTTTGCATAGAAGGTGTAGATACCCAGTGGTAGGATACTTTTACCTGGTATGGTATCAGTTTGCATAGAATCTGTAGATACCCAGTGGTAGGATACTTTTACCTGGTATGGTATGGGTTTGCATAGAATCTGTAGATACCCAGTGGTAGGATACTTTTACCTGGTATGGTATGGGTTCTCATAGAAGGTGTAGATACCCAGTGGTAGGATACTTTTACCTGGTATGGGTTTGCATAGAATCTGTAGATACCCAGTGGTAGGATACTTTTACCTGGTATGGTATCAGTTTGCATAGAAGGTGTAGATACCCAGTGGTAGGATACTTTTACCTGGTATGGTATCGGTTTGCATAGAAGGTGTAGATACCCAGTGGTAGGATACTTTTACCTGGTATGGTATCAGTTTGCATAGAATCTGTAGATACCCAGTGGTAGGATACTTTTACCTGGTATGGGTTTGCATAGAATCTGTAGATACCCATTGGTAGGATACTTTTACCTGGTATGGTATGGGTTTGCATAGAATCTGTAGATACCCAGTGGTAGGATACTTTTACCTGGTATGGTATCGGTTTGCATAGAAGGTGTAGATACCCAGTGGTAGGATACTTTTACCTGGTATGGTATCAGTTTGCATAGAAGGTGTAGATACCCAGTGGTAGGATACTTTTACCTGGTATGGTATCGGTTTGCATAGAAGGTGTAGATACCCAGTGGTAGGATACTTTTACCTGGTATGGTATCAGTTTGCATAGAATCTGTAGATACCCAGTGGTAGGATACTTTTACCTGGTATGGGTTTGCATAGAATCTGTAGATACCCATTGGTAGGATACTTTTACCTGGTATGGTATGGGTTTGCATAGAATCTGTAGATACCCAGTGGTAGGATACTTTTACCTGGTATGGTATCGGTTTGCATAGAAGGTGTAGATACCCAGTGGTAGGATACTTTTACCTGGTATGGTATCGGTTTGCATAGAAGGTGTAGATACCCAGTGGTAGGATACTTTTACCTGGTATGGTATGGGTTTGCATAGAATCTGTAGATACCCAGTGGTAGGATACTTTTACCTGGTATGGTATGGGTTTGCATAGAATCTGTAGATACCCAGTGGTAGGATACTTTTACCTGGTATGGTATGGGTTTGCATAGAATCTGTAGATACCCAGTGGTAGGATACTTTTACCTGGTATGGTATCAGTTTGCATAGAATCTGTAGATACCCAGTGGTAGGATACTTTTACCTGGTATGGTATGGGTTTGCATAGAATCTGTAGATACCCAGTGGTAGGATACTTTTACCTGGTATGGTATGGGTTCTCATAGAAGGTGTAGATACCCAGTGGTAGGATACTTTTACCTGGTATGGGTTTGCATAGAATCTGTAGATACCCAGTGGTAGGATACTTTTACCTGGTATGGTATCAGTTTGCATAGAAGGTGTAGATACCCAGTGGTAGGATACTTTTACCTGGTATGGTATCGGTTTGCATAGAAGGTGTAGATACCCAGTGGTAGGATACTTTTACCTGGTATGGTATCGGTTTGCATAGAAGGTGTAGATACCCAGTGGTAGGATACTTTTACCTGGTATGGTATCAGTTTGCATAGAATCTGTAGATACCCAGTGGTAGGATACTTTTACCTGGTATGGGTTTGCATAGAATCTGTAGATACCCATTGGTAGGATACTTTTACCTGGTATGGTATGGGTTTGCATAGAATCTGTAGATACCCAGTGGTAGGATACTTTTACCTGGTATGGTATCGGTTTGCATAGAAGGTGTAGATACCCAGTGGTAGGATACTTTTACCTGGTATGGTATCAGTTTGCATAGAAGGTGTAGATACCCAGTGGTAGGATACTTTTACCTGGTATGGTATCGGTTTGCATAGAAGGTGTAGATACCCAGTGGTAGGATACTTTTACCTGGTATGGTATCAGTTTGCATAGAATCTGTAGATACCCAGTGGTAGGATACTTTTACCTGGTATGGGTTTGCATAGAATCTGTAGATACCCATTGGTAGGATACTTTTACCTGGTATGGTATGGGTTTGCATAGAATCTGTAGATACCCAGTGGTAGGATACTTTTACCTGGTATGGTATCGGTTTGCATAGAAGGTGTAGATACCCAGTGGTAGGATACTTTTACCTGGTATGGTATCGGTTTGCATAGAAGGTGTAGATACCCAGTGGTAGGATACTTTTACCTGGTATGGTATGGGTTTGCATAGAATCTGTAGATACCCAGTGGTAGGATACTTTTACCTGGTATGGTATGGGTTTGCATAGAATCTGTAGATACCCAGTGGTAGGATACTTTTACCTGGTATGGTATGGGTTTGCATAGAATCTGTAGATACCCAGTGGTAGGATACTTTTAGCAACACTGATTAAGAACATTAGACTGTCTAATGACACAATTGACAAGTAGAATGGTAGCATGAAGTTGTTAGTTTACTTACACAGTTCCAGGAGGAATAACTGGGGATGGCACAATGCATAGTTCTAACATTAGATTCTCCAGGATGGGGGATGCTAGGATTTACTAAAAGACACATCAGTAGCCCTCTTTGTCGAGCTCATCCAATCTCTTTACATGTATATATTCCTAATGTGTATATTAGTGCTCTACTGACTGTGGCCGAGGCACCAAGAAGAGGAGAATTTCCTGCACCAATACCAGGGGTAAATGTGATTCTGCTACACGGCCAAGAGAGGAGGAGGAATGTGAGGACTACACTGGCTGCTATGAGTGGAAGACTGGAGACTGGTCCAAGGTTAGTAGATTACAAAATCTTCATAGACTCCGTGCCTGAAAAACTTTACATGTGTAACCTAATGAATCTTAAAGCAATCATGCTGAAACAGCAAGTAGTCCTTCTATAAAATCACATGTGTTGCCTATTAAATGTGAATTTCACTGACATCACCGAGCGCCCTAGGGAAAGCAGTCACAATACCTAATTCTTAATTAGTTGTTAGGCCCCTTGCTGTGAACTTGGTCTTGATCCAAAAGTGCACTGATGTCAGATCTCTGCTATTATCAGGGCATCATTTATTTTAAACATCTTCATAATTCACTATTACAGGTGCAATAATGCTACAGTCAGTCCCTCCCCAGCCAGTACTGGCTGATAGCAGAAAACAATAGTTTTCATTATACTTCACAAGGTGTGAAGTATGTGCCATGAGGTTTTCCACGTGTCTTTGTTTTATTGGCTTTTGTCATTGTTCTATGTGAACGTTTACTTTTGTACCAGTGGTGTCCCCTTTTCACCCTGTTGTTTTCCATTTACAGTGCTCTTCCACATGTGGGAAAGGCTTGCAGTCTCGTGTGGTACAGTGTATGCACAAGGTGACTGGCCGCCATGGAAATGAATGTTCCTTCTTGTCCAAGCCAGTGGCCTACAGACAATGTCACCAAGAAGCCTGTAATGAAAAAATGAATGCCAACACCATCACGTCTCCCAGACTCGGTTGGTAATATGGAAAGACTCTTATTGTTTTTGTTGTTGAGAAGATGTAGAAAGGATGGAAAATGGTTTTCCATTCATTCTTCAGAAGCGATTAAGAGCAGAGACCGGTGTAAGGGAACAAAGTCACATCGGAGCAACCTGTGACAGTGGATTGCTTTGCTGATAGCACTTTTTGGATACGACTTTGCAGCTAGCACAATTGTATAGGCATTACTCTATTACTATGTGCAAAAGGCTTCTTCTTCAGAGAGGACGAAGGCAGGAACTCTAGTGCCACCTATTGGATGTAGCAATCATAAAAGCCACATGACTTGGGATAGGAAGCCAAGGCAGACACTTCACTTGCAGACACGTGTTTCAGGGTTTTTGTACCTCATCAGTGCAGAGAAAAAGAACCAATTTGGCTATGTCAGAGGCTTCTGACAGGGTCTGAGACCGTGTTTCTCAACTCAAGTCCTCAAGACCCACTAACAGCTCAGGTTTTCTGGATATCCTTATTATTGCCCAAGTGATAAATTCATCACCTTCTCAAGCATTAATTCAATGACCTACGCAATACTAAGGAGATCCTCAAAACATGACCTGTTGGTGGGTCTTGAGGACTGGAGTTGAGAAACACTGGTCTAAGAGGTAATGTTTCTTCTGTAGAGCACGCCATGTTGGTGTAGGGAGACTTATAGACCATTCGATACTTCCCTGGGAATATAAATATATTGTATTACTATATAACTGTCAGCACTGTGTGGGCATCCTGTGGAATTACTATATTGGTTATACTGCAATATACCAAGTAGTACAGTGATGAAACGCAGCAAGTTCCAACCACTTTCAAAGCACGATGCATTATTTGGGTACAATCAAAAGTAGCAGAAATGCTGGAAGATTTTCCATTAGAATTTGTGGGTGGTGAACACACAATGAATTACAGATGCGGCAAAGTAGATTACCTTTTAAAGGGAATCTGTCCATAAGAATAACGCTCCTAAGCCATCTATATGCGTATGCAGGTCATAGGAAGCTGAATAATATGTAAATGAGCTGTAACATTAGTGCACAGAAACAGATCCCCTGAGAGTCTGATTCCAGAGGTTATTATAAATGGAATGGGGCATTCCCAGTGTGAGACATGTAGATCAGCAGAGCAGACTGTCAGTCATTACATGTCTTACCCTGGTAATGCCCTTCTTAATATAAAATAATCTATGGAGGCAGATTCTCTGAAAGATCTATGTCCGGTCCATAGATCTAAACAGCTCATTTACATATAAGAAAATGTCAACTTTTTCTCCAGATTTTCTCCACAGATTTCACCCTTGGCAAATCTGCAGCATATAAAACTTTTGTGCCAAACTCTGCAATTGATTTTTTCCCTCTACCATATGGACATACCCTAAAGGTGATGTAATGTGGCAAGACTCTTGGTGCCACCCACCTTAAATAGTAATTCTCATTGGTAATATGACTTAGATCTATTTCTAGTGGTTTGTGATATAGTATGATGTATTATTCTTTATTCGCTTTTCTTCCAGCGGCTCTGACCTACAAGTGTACAGGTGACCAATGGACAGTGTACTGCAGAGTTGTACGAGAAAAGAACCTGTGTCAGGATATGAGGTGGTACCAGCGCTGCTGCCAGACATGCAGGGACTTCTACGCCACCAAGCTGCAGCCACAAAGCTAGTGACCCCCAGCGCTGAGCGGAGCATTGCACACAGGACAGAAGTGCTACAATCAGCAAAACAAGACTTGAACACAATGGTGCTGGGTAACGATAACAGGGGGCCATGTCGGCACATGCTCTGTATACTGCTGAGCTTGTTCTTCTGCTTCACCGATTGTCTCCTGGATGTTTAACATGCTAAATGACTTCATCTGGATTATGCAAACCTATTCTCAGGCAAATCAAGCAGACTGGAGAAAATGTGATATATGTTAGTGGTTTGCCCAAAAATGTAAAAAAACCAAAACCCAAAACCATCCAAAATGACATTCTTCTATGAGTGGCAGCTGCACAATGAGGTTATCTGCAATCAGCAGCTGTAAAGTGGCGGCTGACATGTGGCCGTGTCCATACTAAGGTGCTTAGTGGGTGATGAATATTTGCACACTGTTGAGTTATCTGTATAGTAATGGCTACCAGCCTGTGTTTTCTTTTCTTTTTTACTGTCACTCCGTGAATATTAGACACATCCGCCAGGTTCTTCCTAACGTTACAGCTATTGTATAATGTGAATATGGGGTCGCAGCGTGCCATGCAGCTTACTGTGTAATGTGCCAGGAGACAGCAGTGTCTTCTAGAAATACACCACTCATGGATTCTTCTTTTCCTTGTCACCTATAAGCTGGCATACTTCGCAGTATTGTAGCTTGTGACTTATGTAACATTTACAAGGAACTCTTTCTTTAATATTGGTGCTTGTATGTAACCGAAATCGGCAACAAATGGGACAAGTAGCTGTATGGGGTCCTGGATCAGTTACTGTATTGCTGCGTTCGGTCATGCAGTCTTACTACAGAGTATAGAAGACACTTGATGAATCCACATAGGTGGATAAACACAGCATTTAAGGGGTTATTGGGGATTTAAAAAAATAAATAAATAATAGAGTAAGGAGCAAATGTGTTAAAATAATAAATTAAAAGGACTGTTCAAACCAAGCACATGTGCAGTATATTCTTGACGTGGCTAAGCAGTTTCTGTGCACGTTCCCACTGCTTTTTCTTCTGTGATTCCTGTAAACCAGAGCGGTCAATCAAGGAAGACGTGGGCATAGATGGATAAAAAATAGGCAGCTGGGAGAGTGAACTACGGTAAATTGTTTGGCCACCTCAAGGTTGCATCGGGCACCTGTGCTTGGTTTGGACAGTCTGTTTGTGCAGACACTCTCTATTATCCATTCATATGAGATGGCTGCAGGCAATACGTAGCCTCAGTGGTCTTGTACCATACGTGCTGGAACCATTGCTGAGGTCAGTGATGTAGTGGATGTACGGCACAAGATCACTGCACCTAAAGGAACAAGAAATGGTGGACAATCAGAATGACAACACTGAGACGGGGAGGAATTGACCGTATGTGTATTAGTTATTTTAACACCCATTCTTACCCATTTTATGATCCTGGACAATTAGATTAATGGAAAACACTACATTATTATAATTGTGGATGCAAATATGTGGTTGTTATAGTGTTCAGAAAATGCACTACAGTGTGATTGGCAGTGGGCACAGCAGAACTGTGTTCATACCACTTTTTATTATGTTCCCTACAAATACCAGATCACTGTTCTCCATCCTTGTGTTAATGCTCATATGCTTTTTTTTTTTTAAGTTCTGTGTCTTTTTTTCTTTTGACAGGTGGAAAGTCTTCCACAGCTCCTGTCATATAGACCCTTTCACTTTTAAGGGTTCAACAAAATTGGGATATTGTATCAGCTTCTATGTACTGTATATCTCCTTGTGTATATATATATTTTTTTTTTACTGTTTTATATTCCGTCCTTATATTGTAGCAGGATACAAACATATTCGAGCTTATAAGACTTCAGTTATAAAATGCATCCAAGCTGCAGCTTATGATACACCTAAGACCGATGTCCCACTTGCAACCACAATGCGAGAAACTCACGCGAGTCTCTCGCCAAAATACCCGGCACTGCTGCCGGCGGTTCAGACCGGAGCGTTCAGCTGCATAGAAATACATGAAGCCGCACACTCTGGTCCCGAGTGCCGGCGGCAGTGCCGGGTATAGAGGCGTGAGTTTCTCGCATTGCAGCTGCAAGTGTGACACTGGCCTTAGGCTGGGGCTACACAGTGACTTTGGGTGTGACACTGGTACAAATTAGAAAGTTGCAAAACAAAATACCACTTGCTTGTTGTGGTATTTAGTGGATCGCACTTCCCCGGCCGAAACAGTGTCACCTGTTGAAAGAATCAGTATCCTGTATCAGTGCTGTAACTCCCTAGAAAGGGGGCACAGGAACTATCTGGTCGGGGGGAGCTGCCACTGAACTGCTTCCCTGTGACCGGTCAACTACTTCCTACAACCACCACTAAGTGATTTTGCTATACACAGAAGCTGTGTAAATCTACTGTATCCCATGTAGCCAGTAGTATATCACTTTTCATTAAACATTACTCCAATGCAGGGATGTCAAACTCATATACACAGAGGGTCAACCTTGAGATATACAGTTAGGTCCATATATATTTGGACAGAGACAACATTTTTCTAATTTTGGTTATAGACATTACCACAATGAATTTTAAACAAAACAATTCAGATGCAGTTGAAGTTCAGACTTTCAGCTTTCATTTGAGGGTATCCACATTAAAATTGGATGAAGGGTTTAGGAGTTTCAGCTCCTTAACATGTGCCACCCTGTTTTTAAAGGGACCAAAAGTAATTGGACAGATTCAATAATTTTAAATAAAATGTTCATTTCTAGTACTTGGTTGAAAACCCTTTGTTGGCAATGACTGCCTGAAGTCTTGAACTCATGGACATCACCAGACGCTGTGATTCCTCCTTTTTGATGCTCTGCCAGGCCTTCACTGCGGTGGTTTTCAGTTGCTGTTTGTTTGTGGGCCTTACTGTCTGAAGTTTAGTCTTTAACAAGTAAAATACATGCTCAATTGGGTTGAGATCAGGTGACTGACTTGGCCATTCAAGAATATTCCACTTCTTTGCTTTAATAGACTCCTGGGTTGCTTTGGCTTCATGTTTTGGGTCATTGTCCATCTGTAGTATGAAACGACGACCAATCAGTTTGGCTGCATTTGGCTGGATCTGAGCACACAGTATGGCTCTGAATACCTCAGAATTCATTCGGCTGCTTCTGTCCTGTGTCACATCATCAATAAACACTAGTGACCCAGTGCCACTGGCAGCCATGCATGCCCAAGCCATCACACTGCCTCCGCCGTATTTTACAGATGATGTGGTATGCTTTGGATCATGAGCTGTACCACGCCTTCGCCATACTTTTCTCTTTCCATCATTCTGGTAGAGGTTGATCTTGGTTTCATCTGTCCAAAGAATGTTCTTCCAGAACTGTGCTGGCTTTTTTAGATGTTTTTTAGCAAAGTCCAGTCTAGCCTTTTTATTCTTGACACTTATGAGTGGCTGCACCGTGCAGTGAACCCTCTGTATTTACTTTCATGCAGTCTTCTCTTTATGGTAGATTTGGATATTGATACGCCGTCCTCCTGGAGAGTGCTGTTCACTTGGTTGGCTGTTGTGAAGGGGTTTCTCTTCACCATGGAGATTATTCTGTGATCATCCACCACCGTTGTCTTCCGTGGGCGCCCAGGTCTTTTTGCATTGATGAGTTCACCAGTGCTTTCTTTCCTTCTCAGGATGTACCAAACTGTACATTTTGCCACTCCTAATATTGTAGCAATTTCTCGGATGGGTTTTTTCTCTGTTTTCGCAGCTTAAGGATGGCTTGTTTCACCTTCATGGAGAGCACTTTTGACCGCATGTTTACTTCATAGGAAAACCTTCCAAATGCAAGCACCACACCTCAAATCAACTCCAGGCCTTTTATCTGCTTAGTTGAGAATGACATAATGAAGGGATTGCCCACACCTGTCCATGAAATAGCCTTGGAGTCAATTGTCCAATTACTTTTGGTCCCTTTAAAAAACAGGGTGGCACAGGTTAAGGAGCTGAAACTCCTAAACTCTTCATCCAATTTTAATATGGATACCCTCAAATGAAAGCTAAAAGTCTGAACTTCAACTGCATCTGAATTGTTTTGTTTAAAATTAAATTGTGGTAATGTCTATAACCAAAATGAGAAAAATGTTGTCTCTGTCCAAATATATATGGACCTAACTGTATATATATATTTAAATGTCTACAATTGATAACATTTTTCCTCGTCATCAAATATAATTATGAACTTTTTCATATGGAAACAAACTTAAAGGGGTTGTCCCATGAGCAAACTACATTTTAATTAATAGATCTTACAATTAAAATTTGTAATAATATGTTATGTAAGAGCAGTAAAAAGCCTAATTTAAATATGTAATAACAAAGAATAAAAAGCCTTGAATAATACAGATAATTAAGTTTGATGCAAACAAAAGTGCCTCCAGACACAGTATGATACCCCCACAATTCCTCCACACGCACAGTGTGATGACCCTACTGTACTGCCCATGCCTCAATCCCCCGACAAAGAATGGTGACCCCATCACAGTATGATTCTCCAACTGTAATCACCACACAGCCCTCGATACAGTATAATGGCGAGAAAAAGTGCTCCATACAGTATAATGGCCATAGTCCTCCACACAGTATAACGGCCATAGTCCTCCATACAGTATAACGGCCATAGTCCTCCATAGAGTATAACGGCCATAGTCCTCCATACAGTATAATGGCCTCATAAAGCTCCACATAGTACAAAGGGCCCCACATTAAAAATAACTACTCACCTCTGCCTGTTCCCCCACTGCTCCAGTCTCATCGTTGTGTCTTCAGATTCTCTGTACATCTTGGTACAATGGACATGTTGTACTGATATCATCTTGCACGCTGCGCTGAGATGTCAGACGCAGAGGGGGAATGATGGGAGAGGGAACGCCAGGTGATGCTCCCTCCTCCATCACTGCTTTCAACTGCGATGCCAGATGAAGGTGTTGGGATACCTGACCTGCATCACGAGCTAAATATATTCGAGGGACTTACCCGATGTCGCGAGCCAAACATACTGTCCCTGTGGTCCAGAGTATGACACACCTGCTCTATTATTATTTTCACATTCCTAGGCGCATATGGTGGCTACGATCTTATGATTTGCAAGGCAGTTTTACTTCTGTTTCCTGCACGATGCACATTGTAACTGAAGTCCATTGGAGAAAGCCATTGTGTTGCAGAGGCAATTCTATGGTGACGTAATGTTCTCATTCTATTGGCTCAAACAATAGGGAAAAAGTTAATGAAAACCCCTTTTGTTGCAGACCGCAGCCAATCAAAGTGCAGCTTTGAATTTTCAAACTCGCAAACAAAAATTAAAGCTGTGCTCAATAGTGCCTATGGACAACAAAGGCAATTTTACTTTTAGACAGTTTTATAAATCGGCCTTGTTATTCTTATATTTTAGTTATAAAACTAATTCTCAAAGCAATAGGTTATTAAAGATTGCCACTAAGTGGATAGATGGGATGTCCTCAATATTCTTCTATCCATTAGACTTGTACTGGCTCAGATATAGACCTCTATACCACTAAGGCAAGGCATACCACATGTGAAACGTGTACATATAGATATAATGTATTGCTAAATTCTGTATATAACACAGATGTAGTAGTGATAAAAATCTATAATTATTATCATAAGTAGCAAAGTAATCAGCATTGTACAAAGGAGATTCAGGTGCCGTGAGCACATTTTATTTGTAGAGCCTTAAATAGATTATCTGATAGTTCTTAATTTAAGAAATTGTGAGGAGGACAGAACATAGGCGGTCAGATGAGTCTGACAGTCCCGCTAATCTCATCTCCTCCTCCTCCTCATTGTATTGTGATTTACTGACATCTGGTGGAAAATTGTAGTAACTACAACTTACTAGTCCTATCTCTGGTACAAAGGTGTGTGGACTAGAGAGAGGTGACATTCAAAGGGGACTTTCATAGCGAAACTCTAGAGGTTGCTTGTACAACAAGGGCATTTAACACTAAGAAAGGTTTGATTCATGAGAACGTTGAGCTGGGATTAGTCCACTGCACTCAGAGCTGTGTATGAGATAATGGCAGACATATACTGTACGATTGCTTATGTTTGCCAAACGGAACTCACAAATGTGGTGTAAATCCCCAAATACTTGTTACAGAAGTAGTCTCATCACAATTTATATTTCAGAGTCCGTCCTACTTATCTCTGTAATAGTGTGTAAGTATATTGATATACTTACTGATCGCTTTCCTAAACTTACCATTATCATAAAATATAATGTTTCATGAAAAAACTCACTGGGACTTGTTGAAATATTCCAGAGTTATTACCACATAAAGTGACAAGTGTCAGATTTGAAAAATCAGGAAAATGAAAACAGGCTTTGGCGGTAAGTGGTTAAAGGGCAGTAAGGAGTTAATGCACATATCACTACATAGGATAATGGAGTGAAAATTGTGATGAGACTTCTTTAATGATGACACCCCAATGTTGTATTGCAGACAGATCTCTGTGAACTCTCGGGCTATGTTCACTCATAGTTTTGTGAGCACTCAATATTCCTGTACAAAAAATTATCCAAAAATGCTCAAAAAGCTCTTCCTATTAATTTCTATCGGAAATCCATGTTCACCTGAGGAGTTTTTGAAACTTTTTTTCCTGAATATATTTTGAAAAACCTGGTGAAGAAAAACAAATAGAAGGCTGAAAAAACTCTGCACACCACTTCAGGAAAAGAAAAACAACTCCAAAAACTCCGCAAGAAAGGATTGCTTCTAGAATGTCTAAAAGAGAAAACCTCCATGTGAACATAGCTTTAGGGATAAATTGGAAGGTGGTAAGGATGGTTTTAACAAATGTGTGGCTGATGACCAAGCATTGTTCTCTAAAAAGCCAATTATGGATATGCCAACCGAAATAAAAAATTACATCTTCCAATTCCAATTTTTGAAGGGACTCTTTCGGCACGATTTAACACCACAAAATATAAGCGCATGTCCCGCTTTCAAAAACAAGTTCAACAATACCTTTACATGGCCAGTCTGTTCCTCCGCTACTGAAAAATCAGCGTTTGAATTGATATACAAATGAGGGTGAAAAACTACTGTAGAGCTGAAGCCTCTGTCACTCCAGCTCTATTCTCTGCCCAGCGGCGCCTCCTTCTGCTTGACGCACAGCTCGTTTGCCTGAAGTCACACAGCATATAGGCTGTCAGTCAAGCAAGAGCAGGTGGCTCTGGATAGGAAATAGAGCTGGAGTGACGGAGGCTTCAGATTTGCTGTGTTTTTTTTGCTCTCATTTGTGTATTAATTCAAATGCTGATTTCTCAGTAAAAGAGGTAAGGACTGGCCATGTAAAGGTATTGCTGGACTTGTCTTTGTAAATGTTACATGCAGATATAAATACTTTAGGTGGTTAAATCCTGCTGACAAATTCCCTTTAAGATTTAACTACTGTGTCGCAGTTCTGAAAGGCATGAAAAACGGGCCAGACCAGTGACGTTCTCTATACATTAGGTTTGTATGTATGCCGGATGCATGGGATAAATGAGCTTTTTGTAGCATTTTACAATGGTGCTAACTGATCACAAGAATGCTTGTTCCACTGTTACTATGGTGCTGTACACTTTACAATGGTTTGTGGTGCTATTTTTGTATTGAAATGAAAAAAAAAATGTATAGTTGTTGCTTTGTTACAATATAACACAGGGTAATTACCTATATGTCGTCTGTATTATTTCAGAATCATAACAGTGGCTTCAAAACAGGTAATGTAGAAAAATAAGGAAAATGAAAGATATAACCCACTGTGTACAAAGTAAAGAACTTAGTGGAGAATTTAGCAAGACTTTTGCATCAGTGACTTTTTCGAAAGTTGTAAAAAAGTATATAAAAAAAAAGGGGAGGGGGGTGGGGGGGCGGAGTGGATATATAGCTTTAGCCAGAAGTGTTACATATAAAGATGCACCAAATTTATCAAATATCGTCAGACACTTTCATTAGTCTGGCACAAATCCAGAATTGTTTTTTTTTTGTTATTACAACTTTCCCAAAAAAAGCAATAAAAAATTATCAAAATGTCATATGTATCCAGAAATTGTACCAATAAAAACTGCAGCTTGTTACACAAAAAGAAGCCCTCACGTAACACCACTGTTATAAAAGTAAATTAGTTATGGGTCTCAGAAAATGGCAGCCCAAGCATAATAAAAAACAATTATATAAGTTTGGTATCACCATATTCTTACTGACCCAAATAATCCTATTGCCAGGTAATTGTGACTGCTCAATAAACAACGTAAAACAAAACCCAAGGCGCAATGGTGGAATTGAGGGGCTTTTTTTTTTTTTATCATTTCACTGATTTTTTTTTTTCTTATACATTATATGGTGACATTAATGGTGTCATTCAAAACTACAAATTGTAGCACAAAAAATACAAAAACCAAGCTCTCAATGTGGGTACAATGATGATAAAAGACAGTTACTTACCGGTAACGGGATTTCTCAGAGCCCATGACAGCACCACGGAGAGAGGGCATCCGCCCTTAAGGGACAGGAAACCTACAGATAAAAAGGGCGGTACCTCTCCCTCGCATCAGTTGGTTTACAGAATATAGGAAGGCCTCCAGGTTAATGACAACAATTATATATCTTTATCATACTGCTTACCAGAAAACACACCATGTCTATACATAAATCACTCTACAAACCAGAGAAAAACGTGCTCACCACACACGTGACGGGAGGGAATATACGGGTGCTGTAATGGGCTCTGAGAAATCCCGTTACTAGTAAGTAACTATGTCTTTGTCCTTCCCCCATGACAGCACCACGGAGAGAATTACAGAGAGAGTGGTAACTTAAGGAGGGACCAGAGCCTGAAGAACCCTTCTCCCAAAGGTTAGGTTAGTCTCTCTCTCTCCACAAGAGAGAATGTTGACTACAAATCTGCACAGCAAAAACGCACAGGAATCCGCATCTATTCCGCACAAAACCGCAACAAAATCCGCATCAATTTCGCTGGAAAATCACGAGTGTTTTACCTGGCGTTTTCTGCCAAGAGATGCGGAGTCTGCAGAAAAATCCACAGGCTAATCCGCAACGTATGCACATACCCTTACAGATCTGCTCTATTGAAACCTCTGACCTTTCTGCCCAGAAAGTTGCCACTGCTCTTGTAGAATGAGCTCTCAGAACCTCCGGGGCGATATTCCCAATAGATGAGTAGGCCAAAGCTATTGCATCTTTTATCCATCTTGCCAAGGTACTTTTGGAGGCCTTCAGTCCCTTCCTAGGCCCCTGAAAACATACCCTACACCCCTAGGTGGACTCTAGGTACTGAACCAAACATCTTTTAACATCTAAAGTGTGGAATTTTTGTTCCTCCATATTTTTGAGGCTAAAACAAAAGGAAGGACTACCTCTTGGGATCTGTGGAAACAATATGCTACCTTGGGCAAGTAAGCAGGGTCAGGTCTTAAAATATCCTCTAGGATTTTAGTGAAGGGAGGGCCTTCAGATAAGGCCTGTATTACCCTCCGGACTGATGAGAAAGCCACAAGGAGGACCGTTTTAAGCGACAGGACCTTGACAGGGACCGAATCTAGAGGTTCAAATGGAGGACCTGTTAGGGCTGATATGACTAGATTTAAATCTCATGTGCTAGTTTCTGGCTAACAATGGGCCTAGATCTTGCAGAGGCTCTAATAAATCACGCCACCCATGGATTGCTTGCTATGTCTTGATTATAGAAGTGATAAACAGAAAAAAACGAAACATGTCCAATAATTTAATATATAGCAAGTAAAGGTAAAAATTGCAATCAGCAGAATTCTCAATCTGCAAAAATAAAATAACAAAATACAGTAGAAAAATAAAGTGCAAATGCAGAGTAAGTAAAAGTGGCTAAAGCCGTAATCAGAAGATTTGGTACATAGTAAGAAAATGTTTGTAATCAAAATGTTGCTGACTTACATGGGTAAAATAAATAGCCAATATTTACCTTATGCAATGTGAGAGAAGTCCCCAGGATGTACCCTGCCCCGACGCGCGTTTCGGCTTCTGCTTTCTTCAGGGGGGTTGACCCTTTACTTGTGGTACCTATATATGTTATTCATGACCATTGTGGTTATAACAATTTTGATACTATCTATTGGTGTTGCCACACTTTGCAATCAACGTTGTCCCTTGTGTAGTGCCCCTCTTGGTATTTTGTCCCCCACTCTACCTCACGTTGTACATCCCCTAATAAATATTGCTATATATTCAATTATTGGACATTTGTTTCATTTTTTTTCCTCTGTTTATTATTTTAAATCTACGATTTGTCCGTTGGTGTGCATTGGTGGTAATGGTACCCCCTTTTATGTGATTTATATGTGCACCTTGCCTTGAGGTTTAAGTGTTTAACTTGATTATAGAACGCCCCAAGGGCTGCCACCTGGACCTTTAAGGTGCTGGTCGCCAGTCCACGTTCCAACCCCTTCTGCAGAAATTCCAGGATTGCCATAATTGGAACCCCATCCTGGATTCTCACCCCTGAGGTGGATAGAAATTTCTTACAGGTTTTACCATAAGCTTTCGTGGCAACAATTTTCCTACTCTTTAGCAGGGTGGAGACCAAATTTGGTGAAAACCCTCTATCCGTCAACAGCGCCTTTTCAAATTCCATGCTGTTAAATGAAGGTTTGCTGCCTGAGGGTGGAACACCAGTCACTGAGAAAGAAGGTCTGGAAGTTCCGGTAGAACGCAAGGATCAGTGATCGACATCATCAGCCAGGAGAACCAAGTTCTTTTTGGCCAAAAGGGGGCTATCAGTAATATTCACAATTTGTCCTCCCTGATTTTCCTTAGAACCGGGGGAAAGGCATATGCCAGACTCTGATTCCATGGGATCATAAAGGCATCTAAAGCCTGAGGGTTCTCTCTGGGATCTAGGGAGTAAAAATACTCTACCTTTTTGTTGTCGACATTGGCAAAAAGATCTATGACCAGGAGGCCCCACATTTCCACAATCTGTTCAAAAACAGACTCGTTCAAAGCCAACACGGCCTGTCTTAATTGAGTGCGGCTCAGAATATCTGCCTTTTGATTCTCCAGCCCTGAAGGTGTAGTGTCGATAGGGATAGGAGATTGTTTTCTGCCAAACTGAAAATCTGGGATGTTATGTCCATTAGGACCCATGACCTGGTGTTTCCCTGATGGTTTAGATAAGCCACTGCTACCTGATTGCCCAAAAATATTCGTTCATGATGACCTTGTAGAGTCTACAATAATTCTAACAGGGCGTAACTCACTGCCAATAGCTCTTTTTGGTTTGAGATCTCCCATACAAAATGAGATATTGACGATCTTTTTCAGGGGGGCTAACCCGTGGCTAGCCCTCCTACTTTGAAATTTGCCATTTTTTGGATGGATTCTGATAGATATTCGTTAGATCCGGTTTGATCAGCAAAAATTAACGTTAGATCTCCTTTCGTTCCAGAGATATTGGTTGTGTTAGGTGGGGGGTTAGCTATGGGTTAGCCCCCCTTACTTAGAAATTTGCCGTTTTTTGGATGGATTCTGATATTCGTTAGATCCGGATTGATCGGCAAAAATTAACGTTAGATCTCCTTTCGTTTCCGAGATATTGGGGGTGTCAGGTGGGGGGCTTAGCTACGGGTTAGCCCCCCCATTTTGAAATTTGCCGTTTTTTGGATGGATTCTGATAGATATTCGTTAGATCCGTTTACTCATTTGTGTATTCTCAAAGTTAATAACAATCTCATATAAAAAAAAATATGAGCAGACAATTTATTTTCTCGTTTTATTTTGAATACCAAACTCCCTGTGGCATCTACTTGAATGCGAGGGAAGCAATGCTTTGAACAATACTTCTTAAAAATATATATTTGTTCCTTTGACCAATAATGAACAAAAAAACATCATATGAGATAGTATGAATATCTCCTGCATACTTATGAGTACTCTTCATCTGAGACAGTGATAAAACTGGATCTTTCAACTTTGGTGTACCAAACATCCTATCCATAGCTTCTTGCCTAGCATCTTGACAAATTCTTAGTGATGGTATGGTTGGTGGTTCCTTTTCTCCAAATGCTATTTCGGAATCAATTGTTTCTTATCTCCAATTGGAGGGTAAAGTTTTTAACATTTCTTCTACAAGTTTCCTTCTCTTCTCACCTCTCAACTGGTTTTTTTGGGAATGTGGTATGGGTCTTGTGTCAGGGGCTCACACATGAAGAATTAAAGGGTTTCCCAGATCAGGTTCCTCTTCTGCAGAAATATGCACTGCTGCTTTGCACTCTGCAATGTCTCCATAAGGAGAAACGTTACCCCTTAGACCCCAGTCCAGAGCCTCTCAGCTAGCCAAATCAGTTCTCATGCTTCGCACTGACGAGGGCCAACAGCCCGAAACACCGTGTCTGCGAATTGAGATACTGATTTGGCTTTTATCCTAAGTCATATTGCACGACTCGTTAGAGGGTTGATTGTGACTTGTAGGATCGCTACTTCCAACAGGTGGCGCTATAGAGTTAAGTCCTCTTTTTCTCAGAAGAGGCAATTTGCACATCTGCAGTTAAGAACTTTCTTGCTTTGTCTTCACCCATACGAACTTTGTTCCTCCTAAAGGAGAAGGCACATAGGAGTACATGCTGTTTATAAAGAACCTCTGTTATAATAGAAGTCCATGCGTGTTTTTTGAGCACCCTGCGCCTCTTTTTGCTGTCACCCTCATTATAGAACACTGTTTTGGGCTTGATCTCTAAGTATTGGTCATAAGGGATTAATACACGCCATACAAGTGTTGGTTCTTGTCCCTGTGTGCGCACAAAGCCACCCTCTGAAGAGTGTTCCTCTGAAGAGTTTTCATCAGATGTGCTTGTGTCAGGCCACAACTCCTTAATTTCTGTATCTTTTGATTGAGGCCAGATGTTATGTTCCATACGTAAGAACGTCTGCAAATCATACCTATTTTTAAATACATAGTCATGTATCTGTTTGGGTTTAAATACAGCCTGGGAAGTTTCTGATTCTTCCATCAAGGAGCTATATTTCTGCAAGGAGGGGTGAGAACATACTTCCCTCCAGATAGGATCAGAGGCTGACTTTAACTGTCCATTAGCATTGAAAATGCCAGGATAAGATTTTAATGTTTTTTTTAATGTCTGACTATCAATAGAGGGTTTTCGTGGCATCTAAAAACAAAAATAGGAAAACAATTAAATGGATAAGCTAGTATGTTTTTTTTCTTGTCACTAATAAGATATTAAAAGGTATATGTCTAGTTTCAAATAAACATTACTGCATGTAGCATGGAAAGTGATCCTACTTAATGGCCAATACACCATGGACATCTCAGTGTTTTGGTTGGAATTTCATTGTAAAGTTGAACTGTCATCAAAAAATAGATTTTGTTTAAAGGGTACCGGAACCTTTTTTTATTTATTTATTTTTTTAATTTTGTCATGCTCTGGCGGCTGGCCACAGCATGACAGTAAGGTATGTGCGGCGGGACATCTGTCCCCCAACGCCGCTGCACTGATCGGGGGCCCCCCTACCCCCACCAAATCTGGTGAGCGGAAACCTTCAATGAGCTGGTGATGAACCAGGTCATTAGGCATTACGCCCTCTGCTGCTGAGGCCCGCCCACCCACGGCCATTGAACGGGCCAAGAGCCGACGTCGCATGACGCGGCAGTCTACTGCATCATGTGATGTTGCAGGGGGCGTGGCCTCATTCCAGGAAGCGGCCGTATCGCAGCCACTCCTGGCCTGCCCGCGGCGCGAGGACCTTGACTCATTTAGCATTTTTCTAGATCAGTCAAGCGATTCCTGGCTCTGGAGGTGGGAGGAGGGGGGACGTGGCATTTGCAGCAGGCTGCAGGAGGCCTGGAGCACAGCTGCAGCTGCACATAGTTTTCTGTTATGCTGTGGCCATCAGCCACAGCATGACAGAATACAGAGTAAAGGTTCAGGTACTCTTTAAGGCTGTGTCCATGCTCACAATTTTTTTCCATCAATGACTGCCATCATGGCAAGGAAAAAAAAGGCGAGGTGATGGTCCCATTCACTTTGAATAGGACTATCATTACCATTTTTTTTTCCCCACTACTTCACCGTCCCGTCATGTCATCGTAAGACTGGGTGGGAAAGTAGTGGGGAGAAAATGCTGCTAGAAGCATTATTCTTGCCGTCATTCACTGATGGTCAGAGCACTGCCTGTCGTCTGCCCCTCAGAGAATTAATAATTTTCAATGCAGTTTCAGGCCGCCGACTATCATTTCTCTGGTACCTCCTCTGGTTCATGAGCTGGAGGTGGTTGGATAGCTGTCATCTGGCACACTCTTGTGTACTTGCAATCTGCACATGAAAAAAATATAGTGCACATCACTCTGTAACTAGGGGGGTGCTCGGAGAGGGATACCACTCCCTTATCATGCACAAATCAAAAAATCCGGCACTCAAAAATGTCTGCAATTTAGATTTATTTCAATGCAATCCCAAATTCATAACGTTTCGGTCTGTTACTTAGACTTTCCTCAGACGGATTGCTGAAAGGTGAAAAGCATCAACTGTAAACGGCGCGTGGTAAAGGATAAGCTCCTATATGGTAACAGCGCCGGGGGTGGTGTCATGTGTCCCTCTAAGAGACTTTTTAATGAGGCCTGGTTCTTTAGAATGTCCCACTGTAGGTCTCTGGTGTATAAACCCAGCAGGGACATGGCCTTTCGCAAAGTCATGAATGGGTTCTGTGAGGCTTTTGATAACTAGGTCTATAATCTTCACCTTTTTATGTACTGGGAGGCGGCACTCTTGCTTCCAAAAGTCCAATATTAAACCTTGAAACTCTTGCACTGTCCTTGGCTCGAGACCTGACTTTTTCAAGTTTAGGAGCCAGCCCAGGTCTACTGGGGTAGTCATTACTCTGCTTAGCTGATCTCTGCAAAGTTGAGCTGAGTTGCCTATTACCAGAAGGTCGTCCAAATAAGGGATTATCAAAATATTCTGTTCTCTCAGGTGCATCATTGCCTCCGCCACTAATTTGGTAAATACCCGAGGAGCTATTGATAACCCAAAGGGAAGGACTTTGTACTGGAAACACTTTATTTCCCCTTTTTTGGAGACCGCTACTCTGAGGAACCTCTGGGAGTCTTTGTGTATAGAGACATGGTAGTATGCGTCGCTGAGATCCAGAACCGTCATGAAACAATTTGGAAACAGTATTTTGACGATTGACTTAATTGACTCCATCTTCAATTTTTGAGTTTTTACATAATCGTTCAACCCCCTCAAGTTTATGATTGTCCAGTAAGACCCATCTGGTCTGGTTACCAGGAACAAACGAGTAGAACCCTTCCCTCCTTTCTCAAGGGGGAACTTCCTGGAGAATGGCTTTGCTTACAAGGTCCAAAACCTCGCACTACAGGGCCTCTTGTTACTCCGGAGAGGACTGTAGGGGAGTCACAAAAAAGTTCTGGAGAGGGAGAGAATGGAAGTCTATCCGAAGGCCTGTCCTGATGAGATTTAGTATCCAGGGGCTGTTTGAAATTTTTTCCCAGGCCGAAAGGAAACTGAATTGTTTGCTCCGCACCTGAGAAAAACCGTCACTTCGAGGGCTTCCTATTCTGAGAGGAGCTTCCGAAGAGGAAATCCTTGCCTTTCTTCTTCCCCTCATCCCATCTACTCTGCTCCCTCGAGGGCTTCCTATGGAAACATTTTCTGCTCTGAAAGCACTATTTGAGCGTAGGGTTGGCCAGGTTAGGGAGACCTTTTTTCTTGTCCCCTGCCTTCTGAAGGATGTCATCTAACGTTTCTCCAAACAAAAACTCTCCTTCACATGGGATTGAGCATAACTTTAACTTGGTCTGAAAATCTCCTGGCCAGCATTTGAGCCAAAGTGCTCTATGGGCTCGAGAGAGCTGCAGACTTTAATGCCAATCTGAGTCAGCCGAGGAATCTGCCAAGAAAGCAGCCACCCCCCCCCCCCCCCATATCAAGGGGATGGACTCTAGCACTTTGTTTCTGGGTATCTCATCCCGGAGTTGTTTCTCTGGCTGACCCACCCATATCATAAGGGATCTAGAGGTACAGGCAGCCGCTATAGCGGGCCTAAGATTACCCCCCAATGTTTCCCCATGCCCCTTTAAGAAAAGCATCAACCTTTCTATCTAATTGGTCTTTCAAGGTTCCCATGTCTTCTAAGGGGAGAGCAAATTTTTTTAGAGGCCTTGGCAACTGCGACATCTTTTGGGGCTTTATTTCATGATGTTGATGCTGCATCCTCGAAGGGGTATTTTCTTTTTAGGGATGGCACTGATGAATTCTTCCTATCAGGTTTTTCCCACTCTTTTGATCAGGGCCTGAATGTTTTCATTCAGGGGAAATGCTTTCCGCTTCCTCTGGCCCAATCCCCCAAACATTACGTCCTGTACTGTTTTGTTGGGGCGAGGGTCTATCACCCCCATAGTAAATCTTACCACCTTAACCTAACTCTCTATTTCCTCTAGAGGAAAACAGTGGCTCCCCCCATTTCATCGTCCGAGGATGAAGAAGAATCTGATATATCCGAGTCTTTTTCCCTGGAGCTAGAGGACTCAGACTGGGGGTATTTGGCAGTTGTCTGCTCTCTGACCTTATCCCCTTGTGTGAGGGATCTAAAGGCACTTTCGACCTCCAATTTGATTACTGATCTTAGCTCGGAGGCAAAGTCTGGGGTTTCTTCACATAGCACCTGTCCTCATCAGGAATGGCATAGTCTCTTGTCCCAGGTGACTGGTAATTCTCAATTACACATTGGGAAAATCAAAGCACAGATGTTTCCCCATCTCTTCCTTCCCTAAATAATGAAAGAAGAGAAGGGAACCCCAATTACAAGGTGAACTTTCACGAAGATCACTCACCAATCAGACGCAGCCACCGATACCGGTTCTGGAGGTAGGATCCAATAAGGGGCTTTTTGAGGATGGAGATTTGCCCATCATGCTGGATTTTCTGCTGCGCTGTGTAGAATGGCTCCTCGAACGTCTGCTCCGCCTGCCTGAGAAACATGCCTCTTAGTGGTGACTGTGGCTGTTGCTGAGGTTCGCTCTCCTCCATCATGCCGGGGACTGCTTGCAGCAGGGAGCATCTCCACTCTTCCCCCCTCTTTAAATCTGCCGCCCAGTGTGCTCAGCCCTACTTCCGGTCTGCCCCGGAAGTACCTCTGTACTAACCTCCTCGGCCGTGTCATCGGGGCACTTCGGCGTATCTCCGCGCGTGTGCAGGCCGGAAACCCAGAAGCCCTCCACCCAGATCTGGTGCGGCGGCTGTGCTCCTCCCTGCAAGACCCCTCAGTCCCAGTGGTGGCTGCTTCAGGGCACCACACCAGCCACGGCAGGGGCCGCCTCACTGCCTGAACCGGACTGGCCGGGCATGGACCATCTTCATCCGGATCTTAATTCCAGGTACCGCCAAAGTGAAGGTTCCCCATCAGGGACAGGAAACCAACTGATGCGAGGGAGGTGCTGCCCTTTTTATCTGTAGGTTTCCTGTCCCTAGAGGGCGGATCCTCTCCGTGGTTTTGTCATGGGGAAGGAGAAATAATAAACATATCGACCTTAGAAGGAGAGAAAAAAAAACAGGCACAATATAAAAAATTATCTGGTACTGAAGAGGTTAATTTTTTAATCCTAAAGAGGGAACATGGCTGACCCTTTAAATGTGTTAAGGTAGCAATGACTCTGCCGCAAACTGAGAACGATCTTCTGATTAGATATGAGTATGGTAGGCATCTGCTCACAAATAACTTCAAAGAGCAGAAGATACTGGTCATACACTAATTTGCTGTCTGAAAGTATGGCTTCCCTACAGTCATCCCTTTCCTTGATGATAATTATATGCCTGTCAGCCCACAAGCTATCGACCATGTAGATTGCCATACTCTCTAGCACTTTCTTACCTGCTGCTGCGTTGGTTGGTCATCATTTCCAATGTCATAATCAATTACTGTCAGCCTCATCCCCTGCCTGTGCCAGCTCAATTTCCCACTCAAAATCCACCTGCTGCTGCTCCGCATCCACAACCTGTTGCACGTGACATTGTCCCTTAGTGTCCTCAACAGCCTCAAGGTGGCAATGTGCATGTACAGCCCCAATTTCAAAAAAAAGTTTGGATGCTATGTAAAATGTAAAGAATGTAATGATTTGGAAATCTCTTCTAGTTATATTTTATTCACAACAGAAAATAGAACACAGATCAGAAGAAGAAAGTTAGACTTTTTATACATTTTTTTAAAACTAATTTAGAAATTCATGTCCGCAACACATCTCAAAAACTTTGGAGCTGGTTAACAAAAGGCTGGAAAAGCAAGTGGTATTCATCACAACAACTAAGCCACATGTGTATAAAAACAGCATGTTAGAGAGGCAGAGTCTCTCAGAAGCAAAGATGGTCAGAGGTTCATCAATCTATGAACAACTGTGTCTAAAAATTGTGGAAAATGTTCCTCAACGTAAAATTGCAAAAACTTTAAATATCCCAACCTCTATAGTACATATTATCATCAAAAGATTCAGAGATTGTGGAAAAGGTCAATGGTCAGTATTGGATGCTTGTGACTGATCTATGCTCTCTCGGGCTCAACTGCATTAAAAAACAGACATGATTCGGTTGTGCAAATTGCTAAATGTGCTTAGGAAAAATTCCAAAAATCATTGTCTGTGAACACAGTTCCACAAATGCAAATTAAAGCTCTATCATGCAAAGAAGGAGCCATATCTCAACACAATCCTGAAATGCTGCCATCTTCTCTGGGCAAAATTTCATTTAAAATCAACTGAGGCAAAATGGAAAACTGTTCTGTGGTCAGATGAAATAAAATTTGAAATTCTTTATGGAAACTATGGCTGCTGTGTCCTGAGAAGAGGGACGATCCAGCTAATCACCGTACAATTCGAAAACCTGAATCTCTGATAGCTGCATTAGTGACTATGGCATAGACAACTTAAACATCTTGAAGGGCAATATAAATGCCCCCATCTAGACAACATATATTGCAAGGAAGACCTTGCACATTTCAGCAAGACAATGCTAAACCATATCCTACATCCATCACAACAGCACATCATCACAGAAGAGTTCGCCACCTGCAGTCCAGACTTTTCACCAATAGAAAACATTTGGCACATTATGAAATGGAAAATCGAGCAAAGAAGATGCAGAATTGTGGAACAGCTAATCCTAAATCAGACAAGAATGCCACAACATTACTCTCCCAAAACTCCAGAAATTGGTTTTCTCACTTCCTAGCCACTTGCAGACTGTTGTAAAAAAACAAAAAAAAAGGGATACTACACAATGGTAGAAATGGGCCTTTTCCAACTTGTGAGATGTGTTGCTGCTATGAATTTTTTACAAATTCATTTACTTTTTTCACCTTCTGATATGTATTCTGTTGTGAATAAAATAGCACTATACAAAAAGTTTAAATCGTTGCATTCTTGTTTTCTTTAGAATCTACTTAATGGGTTTTGGGCTTGTAGAAGTTGCTGCTCTTCCTCCAAACCTTGCTTAGTCTATGTTTTTCCAACGCAATTGGGGGGGGTGTGATACTGTTTATGGCACATCTGTCCCTTCTGGCATGATATAATCAGTCACCCCTTTATGCTGTTCATACAGTCTCTACAAAATATACAACACTGAATTAAATCAGGTTACAGGGCAACAAATCGAGCAATGCTCAGGCAGACTATTCTATTTTTGAAAATCCTGAAAATCGTGCTTCGCCACATAAGAACGGTTGAAATGTCTAAGCACTCTCTGGGCCATGGGCAGCACCTTCTTCCAACAGGCATATTGCTTTAAACAAAAATGTGCATGATCAAAATTAGGTTGAGTACCATGCAGGACGCATGTGTTACCTTGTCCAAATGTATAACCGCCACGATGATCTGTTCTTTTCTACTTCTTACAATATACAGTTGACTGACGTTTGCTGCTTGATGCAGAGGAGCAACTCGTTCGCTGTATGGCTTTTGTTATCCATGCACTTTAAAACAGTTTGGCAGAGCTTAAGCTTACAAGAACAAAAAGACTGGATGAAACGATCTGTCCTAATGCTGATGGGGATGGGAAGAAGTCCAAAATAAGCTGTATGTAAGCACCAATAGTAGTAATCGCAGTTCTCTCTCGGGGAGGAATCAAAAAAGGAAGGCGAGTACCACTTATAAAACTTAACTTTTAATGATATATCATAAAAAGCCATGCTCAAAACCACAGCTGATAAAAAAAAAAAAAAACACTAACATAAAACACACAGGGCCCTGTAGGTTTTGATTTCTTTTTCCCTTAATAATAAAGACCTTCATTTAAAAACTGCAGTTTGTGTTTACTTGTGTTATATTTGTCTAAGATTGAAAATTGTGTGGTGATCTGAAACATTTAAGTGTGACAATCATGCAAAAGAATAGGAAATCAGGAAGGGGCAAACACTTTTTCACACAACTGTGCATAATTCTGGACCATGCTCAAAATATCTCTATCTATATATATATATATATATATATATATATATATATATATATATATATATATATATATAGATAGATAGAGATATATACACTAGATGGTGGCCCGATGTATGTACATCGCGCTTAGCACAGCCACGTAGTATATAGCACAGCCACGTAGTATATAGCACAGCCACATAGTATATAGCACAGCCCACGTAACACAGACAGCCACGTAATATATAGAAAAGCCATGTAGTATATAGCAGCCACGTAGTACCATATATAACACAGTCCACGTAATATATAGCACAGCCCACGCAGTATATTACACAGCCCACGTAGTATATTACACAGCCCACGCAGTATATAACAGCCCACGTACTATATAGCAGTGTGGGCACCATATCCCTGTTAGAAAAATAAAATAAAAAAAGTTATATACTCACCCTCCGGCTTCCAGCAAAGCTGTGCTGATGCGCGCGATGCTGCCGCCAGCTTCCGTTCCCAGTGATGTATTGCGAAATTACCCAGATGACTTAGCGGTCTCGCATCACTGGGAACGGAAGCTGGCGGCAGCATCGGTGGACGGCGGAAGGTGAGAATAGCACAATTTTTTTATTTTTTTAAATTATTTTTAACATATCTTTTTACTATTGATGCCCAGCCCCCGCTTCCCCAGTCCCACTAACAGGAGCTCTGTGGAATGCTCGCTCTGTCTGTAACAAGCTTTCCTACATCCATGATCTTTTTGTTACTACCAAACTTTCCTTCCTCGCCATCACCGAAACCTGGCTCACCCCTTCTGACACAGCCTCCCCTGCTGCACTCTCTTGCGGTGGCTTCCACCTTTCTCACACCCCCCGCCCCAGCAGCAAGCATGGCGGAGGAGTTGGTTTTCTCCTGTCAGATAACTGCTCCTTCACCCCAATCCCACTGCCACCCTCTGTTACCCTCCCTTCTTTTGAGGTGCACTCTGTGCGCATCTACTCCCCCTCCAACTGGCTGCCATTTACCGCCCCCCAGGGCCTGCCACCACCTTCTTTGACCACTTCACCACCTGGCTACTTCATTTCCTTACTGCGGACATCCCCACTATCATCATGGGCGATTTCAACATCCCCATTGACACTTCCCTCTCAGCTGCCACTAAACTTCTATCTCTCACTTCCTCCTTTGGCCTCACTCAATGGTCTTCTGCAGCCACTCACAAAGATGGTCACACACTAGACCTCATCTTCACCCGCCTCTGCTCTCTAACTCACCTCTTCCACTCTGACCACAACCTTCTCACATTCTCATCTCTCTCCACTCCATGTCTACAATCCCCACCCCACAAACTTTCACATCCTCGCAGAAATCTTAAACATCTTGACCTACATTCATTCTCGGAATCCCTCCTCCCTCTCACAGACATAAGTTCCATACAGAATGCGGATCACGCTGCCGCTCTATATAACACCACAATAGCTGTAGCTTTGGAATCTGCTGCCCCACTTACACATACCAAAGCTCGCAAAATCAACAGACAGCCCTGGCACACCAGCCTGACCAAAGAACTGAGGCGAGCTTCCAGGGCTGCTGAGCGCAGATGGAAAAGATCCCACTCCAACGACCACTTTATCGCATTCAAACAGTCCCTCACTACTTTCAAGACCACACTCGCCACAGCTAAACAAACCTACTTCTCATCTCTCATATCCTCACTGTCTCACAACCCTAAAGAGTTATTTAACACCTTCAATTCTCTCCTCCGTCCCCCAGCACCTCCTCCCTCCCCACTTATCTTCGCTGAAGACTTTGCCTCATTCTTCAAGCAGAAGATTGATAGCATCAGAGACAGTTTTGGTCAACAAGCCCCAGAGCCCTTCCTCCCGACTTCCCTGCCCTCCACCTCCAAAACCAACTTCTCCACCATTACAGAAGATCAACTCTCCACTCTACTCTCAAGATCGCATCTCACCACCTGTGTGCTTGACCCGCTCCCATCCCACCTCATCCAAAACCTCACCATAGTCTTCATCCCAACCCTAACCCATCTTTTCAACCTATCACTAACAACTGGTGTTTTCCCCTCAAGCTTTAAACATGCCTCCATCACACCTATCCTCAAAAAGCCCTCTCTTGACCCATCCTCTGTATCTAGCTATCACCCTATATCACTTCTCCCTTATGCCTCCAAACTACTGGAACAACACGTCTACCTTGAACTCCTCCCATCTCTCTTCTTGCTCCCTCTTTGACCGCTTACAATCTGGCTTCCGGTCACACCATTCCACTGAAACTGCCCTAACTAAGGTCACCAACGACCTCTTAACCGCCAAGAGCAAGCGACACTACTCTGTTCTCCTCCTCGACCTGTCGGCTGCCTTTGACACAGTGGACCATTCCCTATTATTACAGATCCTCTCATCCCTTGGCATCACAGACTTGGCCCTATCCTGGATCTCATCATACCTAACAGACCGGACATTCAGCGTCTCCCACTCACACACCACCTCCTCACCTCGCCCCCTATCTGTCGGAGTCCCACAAGGTTCAGTCCTTGGGCCCCTGCTCTTCTCCATTTACACCTTTGGCCTGGGACAGCTCATAGAATCTCATGGCTTCCAGTATCACCTCTATGCTGATGACACACAGATCTACATCTCTTGACCAGATATCACCTCCCTACTAACCAGAATCCCTCAATGTCTGTCCACTATTTCATCCTTCTTCTCCGCTAGATTTCTGAAACTTAACATGGACAAAACAGAACTCATCATCTTTCCCCCATCTCACGCGACCCCCCCAACGAACCTAACCATTAGAGTAAATGGCTGCCCACTCTCCCCAGCTCGCTGCCTCGGGGTAATCCTTGACGCTGATCTCTCCTTCAAACCACATATCCAAAGCCCTTTCCACTTCCTGCCGACTTCAACTCAAAAATATTTCACGAATCCGTTCATTCCTCAACCAAGAATCTGCAAAAACCCTAGTCCATGCCCTCATCATCTCTCGCCTTGACTACTGCAACCTCCTGCTCTGTGGCCTCCCCTCAAACACTCTCGCACCCCTCCAATCTATTCTAAACTCTGCTGCCTGACTAATCCACCTGTCCCCCCGCTATTCCCCTGCCTCTCCCCTCTGTCAATCCCTTCACTTGCTCCCCATTGCCCAGAGACTCCAGTACAAAACCCTAACCATGACGTACAAGCCATCCACAACCTGTCTCCTCCATACATCTGTGACCTCATCTCCCGGTACCTATCTACACGCAACCTCCGATCCTCACAAGATCTCCTTCTCTACTCCCCTCTTATCTCCTCTTCCCACAATCGCATACAAGATTTCTCTCGCGTATCACCCCTACTCTGGAACCCTCTACCACAACACATCAGACTCTCGCCTACCATCGAAATCTTCAAAAAGAACCTGAAGACCCACCTCTTCCGACAAGCCTACAACCTGCAGTAACCACCGATCAACCAAACTGCTGCATGACCAGCTCTATCCTCACCTACTGTATTCTCACCCATCCCTTGTAGATTGTGAGCCTTCGCGGGCAGGGTCCTCACTCCTCCTGTACCAGTTATGACTTGTATTGTTTAAGATTATTGTACTTGTTTTTATTATGTATACCCCTCCTCACATGTAAAGCGCCATGGAATAAATGGCGCTATAACAATAAATAATAATAATAATAGGTAGCATCAATAGTAAAAAGTTGGTCCGGGATGGGGCGACACACTGGCACTGATTGGAGGGGAGTAGGGAGGGGCACTGACTTGAGGAGAGTAGGGAGGGGCCAATTCGCGGCCGGACTAAGCCTGTCACTGATTGGTCGCGCCCGGCCACAACTAATCAGCGACGTGGGATTTCCGTTACGGAAGTTAGTTACAGACAGATAAACAGACGGAAGTACCCCTTAGACAATTATATATATATAGATATATATATACACAGACACATATATAGATATACACATACACTGCTCAAAAAAGTAAAGGGAACACTTAACAGAATATGACTCCTAGTAAATCAAACTTGTGTGAAATCAAACTGTCCACTTAGGAAGCAACACTGTTTGACAATCAATTTCACATGCTGTTGTGCAAATGGAATAGACAACAGATGGAAATTATTGGCAATTAGCAAGATACACTCAATAAGGCTGGTTTCACACTTGCGTTTTTGTCTGCAGCGTTTTTTTGCACAAAAAACGCATGCGTTTTTTTTCCTATATTTAACATTGAAAACGCATGCGTTTTTTGCACATGCGTTTGGTCGCGTTTTCAAACGCATGCGTTTTTTGTCTGCATGCGTTCATTTTCAAAAATGCTACCTGCAGTATTTTCTTGCGTGTTTTTTTGCCGCGAAAAAACGCATGCGTTTTTTCTCGGCAAAAAAATGCATTGCTGTCTATGTAAACGCATGCGTTTTTAAGCACATGCGTTTGTTTGCGCTAAAAACGCATGCGTTTTTATAGAAAAAAACCAGAAAACACACTGAAAAGCCACCCACCACCATCAAGGTGATAAAGGGATCCAAACCCTAACCCTAACTCTACCCCTAACCTCACCCCTAACCGTTTAATGAACATTTTCTGAGTCATATTGCCACGTATTTAAGTGCCACGTATCACGTATTTCAGTGCCACGTATGCCACGTGCCACGTATTTAAGTGCCACGTGCCACATATTTAAGTGCCACGTGCCACGTATAAAGTGCCACGTATTTAAGTGCCACGTGCCACGTATTTAAGTGCCACGTGCCACGTATTTAAGTGCCACGTGCCACATATTTAAGTGCCACATGCCACGTATTTAAGTGCCACGTGCCACGTATTTAAGTGCCACGTATTTAAGTACCACGTATTTCAGTGCCACGTATTTCAGTCACGTTTAGGGTTAGGGGTAGGGTTAGGGTTAGGGTTTTCTTGTTTTTTCTTGTGTTTTCTTGTGTTTTTCTATAAAAACGCATGCGTCTAAAAAACGCATGCGTTTTACCGCGTTTACATGCGTTTTTCACACATGCGTTTTTTAAAAAAACGCATGCAGATAAAAACGCAAGTGTGAAACCAGCCTAAGGAGTGGTTCTGCAGGTGGCAACTACAGGCCACATCTCAGTACCAATGCTTTCTGGCTGATGTTTTGGTCACTTTCGAATGTGGGTTGTGCTTTCACACTCATGGTAGCATGAGATGGACTCTACAAACCACACAAATGGCTCAGGTAGTGCAGCTCATCCAGGATGGTACATCAATGTGAGCTGTGGCAAGAAGTTTTACCGTGTCTGTCAGCGTAGTGTCCAAAAGCTGGAGGTGCTACCAGGAGACAGACCAGTACACCAGGAGACGTGGAGGGGGCTGTAAGAGGGTGACAACCCAGCAGCAGGACCGCTACCTCAGCCTTTGTACAAGGAGGAACAGGAGGAGCACTGCCAGAGCCCTGCTAAATGACCTCCAACAGTAAACAAATGTGCATGTGTCTGCACAATTAGAAACTGACTCCATGAGGATGGTCTGAGTGCCCGACGTCGACAGATGAAAGTTGTGCTCACAGCCCAAAACCGTGCAGGACACTTGGCATTTGCCACAGAACACCAGGATTGGCAAATTCGCCACTGGCGCCCTGTGCTCTTCACAGATGAAAGCAAGTTCACACTGAGCACATGTGACAGAGTCTGGAGAGGCCGTGGAGAGCGATCTGCTGCCTGCAACATCCTTCAGCATGACCGGTTCGGCAGTGGGTCAGTAATGGTGTGGGGTGGTATTTCTTTGGAGGGACGCACATCCCTCCATGTGCTCACCAGAGGTAGCCTGACTGCCATTAGGTTAGGTACAGAGATGAGATACTCAGACCCCTTGTGAGACCATATGCTGATGCGGTTGGCCCTGGGTTCCTCCTAATGCAGGACAATGCCAGACCTCATGTGGCTGGAGTGTGTCAGCAGTTCCTGCAAGATGAAGGCATTGAAGCTATGGACTGGCCCGCCCATTCCCCAGACCTCAATCCGATTGAACACATCTGGGACATCATGTCTCGCACCATCCACCAACGTCACGTTGCACCACAGACTGTCCAGGAGTTGGCAGATGCTTTAGTCCAGGTCTGGGAGATCCCACAGGAGACATCCACTGCCTCATCAGGAGCATGCCCAGGCATTGTAGGGAGGTCATCAAGGTACGTGGAGGCCACACACTACTGAGCATTATTTCCTTGTATTGAGGCATTTCCACTGAAGTTGGATCAGCCTGTAACTTTATTTTCCACTTTGATTTTGAGCATCATTTCAACTCCAGACCTCCGTGGGATATTAGTTGTGATTTACGTTGATCATTTTTAGGTTTTATTGTTCTCAACACGGCAACAAGGCATCTTCACGGCTCGGGGGAGTAGAAGGAGTGAGGAGTGTGACGGGCGAGACCTGCGCACGCGCGGCCTCCCGCGGCCATTTTCCTGAAGCCCATTCAAGTTGTCGTTCACCCTCATTGTGGGGTCATTGTGGTCATTGTGGGGTCAAACTTGTGACCTTCAATGTTTATCTCTGGGGATGCATTCCATCATGCTCATTGGACCATCTTCCTGACTAAGGGTCAGGAGAGCATATCATGTTAATCCTATCGTGCTACCTCTACACACCCCCTTGGGCGTTACCATTCTAGGCCCATTTTGATTGACACTGTGGCAGCATATCGCAGTCATGTCTCAGCCAGTGTCATACCTATTGAGCGAGCGTCATTGACTGGTGTTTCAATGGAGACAAGCAGGGCCGGACTGGCCATTTGGCAAATGCCAGAAGGTCCTGTCTGGTCATGGGCTGCCTTGTCTGCTACGTTGTTAACAAAATCGGTGTTCTCAAGACACCCATACTGTTAAGAGTTGTGATGGAGCACAAAGTCGCTGACTCCGTCACTTACCCCAGCAGGCCACGGATATCATTAGAAATATTGGTCTTGTAGAGAATCTTCCTTTCCTCCATCCAGGGTAATAGTAAATACATCCCATCTGGTTCATGGGGATGGGGACAACATGGGCCTGTGTGATTTCAAATGCCAGGGCTGAATTTCAGCCCCAGTCCGTACCTGGAGACAAGTCACAGCCGCACCTCGCACACGGCCCCTTACATCACGTTATTCATTACGTGTCTCTCGTGCTGTGATGATGCATCTACGTGGAAACTCGGTAACGCCCAGCCCCTTAGTTGTGAGATTAGACGCCAGTATAGGTTTAAATGCTGCCATGTGTACAGCCTCCTGCTATACCCCCAGAGGCTTTTAGGCACTCCAGATGCTTCTTTCAGGTCCCTTTGCCATTGCACGGTCCTGCTTTGGACCTATATATTCTTACTTGAACTGAATCCTCCCTTGACAGTATACACTACCCTGGTGAGGAATTGCTACTGAGGCTGAAATGCGTAGAGAGAGATTAAGGGGTACATTTAGTTCAGGTCTGTTCTTGGCAACTGCCCTTATCAGTACAGGAGCTAACACATGAGGCACGACATGGGACATTAGTGCAACTATAGCGGTTTCCCCCGACCTCAAGCTTCTGCCTCCTGCATGTCACATCCTTTCCAAAGGGTATGGGTGAGACCTCTCCATTTTTCGACCGGCACTAGTAATCATATTGGGCACTTTATATATAATTTTGTGGATGGTCCAGATTTAATGTAGACTATATATACAGCTCTGGCAAAAAAATAAGAGACCACATCAGACCACATGTTCAGTTTGTCTGATTTTTCTCTTTATAGGTATATTTTTGAGTAAAATATAATTTTTTAATTTATTCTAAAAACTACTGACAACATGTCTCCGAATTTCCAAGCAATACATTTTGTATTTTTTTTTCTGAAAAGGAGAAATGGTCAAAATTAGAAAAAAACAAAAACAGTGCTTTCAGACCTCAAATAATGCAAAGAAAACAAGTTCATAATCATTTAGAAATAACAATACTAATGTTTTAACTAAGGAAAAGTTCAGAAATCAATATTTTGTGGAATAACCATGATTTTTAATCACAGCTTTCATGCGTCTTGGCATGCTTTCCACCAGTCTTTCACACTGCTTCTGGCGCAAAAATGTAAACAGTTCTTCTTTGTTTGTTGGCTTGTGACTATCCATGATCCCCTTGATTACATTCCAGAGGTTTTCAATGGGGTTCAGGTCTGGAGATTGGGCTGCCCATGACAGGGTTTTGATGTGGTTGCTTCTTAATTTTTGAAAGAGCTGTATATGTTTATTTTATATCTGGGTTGGGGATATTTCCAGGAGAAAAATAAGTACTGCCTAGTGTAGGAGCCAAACATAGTGAAATCTTAATGGTTGAAAACTACCTGTCCTGGTTGCGGTGGTGCGTTGCTGCAGCTCAAAAGAGTAACCTAGTTGGCCATGAAAGACGTACTGTCCTTGTCCGTTAACTGCTGCTCAATGCTGCGTGTCAATGGTGCAGTGCAAGGACCATGGAGCAGCACACATTCTCCTACACATAAAGAGCACAGGGTGGCACCTGTTTTGCAAGAAATAGTGGTGGATGGGAATCGTCCGTCGTGACTGAGCACATGCCATCATTTCCAGAAAAGCAGTGTAATCCACAAAATGGAATGGCACTGACAGCACCACCAGCATCTTAACCAGACACAGGAGTCACCAAAACCAAAGCTTTCAGGCAATGCTGAACCTCCTCCATCAACAGCAGAGCAAGGTCCCAAGCAGACTACAAAACAAGCAGATTGGACTTGGAGGATCCGTTGGACAAACATCGGGTTTGCGCTTCATCATCAACATCAATACCCTCTGATGATATCACGTCCTTGTCACCCTGATTGTTACCAGGTGCCTACACACCAGTATCATCATCCCTGACAGTTGTCTCATCTCCTGTGCCCCCACCCTCCTTCTTGACTCCCACATATAGATTATGCCTGACTCTTAAGTGCCACTACCATTTTACTAGTGCCTACCACGGCTGCCAGTGCCACTAAAACTATCACATCAGCTAGAAGAAATTGTTGTAAAATATCTTCCTTAGCACCTGGAATGCTGTAATTTAGATAACTAGGGGTCATAAAAGACAGAAATGTTATTGACAAAACTGAATGACTGCAATTGAAAAGTAACTTATGGCAGCAGAGTAGAAAAATATTTAGAATTGAGAGTCCTCAGTGGTTGATACCTTTTAATGGCTAACTGAAAAGATGGTAACAAATTGCAAGCTTTCGAGACTACACAGGTCTCTACATCAGGCAAAGACTAAAACAAATTCTGAAGAATCACATATTTATGCACAACATAGCATAGAAAAAAAAAAATGTGGTGTACCTAATTATTTGTACTAAATGTCCAACTGGGGGTCTGTATGTGGGGGAGACAGGGCAAAAGCTTAGAACAAGAATGAATTCTCACCGCCACACAATAAGAGAAAAAAGAATGGATCTACCTGTGGCAATACATTTTTGTCTCCCAAATCATAACATTATGGACATGAAATTACTTGTGTTAAAAGGTAGCTTCAAATCTCAGAGAGACAGAAGAGTCTGGGAATATAAACTGATGACGAACTTTGACACTCTCACTGCAGGAATGAATGTGTTGCATGGATTTATGTCTTTTTACATCAACTAAGGAACTTGCCCCTCAGACTATGAGGGGTCATCACAACAGAACCAGACCCCAATAAAATAATCCTTATCTAAGAACTGGCCCAATATTTATGGACATAACTTTATTACCCATGGTAATTCTGCTTCATGTCACCTGTCTTATCCATGGTTTTTCCCCTTTTTTTTTCTATGCTATGTTTTGCATAAATATGTGATCCTTCAGAATTTGTTTTAGTCTTTGCCTGATGAAGAGACCTGTGTAGTCTCGAAAGCTTGCAATTTGTTACCATCTTTTCAGTTAGCCATTAAAAGGTATCAACCACTGAGGACTCTCAATTCTAAATATTTTTCTATCTACTGGCTAACACGGTACCAAGATATATTTCTTTCCTGTATCAAAAAGGCAGCAGAGTAAGAAGATGAATGTATAGAACAATAACACAAACTGACAATGTCACTGTCAGAGGTAACATTATTATGCTGTGACTGAGATGAGTGACGTGGCATATAATCCATGAAATCCTCCTCTTTCTTCCCACTAATATACTTGCTGGAGGTAAATAAAGGAATTATTTACTGGTATGTGATCTGTGTTTGGTAGTATTAATGCTTGGATGGCTGGGGTCAGTTGTGGTGCTGCTGCTCTTAAGGTACCTTCACACTAAACGATTTACCAACGATCACGACCAGCAATACGACCTGGCCGTGATCGTTGGTAAGTCGTTGTGTGGTCGCTGGGGAGCTGTCACACAAACAGCTCTCCAGCGACCAACGATGCCGAGGTCCCCGGGTAACCAGGGTAAACATCGGGTTACTAAGCGCAGGGCCGCGCTTAGTAACCCGATGTTTACCCTGGTTACCATTGTAACTGTAAAAAAAAAAAAAACACTACATACTTACACTCTGGTGTCCGTCAGGTCCCTCGCCGTCTGCTTCCCGCACTGACTGTGTCAGTGCCGGCCGTAAAGCACAGCACAGCGGTGACGTCACCGCTGTGCTCGGCTTTTACTTTACGGCCGGCACTCACAGTCAGTGTGGGAAGCGGACAGCGGGGGACGTGTGACAGACACCGGAATGTGAGTATGTACTGTTTGTTTTTTTTACTTTTACAATGGTAACCAGGGTAAATATCGGGTTACTAAGCGCGGCCCTGCGCTTAGTAACCCGATATTTACCCTGGTTACCATTGTAAAACATCGCTGGCATCGTTGCTTTTTGCTGTCAAACACAACGATACACGCCGATCTGACGACCAAATAAAGTTCTGAACTTTCAGCAACGACCAGCGATATCACAGCAGGATCCAGATCGCTGCTGCGTGTCAAACACAACGATATCTCTATCCAGGACGCTGCAACGTCACGGATCGCTATCGTTATCGTTGCAAAGTCGCTTAGTGTGAAGGTACCTTTACTTATAGATTCCACATTTTTTCTGCCAGATGCCATGGTGTGGGCTTTTGTATTACACCATCCATTGCCAATAGCTCTTTTTCATTTACCATACATTTTCACTGAACTTGAATGAACATTTGTTTTTTTTAACCACAATTTTCCCCTTTCCAAAAAAAAGAGTGACCAAGAAATGCTAGGTAAAAGACAAAAAAAGAAAACAGCGACAAAAGGCATATTTTGTTTTTATGTCTAGCGTGTAATATTCATAATAAAGGTTCACAATGTAAAATCTCAATGTACACGAAAAGTTATTGTAAACTAATTACGGTACATATTTTTTTTTAAAAACATACAAAGACTTGACTTCTTATTTCTTGTAGTGCATAATGCTTTTTTGCCGAATATATAACAACATCTGCTGCAGGTATCTTGCTGGAAACAGCGGTTGTCATAATCAGGCCCCATTTACGTATGACATCAGTTAGTGTTCTGCAGCTATTGGATGAAATATGCAGAGCAATGACATCATGTTTCTGACATCAATCAGTTCTGTGCAGCTTCAACCAAAAGTTTTAGAACATGGATATCAGAAAAGGAGCTAGTTATGATAACTACTGCTGCCAGTCTTGCAATGTACAGCTACTATAAATGTGGCACACAGGCAATTTACTGTGTAGGGAACACTTAAAACACACTTTTGCAAAATCCCACGAACCCATGTAAAATCACATTGGATCTATTTTAAATAATTTTTAATTACAGGGTCACCAATTTATTGGTATGTAAAACAGTATTCGGTAGCTTATATTACCCACCTCTCCAAAGAAATAAACACAAAAAATAAATTTTTATATTACTTTTTAATGACGACGCTGCAAAATGTTGGCGATAGTAATGGGCTGTCTGACACTGGATGTCTGTGAAGATAAAGGTGTCTGAGATAATATCTGTGGGGATCTCTGACTAGACAGGTTCCAGATACTTTCATGGCTTGCTGGTGACACAGACTGTGAAAGGGGATGAAAAAAATTGTGCTGTGAAGATCCAACATTTGATCTGTATAGAAAAAAGTGAGTAATCGTAAGTAATATCTACTGTAAGCAATCAATATTAATTGTACAAGAGGCAACAAAGAAAAAACATCTAGAAATGGATATTTAACCATAAATGTAGGAAATAGGCCACGTTTTAGGCAGGTGTACAAAAAATAATGCAAAGTAAGAATGCTTACAAAAATGGCAGTGTTAATTATTTGTTTTTATCAATTAATAAAATGCAAAGTGAATGAATAAATAAGAAATCTTAATCAAATCAATATTTGGTTTGATCATGTTTTCCTTGAAAACAGCATCAATTCTTCTAGGTAAACTTGAACACAGTTTTTAAAGGAACTTGGAATGGAAGTTGTTCCAAATATCTTGGGAGAACTAACTAAAGATCGGTGGATGTAGGCTTGCGCAAATCCTTCTGGCTCTTCATGTAATCACAGAAAGACTCGATGATGTTGAGATCATGGCTCTGTGGGAGACATCTCACTTCCAGAACGCCTTGTTTTTCTTTACATTGAAGATAGTTGTTAAAGTGAATCTGTCAGTAGGTTTTTGCTATGTAATCTGAGGACAGCATGAGGTAGGGGTTGAAACACTGTACTCAACGATGTATCTGATTTACATTGTTGCGACTATCAGGCATCTGGGCAATTGTACAACTCCTCCCCCTCCTGTGATAAGCAGCTCGCAGTCTATAGCTATGTACATACACACCACCTGGTGTGGGTGAGGTTATCTTTCTCAGCTCTGCTGCATCCCTAAATCTAAAAAGCTCTGATAGTGTCAGAACTAGTGATGAGCGAGTATACTCAATGCTCGGGTTTTCCCCAGCACGCTTGGGTGGTCTCCGAGTATTTGTTAGTGCTCGGAGATTTCGTTTTCGTTGCCGCAGCTGCTTGATTTAAGGCTGCTGGACAGGCTGAGTACATGTGGGGGTTGCCTGGTTGCTAGGGAATCCCCACATGTATTCAAGCTATCCAGCAGCCATAAATCATGCAGCTGAGGGGAAGAAAACGAAATCTCCGAGCACTAACAAATACTCGGAGATCACCCAAGAGCACGTCAAATTCCACAATAGATTACCTCAAAAGGCGCGAGCTGAAGGTTTTACAATGGCCCTCACAGTCCCCTTATCTGGACATCATTGAAAATCTTTGGCTAGAACTCAAAATAGGAGTGCATGCAAGATGAGCAAAACTGGAAGATTTTTCCAAGGAAGAATGGATGAAAATCCTTTAAAGAAGAATTGAAAAACTCTTTGCTGGCTACAAAAAGCGTTTACAAGCTGTGATACTTATAAAAGGGGATGCTACTAGGAACTAATGATGCAGCATGTCCAAATTTTTGCCTTTGGCCCTTTTTCATTTTTGTCATTTTTAAAATGCAAAATATTATTTTTTTTTGCCTAAAATACAAAGGAAATGTGTGTCATCTTTAACTTTAGCCCTTTTAGAGATAATTTAATCTTCAACTTGTCAAAAATACTGTTGTGAACAGTTTAGCAAGAGGTGGCCAAACTTTTACATGCCACTGTAAGCATGAGGTGTGTTTCATCTTCTGCACCAAGTTTCTTTGACTGACCACTACATTTACGGTCTTCAACGATGACCATTTTTCATTGCTTCTTCAAAAGAGCTTCAACAGCATACATTGAAACCCCAAATCTTTTTTTTTTTTTTATCTTTGCTACCTTGTGACTACACAGCAGCTTATGTTTCAGATAATGACTATGCATCAACTTGCATATAAAAATGAAGATCATCATCACTTGTTATGGCTAATTGGATACTCATACACTTGACTATAATCCTGCAATATCCCAGTCTTTGTGCAAGTGTGCCTGAAAGAAAGTATACTGTTTTGAAGGCAAAGGGTGGTCATACCACATATTGATTTGATGTCGATTTTTTTGGTTTTACTTTGCATTTTGCTAAATTGTTACAAATATACTATTAACCTACTAAAACGTTTGCACAGCATCTTTATTTAAAATAACTATTATTTAAATATTTTTTTAATATTATTTAAAATATCTTAATTTATCTTGCATAGTTAACACCCCCAAACCACAGTTTTTCCTGTACAAATTAAGCCCTCACACAACTCAGTCTATGTAAAAAATAAAAAAAATTATGGGTCACAGATCATGGTTAGCAAAAAAAAAATATTTTAAGTGGGGGTTTTTTTCAGCAAAAATACTAAAACATAAAAAAATAAAGATGGTATTATAATTTTAAAATCAAACTTAAAAAAATATAGCATATTGATATTGAATGGTCTTAGGAAACAAAAAAATACACAGAATGACTGTTTTGTTCTCCCCACCTGCAAAAAAAGTGGAATAAAATTGATAAAAAAAGGATGTAAAATAAATATATTTGTTTTAAACCTTTTTTAAAACGGCAACAACCTGTCTAAAATATGTGACTCTTTATGACTTTTATGCAGAAATGTAGTCATAAATATGTCGCACTTCATGCCAAAAGGTTGGCCACGCTCCCATTTCTCATCAAACGTGACCTAAATGTAAACTCCCAACACAGAGTGAACTGAGCCGGAGATATTCATCCCTGCTTTTCAACCAAATAAATGGATTACCTTAAGGATCCTCCTGTATTACCAGTTCCATAGGGACCTGCAAAATGGAAGTTTGTGTTTGATATTTAGGGAAAATATGCAGATGAGAGATATAAAATGTTGCACATTAAAATTCTCATAAACTGTCAAAGTTAATTGATAGGAGCAGTTAAAGGGAATCTGACAGGCAATTTCTTTGTAGTATACTAATTGTGTGGTGAAATAGTGCTTGGGTAGCCGTTTCAGGATATGTATCTTTTATTTCTGTACGGGCCCCCATTGTCGTGCTGTAAGCGCCGGAAAAATGTGTTGCCTCACTCCAGGAAGTCAGGCATATGTAAATGATAAATGTACCCCTTCCCCCACCAAGCCCTCTGCCCCAGCGTCAGTGATTAGCCAAGCTTATATATGCCTAATGAATATTCACCCCTTCCCTCGCCCTTAATCTCGCCCACCCCTCCGGCTAGTGTCACTAATTGAGACAAACTGCCTTATGTCAGCGGATCAGACATGACTGTGGCAGCATGTAATTCTGTAGAGCTGTCACTCTCAGGTCAGGAGATCAGACAGCCAGTCCGAGGATTGCGATGTGATCCTCGAGCATAAGGCAGTTTGTCTCAATTAGTGACACCGGCGCAGAGGGGTGGGCGGGATTATGGGTGGGGGAAGGGGTGACTTTAGCATATATACCCTTGGCTAATCAGCGACACCGGCACAGAAGGGTGGGTGGGATTTTGGGTGGGGGAAGGGGTGACTTTAGCATATATACCCTTGGCTAATCAGCGACAGCGGCACAGAAGGGTGGGTGGGATTATGAGCGGAGGAAGGGGTGACTATAGCATATATACGCTTGGCTAATCAGTGACACCAATGCATATATACGCTTGGCTAATCAGCGATACCGGCGCAGAGGGGTAGGCAGGATTATGGGCGGGGGAAGGGGTGACTATAGCATATATACACTTGGCTAATCAGTGACACAGGCACAGAGCTGTGGGCAAGATTATGGGGGAGGGGAGGGGTGAATATTCATTAAGTATATATACGCTTGGCTAATCAGTGACAACGGCACACAGGGGTGGGTGGGATTATGGGCAGGGGAAGGGGTGAATATTCATTTATCATTTCCACATGCTTGACTTGCCAGAGCAAGACAATAAAATATCCAGGCTTGCAGCAAGACAATAGGGCCATGTAAAAAAAATAAAAGTTACATATCCTGAAAGGGCTACCGAAGCCCTATTTCAGGATACTATTGGTATACAATATAAAAACAACCTCACAGATTCCCTTTAATTAGGCTGATCTCTACAATTATAGAATTGAGTATTACTGAGTAAAAGGCAAAATAAATCCCAACAGGGCTATAAGTGAGTTCTGCTTACCCCTCACACAGCTTCCCCTATATCAGATGCACAGATTACACAGTCAATCATTTAGTGTGGGTGGGGTAAACAGGACTTTCTCAAAGACTGCTGTTTGCTCTTCACTTGGAAATCCTACTTCAAATCATATAAACCAGGGGTGGGGATCCTCAGGCCTTTTTCTCTGGCCCCCAGGCCAGTGCTTTGTCCAGTACATCCACTTTGATGGCCCTTTAATTATGAAGTACTCTGCGAGCATGCACACACAGCGTTCACTACAAGACACTGCGCATGTTCAATGGAAGATTAAGTTGGTCGGAGTTAGGATGTTATACGCTCCTGTCCCTCAGAAGATGACAGGAGCAGTGTTTCCTGTCAGTGGCGTATCCAGGGGGGGGCAGTCGGGGCATGTGCCCCGGGCGCTGCCGACAGGGGGGGCCAGCGGGCCGCCTGATGATGCGGCGGGCCAAGGAGGCTCCTCATCGAGTCATACCCAGGGGTTGGCAGGGGAGGGGGAGCGGAGGTTGTCTAATTATACTCACCTGCTCCTGGTGTGGTCCCTGCAGGTCCCTGGCTCCCCGGCGCTCCAGCTTCTTCCTGTACTGAGCGGTCACATGGTACCGCTCATTACAGTAATGAACATGCGGCTCCACCTCCCATAGGGGTGGAGCTGCATATTCATTACTGTAATGAGCGGTAACGGTGACCACTCAATACAGGAAGAAGCTGCCGGCGCCGGGGAAGCAGGGACCTGCAGGGACCGCACCAGGAGCAGGTGAGCATAACGGGGAGGGGAGCGCAGCGCGATATTCACCTGCTCCTCATTCCAGCCGCTGAGCCGCCGCGTTTTCAGCGTCTTCTGCAGTGACGCTGAGGTCAGAGGGCGCGGTGACGTGGTTAGTGCGCGCCCTCTGCCCGAATGTCTGCAGAAGATGCTGAAGGCGGAGCGGAGGCTCAGAGGCTGGAACAAGGAGCAGGTGAATATTGAAAGTGCCGGGGGCCTGAGAGACGGAGAGAGGTGAGTATGTGATTTTTTTTTATCGCAGCAACAGCAAATGGGGCAAGTGTCTGTATGGAGCATCTATGAGGCCATAATGTTTGTGCAGCACTATATGGGGCAAGTGTCTGTATGGGGTATCTTAGGGGGCCATAACGTTTGTGCAGCATTATATGGGGCAAATGTCTGTATGGAGCATCTTATGAGGCCATAATTAATGTTTGTGCAGCACTATATTGGGCAAATGTGTCTATGGAGCATCTTATGGGGCCATTATTAACCTTTATGCAGGATTATATGGGGCTCCTGATTCAATATGGATATTCAAAAACACTTAACCTACTGATGTCTCAATTAATTTTACTTTTATTGGTATCTATTTTAACATTATGGGGATTCAGGAATGTACCTTGGCTTGGTCATACAGTTTCAATAGAGTTAAGGTTCAAATGGGGGAGGTTTGGTGGGGAGGGGGGGGCACCAAACTGATCCTTTGCCTGGGGTGCAGGAAAGGCTAGATACACCTCTGTTTCCTGTTATATGAATGCCTCAGCCCATTGTCTCCAGTATTGTATATGCCCTAGCCCAGGGTCTCCAGTGATGTGTATACCGCAGCCCCGTGTCTCCTGTGACTCCCGTTCTGCAGCCCCCATGTCTTCAGAGACGCTCAAGCCTCAGCCCCGTGTCTCCTGTGACATGTATGCCAGAGCCCCCTTGTCTCCTGTCACATGTATGCCCGAGCCCCATGCTTCCACTGACATGTATGCACCAGCTGCCTTTCTCCTGTGATGTCTATGCCGCAGCCCCATGTCTCCTGTGACGCCCATTCTGCAGCCCCCATGTCTTCAGTGACATTCAAGCCTCAGCCCCGTGTCTCCTGTGACATGTATGCCAGAGCCTCCTTGTCTCCTGTCACATGTATGCCCGAGCCCCATGCCTCCTGTGACGTGTATGCCCCAGCTGCATTTCTCCTGTGATGTCTATGCCGCAGCCCCATGTCTCCTGTGACGTATATACAGCAGTCTCGATGTCTACTATGTGATGTAAATACAGCAGTCTCGTTGTGATGTATATACATCAGACCTCTCACTCCTTGAGATCTATAAATCTAAAGTGAGCAGTGATGGGTTTCTTTAAAAAACTTATCGCAGAGTGTCGCCTGTGCTCCAGACCAACGCAAATCTGGAAAAGCAGTTATGAGTAGCAACATCATCTATACCACCCAACGTCACACCTCACCAAAGAGAAGCAATTCCTGCCATCACGTTAGGGGTGAGTTAATTAAATATTTGTCCAAATATAGAAGGGTAATTTTCAATTTTGTGCAGCCCCGAAGGATGTTATAAATATCCAAATGGCCCTTGGCAGAAAAAAAGGTATCTCTAGTTTTTATTGTACGCAGAAATCAGAACTCACAGGTCCACTTTAATATTTCCCTGTTGTTACTAACTTGCTTTCCTGAAGTAACTACATGTTATGTATTCTGGCTATGTTCACACACAGTGGAAAAACTGCAGAATTTTGGTGAAGATTTCAAAGTTAAGTACAAAAATGTCAATAGAAAAAAATCTACTATTGCAAGAGGTAACTGGATTTGTCTCAGGTTTCACCTATTGCTCATAATTTAATAAAGTCCACAGAAAAATTCACATATATTTACTACATGCCTTAAAAAAAAACAAAAAAAAAAACAAAGTCTGCCTCCCAGTGACTGGATCCCAAACACTCCCGGGGCTCAACAAGCTGGCGCCGGGCAGGTTCAGAATGCTATTTTTCTGCAGATTAACCCCATATCTGCAAGCTAATAGCATTTTTTCACGTGACATTTTCCCTATATATATATATACAGTGTGAATAGAAACATTAACCAGTTCAAGACCAGGCACGTTTTCAGATTTATTTTGTACATGCGGTTTTAAGAGATATAAACAATTTGTATTCTTTGGCTCTCCATAGAACAACAGGATGCAGCAGATACACCTTTATCATGGAGGACCTGCTGCATCCTGTTGTGCATTTGTGTCTGGAGATGGTATTGCAAGTATGGCTGCTATTTTTTCAGTGATGCCTTTTATTTAGCTGTTCATATAATTATTGACTCTTTTTTTCTTTTCTGGTCCCGGAGATTGGATTTTTATGCCTTTCTTATACCCCTTTTCACTATTTTTATGAATGTAGAGAACCACTAAAATACATTTTAAATTGTGCTCCTCTTTCCTTAGAAATTATTCGTTTATGTTTCACACACTGTGGCCTCACATAAGCGGATAGCATACTTTTGGAGGACATTTCAACATTTAATTACATTTTTATTATTGCCGATTTCCTCTGTAACTAGTAAGCACTGGGTCGCTGTTACTGCTTCTTGTGCTGTTTTCACAGCGCTTGTTCAGTGATGTATATAGTAATAAAGAAATCGGGAAAGCAGAGATGGTAATATAGCATGTATGCCTTCTCTGTGCGGAGTGTGGCTGTGTCTGACAACCGACTCCTCACTCCTGAACGATCTTGTGCATCTACTTACTCTGCAACAATGCTTGCTCCAAATCCTCACTGCTGGATTATAAGCGTACTGCCCTGATGTTTAAAGTCAATGGCAGGTCCAAAAGCATTTAAAAACCTTAACTTTTTTTTATGAAACCTGTAGCCAAAAGGTGTGTAGGAACCTACATGGGTTTTACTAATTATGATCATTCACCCCCCAAAATGACTCTGCCTTATGCAACTGTAGACTGAAGCACTAGAAAACAATGGATGCGAAAATCTACTTAATATTTTATACAATAACAGTAATTAATGATTAAACATTTATTTAGAAAGTTACCCATGAACCCAGGCGGAGAGGGAGTTATCAATGATAATCGACTTGAACCACCAATGGTTAACTGTAAATGTAAAAGAATTTGCTTAATACAATAGAAAATTATATTGGGGAATTGTTTTATTATGTGTTGTATGAATAATGTAATCAATGATTAGCTCATATATCTACATATAAACTTACATTTTTTCTTCTCGATGCGTTAGAAGATTGTTCCATTAACTCAATCCTGTTGAAACAGAAATGATAAGTACGTCACACATAAAACCAATGAAACATCACAAAGAAGTTGTAATTATGGTACATCCAGGCCCTAATGCCGAACAACCTCTCTGTAATGCCACTGCCGGCGTCCCTGCATGTCTCTCCTTTCCCCTCCATGCAGGAATGCCGACATGCTGCATGGCTGGGGCAGTGAGTATGTCCCTCAGTGTTTTCCCTGATTCTCTGGTTCTTAAAGGGCACCTGCAAGACGGCCCTTGTTTAAAAGGGCCCATCTCCAATAAGGAGATGCTAAGCAACATTAATTCATTAGTGAGTTAGATGTTCTACTAGTGAGTTGTTGGGTCCCATGGTCTTGGTGTGACCAGTGTCCTGAATCCGGAGTCCCTGGTCATTGTGAAGCCAGTCCTGAACCTGAAGTCCCTGGTCCTTGTGCAGCCAGTTCTGAAACTGTAGACCCTGGTCCTTGTGTGGCAACTCCTGAACCCTGAAGCTGCTCCGGTGGTACCTGAACCAGTATCCGAGACCTGTGTGACTATCCAAGTATTCCGTGTATCCGGACTGTCCTATCAGTCCCCAAATCAGCCCTGTCTGAGACTCCATGTCAGTTACAGTTCTTCCTGAGGATCCTGAACCTATTAGTCTGAATGGAGGAAGAGTCGTAATTACCAGTGTCTACATACCTGACTCCTGGGATCAGTGGCTGCAGTACAAAGACTGCTTAGGAGAGGTACCTGGCGGCTACCTGCAGCTCAAGCCTGACTCCACCCACGTGAGCTCCAGTGAACACCAGGTAGCTGTTTAGTGATGCCCCTCCTAGATAAGCCTGGCCCCGTAGCACAGTGGGTCCATGAACCCATGCGGTCATTGTTGTGGATATGTTGCAGTTAAGTCACAGTAACATGAATTTTATATAGATATGCTGTGAAATTCCGTATTTCAATAATTTTTATTGGGTAATAATTTTATATGGGGACAGGAAAGAGGGGAAAAAAATGGGAAACAAGGGAATGGAAATATTTTTTTAAGGAAGGGCATTTCGTGAATGTTTAATCTATGCTACTGGTCAACTTATGCTGCGATTTTTCTTCAATGAGTGTCAATGAGATTTCTACTGTAATATATACAGTTGCATGTAAAAGTTTGGGCACCCCAATTTCCTTCTTGTCATTTTTAAAATGTAAAAAATGAATATATTTTTTTCCCCTAAAATACAAATAAATGTGTCATCTCTAACTTTATCCCTTTGAGAGATCATTTCATCTTCAACTTGCTTATCTGTTCACAATAACAGTAATTTTGACCAGGGATGCCCAAACTTTTACATGCCACTGTATATGGTTTTCTACAAGCAAATCCACAGCAAAATGTTTGCAGCATAAACCCCCCATGGGCATAGCCATTAGCTATTACAGATATGGCATGTGAGTCTCATTCAGACGTCAGTTTTTCACATATGTGTTCTATCCGTGGTCTTCATGGATACAATACGCACCCATTATAGTCTATAGGGATATTCACATGTTCGTCTTCTTTTTGCGAACCATGTATCCATGCAAAAATTATGGAGACATGTCCATTTTCTTCTTGGCATCATGGATGTAAGGTAGTACAATACAAATTCATGGGTCTGTGAAAATCAAGGACAGCACACAAATGGCATTCATGTGCTGTCCATAATTCACATTGCAAATATTAAAATTCTTCAATTATCCAACTAGTCACCATGAAAAGAGCAAGATCAGCTGTGTTGGTATATGTCTGCACTGGCTGAGGTCAACTTACCACGACGGCCCTTGGTGAGATATTAATACTGAGGATTTCCACAGCGAAAAATAAATCAGCGTCTTACAGTTCCAACAAAGTGGACGAAATTTATAGAAATCTCATGCCCACAAGTCAGCAACATGAAAATTTATCTTGCAGGTACATTGAGTTTTAGGCCTCCTTCACATGTCCTGGTAATTTTGGTACTGGAAAAACAAGTGCCAGTGACGTCCTTGGTCCGTGTCAGGTACTGGAATAGAATGAAGAATACAAATGGCGCTGCGAGCGGTGAGGTCAGTAGGGTTAAAGCACTTCACCCGCCGGCTGTGAGTGGCGGTAACCTTTATGACGTCAATGCCTTGTTCTCATACTACTCTCATTGTGTTATGGCGCCAGTGGTGAGTGGTCACGTTACTGATGTCACCGCTCATCATTGCCTCCAGATGTAGCAGAGTTGGGGATCGTCGTGTGACCTCCTTATTACTGATTTATGGCGGACCCTTGTTAATTTACCCATTTATTAAGACAAATAAAAGTAAAGAGGGTAATTGTCGGGGTATGCTTTTTACAATTAAAGAACTTTCTCTGTGTGTGTGTGTTTATTTCTTTTCACTATGGGTTAGTAATGGGGGTGTCTGACTGATACCTCTGCATTACTAACCGCAAGGCTTGATGGCATTTGTGATTTTTGACAAATCACAGCTGTCCTCAAACCCATTTATTACCCTGATTGCCACTGCACTAGGGCATCGGAATGAGCCCGGTAAAGCAACAGAATTGGCGCGTCTAATGTGATATACCAACTCTGGGTCGGCTGCAGGCTTCTATTTTTTGGCTTGAGACAGGCCATTAACCATGGACTATCCCAGCCTGATAATAGCAGCTGTCTGCTTTATCTGTGCTGGTTTTAAAATATTGGGCAGGCCCCACACTGTTTTTTTTATTTATTTAATGGTTTACTTAATGAATGCTATTCCCAGGCGGCAGGTGCTGACTACAACTGTCTTCAGCGTCACCTGGTCTCGCTGATTGCAGGTAGATTGCAGGTTTCCCAGCCGCCGGAGCTTTTCATTTGGGTACGTGTCACACAGATGTCATATACCGTATTTCTTGGACTATAAGACATACTTTTTCTCCCCCCAAAATTGGGAGGAAAATGGGGGGTGCGTCTTATAGTCCGAATGCAGGCTTACCAGGGGGTTGCGTCAGTGGTGTAGCAGTGTTCCTTCCTCAGGGAACCAGTGGTCGCAGAAGTGTGGTGATGCTGAAGCTCTGAGTTGGCGGTGAGCAGTGCGGAGTGCATCATCAGTTTCCCTGCAGCCATCTTCCTAAAGCCGTGGGCTGCCGGAGGCGGCACATGCACGGATTGAGATCTCGGGTGGGCCTCTCACGCTCCATTTTCCTGACGCACTTTCCTGAAGCTGGAGGTTGTGCGTGCACATATTGAGATCTCGGTGGCCCTCGGCTTCAGGAAAATGACTGCCGGAGGCCGCGCGTGCACAGAATGAGATCTCAGGAGCCATTTTCCAGAAGCCACAGGCCGCGCATGCGCAGATTAAGATCTCAGCAGCCATTTTCCTGAAGCCGGAGGCTGTGCGTGCACAGATTGAGATCTCGGCGGCCCTCGGCTTCAGGAAAATGGCCACCAAGAAACCAATGATGCACTCGGCTCTGCTCATCGTAGACTCCAGGCCGCAGCATCGCCACATTTCTGCCGCCGACACCCTGAGGAAGGGACCCTGCTGCATGCAACGCACTCTGCTTTACCTCACCGCCGACACCGGACGCGTAGCATCGGACTACTGGGAAACTCGGGACTGCAGCATTGCCCAATTCTGCCGCCGCCTGCTTCCTGAGGAAAGGACCATGCCTCCTGTGACTCCACTGTACCACCGCCGGCCCTCAGGTAAGATACCCTAAATTCGGATAATAAGACGGACCCCCATCTTATAAAAATCTTTTTTTTACTATTTTTCACCGTTTCGTCTCATGGTCCGGTGCATCTTATAGTCCATAAAATATGGTATGTCTTATATGCGGTTTTTCCCTTTAGAATTTCATCAGATGCAAAAAATGTTCAGGTAAAACACATATGCATTCTAAGTGAATTTTTGCTGCGGAAATGCATTCAAAATGCATGCATGACCCACATGGCTGTATAAATAAAGTTTTCTAATAGCTAAATGTCAGGAAATATTAAAAAATATATAGCTCTATTTAAAACAAGACACACGACATAACAAAAAGGGCAAAATCTGCAGTGTCATATAAATAAAAATGCACGTAAAATACTCAAGTAACCAAATTTACCTAATAGCTGCAGAAAATCTGCAACATCAAAAACCCAGCAAATACTCATAGTGGGAACATAACCTTGTGGTTTGTATTTAAGCGCTTTCTTCTCCTACTTACTTATTGATGCTAGGCACTTGTGATGCAGATGGAGAAGATCTGTTCTCTGAATTGACTGAAGCACAAAGAAAAGAAGGTAGTTTTTTCCTTATGTAAAAAAAAAAAATCAAACTCATAGATAAAATTTTCTTACAGACTACATCAATAACCATGATTTATTTATCATCACATGAATGATTTATGCTAAGCTTACAGCAGGGATTCACTTTCCCACTTAAAGGGGTTGTCCACCACTGGGCAGCACCTGAGGCTCTTAAGGAGGATCTTTCACTGGATTTTTAACTGAGTACCTATTCACAATAACTGCTGATTCACTGATTCTGGAACAGGTTTTCTTTTTTTTCCCCGTGCCCTTGTTTCCAAAGTTATACCTCAGGGCTGATAACTTAGAACTTTTTTCATAGAGGAGAATAACTAAATTTGCATCTTTATGACGAGGGGTCATAACCCTGGAACAGAAGAGCACAGAATAGAAAAAGTGTTCCAGAATTAGTGAAACAACGGCGATTGGAGAATAAGCTTAGTTTAAATTATATAAAAAAAAAAAATCCAGTGACAGGTCCTCATTGAGGGTATGTGCACACGTTGCGCATTTGGCAGCAGATTTGACAGTTTTTTTTCCATGCGTTGTACATGCAAATGCTGTGGAAAATACCGCATGGAAACGCTGAGGTTTATTTTCCGCAGCATGTCAATTCTTTGTGCGGATTCCGCAGCGTTTTACACCTATTCCTTAATAGGAAACCACAGGTGTAAAAATCCGCAACGTGTGCACATACCGTTAGAAGTCAAGTAACTGCTTTGCATCAATGTTATTTCAAGCTGTGTTTAGATACACTGTTTAGGTAGTATCCCAAGAGAAATATTGTAGCGCAAATTGCTGAAAAAGCTAACGCTGACTGTGATGGAAAGGTGTCAATAAAATAATAATAAAAAATATATAAAATAAACAAAATTCTTAACAAATACTACTCAGCAGCACTATATAAACAGGGGGAAACTGATGTTGAAAAGGGAAACCATTTTACAAGTCTCTGACGCTCCCTAGCTTGACTGACTCAGATAAGAGACACACTTAATGGGTTGATAAGAGAAGAGGAAATGATCAAAACAATGAAACATTTGAAAAAAAATAAAACCCCTGGGCTTTCAGGAGAATTTTATAAATTATTGAGTGAAGAGGTATCACTAATTTTGGCAAAAGCCTTCAACTTCACACTACATAGCAAAGTTATCCAGAGTTCTGAAAACATGGCATACATTAAAGTACTCCACAAACAAGGAAAAGATGAAACAGAACCAGGATCATATAAGTCTATCTCTTTAATAAATTAGGAGATAAAAATAATTTCAAAAATATTGGTTGACCGATTAGTAGAATCATAGGCTTGCATCAGATAGAATTTATCAAAAAAAGAGCAGCAGTGTTTAAGATCAGAACATCCTGGGGGTTCAGGATGGATTGAAACGTGATGGACCAGTGGAAGGTAATCCAGCTCTCCCGGAGGCACTAGATGCCGAGAAAGCTTAACTAAAGTCTTAGATAAATTCGGGATAACGGGCACATTTAGAAACTATTTGTCTGCTCTTTACGATAACCCACAAGCGAAAATCTTCACACCTGGCTATTTATCAAAAGCTTTTCAGCTATAAAAGGGGACGAGACAGGGATGCCCACTTACTCCCTTATTGTTCGACTTGGCCATAGAGCCGCTGTACCTGATAATTTCTGACTGCTTTGAGGGCCTAAAATTAGGGCCCAAAGAGATCAAATTAACATGTTTCGCAGACGTTATGCTGCTTTTCCTATCAAACCCGGTGAATCATATGCAATGAATACTAGATAAATTAACCTACTTTGGATCCTTTTTGGGACATAAAATCAACATAAGTAAATGTCAACTTCTATATCGGAGAGGGATAACGAACAAATTAGATAGAATTGGTGGAGTCTCCATATCCTTAGATTATATTACCTATTTGAGAGAGAAAATATGAAGAGATTCTATGTCTCTTTACAGACTTAATTATCCCCACTTGATAGAAAAAAATATTTCAAGGACTTGACAGATGGGAAAAATTAAACTCATCTCTGTTTTGAAGAATATACTGTTGAAACACTCTGATACTAAAAAATTACAGGCAACATTTGTGAAATTTATTTGGCAAGGGAAGAGACCAAGAATTGCTTAGTAAATTAGCATTGAGGAAGGAAGGAGGAGCCCAGATGCCTTTAATAAAATTATATAATCTAGCTGCCCTAACCAGACATATCAAGGATTGGATACATGGAACTTCATATTTTTCCAGTACAAAAGGCTAGATTCACATTTGCGGATGGAGGGCTGCGTACGTCCTCCGTGAAGCTCCGCCCACCGCCGCACCTCCTACGTCGGCATGCGGCGTGCGTACCCTATCTTTACCATTAAATATGCAGGCCATGCCGATGTACGCAGATGCCTCCGCATGCGTCGTTTTGACGGTGCGGTGACCTGCGCCGAACGCAGCCCTCCATCTGCAAATGTGAAACTAGCCTTATCCAAGAAGGAATTAGCCTGCTCTCTGGACCTCAGGACAATTTTGCACATGAAAACTGGAAAACTTCCGAACTTCGTGAAGTCTAGCCATGTATAGAGAGACACAGTAGGTGCCTGTAGAGCAATTAGGAAGCTGTTACTCCCATTTTGTATCTAAATATATACATATTTGGAAGGAAGGATCCTAACTTCATACAAGGAACACAAAATTAATTATTTGGAGTATGGAAGGAGAAAGGAACTTTTGGGAGATACAGTGCCTTGCGAAAGTATTCGGCCCCATTGAACTTTTCAACCTTTTCCCACATATCATGCCTCAAACATAAAGATACCAAATGTACATTTTTGGTGAAGAATCAACAACAAGTGGAACACAATTGTGAAGTTGAATAAAATGTATTGGTTATTTTATATTTTTGTGGAAATTCAAAAACTGAAAAGTGGGGCGTGCAATATTATTCTGCCCCTTTACTTTCAGTGCAGCAAACTCACTCCAGAAGTTCATTGTGGATCTCTGAATGATCCAATGTCATCCTAAATGCCTAATGATGATAAATATAATCCACCTGTGTGTAATCAAGTCACCGTATAAATGCACCTGCTCTGTGATAGTCTCAGGGTTCTGTTTGAAGCACAGAGCGCATCACGAAGACTAAGGAACACAACAGGCAGGTCCGTGATACTGTTGTGGAGAAGTTTAAAGCTGGATTTGGATACAAAATGATTTCCAAAACTTTAAACATCCCAAGGGGCACTGTGCAAGCGATCATATTGAAATAGAAGGAGTATCATACCACTGCAAATCTACCAAGACCTGGCCGTCCCTCCAAACTTTCATTTCAAACAAGGAGAACACTGATCAGAGATGCAGCCAAGAGTCCCATGATCACTCTGGATGAACTGCAGAGATCTACAGCTGAGGTGGGACAGCCTGTCCATAGGACAACAATCAGTCGTGCACTGCACAAATCTGGCCTTTATAGAAGAGTGGCAAGAAGAAAGCCATTTCTCAAAGATATCCATAAAAGGTGTTGTTTAAAGCTTGCAACAAGCCACCTAGGAGACCCACCAAACATGTGGAAGAAGGTGCTCTGGTCAGATGAAACCAAAATCAAACTTTTTGGCAACAATGTCAAACGATATGTTTGGCGTAAAGGCAACACAGCTCATCACCCTGAACACACCATCCCCACTGTCAAACATGGTGGTGGCAGCACCATGGTTTGGGCCTGTTTTCTTCAGCAGGGACAGGGAAGATGGTTAAAATTGATGGGAAGATGGATGGAGCCAAATACAGGACCATTCTTGAAGAAAACCTGTTGAAGTCTGCAAAAGACGTGAGACTGGGGCGGATATTTGGCTTCCAACAAGACAATGATCCCAAATTTAAAGCAAAATCTACTATGGAATGGTTCACAAATAAACATATTCAGGTGTTAGAATGGCCAAGTCAAACTCCAGACCTCAATCCAATCGAGAATCTGTGGAAAGAGCTGAAAATTGCTCTTCACAAATGATCTCCATCAAACCACACTGAGCTCGAGCTGTTTGCCAAGGAAGAATGAGCAAGAATTTCAGTCTCTCGATGTACAAAACTGATAGAGACATACCCCAAGCGACTTGCAGCTGTAATCGCAGCAAAAGGTGGCGCAACAAAGTATTAAGTTAAAGGGGCCGAATAATATTGCACGCCCCACTAATCAGTTTTTGAATTTCCACAAAAATTTAAAATAACCAATAAATTTCGTTCAACTTCACAATTTAGTTCCACTTGTTGTTGATTCTTAACCAAAAATTTACATTTGGAATCTTTATGTTTGAAGCATGACATGTGGGAAAAGGATGAAAGATTCAAGGGGGCCGAATACTTTCGCAAGGCACTGTATATTAAAAACAGAAGGAAGGTTATTGAGCTGGACATAATTCTCAACCAAATTTAAACTAGAAAATTGCCACTATTTACAATTTCTGCAGGTGACTACCACTTCAAATCATTAATAACAGACTTAGGAAGAGTAGAGAAAATAAACAATTTTGACACTTTAATTGGTAGGGAATCAAATCTGGGTTCATTATCCAACATATATAACTATATTCGGACACAAACACAAGTCGCCTGGAAAACCAATATTTTTGAGTGATGGGGGAGGGTTACCACAGATGAAGACTTATACACACGTGGCCAAATTGTTGGTACTCTTCGTTTAATGGCAGAAAAACCCACAATGATCACAGAAATAACTTGAATCTGACAAAAGTAATAATAAATAAAAGATCTATGAAAATGAACAAATGAAAGTCAAACATTGCTTTTCAACCATGCTTCCACAGAATTAAAAAAAAATAAATCATGAAATAGGCCTGGACAGAAATGATGGTACCCTTGAAAATAATGTGACAAAAGGGACATGCTAAATAAAGATGTGTCCACTAACTAGCATCACAGGTGTCTACAATCTTGGAGTCAGTGAGTGGGCCTGTATATAGGGCTACAGATACTCACTGTGCTGTTTGGTGACATGGTGTGTATCACACTCAACATGGACCAGAGGAAGCGAAGGAAAGAGTTGTCTCAGGAGATTAGAAGGAAAATTATAGACAAACATGTTCAAGGTAAACGTTATAAGACCATCTCCAAGCAGCTTGATGTTCCTGTGACTACAGTTGCACATATTATTCAGAAATTTAAGATCCATGGGACTGTAGCCAACCCCTGTGGATGTGGCCAAAGAAAGAAAATTGATGACAAATCAAAGAGACGGATAATATGAATGGTAATAAAAGAGCCCAGAAAAACTTCTAAACAGATTAAAGGTGAACTTCAAGCTCAAGGAACATCAGTGTCAGATCGTACCATCCGTCGTTGTATGATCCAAAGTGGACTTCATGGGAGATGACCAAGGAGGACACCATTATTGAAAAAAAATTATAAAAAGGCTAGACTGGAATTTGCCAAACTACATGTTGACAAGCCACAAAGCTTCTGGGAAAATGTCCTATGGACAGAGGAAAAAAAATTGAACTTTTTGGCAAGGCACATAAGCTCTACGTTCTCAGAAGGAAAAATGAAGCATATCAAGAAAAGAACACTGTCCCTACTGTGAAACATGGAGGAGTCTCTTATGTTCTGAGGCTGCTTTGCTGCATCTGGCACAAGGTGTCTAGAATCTGTGCAGGGTACAATGAAATCTCAAGACTATCAAGGGATTCTAGAGAGAAACGTGCTGCCCAGTGTCAGAGAGCTTGGTATCAGTCGCAGGTCATGTGTCTTGCAACAGGACAATGACCGAAAAAACACAGAGCTAAAAACACCCAAGAATGGCTAAGAGGAAAACATTGAACTATTCTGAAGTGGCCTTCTATGAGCCCTGACCTGAATCCTGAATCTTTGGAAAGAGCTGAAACATGCCGTCTGGAAAAGGCAACCTTCAAACACGAGACAACTGGAGCACTTTGCTCTTGAGGGGTGGGCCAAAATACCTGTCGAGAGGTGCAGAAGTCTCATTGACAGTTACAGGAATCGTTTGATTGCAGTGATTGCCTTAAAAGGTTGTGCAACAACATATTAAGTTAAGCGTACCGTCATTTCTGTCCAGGCCTATTTCATGAGTTCTATTTTTTTTATTCTGTGGATGCATGGTTGAAAAGCAATGTCTGACTTTCATTTGATCATATGAACATGTCCTACCTCATCCCTAACCTCGCCACAGTCTTCATCCCAACCCTAACACACCTCTTCAACCTCTCACTCATAAATGGTGTCTTTCCCTCATCCTTTAAGCATGCCTCGATAACACCCATCCTCAAAAAGCCCTCCCTCGACCCATCCACTGTATCTAGCTATCGCCCGATATCTCTTCTCCCTTATGCCTCAAAACTACTGGAACAGCATGTCCATCTTGAACTGACCTCCCACCTCTCTTCCTGCTCCTTCTTTGACTGCTTACAATCTGGCTTACGACAGCATCACAACTGAAACTGCCCTAACTAAAGTCACCAATGACCTACTAACCGCCAAGAGCAAGCGACACTACTCTGTCCTCCTTCTCCTGGATCTGTCTTCTGCCTTCGACACTGTTGACCATTCCCTCCTGCTACAGATTCTCTCATCTCTTGGCATCACAGACCTGGCCCTATCCTGGATCTCATGATATCTAACAGACCGAACATTCAGTGTCTCCCTCTCCTACACCACCTCCTCACCTCACCCCATCTGTCGGTGTTCCCCAAGGCTCGGTCCTAGGGCCCCTGCTCTTCTCCATCTACATCTTTGGCCTGGGACAGCTCATAGAATCCCACGGTTTACAGTATCATCTCTACGCCGATGACACGCAGATCTACCTCTCTGGACCTGACCTCACTTCCTTACCAAAATCCCACAATACCTGTCTGCTATTTCAGATTTCTTTTCTGCTCGCTTTCTAAAACTGAACATGGACAAAACAGAATTCATCTTCTTTCCCCCATCTCACTCTGCCCCTCCACGAGACCTATCCATCAATGTCAATGGCTGCTCACTTTCCCCAGTCCCACATGCTCAGTGCCTGGGGGTGATCCTAGACTCTGCCCTCTCCTTCAAGCCACATATCCAAGCCCTTTCCTCCTCTTGCCGACTCAAACTCAAAAATATTTCCTGGATCCGTGCATTCCTTTACTATGAAACCACAAACACTAGTGCACGCCCTTATCATCTCCCGCCTCGACTACTGCAACCTCCTACTCTCTAGCCTCCCATCTAGCACTCTGGCACCTACACTCTGCTGCCCGATTAATCCACCTGTCTCCCCGTTATTCCGCATCCTCCCCTCTCTGCCAAGCCCTTCACTGGCTTCCTATTGTCCAGAGGCTCCAGTTCAAAATCCTAACCATGACATACAAAGCCATCCACAACCTGTCTCTTCCATAGATTTGTGACATTGTCTCCTGGTACTTACCCACATGCAACCTTTGATCCTCTCAAGACCTCCTTCTTTACTCCCCTCTTATCTCTTCTTCCCACAACCGCATACAAGACTTCTCCCGTGCTTCCCCCATACTCTGGAACTATCTACCCCAACGCATCAGACTCTCGCCTACCATGGAAACCTTAAAAAAGAACCTGAAGACCCACCTCTTCTGACAAGCCTACAACCTGCAGTGATCCTTAATCTGCTGAACGCTGCACAACTAGCTCTACCCTCTCCTAGTGTATCCTCACCCATCCCCTGTAGACTGTGAGCCCTCCGGGCAGGGTTCTCTCTCCCTCTGTACTTGTGTGTGCCTTCTTTTGCTCATGTTTATTATACTTGTCTATAATTCCCCCTTCCACGTGTAAAGCGCCAAGGAATAAATGGAGCTATAAAAATGAATAATAAAAATATTACTCATAGATCTTTTATTTATTATTACTTTTGTCAGATTCAAGTTATTTCTGTGGCCATTGTGGGTTTTTCTGTCATTAAACGAGGGGTACCAACAATTTTGACCACGTGTGTACGAAAAAATTATGTTAGGTTGGGCAAAGTTTAGAAACATATTGATAAATGAGCAAGGAAGACAAGTGCACTTCAAATTGATGCATTGTGCGATATACACCTTTAATTTTTCACACAAAAATGCTCCTGCTCAGGCAAAGCTGCTTCAGGGGTCTTTTTCCTGAAATTACTTTGCTGGCATTTTTGCCTTCTTTTTTGAATGGCTGCCGCTGCCGGTGTCTTTTTCCTATACTTTAAACTATAAAGAGCGGGCAGTTTCCAAACAAAGCTGCTGAAAAAATTGTCATGTCACTTTGCTTAATTGTTTCACAGTTTCCGAACCCTAAAGTGGTTAATAATCATGAACTTGGGCACAGCAATGCCGTTTTTACATTGCTGTGCATTAACCCCTTAGTGACCTGGACAAATTTTTAAATTCTGACTTGTCACTTTACGTGGCAATAACGGTGGAATGTTTCGACATATCCCAGTGATTTTGAGACTGTTTTTTTCACGACACAGTATATTTTATGATAATGAAACATTTTGGTTGATATGTTTGACAAAAATTTCACAAAATTTACAATTTTCAAATTTTCAATGATTGACTTATTTTTTTTAGGGACCTGCTTTGTGGGACCGATATATATTGGAAAACCCCAAAAAAGTGATACCATTTTAAAAAACAGTGCCCATCAACATATTCAAAACTGCTTTCAAGTAATTTATTAACCCTTCAGGTGCTTTTCGGGAATTAATGCATAGTGGCATGCCAGGAATGAAAAATGTTATTTTTCCACCTAAACGTCGCTAACTTCTGAACAAGACGCTATAGCTGGCAGACTCTAAGGCCGTTATTTGGCCATGAGTTGCCATGGTAACTATCAGGACCATGATCTTGGGGTGCTGATGGGGTTAAAGAGGGACCCCCACACTCTGTTAACCATCTAAATGCTGTAGTCACTATTAACAGCAGCATCTAAGGGGTTAAGCAACCATGGTTGGTGCCAACATTGATAGTGGCTGATGCAGCAGGGTGTCAGCTACAGTGTACAGCTGCTGCATTTTGACCCGTGATAGGAGATGCTATTCACTAAGTTTTAAGTCTTATGGTGGTCACTAAGGTTTCATTTTTATGCTTTTGCAGCTTATTTAGGCAGATACCAGACCGTGTAAAGATGATGTGTGCACACAGCCTAATCCTATTTTTGCTTGGAAGTCAAATCACTTAAATTGCACTGTAATAGTAAAACCAATAACTTGACCAAAGTCAGGCTACATAAATAGCGATGCTTAACTATATAGTGTGAATAGAAACCTTGAAATGAACCCTAACTTTAATGAAAGTTGCAGTAAATTGTGGCATGGGTGAGAAAACCGGAAGTACAAGTCGTGAACATTCAGCAAAACAGCATCTGACACTTGTAAGAGTCAGACACTAGAAGATAATGGATGCATAAATGTATATGATGTATTGTACAATAAACAAGTTAAAAAAAGAACAAATCTTTAGAAAGTTACCCTTGAACCCAGGCGGAGAAGGAGTGACCAACGATAATCGAGTTAGACCACCAATGGTTGACTGTCAATGTAGAAAGATTTGTTTACACCAGTAACATTGTATCAGAGAATTGTGTTAATACCGAAAACATATAGATTACTAAAGCACAGCCTATATATTTACACCTAAAATAGTGCTGGGTGATTAAATCCAATTAACCCCTTCACCCCCCTGGGGCATTTTTCCTTTTTTTTTTTCATTTTCGCCCCCCTCCCCTCTTCCAAGAGCCATAACTTTTTAAGTTTTCCGTTAATACGGCAATATGAAGGCTTGTTTTTTTTTGCAGGACAAGTTGGATTATCGAATGGTACCATTGACTTTACCATACAGTGTACTGGAAAATGGGAAAAAAATTCCAAAGGCGATGAAATTGCAAAAAAAAGTGCAATTCCACAATTGATTTTTTTTTTTTTTTTTTTTATTTACCACGATCACTTTATGGTAAAACTGATCTGGCAATATAATTCTCCATGTCTGTACAAGTAAGTAGATTCCAATGCTCTATAGTTTAGTCTTTATTTAAGTGGCAACTTTTTTTTTTTTTTCAAAATTTGTACCAAAAAAAAAGTTTGTCGCCATTTTCAGAGTCTCATAATGTTTTCATTTTTCGAGATCTGGGGCTGGCTGATGGCTTATTTTTTAGCGTCCTGAGCTGACGTTTATATTGCTAACATTTTGGGTTAGATCTGATGTTTTGATTTCCTCTTATTGCATGGTATTACAATATTAAGGCGGCCAAAAAACAAAACAAAACATAATTCTGGCATTTTTATTTTTTTTCTCGTAATGCTGTTTACCAATCGGATTAATTTAATTTATTTTATACTTCGATAGACTGTACATTTATGAACTCAGGAATACTAATCATGTGTATTTTTTTAATGGAGCAAAAGGGGAAAGACTTGAACTTCTGTGTTTTAAATTTTTTTCATATTTTTTAAAACTTTTTTTCCCACTTTTTAATTTATTTAATAGGAGACTTGAAATTGCAATCGTCCGATCACCTGTGCTTCAGCACTGCTATAAAAACCGAAAATGATGAACTCCTATGAGCGCCAGTCACAGGCGGCTCATAATGACAGGTATCGGTGTCATCGGCACCTGGCAACCCATCAGCGCCCCGTGAAAACATCACAGGCGTGCCCGATGGGAGTGTGGAATGACAAGTGTGTTTTAAATACTGCTGCATCCTCGGCTGTTAAAGGTACATGATGGCTGATTAAATCAGCTGTCATGTGCGGGGAAAGATGCGGGCTCAGCGTCTGAGCCCGCATCAAAGTCAGGGACATATGATGTAAATATACGTCAAATGTCATGAAGGTGTTAATGTGATTAATTCACCGACTGAATTAATGTTGCTTTTCTCTCCTTAAAAATAGGAAAGAAAATAGTAAGCTGACATGATCGGAAATCTGCCTCAGTCTATGCTAAGTGTATTTGTACTATAATTTACGCCACTTTCGGCCATAGATTATAATGAGTATGTTCGCTTGCAGTTGGCCATGCTCTTAAACAAAGCAACAGCAACACAAAAGAAAATCAATATTACTGCAATGTTCTAAGGTTTGTTCTTCATGAGCGCACCCTCAAGCTCCTGGGTGACCAGGGGATGTTTGCCTGAGTAATGACAGTTTGGACCAGCGGCATTGCTGCACCAAACTGAGCGCTTTGCCATGCCGCTATTAGAGACACATTTGCTTCTGAGGCATTGGTACAGGAGAAGGCCACTCAGGCTGGGCAGGTCCAGTGATCCGACCAACTTTACAGGAGCTCTACAGCATAGAGAGCCTGCAAGTGGGGCACAGTCCCTGGTAACCGGCCACTGTGACACTGCTGGCCGGCCGATAACCTTGGAAATAAGAATTAAAAGTTCCTCTGTTCTTTAGAAAGGAAAGGATTTTGTTTTTACAAGCATTTTGCAAATTTGAACCATTCAAGGACTTCAGACAATGCATTTAAAAATGAAAAAAATTACTGCTTTTTTTTTTGCAGAAATGTCCAGCCCTAACTTAAACTTACATTTTGTCTCCTGGATGCATTAGATATTTGGTCCATTAGCTCAACCCTGTGCAAACATAAATGATTAGTACCCCTCACAAACAATTAAATGTAAAAATAGAGATGTAACTACAGGGGATGAAGAGGTTGTAATCACATCAAGGCCCTACAGTCCATCCGTTATCCAAGGAAACAACTAAAATGGCATGGAACAGACAGGGCCCTATTACAGATAACATATTAGGCACAGGACAATCAGGTTACATATCTGTATAAAACATAACATTGCTTATTTCTACACCTATATGATGGTAAATATGGTGTGCCTGGAAGAGAGGACTGCAAACGTACAAAGCAATGATTATACTGGCTGCCCGGATTTGAGGGTGAAAAAGCTTTTGCGCTGCAAAATCAAGTAATTATTGTAGAAGTTGCTAATGTTTTTGGCTGAAGTGCAATTACCAGATGGCCTAATGTGATGCAGCCTTGACACATGCAGTTTAATTCATGCTTCCACTGAGCGTTACTTAATTACCCAAATTTAATATACCAAGTTAATCGACGTGGCATATTTCGGTTAATGAACTTGCTAATCAACATGTCTATAAAAAAAATGCATTGTCAAAACCATGTTCATGAAAAACACATGCAGTCAACCACACGTATGATGGCCGTGCCAAAACCGCACTGCCTGGCCTTACCATGGTCTGTACCTGAGGACCATACTTACTTATTCAGGCTGGGCACGTGTGATACAGATGGAGAATGTCCGTCTTCTGAATTGGCTGAAGCAGAAACAAAAGAAGAGGTTTTTTATACCTGTTGTTGTAAAATGGAAGTAATTAAAATATGCAAGTAAAGCCAAATTCACACAACAGTGTTTGAAACTGACAGCACGTAATAAACAGAGGTTTTCCACGTGCTGTCCAATCACATATTGGACCCATTTCACTAGTACATTAATAAGGCCCCATTCAGATGTCAGTTTTTTCACGTACGAGAAAAACGGACCAAGTTTCATCGGAGGTTTTCATCAGATTTTCATCAGAGTTCGGTCCGATTTTCATCGGCTTTTCTTGTATGTGAACTAAAACAAAAAGTTTCTCCACCTTCTCTTATCAAATAATCCAGTAATAACGATCCGACTCTGTTGTGGACCCATAGACTTGCATTGTTGAGTACGATCCGATACTTGGATCAATATTGGACAGGACTCCGCGATTTTGCAAGGACATGTGCTCAGTCCCATAGACTATGCTAGGTGCGAGTGCCATCAGTGAACAACACACATAGCACTCTTATGTGAAACACTGATGTCTGATGAATGAGCTGTAAGGGTACCGTTACACTAAACGATTTACCAACGATCACGACCAGCGATACGACCTGGCCGTGATCGTTGGTAAGTCGTTGTGTGGTCGCTGGGGAGCTGTCACACAGACAGCTCTCCAGCGACCAACGATGCCGAAGTCCCCGGGTAACCAGGGTAAACATCGGGTTACTAAGCGCAGGGCCGCTTACCCTGGTTACCATTGTAAATGTAAAAAAAACAAAAACACTACATACTCACATTCCGGTGACTGTCACGTCCCTCGCCGTCAGCTTCCCGCACTGACTGTGTCAGTGCCGGCCGTAAAGCACAGCACAGCAGTGACGTCACCGCTGTGCTCTGCTTTTACTTTACGGCCAGCGCTCACAGTCAGTGCGGGAAGCTGACGGCGAGGGACGTGACAGACATCAGAAGGTGAGTATGTAGTGGTTTTTTTTACATTTACAATGGTAACCAGGGTAAACATCGGGTTACTAAGCGCGGCCCTGCGCTTAGTAATCCGATGTTTACCCTGGTAACAAGCGAACACATCGCTGGATCGGTGTCACACACACCGATCCAGCGATGACAGCGGGTGATCCAGCGACGAAATAAAGTTTCAAATGATCTGCTACGACGTACGATTCTCAGCAGGGTCCCTGATCGCTGCTGCGTGTCAGACACAGCGAGATCGTATGTATATCGCTGGAACGTCACGGATCGTGCCGTCGTAGCGACCAAAGTGCCACTGTGAGACGGTACCTTAACACTGCTTTTTTTGGTAGGGGGGAATGGGAAACCATTAAATAAAAAAATAAAAAAGAGAGAAATATGAAAACAGCTACAGATTATCAACCTCGTAATAATAAATAGTTCGGCCTCTTTCACATGTCCTTTTTCTTGTTCATACATCGGAGAACTTCCAATTGTTTTTTGTGGGGGTATACAGAGAAGGTCAGGGGGTTAAATAACCGTTGAAGGACTGCAGCACAGGTGCTGGTTAAGGTCACAGTTTTAGTTGACACAGGACAAAACTGATGACAGGCTCCCTTTAGCACATAAATGTTACTGTGCCCATAGAAAAAGAACACTGAACACGGTAAGTCCTTATTCCCATGTGAATGTTTTTATCAATGTGATGGCTCCTTTTTCATCTGTTTGGATTCTAAGTGTCTGTTTTTCCCAATCTGTGATAGACTACTTACAATAGAGCCACCAGTTAGTAACTGAACATTATGGATTCTAATATATCAGTCATCTGAGCCATACATTTCTGAAAAAAACATTCATTTTGCAGTTTTGCCTCAGTATTCGCTGTAGTATTTACTTCCCCTCTTCCCTGGGTCCTCCATGTCTGGGTTACATGTAAATATGTAACATCATGTAATATCGCAACATGATGTACAGCGCCTTGAAAAAGTATTCATAACCCGTGAACTTTTCCACATTTTTTCATGTTACACCCACAAACGTAAATATTTTTATTGGGATTTTATGTGATATACCAACACAAAATAACAAGTATGGTATTTATGAAGTGTAAGGGAAATTATACATGGTTTTCTAATTGTGTTTATCACAACCCGAAAAAAACAGGGAACAAGGAATGTATGTAAAAATAGCGAAATGTTATTAATGCATTGATAAAAAAAATCTTTTTAATAAAATGGATGCCTCATGCCAGACTAAAAGACACAGCAACAGACTGACAGCCCTTTGAAGGTTAGATATAACATTGCTTTAGGCTAAGTGCCTTTTAGAATGTTCAATCGTAGGTGCGTGTGACCATGGAATACAGGCTGTGCATTATGCTAGGGATGCACACATATCCACCCTTCTGTAAACAGGTACTCATAGATTAGGTTCTAAAGTGCCTCAGTCATGTGCAAACAGCTATTACTGCTGTTGGAGCAACAGCCAAAATCATGTGAGAAATGCAAACCATCTCATTATATAAAGCATATAAGTCAAATGTAGGCTACAGATTCAAACCATCTTAAATAAAGTGTTTAAAACAGTTCATTGTACTTGGGTTGTGAGTCCGAGGTTGCAGTGTCTCCCATCCCAACACGCGTTTCGTCGATTCTTCTTCCTGGGGGTGTTCCAGTGGAGAGGCTCATGATTATTTAAATGCCTGCGAGCCAATCCGAAAACGCCTGTCTGTTAATATGTGATGTCTGTGTATGGGAAATCCTCATATTAAAGTCCGAGTCATCACTGCCATGCTTGCCAAGTTCACTGGTACAGGGAACCATCGACTCATCCGGTCCTGACTTCACTACAGTAAGGCTATGTGCCCACATTCAGGATTGTTCGCAGAATTTTCCTGAACAAAACCGGACTTCTTTTGCAGGAAATCCGCTGGCACTTTTTTTTGCTTCTTTTTTTTGCAGATTTTTCGCAGCGTCCCAATGCAATAATTTAGCAGCAAATCCGCAGATTTTCCGCAATATTAATGAACATGCTGCGTTTCTTTTTGCGGAAAAAAATGCAGCATGGGCACAAAAATTGCAGAATGCATTAAATGATGGGATGCTTAATGTAAGCATTTTTGCAGCGGAAAACCGCCGTAAAAACGCAAAAAAAAAAGCGAAAAAATCCTGAACGTGTGCACATAGCCTAAGGATTTACACATGCGTTCCACCCGGCCGAAGCCAGGGAGGAAGTCACTACTACTATCAGGTGCCAGAGGCAGGATAGTCCAGCGTGACACCAATGGCGCATGCGCATTGCCGAGTCACCAATGGAGTGAAATGATGATGGTGAAATTATTAATAAATGCAGTGCAAGTGAAATAAACCATTAATGTGTACTAATGATTGGAACCAGGAAATATAATAAAATGAGGGATTGTGTTAAATAGGGTAATGCTGAGGCCATACTGAGTGAGTGATCTTCATAAAAATTCCAAGGTGTTATAAAAGCATTGCACATTCCGTGCTGCCGAATCCATATTGTGTGTGAAACAAATAATAACCATGATAAAAGTGTGAACCTGTGGGTGTAAATGAAATAGATTGGTTGCTTTGTTAATCATGGATAAAAGTGACAAGGTGAAGGAAAAGGAGGGTGGGGAGGGTGTAGGGGTGGGTGGGTGGGTGTGTGTGTATGAGCGTGAGTGGGTGGAGGAACATTAGGGAAAAAATTGTAAATTTTAGAAAAGGGTTTAACTTTTTCCCCCTACATCTAGACCCATTTGTAGCCATCAAGAATTTACACCTCTTCTCCAGAAAAATTATTTTACAAAAACTGCATCACAAGATTGAGATTGATGATCCCTTTCCATCCATGGAGTAGAAAGAAGCCTTGGCAAACTTGGAAGCCCTAGAGGAAGAGAGTAACACCACAGTAAGCCATAGCTTCCCTCTTTTTATCATCAATAAATCTAAAAGGTTTCCTCCCCTTAACATCTGTCCTGCCGTTGATGTCTTCACAGAGTTGGTAGCCAATGACAACGAGCAACTTGGTAGTAATGGCTTTGGGGAATCCAACTGTAGCAAGACAGAATGGGAAGCTAGTGAAAGCCTTCAAAACTTAACCGATGTGGTGTTCAAGTCAGCAGACAAAGGGGGTAACAGTTATTTGGCCGAATTATATGTACGAGAAGCAGGCATATGAATTACTAAATGACAAAAAATGTTATCCAAAATTGTCATCTAATCCCTTGCATAATTTTCAGGATGAACTTATCAAGATTCTAGAGGAAGTTTTCCCTAATGATGGCATTCCCAAAAAATTGGTGGATATTATTTAATAGATGCACTCTCGCCTCCCAACACTATATCTCATTCCCAAAATCCATAGGAATCCCCTCAACACACCTGGCAGACCCATAGTGTCTGGGAATGAGGGCCTATGTGAGGTTGTCACTATAGTGATTGATTATTTTCTGAAACAACTGGTAAGTGAGCTACCATCTTTAATCAAAGATACAAATTCTGCATTGTGCAGATTAGATAACGTGTATTTGAACGACAATGCGGTGATGGTAACAGTGGACGTCAAAGCACTATTTACCTCCATATGCCATTGTGATGGGTTAAGAGTGGTTTCTTGGTCTTTAAATTCAAGCAACATGGATAAAGAGATGGTTTCCCTGTTGTTACAACTCCTGGAGTATGCTCTCACAACATTTTTGATTTAAAGAATATCACCTATTTTCAACTCCAAGGCACGGCCATGGGGGCCTGTTGTGCCCCTTCTTATGCCAATTTGTTTCTCGGAGAATGGGAGAGTGACATCTTTTTATGCAAACCGCTACCTCAATCCAGCCAGGTGTCAGGCTGGATGAGGTACATTGACGACATCTGGTTCATCTGGGAAGGCTCCAAGAATGATTCAGGTACTTTAATGGAATCTCTGAATAAGAAAAATTTTAACATCAAACTTACCTTTAAATATGGCAGAGATATTGACTTCCTTGACCTTCAGATAAGTGTTGATAATAACGGCTATGCGATTTATTGGTCCATAGTTTATATAATCCTTCTAGACTTAACAGCAATTCTGACCATTCTACTAACTCTGGCTTTTATCCATGCGGTACATGCAAGGCATGTCTTAAGCTGATCAAAACTAAGACTTTCTTCAATTTCAACAACACAAGGACATACAATATTAGGAAGCATATTACATGTGCATCCCGTGGTGTTATCTACCATGCAACTTGCCCTTGCCAGAAGGTATATATTGGGTTAACAAGCTGAGAGCTGAAAATTAGAACACGTGAACACTGTAGAGATATTGTCAAAGCTAAAGACATCTGAGGAGGAATCAACTCTCAAAACCTTTCCTAGGCACTTCAAGAAATATCATCAGTGCAATGTCAGTGGCCTGAATATTAAAAGGTATTGATTATGTATCACTGGGGATCAGAAGTGGTTATTTGGGGAAAATTTTGGCACATGTAGAAAGCCGCTGGATTTATCGCTTAAGCACCTTATCACTTCAGGGATTGAATGAAAGTTTTACTTTTGGCGATTTTTTGTGATTCATTGTTCTGTTCTAGACATCTACATCTTGTTTAAATATGGAAGTTTTTATGAGAGAGGGTTTTTTTATTTTATTTTTGTATTTATATGTATATTTAATGACCTTATTGTTGTTTAGATCTTACCTGTGATCTTGTTATCCTACTGCCAAGAGGCTCCAGAAGTTCCTTGAGATGATGTCCATTCTGGTGAATAAGCTACTATCCAGAGATGCCAACAATTCTGATTCAACTTGGACATTCTGTTGACGTTTCCTTGTTCCATTATCATCTCCCTGTCTCCACGGAGGAGTCTTGAACACTGTGAGAATGATCCACTAACTTTTGAAAATGGACATACAGATGGATCACTGAACTGAATATCTCTAGAAAACTCCACGCCATGCATAGGAGTTTTTTTGGTCTAGCGGATTGAATCTGTTTGTCTTAGGAATATGTCTTTGTATTATTAGGCACTATGGTAGTTGTTCTAACATATCACCCCCCCACCCCCTGAAGTATGCCATCCCCTCGGCGCCAATTTCATACAACACTAGAGGATCAGCTATTTCTCATGTAGTTCCGCTGGGTATGTCCAGTTTGCACTAGCAAAACAGTCACCTTTCTTTCCCCCCCATGTCCCTCCACCCACTCACGCTCACACACATACACACACACCCCAACCCCCACCTATCTCTTTTCCCTTCACCTCGTCACTTTTATCCATCATTAACAAAGCATCCAATGTATTTAATTTACACCCACAGGTTCACATTTTTATCACGGATATTATTTGTTTCATACACAATATGGATTCGGCAGCATGGAATGTGCAATGCTTTACAACACCTTGGATTTTTTATGAAGACCAATCACTCAGAATGGGCTCAGAATTAGCCTGTTTAACACAATCCCTCATTTTATCATATTTTTTGGTTTCCAATCATTAGTACACATTAATGGTTTATTTCACTTAAACTGCGTTTATTCCTACTTTCACCATCATTATTTTGCTCCAATGGTGACTCGGCAATGAGCTTGCGCCACTGGCGTCACTCTGGACTATTCTGCCTCTGGCACCTAATGGTACTACCTCCCTGGTTTCGGCCTGGTGCAACGCATGCGCTCCATCGAAGCCGGAAGTGGGAGGTTCCTTGCTGTAGTAACATAAGGACCGGATGTGCCGATGGTTCCCTGTACCAGTGAACTCGTCATACATGGCCAGAATGACCCGGACTTTAATATGAGGATTTCCCATACACAGACATCACATGTTAATACAGGCATCTTTGGATTGGCTAGAGGGCATTTTTATAATCATGCCTTTCCACTGGAACTCCCCCAGGAAGAAGAATCGTTGAAAAGCGCGTTGGGGTGGGAGACACAGCAACCTCGGACTCACAACCCAGGTACAATGAACTGTTTAAACACTTTAGCTAAGGTGATGACTTTAGCTGTTGCTCCAACAGCAGTAATAGCTGTTTGCACATGCACTGAGGCACTTTAGAACTCTCTCTATGAGTACCAATTTACAGAAGTGTGGATATGTATGCATCCCTATACAAGCATAATGCACAGCCTTTTTTTTTCCATGGTCACATGCACCTATGATTAAACATTCTAAAAGGCACTTTGCCCTATACAAATAATTTGAGATTTTGCACCCATTGTGAGACATGGTTTAATACATCCATGTAGCCAATGTTTGTCATTCAAGCAAATATGAAGGTGACTATAAAACTATAAAAAAGAGCCACTTAGCCTAATGCTCTGTTCTACGTAACTTTGGAAGGGCTGTCAGTCTGTTTCTGTGCCTTTAAGACTGACATGAGGCATCCAATTTATTAAAGAGATTTTTTTATCAATGTATTAATAATATTTCGCTATTGTTACATACATTCCTTGTTCCCTGATTTTTCGGGATCTGATAAACATATTGAGATACGGAGAGTAACCTTTGTAGTTTAGGTTGTCTATGGACTAACATGTATGCTCATGGTTTTCTAATTGTTTTAAAAACATAAATGTGAAAATTGTGACATGCATTTGTATTCAGCCCCGAGTCAATACTTTGTAGGACAGTCTATTGCTGAAATTACTACTGGAGTATGTCTTTACCAGCTTTGCACATCAAGAGACTGAAGTTTTTGCTCTTTCTTCTCAATGAGATTGGACAGAGAGTGTCTGAGAACAACAATCTTCAAGTCTTGCCACAGATTCTCAATGGGATTTATTTCTGAACTGTGACTGGGCTATTCACACACATTAATATGCTTTGATCTAAACCAGTGTAGCTCTGGCAGTATGTTTAGGGTTGTTGTGCAGCTGGAAGTAGAATCTATGCAGCAGTCTCAAGTCTTCTGCAACCTCTCACTCGCTCTCCTCCAGGATTGCCTTGTATTTAGCTCCATCCTCCCATCAACTCTGACCAACTTTCCTGTCCCTGTTGAAGAAAAGCATCCCCACAGCATGATGCTGAGACCACCATGTGTGATGGAAGGGATGGTGTTTTCAGGGCAATGTGAAGTGTTAGTTTTCCACCACACATAGTGCAGCGCCCCAGAGTCCTGGTCGTTGCAGTACTGTGGCTCCGCCACTATGGGGAGCTATGGTGCGTCTGATGGCACTGAAGGAGTTCATCTGATCAGGTATCACAGACACCAATACATTTCACAGCCGGGCCTCCGGGGGGAGCTAAGGGTTCTATTCACTAGGCCACTCCCCACCATAGTGGGTAAACTGGGGGTCAGGCAGGAAGTTAGTCAGAAAGCTGACTGGGTTGGAACCAGGCAACACCTTGTGGCAGAGGGTGTTGTGGGGGAAGATACAGTAGGGTCTCTGTCAGGGGTGGGATCCTGACAGAGGCTTGGCAACTTGAGAGAACGTAACGGGACCGTGCCTGCTCTGGGTAGCGGCGGTGCCCAAGGAAGGATTAGAAGCGAGATAGATTGTGCTGAGTGAGAAACGAGATCACGCAAAAGGAGAAACACCAGTAGGAGTCGTGCTGTAAGACCGAAGCAACATCCTACTGAGGCGCACTACCGGTGGCCGGAACGCCGAGGGAGTATCATAACATTCCGCTTCAAGCAATACTCCAAACAGCGGCAGGACAGTCAGTCTAAGGCGGGCTGTCTAACTTTAATCACCTATGCAGTCTTGGGGGGCAACTTGTGGAGAGGGGCGACTCTAGGGTCCCGGAAGAGCTCCGAGCCTACCCGTCAAACGGGTGCCGTCCCAACCAGAACAACAGGGAGGGACGGAGGATTAGCAGAACATCATCTAATCGAGTTGTGAGGGAACTTAAGAAACAGACACAACAGTTGTGGGGACTTTCCGTAAGCACAGCAGGGAAGGACCACAACACATAGCGCTAGAGGGAAGGCACCGATTTCCACCTGTGAGGAGAACTCTGGAGGTGCCATTGGACCGGCCGGACTTACGCAGCCTGGTGAACCGTGTTCTGGACTGAGGACCCAGAGATCTTCAGTAAAGAGGTAAAGAGACTGCAACCTGGTGTCCTCGTTATTTACTGCACTGCACCACTACAGCGGCATCACCATCATCCATAGCTATTATTCACTGTACGCCCCACGGCAGGGTCACGGACCGGGGCCTAGCCGCCGTGACAACCCCAGAGCAGAGACTCAGAGGCCCGGTACCGGGTACCCCCCTCGGCCCTGCGGCAGTGGGGCGCTACAATAGCATTTCGCATTTAGCCCAAAAAGTTCTACTTTGGTCTCATCTGACCAGATCACCTTCTTCCACATGCTAGCTGTGTCCACTATGTGGGTTTCTGCAAACTGCAAATAGGACTTCTTATGGCTTGCTTTTAAAAATGACTTTCTTCTTTCCACTCATTCATAAAGGTCAGATTTGTGGAGTTCACAACTAATAGTTTCCTGGGGACAGATTCTCCCACCTAAGCTGTGGATCTCTGCAGTTCCTGCAGAGTGACCACGGGCCTTACGACTGCTGCTCTTATTAGTACTCTCCTTGCTTATGATGTCCTTTCAGGTGGACAGCCATGTCTTGGTAAGTTTGTGTTGTGCCATACGCCTTCTAATTATGTGCTTTCTGTAGGCAATTGGCCACTCAGGATTTCATCTCGGGGTATCAGACTAAAGGGGCTGAATACAAATGCATGTCTCAATTTTCATATTGACATTTTTTAAATATTTAGAAAACCATGTATCATTTCCTTTACATGTCATAAATACTTGCTACTTTGTGTAGGTATATCATATAAAATCCCAGTAAAATAGATTTAAGCATGCTGGTGTAATGTGAAAAAATATAGAAAAGTTCAGGACATATGAATACTTTTTCAAGGCACTGTAATGTGATGGCATGGAACATCCATCGGCTAAACTTACTTGGATCCATGCTCCTGTACGAATTAGATGTTGGCGGTCGACTATAAGACTGAGAAGTTCTCAAACTGCAACTGAAAAAGAAATGTGTGACCCTAGTATTAAAAAATACTTCCTACGTGGAAACACTGGGAGAAATTTATCAGAATTGGTCTACAGCAAATTTACGGTTACAATGCACATCTGCTGTACTTGTGCCTTATACACTAATTTTTAAAATTGATGCCGCAGCCCGGTGTTCACGGTGAGCAGAGCCAAGTGCATCACCGGTTTCCCTGCGGCCATCTTCCTGAAGCCGTGGGCCGCCGGATGCTTCAGGAAAATGGCCGCCAGAGGCCGCGTGTGCGCAGATTGAGATCTCAGTGGCCATTTTCCTGAAGTCGAGTGCCGGCGAGATCTCAATCTGCCGGCATCCTGAGGAAGGGACCATGCCTTCTGTGACCTCACTATACCACCGCCTGCCCTCAGGTAAGATACTTTAAATTCGGACAATAAGAAGGACCCCATCTAATAAAAATCTTTTTTTTTTGCTATTTTCCACTCCAAAAATCATCAAGAGAATGCCAAGAGTGTGCAAAGCAGTCATCAAAGCAAAAGGTGGCTACTTTGAAGAACCTAGAATATAAAACATAGTTTCAGTTGTTTCACACTTTTTTGTTAAGTATATAATTCCACATGTGTTAATTCATAGTTTTGATGCCTTCAGTGTGAATGTACAATTTTCATAGTCATGAAAATACCCATTCGCTACAGGGTCCAGTATAAACTCATCTCTCTCACCCACAAAGCCCTCCACAGTTCTGCACCACCTTATATCTCCTCTCTCATCACTGTCTATCGCCCTACACCTGCCCTCCATTCTACAAATGACCTAAGACTAACATCCCCTGTAATCCGAACCTCACACCTCCGTCTCCAAGACTTCTCCCGTGCTGCGCCAGCTCTCTGGAATGCACTTCCCCAGACGATCAGACTGATACCTAGCCCCGACCTGTTCAAGCGCGCTTTAAAAACCCATCTCTTCAAACAAGCCTACCACATCAACTACTCAGTAAACTAACTTTGCCCTGTTCCCTCCTTCCAAATATTACTCTGAATCTGCACCCTACTATTCATCTGTCTCCACACCCTCCATGCACATGATAACTGCACTTGATACTTGACTATTGCACTTAAACACGCGGGCTGATGACCAGATCATGCAGCTTTATATGAAAATCTCTATTTATTATAATTGCCAGACCTGAAAAAACAAGCACTTTTCACCTATTGTGTGCCCCCATTTCCTTGTAGATTGTAAGCTTGCGAGCAGGGACCTCACTCCTAATGTCACTGTTTAAATTGTCTTAACTTGTATTGAATTTGTCTGTACATGTCCCCGCTTAATTGTAAAGTGCTGCGGAATATGTTGGCGCTATATATATAAAAATTATTATTATTATTATAAATACAAAAAAATCTTTAAATGAGAAGGTGTGTCCAAACTTTTGGTCTGTACTGTACATTTCTTAGCAGTATGCTGTGCTTTAATATACAGTAATACAAATAATATGTCGGCACGTAAATAGCCAGACAGATGCTGATCGGACACACTTTTGTCATCCGCCTGGTGAATGGCGGCCTATGGGTACATGACAGCATACAGCGAGCATAGCTCCCAACATATTCTGTTGCCTAAATACACAGACACTATGTAGACCTAGCCTTACCCTAGTGCAGGTTATAAGACGGACACAGCGACTTTATTAGATGTTTGGATTTTTTTTGCAATGCCTTCAATAGTATGCTACAGTGTAATTTTTATTAAATAACATTTTTGTCTAGAAAATACATTTTTTTTTATTGCCATAACTTGAAGTCTAAAGATTAGTTTTTAGAATGACAGAGAAGACCTCTTACCTTTGTAACTGTTGTGTGAGTTCCTTAATTGTTTCTTCTAACTTTGCTATCTAAATCGACAAAAAGATTACTATGTGATCCACCTCAGGTGCTTAATATGAGACCTCCAGTAGAAGGCCTGGTTCACACGTCAGTATTTTTCATTAGTGTTTGAATGCCAAAGCCAGAAGTGGAACTTACAGAGAAAAATTATAATTGAAAGATTGACACCTGGTCTGTGTTTTGGAGACACTTCTGGTTTTGGCATAGAAATACTGACGAAATACTGATCAGATAAAAAATACTTATGAGTGAATAAAGCCTAAGGCTGGGACTAGACAGCTACTTTGGTCGTGACATTTGGTGTGTGATCATAGTTTGCTGGGTGTCGCTGCTACAGTTACTGGGGTCGTATTGCCGAGGATACTATGACCGTAATAAGCAAGTTGGAAGAAGTCCAACCATGTCTGATTTTTTGGGACTTGCTTGTAGCAGTACCATCGGGGTCAGAATATGACTCTATTGACTTGCATTGTGTGGAGATGTAGCAGTGACACCTAGTGAACTTTGGTTGTGAGACAAGTGTTGCATCCAAAGTGGCCGTACAGCGCTAGGATAAATCTAAATCACACATCTTTAGTATGGAAGGAATATCACAGGTTCACTGCAGGAGCAGGCCAAATTAACGACTCCCTTTTTCCATAATTACAACAAAACATGTTGCAGCCATCAGATTTATATACTAACTAGATGGTGGCCCGATTCTAATGCATCGGGTATTCTAGAATATGTATGTAGTTCATTTATGAAGTTTTCAGAATAATACAATTTATACACAGGATTCGGCCAGCCGGGCACGACAAATTTGCGAAGCGTGGTTCAAATTCCTGGCCAATTCGTGGCCGGACTGCGCCTGTCGCTGATTGTTCGCGCGAACAATCAGTGAAGCCAGGGCCAGCTCCAGGTTTTTGAGGGCAAAGCGCTAAAGATTCTCAGTGGGCCCCCCTCTTTAACACATACCACGATTCATGATGCAGAGAAATCTAGCACAGCCAAGTAGCATACAGCCCACGTAGTATATAACACAGCCCACGTAGTATATAACACAGCCCACGTAGTATATAAACACAGCCCACGTAGTATATTGCCCAGCCACGTAGTATACAGCACAGCCCCTGTAGTATATAGCACAGACACGTAGTATATTGCCCAGCCACGTAATATATTGCACATCCACGTAGTATATAGCACAGCCCACGCAGTATATAGCACAGCCCACGCAGTATATAGCACAGACACGTAGTATATTGCCCAGCCACGTAATATATTGCACAGCCACGTAATATATTGCACATCCACGTAGTATATAGCACAGCCCACGCAGTATATAGCACAGACACGTAGTATATTGCCCAGCCACGTAATATATTGCACAGCCACGTAATATATTGCACAGCCACGTAATATATTGCACAGCCACGTAATATATTGCACAGCCCACACAGTATATAGCACAGCCATGTAGTATATAGCACAGAGACATAGTATATAACACAGCCCACGCAGTATATAACACAGCCCACGTAGTATATTGCCCAGCCACGTAATATATTGCACAGCCACGTAATATATTGCACAGCCACGTAGTATATAGCACAGCCACGTAGTATATAACACAGCCCATGCAGTATCTAACACAGCCCACGTAGTATATAGCAATGTGGGCAACATATCCCTGTTTAAAAAAAGAATTAAAATACAAAATAGTTATATACTCACCTTCCGCCGGCCCCTGGATCCAGCCCAGGCGTTTACCGCTGCTCCTCGCGACGCTCCGGTCCCAAGAATGCATTGCGGTCTCGCGAGATGATGACGTAGGGGTCTCGCGAGACTGCTACTTCATCATCTCGCGAGACCACAATGCATGGACCGGAGCGTCCCAAGGAGCAGCGGGAAAGACGACGGAAGGAGAGAATATAGTGATTTTTTATTTTGTTTATTATTTTTAACATTAGATCTTTTTACTATTGATGCTGCATAGGCAGCATCAATAGTAAAAAGTTGGTCACACAGGGTTAATAGCAGCGTTAACGGACTGCATTAGACCGCGGCATAACGCAGTGTAATGCAGCCATTAACCCTGTGTGAGCGCTGACTGGAGGGGGCACTGACAGAAAGTAGGAAGGGGCGAATTTGCGGCCAGACTGTACCCGTCGCTGATTGGTCGCGACGCGGGATTTCCGTGACAGACAGACAGACGGAAGTGCCCCTTAGACGATTATATATATAGATATGAGATGCAGTATGAACGATACTCACAGGACATAAGGAAAGTTTTGCTGCTAAGGCTGAGAACATACTTATGTTATGGTATTGAATGTCTTTATTAAATATTCATTTTTAGGACAGATACTAAAAATACCCATATTAACATCAATGACAAAAACATAAAGACTAAGCCAAACTGCAGAATCCGCTGAATATGAGCAGATTACATGAATGTTCACTATGGTAAAATGGTAAAAGACCTCAGTAGTGTAAAAATGGTTGCGCTGTTTGATACTTACTTTTCTTTTATAATGCGCCAACAATCGTTGCCGATGACTATCTTGAAATTCTATAACCTGCAAAGAAGAATTCACATTAAAATAACCTACAAGTATTAACATTTAAAAAAAAAATAGAAAATATGGCAAAGAGATGTCTAATGCTTAATGACACCTGCATTCACATTTGTACATTTTATGTTTTGCTACAGGATATAACACTAGTGGCCCGCAAGCCTGGTAGTGGGACCCACAAGAGAGATTAACTCCTAAGGCCGGGGTCACACTACAGCGTAATACGGATGAGTGTTAAGCGAGAAAAAAATTGCATAGCACTCGGCCCAATGTTAATCTATGGGGCAGCTCCCATCATCCGTTTTTTTTCTAGTCCGTATTAGATTTGCGAGTGAAATCACAGCATGCTGCGATTGTCCGCGTGTCTCAGCTGAGAAACGCCAATGCAAGTCTATGGGTGAAAAAAATAAAAAATTTAAATAAATAAATAAATAAAAAAAATCGCACAGCACACGGACCATCAGTGTGACTTGCGAGAAATTCTCAGGCATTGGGCAGGTGACAGAAAAGGCTCAGCCATTATTTGCTCATTTTGCAAGTGTGTGAGAAAATCTCACCATACGGATGAGATACGGATGGCACACAATTACTTTTTTGAGAAAAAAACGCATCCTGGCATTGCACACGGACGACATACAGATCACCATACGGAGAACATTTGTGCGCTTCTCAGCAGACAAAATCGGACAGATTTTTTTTACATTGTGTGTGACCCCAGCCTAATAAGAAGCCTTACAAGGGTTATTCAGCCCTAAACACTTACACATCGGATGTGAGCGGGTCCGATGACTTGACAAACCCACACACTCACCGAAAAACATGCACGATCGGCAAAATTTGTGCACACATTCTATTTTAATGAACAGGACAAGTGGCTGGTACCTGCAGTTGTCTCAGCAGGTGTGTAGGTTTGCAATGCCCTGCTGCGCACCGCTTAGCTCCTAAACATACAACATTTCTCATATATGATCATGCACTGTCAGCACCTAAAATGTCCAGGATCTTGGATGGATCCTGAATAAAGAAAACGTGGTAAAGAAAGACTGAGACAGTGTTCACATGTTGCAGTGACATTTTTGCCATGGTTTTCTAGAATCATAGCAAAAACCCAGTGGTTTTAATCTCCCCGGCAATTAAGAGTATTCTGGAAATGTGCAGCAAAACCTCCCCAATGAACATAATGCACAGCAACGTGAAAGAGACATTGCTGTGCACAGGTTCAGTTCTTTATTACTTTTTTAACCTCTTCAGGGCTTGAAAATCTAGAAGAGAATAAAAGAAGTAGCGGGTGCTCATCCTTCCGGTGGCTTCAACTACAAAGCCGATCGCTAGAGTTTTAAGTATAGAAAAAGATGCCAGTTTTGGAGCCACGGCAAAAATGACAAAACTGCCAGCGAAGCCATTTCAGGAAAAAAGACTACTTTCTTTCTCATGAAGCGGCCTCCCATGGAAAAAGGGCGCATATAATCTGAACGTGAATGACAGGTTAATGCCTACGCAGATTCACAGCAGCCCGATGTCAGTCCTTGATGACAGTGGTCCTTAATGGTTCTTCATGTGGATCACCACTTTTTCTCTGGTGGATATAGCTACGTTATCAAATACATATAACATATAGGCACAACTGATGTCCCTTGACTATTGCGTGGATTACTAGTATAAAAAAAAAAACAAAAAAAAATCCTCCAAAGTTGAATGTACGTGCCAATGTTGAAAAACGAAAGTAATCACGCGCTACTTACTTGTGTAAACTCCGTTAAAAACTTTTTGCAGAGGACACTTACATCTGTAAACAACATTTTTATATCAGGATCAGTCTGTGGGGACAAGGAAAGGCATTTAGGAGTGGATATAAAACTGATTAAATGCACAATAAGGTCTCATTCAGACATCTGTGATTTTTCTTGAACATAAAAAACTGAATGATTTTCATCAGTGCATCTGTTCTTACCATCAGAGTTTCATCAGTTTTTCTCGTAAGCAAAAAATACTGATGGGCGTTTCTCAAATCAAACAGTGAGTAGGAAAACAAACATCACACAGATGGCATCCAAGTGCTGTGAGATTATTTTCACGGACCTATAGACTTGCATTAGTGAATTTGAATCAAGATTTGGATGAAAATCGGACATGTCTCCATGTGTGCTACAGACCACTCGGTCCGCAAAAAGAAATGGATGTGAACATTCCCATAGAATATAAGGGATAAAAGTTTTATCAATCAAAAAATGACATCTGAATGAAACCTAATCCTTCTGGCGATGGCTACACATATTCATAGTGTGATAGCTGTTACATAAAATGTGGGAAACTCCTTGAGGCACAATTCACATGCAACAGTTTTTCACCTTTTTCATTTTTTATTTGAATAAATTTACTTGTAACATAAAAATCTCAAGATAACACCCACTGTGCTACAAAATGTACATTATAATGTAATAAAAGGGCAGCACGGTGGCTCAGTGGTTAGCACTGCAGCCTTGCAGCAAAGGGGTCCTGTGTTCAAATCCCACCAAGGACAACATCTGCAAGGAGTTTGTATATTCTCCCCGTATTTGCATGTGTTTCCTACAGTTTCTTTCCACACCCCAAAGACATACTGATAGGGAATGTAAATTGTGAGCCCCATCAGGGACAGTGATAAACTGCCCCCAGTCGAGAGCTGGGATTCACACATGGTAGGATACTGTGAAAATAGAGCTAGCAATTCTCCAGCAGAGCAAACCATTTCTAAAAAGGTCTGTGTGCTTTATGTTATCCTATTTTTGGTACACAATGTATATAGGGCTCGAAATCAAAGGCACATTACAGTCATTTGAAAGCAATCTAAGCCCACCATCTAGACAATCATTTCACTTACCTCGTTTGAAAGTAATATTGTGCGGCAAGTAGCCTTGCAGACACCACACTTTTCATTCATTCCTACATGACGATAAGAAACATCACATCAATATATATGAATCACCCATGTAACTACATAAGGGTTTACTTGTAATGTGTTTTTTTAGGTCAATGAGAAAATAAAAATATACTGAAAACTAAGGATAATTTGTTGATACATTGCCGTTTGATGTAAATGCTACTATTTGTACCCCCCACAAATCCAGAGAAAAAGCTCTTGAGCTCCTCATTTAAATGGAATGGCAATAGCTCTGGATACTTTGTATTTTGCAGCATAAGTTGGAGCTTTCATTGATACCATTTTGTTCATTTTTTATTCTGCCATTGATTTTTTATTTATGGCGTTCACCACTTTTCAAAGGCTGCCATAACAAACCATCAGAACACTGCAATGCCATCACAACAGGTTGGAGAGACCCACAGAGTGACAGCGGGAGTCCTCTTCCTGTCAGCCATTTAGATGCTGTGGTTGTCATTCAATCTGGCATCTAAAGGTTAAACATGCAATTGTGTTGTCTGTGATCCTGGGGATTCCAGCAATAGCCCAGGGTTTGAGCACAAAGTGTTTTAAAAAGAAAGTAACACAAGAACAGGAATACATATGTGTAATTAGCTGCGAGAGACAAGATCAAAAGCAGATAAAAAAAAAACTGTGTGTGCCTCCTTGGTACAGAGTGGGCAGCCCAGGAGTCTATGGGGGTTGTCTTAAGGCCCCGTCTCACATAGCGAGATCGCTAGCGAGATCGCTGCTGAGTCACAAGTTTTGTGACGCAACAGCGACCTCAGTAGCGATCTCGCTATGTGTGACACGTACCAGCGATCAGGCCCCTGCTGCGAGATCGCTGGTCGTGTCAGAATGGCCTGGACCTTTTTTTGGTCGTTGAGGTCCCGCTGACATCGCTGAATCGGTGTGTGTGACACCGATCCAGCGATGTCTTCACTGGTAACCAGGGTAAACATCGGGTTACTAAGCGCAGGGCCGCGCTTAGTAACCCGATGTTTACCGTGGTTACCAGCGTAAAAGTAATAAAAAACAAACACTACATACTCACATTCCGGTGTCTGTCCTCCGGCGTCTCAGCTTCTCTGCACTGTGAGCGCTGGCCGGAAAGCGAGCACAGCGGTGACGTCACCGCTGTGCTTTCCGGCCGCTGTGCTTACACAGTGGAGAGAAGCGGACGCCGGGGGACAGACACCGGAATGTGAGTATGTAGTGTTTGTTTTTTTTTACTTTTACGCTGGTAACCAGGGTAAACATCGGGTTACTAAGCGCGGCCCCGCGCTTAGTAACCCGATGTTTACCCTGGTTACCTGGGACATCGGCATCGTTGGTCGCTGGAGAGCGGTCTGTGTGACAGCTCTCCAGCGACCACACAGCGACAAAACAGCGACGCTGCAGCGATCGGCATCGTTGTCTGTGTCGCTGTGTGAGACGGGGCCTTTAGGCTATGTGCACAAAGCGTCTTATCAAAAGGAGAGATATGCCAAGTTTTTCAAGCAGAAAGCGATTCAGGAATCACAAGCAGTTTTACGGTGGTTTTCTTTAACCGTTTTGTCCAATTCCTAAAGTGTTTTTATGTTGTTCTTCATTAGTAGTCTCTGCTCCTTTTTTGACAATTCTGTAAGCGGTTTCCAGTTTTAACCCCCTTGAGACATCACCATCTGACTAAATGCCACCAAACACCCACCTAATTCCTTGTGTAGAGATCACCTTTGCGCAGAATAAGCTATTCGGTTATAAAATCTTGCATTTATGTTCATCAATGTCCATCCTGCCTTTTTGTGAATCCAACGTGCCAAGAACATCCGTGTGGATCCAGCTCATCAGCTTCACTTACCAGTCTTGGATGAGGTGCTATTTAGTCTTGCTGCTCACCAGCAACGCTTGGAGGTATGTGTATTTTATGTATTGTTTCCTCGAGTCTAACATTGTAGCCATTTTCATAGTCCATTTATGTTGCTTATACATATAGAGCAAAAAGGCGGACAGCGTCGTAGTTATTGGGTACACCTCATTAATTGCCTTTGGACAGAGAGGACATATAAGACATCTTTACCATGAGATTTGGCAGTAAGGAATCTGGCAACTTGAACTGTATGGAATGGCTTCCTGACTCACTAATTGCCTGTCTTTGTTTTTTCCATTTTATACAGTTACCCTGGGAAAAATTATTTTTAACATGTTGGCGTTTGATGATTTGGTGCATACTCTCTCTGAAAATCAACGCCATGTGAACACAGTCATGCAGCAAACGATCTGTCCTGCTGTCAGGCTGCTCATCACATTGAGCAAAATGTTATTTGTTCAAAGATGTTTAACGTTTCTTGCCCTTATTGTTTGGTTCTTTTTGTGGCATATTTTTAGGGGGAATTGTATATATTGCTAGTCCTGTTTTTTTTTCATTACTTTATTTCTCGCGGGGGAGTTATGCATCACTGTCTGCACATGCAATTGATGTGGGAAAATCTACAACTTCACATATTGTAAACAGTACATGCCATGTGTTCTGGTAGTATTTGCAGAAGATTGTGATGCCTGGTCTGACCCTGGAGGTTTAATTGCCGGTGGCAGTAGACTTTGATCTGTGGCCAATTTCCCCAACTGTAGGTGAGTCATCATACTTGTAGTATAACTGTAGAAATAAACATGGATGCACCTACAAAACATATACATTCATCATGTATAGTAGTTATGTTATAATGCACATGTGTGCAACAGCTACCGCAATCAGGATCACATTTCTTTAACTAAAAAAATTATTTTTCTATTGCCCTGATGGAGGTGGTCGATGCAACAGACAAATCTGTTGGAAATTGGTGCCTATGACAGTACTGAGGACTCTAGGGAGCTAGTCACTTCAACATTTGGCCACAATGTACTGTCAGCCTCCTACAGGTTCTATGCATCCAGTCACTTTTGTCATGTTAGGGGATGAAGCTTTTTATCACTGTTGCCAAACCTTGTGCATTCATACCCATTGGAGGTTACAGGATGCCCGGAAAAGAGTATTCAACCAACAGCTCAGCCGGAGTCGGGCATTTCGCTTCATGGAGTGCATGGAGATCATGGTGAATAAGTGGAGAGTCTTCACCGATGAAATGCAGTTTGATGAGTCCACTACAGACAGACATAATTATGTGCTTGGTTATGAAAACCCAGACCTGAAAATGGCTTTGGTGTTCAATCAGTCGATTGAGGCTTGGATAGCCCATCTAACCTTGCTTCTCAGGTGAGAGACCTCTTCATAGATTTTCTACTGAAGGTGCAGTGCCATGTAAAGCTGCGAATCTTGAGCAGCCACCCCATTAGAGACGTATGACTGTTGCCTTCCAATTCTTTGGCTATATGTGAATCGTGTACATATCTGTATATTTTGATCTAATGGTTTTGTATTTGTGTTGCTCTTAACAATATATATTAACTTTATTGGTGAAAAAAAAGTTTTCATTTTTCTTCATAAAGTCTGTTAACCCAAACTGTGACTCCATTTTCCCCAGCCTTTTGTTTTGAGTTTTTTTGGGGGGATACATAACACTTGTTTCAACTGTTTGGCCAAACAGCATGTTTCTTTGGAAAGAGCTGAAAACTGTTATTCACAAACAATCTCCATCAAACCTCACTGAGCTCGAGCTGTTTGCCAAGAAAGAATGGGCAAGAATTTCAGTCTCTCGATGTACAAACCTGATACAGACATACCCCAAGCGACTTACAGCTGTAATCGCAGCAAAAGGTGGCGCAACAAAGTATTAAGTTAAAGGGGCCGAATAATATTGCACGTCCCACTTTTCAGTTTTTGAATTTCCACAAAAATGTAAAATAACCAATAAATTTCATTCATCTTCACAATTGTGTTCCACTTGTTGATTCTTCACCAAAAATTTACATTTGGTATCTTTATGTTTTGAAGCATGATATGTGGGAAAAGGTTGAAAAGTTCAAGGGGGCCGAATACTTTCGCAAGGCACTGTATATTTATAATAGGGTGGCATGCTCGGTCCATTACAGATCACTATAAACAGTTTGTGATATCCCAACAGATGATGATTTTCCACATTTCATGGGAGTCAGAGTAATATTTTTAATACATTTAAATGGTTGCCCACATTGGACAGTCCTCTTTGCTTAGTCCACTTTAAGATTTGCTGATTTGATTAAGTTTTGGAAAGCAAGGAGTGGATACTATTGGGACGAGAAGTACCAATAGACAAGATTCACTTCATCCAAAAATACTCCAAGTTTTGGCTATCAATCTGTAAAATGACAGATATAATGTGCAGCAGAATGTATAAGGAATAGTAAAAAGGCTGTGTCTGACCGTACAGGGACATGGTCTGATCATACCACAGCTCCTGGGCAGGGGAGGAAGGAAAAGAGTATACAGACATTACAGCACGGGATCACAGATGATTCCTTCTGTGAGGTAACACATTTCCCTGTCTGTTTTTAAGCAATGTTTTACTAAAAAAAAACAAAAATCAGTCAGCTGTGATTCCCTGCTGTAATGTGTGTATACTCCCTTTTGGTATGATCAGACCATGTTTCTGTGGTCAGACACAGCCATTACACAGTACACAGCAAGGGCACATTTATAAGATTATCTCAGCACAGGAACATTTTAAACACACATCCAATTGTAGAAATAATTATTCCAAGATGTATTGATTAAAACTTTTGCCCGTGGGAAAACCCCTTTAAGTCATGGTAATATTTCCTACCATTCACACTGTACTTCAACTTAGGATTGTTTATATTACCCACTTCCTTTGACGATTTGTTTGAGAATCCCAGTGCAAGAAGGGATAGTCAAACAAATCGTTATTTGATGGCTGAAAGTGCTATCACTCCCCTTTTCGTCCAGAAACTAAGCGTCATCGGGTGAGGGGGTAATGCTGGATCATCCAGACATTCCCCTTTGCCTCGTTTGCCGCTGGTAAACAAAGCGTCATCAGTGATGCTCATTTCAGAGGCTGGTCCCTGCTCTTTCTCCCTTGTGCAGTGTCTCCCCTGCACTGGACACACAATTTAATAGTGGCTGCAGAGGGGAAGAAAACATGTTCTTTTATTTTGACTCTCAGTTGCAAAAATATTAGCAATCAAATTATTTTGCACCTAATGAGTTAACTTTTGTTAAATCCAAATGAATGTTAACAGAAATTTTCACTGGGGGTGTGTAGTTCTCCCTGTATGAGATGTCCATTGATAAGAAGGCATCAACCCAGCAGAAAAAGAATACTCCCCAACTATATCCTCAGTGTGTGAGGTGTAATAATACAGCTCTGATCTCCAGGTCTATCCTGTTGCACAATTAGAAAGTGCATCTGAGTTTTGCTGTGTCACTTTACAAATCTTTCTATCACCTCTCCACCTCTCATAGAACTGTCGCCTCTGCTGCAATGCCACTTTCCCCACACTGCCTATCCAGTGCTGTGTCAGGTATGACATGTATGTCTGTTGTGCTCAAAGATTGATGCGAGTACAACAGACATAAGTGTGGACGAGGCAGTGTGGACAAGGGGCAGTACAGCAGAGCTGACAGTGCTAGAGAGTAGGAGAGCTGATAAAAGGGTTTGTAATAGAACACAGCTAAATTCAGCTGTGCTGTTTCTCCCACAGGCACCCTATCTGAAAAGTGCAAGTCATCTGTTCTCAAAGCTCCCAGAACTTTCTAATCATGCCAGGAGATCAGAACTATTCATGTTGAGAAACCTAGGTATAGTGGGGGTGTTAATCTTCTGCTGTGTAGCGGTCTGCTTATGATTGGGCAATTTATAGAAGGAAACAAAGAGTACACACCTTTAGTAAAAACAATCTGATAAAACACCTACTTGGACTTAAAAAAGTGAATTTATTAGGTACAAAATGCTTTGCTAACATATCTGCAATGGAGAGGCGAAATTTAAAAAAAACAAAACAAAAACATATTTTGATTTGCAGTGCCTACTGCATCGTGTGTCCAGTTCAACATGAAAAATTTGGAGAAAGGCACTCTTTGATAGATGGTGTTTGGTTCTAGCTCAGTTCACATGTAATACATGGTCATAGTACCTTTCCGCAGGCATTGTTCACAGAAAACATGACCGCAGCTTGTTATGGAAAATCGAGAGGCTTTTCTGCCAGGCTGCTGAAAGCAGAGGTTACACCGTACCAGATCATTCATTTTGTTCTGCTTAGTATGATTAGAGGTGCCTACAGAAAAGTATAAAAAAAACATTTATTTTATTTGTGTAATGAGAAAAAAAAAAATAAATCAAATAGTTACAAACCTGATAGTAAAATCTCCAAGAAGAATTATTTTATTCTGACAGAGTAAAAGAAATCTGGGAAGCGATAGGTTCTGAATTATCAGACAATTTGGATTATCGTACAACAATAAATAGTACATAAAGTGATAAAAAACCTCCCGGAGAGAAAGAGGGCAGGTAAATCTCTTGGGCAACAAATATAGGTTGATTTCACACATCAACTAATAGACAGTGAAGTCTGGACTGGCTGTGACTATGGACTTCAGAACAGGAGACCTGCAGCCAGTCCGGACATCGCAGGCTGTAATTGATCTGTGAAACCGGCATTAGTCACGTCTCCCTGTTCCTGGGCCTCTTTATTTTTAGGCTCTGCTGCAAGCACTGTCAGAATGTTGTTGGTGACAGTCCAGTTCATGTCATACTTTCAAGGGGCATGAGGCCAAAACAATTTCAGACATCTTTGTCATCTACAGTGTCTTCACACTCCTATTAAAATGCTAGGCTTTTATCATAAAAAAAAGTACCAAGACAAAAACATTTCAGAATGTTTTCTACCAATAATATCACCCAGAATATGTATAATTCAATTGAAAATTAAAATGAAAATTTTCAGGTTAAAAAAAGAAAACTAATGAACTAAAGTAACGTGATTGCATAAATATGCACATCCTTAAACTAATACTTTGTTGAAACCCTTTTTGAATTTATGACAACATTCAGTCTGTATGGGTAGAAGTCTATCAGGATGGCACATCTAGAATTTGCAATCTTTGCTCACTCTTCCTTGCAGTAAGGCTCCAAATCTGTCAGATTGTAAGGGCATCTCCTGTGTACAGTGCCCTCGTCAGGACACCCACGTTTTCAATTGGATCCAGGTCTGGGCCATTTCAAAACTTTCATCTTCTTTTGGCGAAGCAATTCTTTTGTAGATATGGAGGTATGCTTAGGGTCATTGTCACGCTGAAAAGTTAAATTCTTCATCTTCAGCTTTTTAGCAGAGACCCGAAAGTTTTGATGCAATTGATTTGGAACCGTTTACAATTCCCTCCATCTTGACTAAAGCCCAAGTTCCAACTGCCAAAAAAAACAGACCAAAAGCATAATGCTGCCTCCACTATGCCTCAAAATGGGTATGGTGTTATTTTGGTGCCAAACATACCTTTGGAATTATGGCCAAAAAGTTCAACCTTGGTCTCATCAGACCATAACATGTTTTCCCACATGCTTTTGTCAGGTTTGATGAAGGTTTAGACTTGTTATATCCACTGTACCTCAGGAGACTAGCTGTCATTTTAAATCTTTGTTCATAGTACACACAAAAATAATAAACTTCGTAATGAATCGCGACAGAGAAATAATCTTTTTTTTTCTGCTCTTGGACTGATCATTCATTCCCAATTCATAGTTCAAATCCATCTTTAGTGAATACAGACTTTCACATATAGTTCTGTGGAGGAGAGGGCAGAATTAGAGGCAGACACAGACATTCTACTGGAACCAGTAAGGTTAAGTTTAAACGAGTTGTAATTAGTTTTTGACATGTATTTTCTCTGTGCAAAAAGGCATGAAATATCATGCTCACTGTGGTTTTATTACATTATGTAAACTGACCTGTGATGCTTTTTTTAACCCCTTTACCCCCAAGGGTGGTTTGCATGTTAATGACCGGGCCAATTTTTACAATTCTGACCACTGTCCCTTTATGAGGTTATAACTCTGGAACGCTTCCATGGATCCTGATGATTCTGACATTGTTTTTTTCATGACATATTGTACTTCATGATAGTGGTAAAATTTCTTTGATATGACTTGCGTTTATTTGTGAAAAAATGGAAATTTGGCAAAAAATGTCGCAATTTTCCAACTTTGAATTTAAATGCCCTTAAATCACACAGATACAGTATGTCACATGTCTACTTTACATCAGCACAATTTTGGAACCAAAACGTTTTTTTTTGTTAGGGAGTTATAAGGGTTAAAATTTGACCAGCGATTTCTAATTTTTACACCATTTTTTTTTAGGGACCACATCACATTTGAAGTCACTTTGAGGGGTCTATACGATATAAAATACCCAAAAGTGACACCATTCTAAAAACTGCACCACTCAAGGTGCTCAAAACTACATTCAAGAAGTTTATTAACCCTTCAGGTGCTTCACAGAAATTTTTGGAATATTTAAAAAACAATGAACATTCAGCTTTTTTTCACAAAAAAATACTTCAGATCCAAATGTTTTAATTTTCCCAAGGGTAACAGGAGAAAATGAACAGCAAAAGCTATTGTGCAATTTGTCCTGAGTATGCAGATACTCCATATGTGGGGGTAAACCACTTTTTGGGCGCATGGCAGAGCTCGGAAGGGAAGGAGCGCCGTTTGACTTTTCAATGCAAAACTGAATGGAATTGAGATCAGACGCCATGTCGCATTTGGAGAGCCCCTGATGTGCTTAAACAGTGTAAACAACCCACAAGTGACCCCATTTTGGAAACTAGACCCCCCAAGAAACGTATCTAGATGTGTAGTGAGCACTTTGAACCCCCAGTTGTTTCACTAAAATTTGTAATGTAGAGCCGTGAAAATAAAAAAATCATTTTTTTTTCCACAAAAATTATCTTTTAGCCTACAATTTTTTATTTTCCAAAGGGTATCCAGAGAAATCGGACCCTAAAAGTTGTTGTGCAATTTGTCGTGAGTACGCTGATACCCCATATGTCAGGGGGGTTTGGACACATGACAGATCTCGGAAGGGAAGGGCGCCGTTTTGGAATGCAGACTTTGATGGAATGGTCTGCAGGCGTCACGTTGCATTTGCAGAGCCCCTGATGTACCTAAACAGTAGAAACTCCCCACAAGTGACCCTATATTGGAAACTAGGCCCCCCAAGGAACTTATCTAGAACTTATCTATCTTATCTATGTTGTGAGAACTTTGAACCCCCAAGTGTTTCAGTAAAGTTTATAACCCAGCCGTGAAAATAAAAAAACCTTTTTTTCCCCCCACAAAAAATTATTTTTTTTAGCCTCCAAATTTTTATTTTCACAAGGGTAACAGGAGGAATTGGACCACAAAAGTTGCTGTCCAATTTGTCCTGAGTACGCTGATACCCCATATATGGGAGTAAACTACTGTTTGGGCGCACAGCAGAGCTCGGAAGGGAAGGAGCAACGTTTGACTTTTTCAAAGCAGAATTGGCTGGAATTGAGATCGGACGCCATGTCGCGTTTGGAGAGCCCCTGATGTGCTTAAACAGTAGAAACTCCCTACAAGTGACCCCATTTTGGAAACTAGGCCCCCCAAGGAACTTATCGAGAACTTTGAACCCCCAAGTGCTTCACTAAAGTTTATAATGTAGAGCCGTGAAAATAAAAAAATCATTTTTTTTCCCACAAAAATGATCTTTTAGCCCCAATTTTGTATTTTCACAATGGTAACAGGAGAAATTGGACCCCAAAAGTTGTTGTGCAATTTCTCCTGAGTATGCTGATACCCCATATGTGTGAGAAAACTACTGTTTGGGCACATGTCGGGGCTCGGAAGGGAAGTAGTGACGTTTTGGAATGCAGACTTTGATGGAATGGTCTGTGGGCATCATGTCGCATTTGCAGAGCCCCTGATGAACCTAAACAGTGGAAAACCCCCAATTCTAACTCCAACCCTAACCCCAACACACCCCTAACCCTAATCATAACCCTAACCACACCCCTAACCTGAATACACCCTAACCCTAATCCCAACCCTAACCCCAATACACCCCTAACCCTAATTCCAACCCTAACCATAACCCTAACCCGAACACACCCCTAACACTAATCCCAACCCTAACCACAACCCTAAGCCTTACACATCCCTAACAGCTTTCTCCTATCTTTCAGATCTGAAAATAAAAACAAAAATAATCATATTTGGCATTTCTAAATATAAATTTATTTAACCCATTCTTATATAAAATGCAGCCCTCACAGGACTCCACTGATAGAAAGAAAAGCTAAAGGGGTGGCCTGAAGTCCAATGTAATTTCTATCCCAAATTCCTATTTAAAATCCCTATTTATTTAACCCCTTCCCCCCATAGTCTGTTTCCAGCTTCATGACCAGGCCAATTTTTAGCTAGCGGAAAAACAGGCTAGGTCCTATAAATGGGGATCACCACAATGCAGATGAGGCATAAATACGAACACAACTTTATTGAGTAACACATGAAAATGACAAACACAGTTAAAAACATTTAAAAAACATGATAATACAGTAGCCCCTAATACGGCAGTAACCCACCAAGGACTCAACAATAAGACTAAATATGTGCTATATTAAGTAACCGGCCAAACTGACCCTGCTGGGATGTAACTGAACCCTCATATAAGGCACTCCCCTGGACATAATACAATAATACAGAGTATAAATGACAGATGAAAACATGAACAAAATATGAAAAAATAATTATACTCAAGTGCCTGTGGGAATGACCCCAGCTTGTGTAGCTCTTATCCCTAGGTCCAAAATGAAGGACCACACTGCACTACTTTGCCTGATAATACAGAGCAAGTGAGCACATAGATAAATAATTTATAAGGTGCCTAGAGCCATAAACAAGCAAAACGGTCACAGATAAAAACCCACAGATAACCAAGAAAAACGGCCTGGGAGAGTAGCATATAAAAAATGTGTAAAGGCAACAGGTGGAACAGAGGCAGTCAGAAATGGAAACTACCTACTACCTAAAGGCATGTAATGCCTGACCTGTACACCCTCAGGTGAGAGTCCTGATACAGGCTATAAAGGGCCCATGCAGGCAACATGTAAGACAAAGGCAGTGAAGGTATACTACCTAAAGACATGCAGTGCCTGAACCAATTCAGCCTCCAATAAGAGTCCTAATATGGGTTACAGAGAGACCCAACGCGTGTCGCCACCTACAAGGGTGGCTTCGTCAGGGGTAGTCTCAAAACGAAATATGTGCCACTTAAATATAGATAAGTAAATAACATTACCGGCATCAGCTGTGTTGCTGCTTCCGGCCGCACGGCGTATTCCAAGCCATATGATGTTATGACCAAGTACCACCTACTCTGTCTGCGCATGCTCCAGCGTCAGACAGCCATTGGTGTGTCAGTGGGGTTGCCAGGGAGACAATAATGCTTCCTGTTTGGCGTTTTTAGTCATGTAGATTCCTCACTTAGCCCGCACAGATATCAGAAACAGTTGGATAACAGCGCGCCCACCATGCCCTTGTGGCTGCATAACCGCTGATGTACTCTGAGTAAAAAACTCAGACATCGCGTGCAGATAGCACTGCGCATGCTCCCACGCATTGCCGTCATGTGAACTCCCCAAACAGTTGCTAGGGCAACTGGAACACCATCGAGTGGATGTTTAACATAACGCACCTACGATGAGAAAATGAACAAACCCACCGGTGCACTGCAATACCACCCCTGAACTTGGAGTGTGCAAGCACACGTTATAGGTGTGCTCTGCATGTAATAATCTAAATATCTGTACCCGATCGGCATAATAATGTCGATACATTGTACACTTAATGCGCTACAGGAAATCAAAGAAAATGCAGGGGCAAAAGGCAGGGTACATGGTTGAAGCGGAAATACATGGTTGAAGCGGAGATACACCAACCCACAGATACCCACAACCACCCCAGCCAAAAAAGATGATAAGTAAGCCCAGTTGGTTGCTCAAAGTCACACCACGAATGAAGCAAAAGTACAATATCACTGGACCAATAATGACGTTATAGACACATGACGCACAGGGAATAGACGCAGAATGTATATGCAGGGAGCGACGGTCACACCAATTTGCTGGCCCCTGAGATGCACCACCCCTGCCCCTCATTTAGACCTAATAAAAGAGTCATCTGCCTAAAGGCCATGGTAAGCCAACCTACTGTGACATCATACTCTCTTCCCTGTATCCAGTACCCACATAGGCTAAAATACATCCATATAGTAACCTACCAAAGTGAAGTGGCCTAAAGGAGCCATAAGTATCATATAAAACCCTATTTCAACAGTCAAATGCACCCGTGTATGCATAGTGACCGGAGCCTTTAGCCCTTGAAGTAGATAAACTTGTATCAAAAGTAGCCAAGGCTGTACTGATACAGGTATAGGCGACAGCACAATGGGTGATGTAGGTAATCCAAAATCCCACAGAGACCATAGAGGATGGGGTGAGCGATCCCCATATCCGGCAGTAAATGTACCCGGGCTTAGCATCAGGTGCCAAAACATATTTATTGTAATTAATCCCTAAGGGAGCACGTAAGGCCTACTAGATACAAAAGGCGAAAGTGCAAAGCTTGTTTAGATCATACAGTTGATGAAACCAAAAATAGAAACAGGAGACATGACCACCTACTGCTAAAGATATATCATCCCATACCAATATGTTGTAATATAGGAGCAGGCCACTCAGAGTGCCACAAAAGGCCCACTTACCATGAAAAAAAGTGCAACTGGCACCATATTTATTGCCGTACAAGTGAACAGCCGTCCAAATGCACAGAAATGATGTAACAGTCGTATAGCCCAAAAAGGCCAACATAGTTGAAACAAGCACCATGTTTGTTACAGTGCAAGTGAACAACCGTCCACATGCACCGAAAGTATGTCACAATTAAATTGCCCAGGGGAGGCCAACAATACTAAGAAAGCACAAAGCGAGGCAAAACTTAAATCTGTTTATAAAACCCAGTAAATAGGAGATCCTCATTTAGACCAAAGGGGATTTGGCAGTTAAGTTGAAAAATCCATTTTGATTCACGCCTCAGAAGTTCAAGGGTAACATTACCCCCTCTAATATTCATTTGTACACCCTCTAGTCCCAGTATCTTGGTGTCCACCAGCTGGGAATTATGTTCGGCCAGATATTGTGTGGCCACCGACGTTAGAGTCTTTCCTTTGGCTTTGTCTGCTTTCGCGGTACGGATGTTTGAAAAATGCTGCTGGATGCGTTTCCTCAGTTCCTGTGTAGTCTGACCGACATACACCTTGCGACAAGGACATATCAGGGCATACACAAGGTTGCAGGATTTACAGTTGAAATATGCCTTTGTGGTAATCTGTGAAGGCAAAGAAGATAAGAGTAATTGACTCGTTACCAACCATAAAAGGGCATACATTGCAATTCCCGCAAGGGAATGTCCCCATGAGTCTAGCCCCCCTGTTTAGTCTCTTAGTTGGCCGCTGAAAGTGGCTGTGACTCAGGCAATCCCTCAAATTTCTTGCCCTCCTAGCTATTAGACTAGGCTGAGCAGCAATATGGGGATGGAGTCGAGATTCGCTCCGTAAAATGCCCCAGTATTTAGAGATAATATTCCTTACATCTTTCCACTGATTGTTATAGGCCGTAATTACCCCAAGGGGTTTTCCAGAAGACTTGGCACGGGGTTGTAACAGGCCCGCCCTGTCACTGTTTTTTGCCGCAACAAAGGCCTGTGAAATTACCTTATGTGGGTACCCACGTTCACGGAACCGTGTTGTAAGTTCACGGGAGTGTTCCCCAAAGTCACCTAATCGACTACAATTCCTCTTCACTCTGTAGAACTGTCCTTTGGGAATTCCTCTTTTCAAATGTTGGGGATGGAAACTGGTGAAATGAAGAAGACTGTTAGTGACCGTTGGTTTCCTATAAAGAGTGGTCATGATTCTCGTCTCCATCACACTCAGTTTGAGGTCCAGAAATTCAATATCCCTTTGGGAGTATTGAGATGTCAGTCGAATATTCCAAGGGTTGTCATTCAATATACTGACAAAGTCCTGACATTCTTCCAGGGTGCCTGTCCAGAGGAATAGAATATCATCAATATAACGTAGCCACTTGATAACATGTTTGGCAAATCCCTCCAGACAGTATACCCTGGTCACCTCCCACCACCCCAAAAAGAGGTTAGCGTAAGCCAGGGCACACCGTGCCCCCATGGCAGTACCCCTCACTTGCCTGTAAAAGACACGGTCGAAGATGAAAAAGTTTTTGTCCAAAACAAAGAGCAGAAGATCCAACAGAAAAGAATCGTGTCCCCTGTCCCCTGATGTGTTCAGATCCAAAAAATATGATACAGCTTGTGTCCCCAAATCGTGGCTTATACACGTGTAAAGAGACTCTACATCAAGAGTAACAAGCCACGTGTTAGTAGGCACCTCCAAGTCCTGCAATAATGAAATGAGAGATGTTGAGTCTCTAACGTAGGACTGCAGATTGAGGACAAGGGGCTGAAGAAAAAAGTCAATATATATACACAGGGTCGTTCATGTAGTCCCCCTATCCCCGACACTATGGGCCTACCTGGTGGAGCCTCCAACGACTTGTGGACTTTGAGGAGCATGTAGAAAGTCGGAGTCCTAGGATGTTGATTTATTAGAAACTCTTTCTCCCGTTTATTAATGATGTTATGCATGAAAGCATTGTCCAACAGCCGATTTAATTTTGCCTGGAAAACACCTGTAGGGTCAGAGGGGAGAGTCTGGTAACAATCTGTGTTACGAAGTTGACGCATAGCCTCCTGGATATAGAGGTCAACAGGCCAAATGACCAGGTTACCCCCCTTGTCCGCCTCCCGAATGACAAAGTCCCTGTTGGACCCCAGTCTTGTTATGATAGACTGTTCATCTCTACTGATATTCCTACCCCTAATGGGGTCCAATTTCAGTTGTAAAACCTCCCTATACACAGCATCAAGAAAACACTGTACTGCTGGGCATAATGTGAACGAGGGAGTGGCTTGGGATGGTAACCGGCCAGTGAACTTACGTCTAGAAGGACCTTCCTCCCCCTCATCCAATAAATCCAATAAATCCCGCAAGATTTGCCTGTCGCAAATAGAGAGGTCATCCATATCCGAAGAATGATGAAAAAGAACCTTGAAAGTGAGCTGTCTGCAAAACAGATACACATCTTTAATAAAAGTAAATTTATCCAAGCCACTAGTTGGGCAAAAAGACAGACCCTTTTCCAACACCGAGACCTCGGCCTCCGATAAGATGTAATTAGACAGATTGATGATTTGTAGCTTACCAGCAGCTGGTGGACACCGTGTTTCCATATCTAGTATTGACGTTTCTTGTTCTGTCGTGTCTCCCATTGGCTCCTGGGCGGCCATGCCTTGTAATTTCTTGTATCTTTCTTTAGGGCCATGCCTCCTCCTGCGGCCCCTCCTGTGGCGCCTTCGATGTCGCTCGGTTCCGAGGATAAAAAATCATCACTCGATGGTACATCAGGCGTGGTGATGGTGTTGGTAGTCACTGAGCCTTCAGGTGCACCAGGCCTCTTGTTCCCTCTGTGCACCCACCTGTAGGCTCGTCCATTTTTGAAATCAAGCTGATCCCTCCTATATTTCTGTTTCTTCTTAGTTATAACCTCCTTTTCAAAAATATCTATTGTGTTTTTCAATTGAGCCTGAAAAGGTTCCACCTGTGTTGTTTTGTCAAATTTAACTAGTTTATCCTCACATATTTTAATTTTATCTCTTAACGTCCTCAACACAGCCTGATCATGCTCCAACAGCATATCAATTATAATAAAGGAACATTTCAACAATCCAGACTCCCAGGTGTTTTGAAATACACCCTCCACTTCCCATGCCGGAAAAATCTGCACCCTGAGGCCTCTGGGAACCAGTCCAGCCTTTTTGTATTCTTCCAAAGTTTTAACATTCCACCAAGATTTAGTAAGTGCCTTATGCAAATTGGTGAGTTCCTTGGTCACAAGGTGAAAATCATCATTATCCACCCTGCTGGATAAGTCACTGGCAAAATCCCCATTGAAGATGCCATTGGCTTGATTGCTCCATGCAGCCTCTCTTGCTGCCAAATCCATAATAACACAATAAACAATACACTAAATAATCATATAAATGTAAATATAAAACAACCGTGTGCCAATCACCCAGAAAATGTGGTCAAAGAGAAACACCAGGCCAATTTTTACAATTCTGACCACTGTCACTTTATGAGGTAATAACTCTGGAACGCTTCAACGGATCCCGGTGATTCTGAGACTGTTTGTTTAGTGACATACTGTACTGCACGATAGTGTTAAAATTTCTTCAATATGACTTGCGTTTGAGAGAAAAGCAGAAATTTTGCAAAGACTGAAAATTTTGCAATTTTCAAACTTTTAAGTTTTACGCCCTTAAAGGGAACCTGTCACTCCCAAAATTGAAGGTGAGCTAAGCCCACCAGCATCAGGGGCTTATCTACAGCATTCTGTAATGCTGTAGATAAGCCCCTGATGTTTCCTAAAAGATGAGAAAAAGAGGTTAGATTATACTCACCCAGGGGCGGTCCCGGTCCGATGGGTGTCGTGGTCCAGCGCCTCCTATCTTCATCAGATGACGTCATCTTCTTGTCTTCACGCTGCGGCTCCGGCTCCGGCGTACTTTGTCTGCCCTGTTGAGGGCAGAGCAAAGTACTGCAGTGCGCAGGTGCTGGGCCTCTCTGACCTTTCCCGGCGCCTGCGCACTGCAGTACTTTGCTCTGCCCTCAACAGGGCAGACAAAGTACGCCTGCGCCAGAGTCGCAGCGTGAAGACAAGAAGAGGACGTCATCGTAAGAAGATGGGAGGCCCCGGACCGGACCGTGACATACACCGCAGCGGGACCACCCCTGGGTGAGTATAATCTAACCTCTTTTTTCTCATCTTTTAGGATACATCGGGGCTTATCTACAGCATTACAGAATGCTGGAGATAAGCCCCTGATTCCGGTGGGCTTAGCTCACCGATTTTGGGGGCGACAGGTTCCCTTTAAATAATAATAATCTTTATTTTTATATATATATAGCACTAACATATTCCGCAGTGCTTTACAGTTTGCACACATTATCATTGCTGTCCTCGATGGGGTTCACAATCTAATTTCCCTATCAGTATGTCTTTGGAATGTGACAGGAAACCGAAGAACCCGGAGGAAACCCACACAAACATGGGGAGAACATACAAACTTCTTGCAGATGTTGTCCTTGGTGGGATTTGAACCCCAGACTCCAGTGCTGCTTAAATCAGATAAATAACATTTACCACTTCTACTTTACATCAGCACAATTTTTTTTTAGGAAGTTAGACGGTTAAAAGTTTTCCAGCGATTTCTTATTTTCCCAGCAAAATTTACAAAACTATTTTTTTTAGGGACCATATCACATCTGAAGTGACTTTGAGGGTTTTATATGACAGAAAATACCCAAAAGTGACACCATTCTAAAAAGTGCACCCCTCAAGGTGTTCAAAACAGATCCAAGTTTATTAACCCTTCATGTGCATCACAGGAATTTTTAGAATGTGGAAGGAAAAAATGAACATTTAACTTTTTTAAATAAAAATGTTACTTTAGACCCATTTTTTTGTAATTTTCCAAGGGGAATAGGAAAAAAGGAAAGGAATTTTCCTTGAGCATGCAGATGACCCATATGTGGGGGGAAAACACTGCTTGGACGCACAGCAGGGCTCAGAAGGGAAGGAGCATCATTTGACTTTTTGAATGTAAAATTAGCTGGAATAATTACCAGATGCCATGTCGCGTTTGGAGAGCCCCTGATGTGCCTAAACAGTGGAAACACCCCAACAAGTTCTGTCATTTTGGAAACTAGACCCCTCGGAGAACTTATTTATATGTGTGGTGAACACCTTGAACTCCCAGGTGCTTCACATAAGTTTTAAGCAGTTCACATAAGTTTAAGCAGTGAAAATAACAAAATCAAATTTTTCCCACAAAAATGTTATTTTATCCCGAAATTTTGTATCGTCATAATGGTAACAGGAGAAAATGGAACCTCAAATTTGTTGTGCAATTTCTCTTGAGTATGCAGATATTCTATATGTGTGGGTAAACGACAGGGCTCAGAAAAGGAGAGACCGCTACGTCATCATCTCGGGACATCGCAGCATGGACCGGTTACCGGAGCGTCGCGAGCGGGAAAGGACTGTTGTGGATCCGAGGGGCCGACGGAAGGTGAGTATATAACGATTTTTTTAATTATTATTATTTTTAACATTAGATATTTTTACTATTGATGCCGCATAGGCCGCATCAATAGTAAAACGTTGGTCACACAGGGTTAATAGCAGCGTTAACCGAGTGCGTTACACCGCGGCATAGCGCGGTCGGTTAACGCTGCCATTAACCCTGTGTGAGCGCTGACTGGAGGGGAGTATGGAGGGGACACTGAGTGCGTGGAGTAAGGAGCGGCCATTTTCTTCCAGACTGTGAGCGTCGCTGATTGGTCGTGGCAATGGTTGTGGGCGTTTTGCCACGACCAATCAGCGACTTGGATTCCATGACAGACAGAGGCCGCGACCAATGAATATCCGTGACAGACAGAAGGACAGACAGACAGAAAGACGGAAGTGACCCTTAGACAATTATATAGTAGATGGAGCACTATGTGATGCCCATAATACTGTATGGAGCAATGTATGATGCCCATAATACTGTATGGAGCAATATATGAGGCTCATTATTCTGTATGGAGCTCTATGTGATACCCATAATACTGTATGGAGGATTATACTGTCCTATTTCTGAGCTATTGTAGAATTTACAATAGACATCACTCAAGCAATGTAAGAAGTAAGTGAAATCTTTGGCATTGTACTATACCTATATTTATCTGCTGTATCTGAGCATCATGAATTGTGGTATGTGTTAAAGGGGCCCACTGAGACTCTTTCGCCCAGGGGCCACGAAAACCTGTAGAAGGCCATTGCCATGTCATATTGGCAGAGCTCTTGAGATGCCAGAACAGCCCAGCCCCCATAAGTGACTCTTTTATACAAACTACATCTCTCAATGAATTTATCTACGGGTGCAGTTGTCAGGACTCTGAACATTTTTTACCTTTGTGCATTACTGCCCTTTTCCAAGATGGCGTCTTTGGTCTCATGTGCACTGTGTCTTCCTGCTATAAAACTCCACCCCAGCCTTCAGTCTGTGCTAGAGTATTCTGCCTTGCATCCAGCTCCTGACCTCTGATTACTCCCTGGCTATACACCTGCTCCTGTGAACCTGTGTGGTGATCCTGCTACTCCGCTCTGAGTTCCTGCTGCATACACAAGTTTCCAGTAATCCTCCTTCATCTGCTGTTCGGGTTTACTTCCATCTGCATTTGCTGGACATGTAAGCTGTTTCAGCTTTGCAATAACCTGAGACTATTAACCACGCCTCCCTGTTTGAGCTAAGATATGATTTGAACTGCCTAATAAGCATATCTATCTGTGCCTGGACTAAGACAAGGATTTATTCGTGTCAAGTATCCTCAAGAATAATTGTGCTTCATAGACTTTCGGCGTGATTGCATTTTCCTCTGAAGTTTCCTATAGACTGCTAAGCTGCGTTTATTATTTGTGGTGTGGACTTGAGTTTCCCTCTGCACCTGTTTGAATCACCGTGTGATAATATAGACTTTACCACTTATAAAACTGTGTCCTGTAGTTGTCTTGTTCCACACAAAGAGTCTCCTGAGTTATCCCCTATAATTATTACAGCAGTGATCATAGTGACACCACAAGTGGGTCACAGAATTTTATACCATTGGGATGAGAAGGAAAAATAAAAAGATCTTTGAGCTGACATTTTTATTAGTATCATTTTTGGACACATGACATTGTTTTTAACGCTTTCTATTCTGATTTTTGGGAGGCAGAATTAACAAAAATCAGCAATTCAGGAATTGTTTTATATCTCATTCCGTGTATGGTAAAATTGATCATGCAGTTTTATTCTTCGGGTCAGTACATTTACAGCGATACCTCATTTATATAGTTTTTTTATGTTTTGGCGCTTTTACACAATACTACTAAAACTATTTTATAACTATTTTTGCAACTCTTCATTCTGAGAGCCATAACGTTTTTATTTTTCCATTGATGGAGCTGTGTGGCGGCTTGTTTTTTTCTGGGGCAAGCTGACGTTTTCAGCGGTACCGTTTTTATTTACATCTTTTTAATCACGTTTTATTCCACTTTTTGTTTGACGGTATGATGAAAGCACATCATTTTTTGCCTTGCTTTATTATTTATTTTAGCTGAAGGGGTTAACTGGTGGGACGGTTTTATAGGTCGGGTCGTTCCGAACGCAGTGATATCAAATGTGTGTACTTTTTTGTTAAATTTTATTTTGATAAAAATATTTATGAGAAGAATATATATTTTTTATTATTTTGTGTTTTTAAAAATATTTTTACAAATTTATTTATTTTTTTTACACTTTTTACTTTGTCCCACTATGGGACTTTCACCTTCTGCAGTCTGATCGCAGTTCTAAGGCTACGTGCCCAAGATGTAAACCCACATTGTGGGTGACTTTTTACACAGTGGTAAATAGAAGCACAGTGGGCATGGGATTTCTATAAATCCCATCAACTGTTCTTCTAACATAGAACACAGCGTTTTGGACACAGTGCAAATGTGCTGTATGCAAAACGCCGCTATTCCTGATCGTGGGCACGCAGCCTAACGCATTTCAATACATTAGAAGTGACAGTCTGCTCTCATACAAACTTGTTAGATCATGCACTGCGCATGATTAACAAGTTTGCTAGAGCCTGGTGATCCAAATGTCGTCATGATGACATCGGGTCACCATGGCAACGATCAGGCCGCCGCGGGGACAGTGACCGGAGGGCAGAGGGGTTTCCTCCTTCTGCTTTCTAAATGCTATGATCGCTAGCATTTAGGGGGTTAAAGTGCCAGGTGTCAGAATCAGCTGATACCCAGCGGCGATCGTGCGCACACAACCTCTGTGTGCGCAAAATCGCCTGCACTTCCTAACCAGGGCGTACTTGGACGTCCAAGGTGGTGAAGGGGTTAATGATTAATCTAAACTATTTACTAATATACTTGAATTGAAAATACCCTATCCTTCCCTAGCTGCACTAGCTAACTGCTTTTATATATTTTTTTTTCACTTGCCTTTTGAGGACGATTCTATTGAGAATCCGAGTGCATGCTGGGATACTCAAAACAAGCATTATCAGGGGGCAGAGGCTGCAGACTCTGTCCACAGCCTCTTATTCCCTCTTGTAAAAAAGTGTCATCAGTGACGCTCGTTTCAGGGGCTGAGCTATTCCCTGTGTGATGTGCACAATGACAGCGCACTCTCTCACTAGCTCAGATCAGCAATAAACAGCCGGCACCAGAGCGCATTGTCAGGATGCCCGGAGTGCAGAGACCAGTGACATCACTTGCAGGGGAGGCATTTGTCTCTGTACACTGGGTTCTCTGAAACTGCTCAGTTGCTGTCTTGTAATTCTGATCAGAGTCGGCAACAGAGAGCGCGTGCTGTCACTGTGCACATCACACAGCGTAAGTTGTGCAGGAACTAGCCCAGCCTCTGAAACTGGCGTCACTGATGACACTTTGTGCTATGTATGGGGCAGAGGCTGCGGCACTGACCACAACCTCTGTCCGCTGATGGGGATTCATTTGAGCATCCCAGCATGCTATGGGATTCTCAAATGAAGCGTCATCAAAAAGGAAGTAGGAAAAAAAATAGAAAAGCAGTTATAGTGTACTCAGGGAAGGACAGGGGACTTTTAATTCAAGTATATTAGATAATAGATTAGAATAAGGCAACACATAGGGATTTAGGATGAAAACTACTTTGGATCTGCCCTTTAAGGATCTCAGAAAATTGCAACTTTTTTTATTTTTACAAAATTCAGAATTTTTTTAAAAAAGAATAAAAACTCCACCGGTTTGCCGTCACCGCCAGCCTCCCGACCACTACTCAGCGTCACCGCCAGCCTCCCGACCACTGGTCAGCGTCACCGCCAGCCTTCCGACCACTGGTCACCGTCACCGCCAGCCTCCCGACCACTGGTCAGCGTCACCGCCAGCCTCCCGACCACTGGTCAGCGTCACCGCCAGCCTCCCGACCACTGATCAGCGTCACCGCCAGCCTCCCGACCACTGGTCAGCGTCACCGCCAGCCTCCCGACCACTGATCAGCGCCACCGCCAGCCTCCCGACCACTGGTCAGCGCCACCGCCAGCCTCCCGACCACTGGTCAGCGCCACCGCCAGCCTCCCGACCACTACTCAGCGTCACCACCAGACTCCTGACCACTGGTCAGGGTCACCGCCAGACTCCCGACCACTGGTCAGCGCCACCGCCAGCCTCCCGACCACTGGTCAACGTCACCGCCAGCCTCCCGACCACTGGTCAGCGTCACCGCCAGCCTCCCGACCACTGGTCAGCGTCACCGCCAGCCTCCCGACCACTGGTCAGCGTCACCGCCAGCCTCCCGACCACTGGTCAGCGTCACCGCCAGCCTCCCGACCACTGGTCAGCGTCACCGCCAGCCTCCCGACCACTGGTCAGCGTCACCGCCAGCCTCCCGACCACTGGTCAGCGTCACCGCCAGCCTCCCGACCACTGGTCAGCGTCACCGCCAGCCTCCCGACCACTGGTCAGCGTCACCGCCAGCCTCCCGACCACTGGTCAGCGTCACCGCCAGCCTCCCGACCACTGGTCAGCGTCACCGCCAGCCTCCCGACCACTGGTCAGCGCCACCGCCAGCCTCCCGACCACTACTCAGTGTCACCGCCAGCCTCCCGACCACTGGTCAGTGTCACCGCCAGCCTCCCGACCACTGGTCAGCGTCACCGCCAGCCTCCCGACCACTGGTCAGCGTCACCGCCAGCCTCCCGACCACTGGTCACCGCCAGCCTCCCGACCACTGGTCAGCGTCACCGCCAGCCTCCCGACCACTGGTCACCGCCAGCCTCCCGACCACTGGTCAGCGTCACCGCCAGCCTCCCGACCACTGGTCAGCGTCACCGCCAGCCTCCCGACCACTGGTCAGCGTCACCGCCAGCCTCCCGACCACTGAAGGACATAAAACACAACCAGGAACCAGTAATGGAAATGTGGATTTTTTTTCACCATTTCAAAGATTTTTTTTAATGGTAAAATGAATGGTGGCAGCCAAAACTACAGACCGTCCCACAAGAACCAACGGCCCCTCACACTGTGATGGTGGCAAAAACGCTCAGTGCCTTGGAAGAAGGGGAGGAAGAACTGGTCAGGAAGTGGTTAAAGGGGCCATCCGCTGCGGCCTCACTTCCGGTCATCACTTTGTTATAATCATAATAGAGTCTGTGTCGCGCGGCTGTGACGTGGTGGAGCCATCACTGGGCACATAGCAAGCTATTGCTCTCTGTAGTCAGCCTGCCGCGCCTTTACCATCCAGTCTGCACGTCTACTCCTCTTCGGTAAGCACCAGTCCCATGGCCGCCGCCCACAGACAGGTCCGGGCCCCGCTCCCCGCGGGTCACTGCTCAATGCTCATCTAGACACGTCAAGCCCCAGCTCCCAGACTGCTGCGACTTACCTCACCGCTTCCACTCTCTCCCATTGGCTCGGTACATGTAATCTGCATTCTCATTGGTCAGTTAGCGATCGATGTGAGCAGTGATTGGTTGTAGCGTTGCAGTTCCCGAATGCTATTGGCTAAGTTTTCCTCGGCTTCGTCTTTGCCATGAACCGCAAGTCCAGGTGCCTGAGGACAGACCGAACGTGAGAACCGAGGAAAAGCAGGGGAAGAGCGGCCACAGGAGGCGGCACAGCTCCGGGACTAAGGGCCTGAACTCTCCCGAAGGAGAACGCAGGTAGTTTTGTGAATGGATGCATGTTCTTTATGTCACTGGCTCATTGCGGGCGGCGGCGTGTAGTGGGGTCTGACTCAAAACCCAGAGGGGTTAGAAGGGAATTATGGGACTTGTAGTGCCACATGTGTGGCGCTCCTGCCCTCATTCACTTGAGGTCAGCTTGTTATGATGGGACTTGTAGTCCCACTCTGCGCCCTTATGGGATAGTCTGACAGGTTGTGCTAGATTGCGGAAAGTTTACTGTATATATCGATCCCAGAAGACACGGTGACCCCGCCCCCCCGTCTGACCACCATTGTAGCCCCCAGCGGTGTCAGGTGTAAACAATATCCCACTGGAGTCAGGAGCCACATATTCTGCACTGGTGGCCGGTTGTCAGCCGTGATACATCACTGACAGGTGTGGGGACAGCATGGATTACCTTGTGACGATGGCTCCTGGCAGTGGGTGATATATCGGGGGTCCGCGCAGCCACTGCTGGAAGGTGTCGGCAGCAGGAAAAGTGGGCGACAGTAATGATCTGTTCTCACTGACTGCGCGTCAGCTCTAGACCACTGCGGATTCCTACATACTAACCGGTCATTAAAGGGATTGTCCCGTGAACAAAGTGAATAGATCTTGGAATAATAATAATCTCCATAATTGGATGTGCTTAAATAAAATGTTCCTGTGCTGAGATAATCTTAGAAATGTGCCCCTGCTGTGTACTGTGTAATGACTGTGTCTGACCGTACAGGAACATGGTCTGATGATACCACATCTCCTGGGCAGAGGAGGAAGCAAAAGAGAAGATACAACTTATTGAGTGTGTTCCTAGCGGAAGATGTCTTAAGAAAGGTTGAGTCATTTCTTTTAAACACTTGGGCCCCAATTCATTAAGGTCGATGTGAATAACGCTGGTCTGTGTGAGGGGGGTTTTTGGAGTCAGATGTTTGGTGTGTGACCACTGGGAACCCCACAGATCTTGAGATTGGGACTCTGAAATGGAGCAAGTAATGACCTGTCATATAGATCAGCAGTGGGCAACTAATTATCCTTAGGGGCCACATGAGATACCGTGATTGTCGAGGGCCGAACAAATAGGCTGAAATTAATTCTGCTCAATATTAATATTAACATAATAATTATAATTATTTTACATTAATATTAATTGTATCTCTTAATATTGAGCAGAATTAAATATGCTAACATCCCCCTGTATACCGTATGATCCCACACACAGCACCGTATATACTGTATGATCCCCCACACATAGCCTGCTATATACAGTGTGAGCCCCACGTGGCCTCCTGTATAGGCAGTGTGAGCCCCACGTGGCCTCCTGTAGAGGCAGTGTGAGCCCCACGTGGCCTCCTATGTGCATACAAACATCCCATAGACATGAAAAACAAAAGCCAGCACATGCTCTCATCGCTTCAGTTCCCCAGCGCACTGACTCTCCGTAGTGAACACCTCATGTGATGAAATGACGTCATCGCGTCTGCAGTCTGGCTCAATAACTGTGGAAGAAGGGTCAACGGCCCTGTCTTCCACCAATGTATTAATCGCTGTTTGCATCCCGAGCATGCGGAGAGTGGTGACAGCGGGTGGGGGAGGGCACGGTATGGCCTATGGGCCACTGTTTCAGTCCTTTGGCTGTCTCGTTCTGCGGGCCCGACTGTCAACTGGAACAGTCATAGTGCCGGATGTGTCTGATATAGATAGATAAGACTAACTCTCTCAGGGTCAGTGATGCTCATGGCTGTGACTGTTAATTGTTTGTCTGAACCCACAGAAAAGCTACTGTAAAACAAATTGCTGAAAAACCATTGAAAGGTTACTGCGGCTGCATATATTTGCGTATGGAGAGGTGAGCAGGGACAGGCAATGTCATTACTGCTAGTACCAGTCTGGAAGTATGCACAATGCCTGCCTGTCACACACATCCCGGAAAGTGCCAGTAGACGCCATGACACCCGCCCCGTTCACCTCTTGATGTAGATGTGAGCAGAGCTGGAATAACCCTTTAATCATATGTCTGATTTTTCGCAGACCGGACGGTTCACAGAAAATTGCAGAGACAGTCCGCTTTTGATCTTGGGGTCGGATCAAGATCAGCAATGCAAGTCTGTGGGTCTGTGAAACATCGACTGCACTCGGATGACAACAAAGGGGAGTCCAATTTTCATGGACTGTCAGAAAGAAGGTGAAGAAAAGCTGTTGACATTTGGACCATGCTCTGATCAAAATGATTAATCCGAACGTCTGCATAAGCTTTAAAGGTACCGTCACACTTTGCGACGCTGCAGCGATAGCGACAACGATGCCGATCGCTGCAGCGTCGCTGTTTGGTCGCTGGAGAGCTGTCACACAGACCGCTCTCCAGCGACCAGCGATGCCGAGGTCCCCGGGTAACCAGGGTAAACATCGGGTTGCTAAGCGCAGGGCCGCGCTTAGTAACCCGATGTTTACCCTGGTTACCAGCGTAAAATGTAAAAAAAAAACAAACAGTACATACTCACATTCGCGTCCCCCGGCGTCCGCTTCCTGCACTGTGTGAGCGCCGGCCCTAACAGCAGAGCGGTGACGTCACCGCTGTGCTGTACTTTCACTTTCACTTTACGGCGCTCAGTCAGTGTGGGAAGCGGACGCCGGGGGATGCGCAGGTGCGTATGTACTGTTTGTTTTTTTTACATTTTACACTGGTAACCAGGGTAAACATCGGGTTACTAAGCGCGGCCCTGCGCTTAGTAACCCGATGTTTACCCTGGTTACCAGTGTAAAACATCGCTGGTATCGTTGCTTTTGGTGTCAAACACGACGATACACGCCGGTCTGACGACCAAATAAAGTTCTGAACTTTGTTCAACGACCAGCGATATCACAGCAGGATCCTGATCGCTGCTGCGTGTCAAACTAAACGATATCGCTAGCCAGGACGCTGCAGCGTCACGGATCGCTAGCGATATCGTTTAGTGTGACGGTACCTTAACTGTGATATGTAGTACTTACCTTAAACATTGTACAGCCCAAGACCAACTTTATGAGAACGGCATTTTCTAATGGCAGGGGCCTCGGTTATCAGGATAATGTGCCCGACCACACTGCAAAATGGTCCAGCAATGGTCCGAGGAGCGGGACACAGAGTTTGGGGAGTTTTGAGTTATGTTTAGTTTTCCTGCAGTTGATAGCTCAAACAGCATAAAATACCAGACCTAGTAAGCTTAAAACTATAAGTGCCCGTCCCTGTACTTTGTAACCCTATAAAACTGTGCAGTAATTCTATATGGATGTAAATTCAGCTTTTACGGTGGATTTCACCTAGCAAGATGCAGAGTAAATGTGCTGCGGAATGGAGCATGTTGTGGATAATTTCCACCCTATGTAAATAGGATATTCTGAATCCACGCCAAGTCCATGTACTGAGCGCACTATCCTGCGTTCACCTGACTTGCGCTGTGCTTTGGGTGCGGATATTTGTTGCAGTAATAATTAGTAATACGTAGTTGACATTTTTAGACATTGCACATCTGGCTTCTATACTAGAATACAGCAGTGGCAAACAGCAGAGAAAATTTCTTCTGAGAAAGCAAGCAGTGCTAGCAAACTCTGGCTATATAGTAGTGATGTCTTATGAATTTTCATTATTCCTTTTCTCCTAGTGCTAATGGATATTTTCATTGAGCTAGAAGTTCACCGGTGACAGTTCACAGGAGCGGCGTTCCTTGTAAGTATTTGTCCTCTGCATTTTATGTAAAGAGCTGATGTAATGCAGGATGACCAGTAGGAATATCAGTCCCATAGAGGCCAAACTGGGTGCTCTCAGCCTGTAACTATTTTTTTTTTTTATTTACCATATTTAGAGGTAACGAATCTGTCTTGAGATTTCACGATATGAACAGTATAAAGTATTAAATAGATTTGGGGCCTGATGAGGCAAAAGTACTTACTTTAAAAAAGCCTATAAGAATGCCTGTGTGAGGCCTCTTTCACACTAGCGTCGTGCACTGCACGTCGCTATGCGTCGTTTTGCAGAAAAACCGCATCCTGCAAAAGTGCTTGCAGGATGCGTTTTTTTCTCCATAGACTTGCATTAGCGACGCAGTGCGACACATTGCCACACGTCGCAACCGTCGTGCGACTGTTGCGTCGGACCGTCGCCTCCAAAAAACATTGCTTGTAACGTTTTTTTGGTGCGTCGTCTGCCGCATTTCCGACCGCGCATGCGCGGCCGCAACTCCGCCCCCGCCTCCCTGCACCTCACAATGGGGCAGCGGATGTGTTGGAAAACTGCATCCGCTGCCCCTGTTGTGCGGCGCTTTCACAGCTAGCGTCGGTGCGCCGCAACGTCGCATAGCGACGTGCAGTGCACGACGCTAGTGTGAAAGTAGCCTAATCCTGCAATTGGGATGAGCATTTTGTTTGTCCAACTTGAGCTGAACTCGTAAAATGCTTATTTTTGTATCCAACGGGAAAGCTTCCAATTAAAATATTATATACCATTTTAATATGATTTTCAAAGTAAGTACTCCAGCCTCACCTGGTCTAAAATCAATTTAAGTTAGTTTGTATTACAAAATTTCAGGACAGATACTCTTTCACAACCAAAACAGAAATCTGACACCATATTTTACAAAACAAACTGCATAGATTACAAAATAGATCTTAGATCCCATGAGGCCGATGTACTAAAAAAATCTAAATCGCAGCGGCTATATAATAATTTTTATAACATTCCCTCTCTGATGTTAAAATGCTCATTCTGATATCAGGATCATACCGCCTTTCTGATATTTCAAAGTACAAAGTAAGTACACAAGTCCTAGGGATAGTTCACACTAGGTGTTTTTTTCTGCAGCAAAACCTGAGCTCTTGGCAGGAAAGAAGTTGCCGAAAAAAAAAGCATATTTTTCTTGTGTGTGTGTTCTGCGGTTTCGGCATTTTAGATTTGTCTTTTGTGCATGCTGATGAAGTTTAGTGTTGGGAAAAAAGGGAAAAAAAAAGTCCTATTCGATAGAATCATGTTTTGGCACAAAAAATACAGCAAAACATGTATATTTTTGGTGTGATTATTTTTTTACTCATTTAAGTTAATGTGTGAAAAACACTGAAAAAAATCCCTGAAATAGGAGTCATGCTCCATTGTGCAAAAATCCATGCAAAGCACAAAATACTGATGGCAACAAAAAACCTTGTGTGTATATGAGATTTCTGAAATCTCATAGGCTTTGCTGGTACTGTAAAACACAGCTGAAAATTAGCATAAAAACGCAGCTAAAATGCCTAGTGTGAACTTAGCCTTACAGTGGTTTTCCTGGCAAAAACTTACTTTATAAATAAAGATATGGCGCTACATGTCACTGGTTGGCACAGGAAAAGAAATGTCCTGTTGCTAACATCTTCTGCAGGAAAAAAATTGTGACACTTATCTTTGTATAATTGTCTTGTTTTAAAATCAGTATGCAGTGTTTATGCAGATATTTTGTGGAGAAATTCCAACAATGATTATCTATCTCTCTATCTCTCCTTTTTACAGCACAATAATAAGGAATTAGTAGATCTGTTGTCCATATGTGTTTTAGATGAAAGCTAGTGGAACAGGACTTTGAAGCCATTTTTTCCTCTTTAAAGCCACCCTATGATCCTCCTTAGCTAAACCTTCCACATTTTTTTTTTTTTTTTTTTATGTATTCCAGGTGCTTTAAAGGGAATCTGTCAGCAGGTTTTTGCTAGTTGATCTGAAAACGACATAATATAGTTTTGTCAGCAGGAGATTACCACTACAGGACTATATCTTACATGCCAGGCAGTCAGGCTAATCAGTCTTACCCGTCCCCACCACTGATTAGTAGCTAACTGACAATTCACAGTGTACACAGGAAGTTGCTAACCAGGGGTGTGGGCGGGGTTATACACAGGAAGCTGCCAGTCAGGGGTATGGGTGGGGTTATACACAGGAAGCTGCCAGTCATGGGGTGGGTGGGGTTATACACATGAAGCTGCCAGTCGTGGGCGGCATTATACGCTGGAAGCTGCCAGTCAGGGGTGGGGGCGGGGTTATACACAGGAAGCTGCCAGTCAGGGGTGTGGGTGGGGTTATACACAGGAAGCTGCCAGTCATGGAGTGGGTGGGGTTATACACAAGAAGCTGCCAGTCATGGCATGGGCGGGGTTATACGCTGGAAGCTGCCAGTCATGGCATGGGCGGGGTTATACAGAGGAAGCTGCCAGTCGGGGGTGGGGTTATACACAGGAAGCTGCCAGTCAGGGGTGGGGGCTGGGTTATACACAGGAAGCTGCCAGTCAGGGGTGGGGGCGGAGTTATACACAGGAAGCTGCCAGGCAGGGGTGGGGGCGGAGTTATACACAGGAAGCTGCCAGGCAGGGGTGGGGGCGGAGTTATACACAGGAAGCTGCCAGGCAGGGGTGGGGGCGGAGTTATACACAGGAAGCTGCCAGGCAGGGGTGGGGACCGGGTTATACACAGTCAAGAAGCCTTAGTTCTGCTACTTCTACATCAGACAAATAAGGATTCTATGAAACTTACACCAAGCAGCTCAGTAAGTGAGATTTCCCTGGAATCAGGCTTCCTTGCCCTGTATTATGTTGTTCTCGCATTAAACAGCAAAAACCTTCTGACATGTTCCCTTTGATTGCCTGCAGATCCGTGGGGTCTGGGTCCTGAGCCCCCTAAGATCGCTCAAAAGTCATCCAAGAAGTGCACACCACCTGCCTGAGTGCAAACACAGAGCAGAGTCCCCCACATTTCTCAAGAGCTTTTTGAGTAATTGGTAGGGGTCTCGCATTTATACACTGCTCAAAAAAAGAGGGAACACTAAAGTACCACATCTTAGATATCACTGAATGAAATATTCCAGTTGCAAATCTTTATTCATTACATAGTAAAATGCGTTGAGAACAATAAAACATCTAAATGATCAACGTAAACCAAAATGAATATCCCATGGAGGTCTTTATTTGGAATGATACTCAAAATCCAAGAGGAAAATCAAATTACAGGCTGATCCAACTTCAGTGGAAATGCCCGAAGACAAGGAAATGATGCTCATTAGTGCAAATGATCTCACCCCTAGAGGTACAGTAGCACGAGTCGGTGTCTACAACCCACACAAGTTGCTCTGGTAGTGTAGCTCATCCAGGATGGCACATCAATGCGAGCTGTGGCAAGAAGGGTAGCTGTATCTGTCACCACAGTGTCCAGAGCATAGAGAAGACACCAGGAGACGTGAAGGGGGCCGTAGGAGGGCAACAACCCAGCAGCAGAACCGCTAACTTCTCCTTTGAGCAAGGAGGAGCAGTGCCAGAGCCCTGCAAAATGACCTCCAACAGGACACTAATATCCATGTATCTGCTCAAACTATCAGAAACGGACTCCATGAGGGTGGTATGAGTGCCCGACGTCCACAAGTGGGTGTTGTGCTTACTACCCATTACCGTGTAGGGAGATTGGCATTTGCCAAAGAACACCAAGATTGGCAGATTCAACATTAGCACCCTTTGCTTTTCACAGATGATTGCGGGTTCTCACTTAGTACATGTGACAGACGTGACACAGCCTGGAGACGCCGTGGAAAACGTTCTGCTGCCTGTAGCATCCTCCAGCATGACCAGTTTTGCAGTTGGTCAGTAATGGTGTGAGGAGGTATTTTATTTGGAGGGCCACACAGCTCTCCATATGCTAGCCAGAGGTACCCTGACTGCCGTTATGTACCGGGATGAGATCCTCAGACCCATTGTGAGACTATATGCAGGTGCACTGGGGGCCTGTGTTCCTCCTGATGCATGACAATATTACGCCTCATGTGGCTGGAGTGTGTCAGTTCCTGTAAGATGAAGGCATTGATGCTATCGTCTGGCCTGCCCGTTCCCCAGACCTGAATCCAATCAGGGACATCTGGGACATCACGTTTCGTTCCATCCACCAAATTTACATTGCGCCACAGACTCAGTAGTTGACTGATGCTTTAAGCCAGGTATAGAAGGAGATCCTTCAGGAGACCATCCACAGCCTCAAGACCATGCTCAGGCGTTGTAGGGAGTTTATACAGGTACATGGAGGCCACACACACTACCGAGCGTCATTTCCTTGTCTTGAGGCATTTCCACTGAAGATGGATCAGCCTGTAGTTTGATTTTCCACTTTGATTTTGAGTATCATGCCAAATCCAGTCCTCCATGGGATATTCATTTTGATTTACATTGATCATTTTTGTTTTATTGTACTCAACGCATTCTACTATGTGATGAATAAAGATTTGTAACTGGAATATTTCATTCAGTGATATCTAGGATGTGGCATTTGTGTTCCCTTTATTCTTTTGAGCAGAGTGTATTTCCCCCTTCTTGATTTCCTATTCTTTTGCATGTTTCTCACACTTAAATGTTTCAGATCACCAAACAAATTTAAATATTAGCCAAAGATAACATAAGTAAACAAAAATGCAGTTTTAAATGAAGGTCTTTATTATTAGGGGAAAAAGAAATCCAAACCTACAGGGTCCTGTGTGAAAAAGTTATTGCACCCCTAGATCTTACAACTGGTTGGGCCACCCTTAAGCAACAACTGCAATCAAGCTTTTACGATAACTGGCAATGAGTCTTTTACAACGCTCTGGAGGAATTTTGGCCCACTCATCTTTGCATAATTGTTGTAATTCAGCCACATTGGAGGGTTTCCAAGCATGAACAGCCTTTTTTAAGGTCATGCCACAGCATCTGAATATGATTGAGGTCAGGACTTTGACTAGGTCACTCCAAATCTTAATTTTGTTTTTCTTAAGCCAATCTGAGTTGGACTTGCTGGTGTTTTGTGAATAACTGTCTTGCTGTATAACCCTTTGTACTTCAGCCTGAGCTCACGAACAGATGGACGGACATTCTACTTCAGGATTTTTTTGGTAGACAGCAGAATTCATGGTTCCATTTACCACAGCAAGTCTTCCACATCCTGAAGCAGCAAAACAGCCTCAGACCATCACGCTACCACCACCATATTTTACATATGATGTTTATTGAAATGCTGTGTTACTTCTGCGCCATATGTAATGGGACATACACCTTGAAAAAAAAAGTTGAAGTCTCGCCCATTCACTTAGTATTTTCCCAAAAGTGTTATTGGGTCATCAAGATGTTTTCTGGCAAAACTGAGACAAGCCTTTATGTTCTTATTGCTCAGCAGTGGTTTTCGTCATGGAACTCCGCCATGCAGACCATTTTTGCCTAGTCCCTTTCTTATGGTGGAGTCATGAACATTGACCTTAACTGAGGCAAGTGAGGCCTGCAATTCTTTGGATGTTGTTGTGGGGTCTTTTGTGACCTCTTGGATGAGTCGTCGCTGTGCTTTTCGGGTAATTTTGGTTGCCTGGCCACTCCTGGGAAGGTTCACCACTGTTACATGTTTTCGCCATTTGTGGATAATGGCTCTAACTGTGGTTTGCTGGAGTCCCAAAGCTTTAGACATGGCTTCGTAACCTTTTCCAGACTGATAGATCTCAATTACTTTGTTTCTCATTTGTTCCAGAATTGTTTTGGATCGCGACATGTCTAGCTTTTGATGATCTTTTGGTCTATTTCACTTTGTCAGGCAGGTCCTATTTAAGTGATTTCTTGAATGAGAACAGGTGTGCCAGTAATCAGGCCTATGGCTAGGGAATTTGGACTCTGCCTCCCAAAGATGTGATAAACCACAGTTCATTTATGTTTTAAGGAGGAAGCACTTTTTCACACAGGACCCTGTAGGTTTGGTGTCATGGGTTTACCGTGACGGAGAAGAGCCAAAAGACCACAGTGTCTGATTTCTCCTGCACTGATAAGAAGCACTTCACCTTCTTATTAACCCTCAACTGGTGAGGTGGGGTTTTTGTCACGCAACTGGTGAGGTGGGGTTTCCTATACCCCAGTGTTTAGAAATCTCTAATTTTTACAGAAAATGCAAAGATCATGTTTGTTTTAATCATTTTCTTATTGGCGATTGATTACACATTAGTATAACAAATTTTTGACACCCACAAGTATCAGAAAATGTAATGCTTTGATTAAAATAAAGACATTTTCAAAATTTGAAAATGTGTAAAAAAGAATTACATGAGTGGTAATGTGGGGTTCAGCAAGGCCAAGAGAGCAATTAGCGACAGCTAGCTCTGTTATGCGTGCCAGAAGAGAGCGGCCTTGATGACATCCTGTTGACAAGGAAATGGATGGAAGCTAGTGAGACACGTATCCTCATACAAGCATTTTTCAATGAATGGCAGCTGAACAAAAATTCTCTGGGGTGTGGCAAACCCCACTTCACCAGTTGAGGGTTAAACTGTGCAGGTTTCTTTTATCAATGCTCAGTTGAGAGCTCCTGGAAGCTTTCCTGCTTTAAGACTTATCTGAGCACTGTTAACCACTGCCATCTCCTATATAAACTCCGGCCCTGGATAGCACTCATCGTCAGAGTAGTCTTTTTCTGCATGGCTGGAGGTTGTGGGTGGTTGTTATTTGAGAAGGTGTTTGGATTTATCTGTGACTGTTGCTAGGTTTTTGGGGGGTGATAATTCCCCTTCTTCTCCTACTTTGGTTTAACCCCATCCTCCACTCCCTGGTGCCTTCATCTGATATGTGTGAGTATATTTGTATGTTTGTTTCTTAATTTTCATTATCTCTGTACTTATTACATTTAGACTGGTTGGTGTAATACGGTACACTACTACTTCCCTGGGTGGGGGCAGGGTACAGACTGAGGCCGAATTGAGGAGCTAAGGCAAGGTACGTGGCCCCGGCATCTTCTCCATCAGAAGTAACACGGGGAACAGGGCGAGCTAGGGGGCCTCCTAGTATTGGGGACAGGGAAGGAGTCCCTGGTCCCTGAACCACCCAACAACAGTGTTGACATTTTAATTTCTTTTTCCGTTAATAAATATCTTCAGTTTAAAAACTGGATTTTGTTATCTTTGTCTAATATATTTTAAATTTGTTAGGTGATTGAAGTGTGAAAAACATGCAAAAGAATAGGAAATCAGGATGGGGGTGAACACTTTTTCACACATCTGTGTGAATGTATGTGTATATATAGCCCTGCCCTGTGCAGATTGGTGGTCACACATACACTCACCGGCCACTTTATTAGGTACACCTGTCCAACTTCTTGTTAACACTTAATTTCTAATCAGCCAATCACATGGCGGCAACTCAGTGCATTTAGGCATGTAGACATGGTCAAGACAATCTCCTGCAGTTCAAACCGAGCATCAGTATGGGGAAGAAAGGTGATTTGAGTGCCTTTGAACGTGGCATGGTTGTTGGTGCCAGAAGGGCTGGTCTGAGTATTTCAGAAACTGCTGATCTACTGGGATTTTCACGCACAACCATCTCTAGGGTTTACAGAGAATGGTCCGAAAAAGAAAAAAAATCCAGTGAGCGGCAGTTCTGTGGGCGGAAATGCCTTGTTGATGCCAGAGGTCAGAGGAGAATGGGCAGACTGGTTCGAGCTGATAGAAAGGCAACAGTGACTCAAATCGCCACCCGTTACAACCAAGGTAGGCCTAAGAGCATCTCTGAACGCACAGTGCGTCGAACTTTGAGGCAGATGGGCTACAGCAGCAGAAGACCACACCGGGTACCACTCCTTTCAGCTAAGAACAGGAAACTGAGGCTACAATTTGTACAAGCTCATCGAAATTGGACAGTAGAAGATTGGAAAAACGTTGCTTGGTCTGATGAGTCTCGATTTCTGCTGCGACATTCGGATGGTAGGGTCAGAATTTGGCGTAAACAACATGAAAGCATGGATCCATCCTGCCTTGTATGGAGCATCTTTGGGATGTGCAGCCGACAAATCTGCGGCAACTGTGTGATGCCATCATGTCAATATGGACCAAAATCTCTGAGGAATGCTTCCAGCACCTTGTTGAATCTATGCCACGAAGAATTGAGGCAGTTCTGAAGGCAAAAGGGGGTCCAACCCGTTACTAGCATGGTGTACCTAATAAAGTGGCCGGTGAGTGTACATATACATGTAGCAAACAAACAGGGCTGGGCTTTAAGTTCCCCTTATTTCCAAAGTGATCAGATGTTTTCTGTTGGTCTGACCCTGTTTTCATAGACATGAGCAGTATTCTTCAGATGTGCTCTTTGATGTGCATTGGGTAAACCTATGAATTCTCCTCTGTAATTGTGGTTTCCTGTGCTCTCGCTTTATGGACGTTTGCCAGTACATATTTATCCCATAGCTCCATATTCACATCTGTTAGACAAGGCCGTGTCTGTGAGCTCTTGTTGAAAAGATGTGTACACAGTCATTTCTTTGGAGGAAATGTCAACAGTAAAAAAAAAAAAACTGGCATTAACCCCTTCCCGACATTTGACGTACTATCCCGTCGAGGTGGGGTGGGCCCGTATGACCGCCGACGGGATAGTACGTCATACGCGATCGGCCGCGCTCACGGGGGGAGCGCGGCCGATCGCGGCCGGGTGTCAGCTGCATATCGCAGCTGACATCCGGCACTATGTGCCAGGAGCGGTCACGGACCGCCCCCGGCACATTAACCCTCGGCACACCGCGATCAAACATGATCGCAGTGTACCGGCGGTATAGGGAAGCATCGCGCAGGGAGGGGGCTCCCTGCGGGCTTCCCTGAGACCCCCGGAGCAACGCGATGTGATCGCGTTGCTCCGAGGGTCTCCTACCTCCTTCCTGGCTGCAGGTCCCGGATCCAAGATGGCCGCGGCATCCGGGTCCTGCAGGGAAGGAGGTGGCTTACCGAGTGTCTGCTCAGAGCAGACACTTGGTAAGCCTGCAGCCCTGCACAGCAGATCGTCGATCTGGCAGAGTGCTGTGCACACTGCCAGATCAATGATCTGTGATGTCCCCCCCTGGGACAAAGTAAAAAAGTTAAAAAAAAATTTTTCCACATGTGTAAAAAAAAAAAAAAAAAAAAAATCCTAAATAAATAATAATAAAAAAAAATATATTATTCCCATAAATACATTTCTTTATCTAAATAAAAAAAAACAAAACAATAAAAGTACACATATTTAGTATCGCCGCGTCCGTAACGACCCAACCTATAAAACTGCCCCACTAGTTAACCCCTTCAGTAAACACCGTAAGAAAAAAAAAAAAAAAACGAGGCAAAAAACAACGCTTTATTACCATACCGCCGAACAAAAAGTGGAATAACACGCGATCAAAAAGACTGATATAAATATCCATGGTACCGCTGAAAACGTCATCTTGTCCCGCAAAAAACAAGCCGCCATACAACATTATCAGCAAAAAAATAAAAAAGTTATAGTCCTGAGAATAAAGCGATACGAAAATAATTATTTTTTCTATATTTTAGTTTTTATCGTATAAAAGCGCCAAAACATAAAAAAATGATATAAATGAGATATCGCTGTAATCGTACTGACCCGAAGAATAAAACTGCTTTATCAATTTTACCAAACGCGGAACGGTATAAACGCCTCCCCCAAAAGAAATTCATGAATAGCTGGTTTTTGGTCATTCTGCCTCACAAAAATTGGAATAAAAAGCGATCAAAAACGGTCACGTGTCCGAAAATGTTACCAATAAAAACGTCAACTCGTCCCGCAAAAAACAAGACCTCACATGACTCTGTGGAGCAAAATGTGGAAAAATTATAGGTCTCAAAATGTGGAGACGCAAAAACTTTTTTGCTATAAAAAGCGTCGCTGGTTTCACACTTGCGTTTTTGTCTGCAGCGTTTTTTGCACAAAAAAACGCATGCGTTTTTTCCCTATATTTAACATTGAAAACGCATGCGGTTTTTTTGTACGCGTTTGGTCGCGTTTTCAAACGCATGCGTTTTTTTTCTGCATGCGTTCATTTTCAGAAATACAACCTGCAGTATTTTCTTGCGTTTTTAAGCACATGCGTTTGTTTGCGTTAAAAACGCATGCATTTAAACACACTGAAAAGCCACCCACCACCATCAAGGTGATAAAGGGATCCAAACCCTAACCCTAACTCTACCCCTAACCTCACCCCTAACCGTTTAATGAACATTTTCTGACAGTCATAGTGCCACGTATTTCAGTGCCACGTATTTCAGTGCCACGTATTTCAGTGCCACGTGTTTCAGTGCCACGTGTTTCAGTGCCACGTATTTCAGTGCCACGTATCACATATTTCAGTGCCACGTATCACGTATTTCAGTGCCACGTATCACGTATTTCAGTGCCACATATTTTAGTACCACGTATTTCAGTGCCACGTATTTCAGTGCCACGTATTTCAGTGCCACGTATTTTAGTGCCACGTATTTCAGTGCCACGTATTTCAGTGCCACGTATCACGTATTTCAGTGCCACGTATTTCAGTGCCACGTATTTCAGTGCCACGTATTTCAGTGCCACGTATTTCAGTGCCACGTATTTCAGTGCCACGTATTTCAGTGCCACGTATTTCAGTGCCACGTATCACGTATTTCAGTGCCACGTGTTTCAGTGCCACGTATTTAAGTGCCACGTATCACGTATTTCAGTGCCACGTATTTCAGTGCCACGTATTTCAGTGCCACGTATCACGTATTTCAGTGCCACGTATTTCAGTGCCACGTATTTCAGTGCCACGTATTTCAGTGCCACGTATCACATATTTCAGTGCCACGTATTTCAGTGCCACGTATTTCAGTGCCACGTATTTCAGTGCCACGTATTTCAGTGCCACGTATTTCAGTGCCACGTATTTCAGTGCCACGTATCACGTATTTCAGTGCCACGTGTTTCAGTGCCACGTATTTAAGTGCCACGTATCACGTATTTCAGTGCCACGTATTTCAGTGCCACGTATTTCAGTGCCACGTATTTCAGTGCCACGTATTTCAGTCACGTTTAGGGTTAGGGTTAGGGGTAGGGTTAGGGTTAGGGTTAGGGCTAGGGTTGGAGGTAAAGTTAGGGTTGGGGCTAAAGTTAGGGTTGGGGCTAAAGTTAGGGTTAGGGTTTGGATTACATTTACGTTTGGATTAGGGTTGGGATTAGAATTATGGGTGTGTCAGGGCTAGGGGTGTGGTTAGGGTTACCGTTGGGATTAGGGTTAGGGGTGTGTTTGGGTTAGGGTTTCAGGTAGAATTGGGGAGTTTCCACTGTCCAGGCACATCAGGGGCTCTACAAGCGCGACATGGCGTCCAATCTCAATTCCAGCCAATTCTGCGTTGAAAAAGTAAAACAGTGCTCCTTCCCTTCCGAGCTCTCCCGTGCGCCCAAAAAGGGGTTTACCCCAACATATGTGTTATCAGCGTACTCGGGACAAATTGAACAACAACTTCTGGGGTCCAAGTTCTCTTGTTATCCTTAGGAAAATAAAAATTTGGGGGGCTAAAAATCATTTTTGTGGGAAAAAAAAGATGTTTTATTTTCACGGCTCTGCGTTATAAACTGTAGTGAAACACTTGGGGGTTCAAAGTTCTCACAACACATCTAGATAAGTTCCTTGGGAGGTCTAGTTTCCAATATGGGGTCACTTGTGGGGGGTTTGTACTGTTTGGGTACATCAGGGGCTCTGCAAATGCAACGTGACGCCTGCAGACCAATCCATTTAAGGCTGCATTCCAAATGGCGCTCCTTCCCTTCCGAGCTCTGTCATGCACCCAAACAGTGGTTCCCCCCCACATATGGGGTATCAGCGTACTCAGGACAAATTGGACAACAACTTTTGGGGTCTAATTTATCCTGTTACCCTTGTGAAAATACAAAACTGGGGGCTAAAAAATCATTTTTGTGAAAAAAAAAAAGAATTTTTATTTTCACGGCTTTGCGCTATAAACTTTAGTGAAACACTTGGGGGTTCAAAGTTCTCAAAACACATCTAGATAAGTTCTTTGGGAGGTCTAGTTTCCAATATGGGGTCACTTGTGGGGGGTTTGTACTGTTTGGGTACATCAGGGGCTCTGCAAATGCAACGTGACGGCTGCTGACCAATCCATTTAAGTCTGCATTCCAAATGGCGCTCCTTCCCTTCCGAGCTCTGTCATGCGCCCAAACAGTGGTTCCCCCCCACATATGGGGTATCAGCGTACTCAGGACAAATTGGAAAACAAATTTTGGGGTCCAATTTATTCTGTTACCCTTGTAAAAATACAAAGCTGGGTGCTAAAAAATCATTTTTGAGAAAAAAAATAAAAATTATTTTCACGGCTCTGCGTTATAATCTGTAGTGAAACACTTGGGGGTTCAAAGCTCTCAAAACACATCTAGATAAGTTCCTTAGGGGGTCTACTTTCCAAAATGGTGTCACTTGTAGGGAGTTTCAATGTTTAGGCACATCAGGGGCTCTCCAAACGCAACATGGCATCCCATCTCAATTCCAGTCAATTTTGCATTGAAAAGTCAAATGGCGCTCCTTCCCTTCCAAGCTCTGCCATGCGCCCAAACAATGGTTTACACCCACATATGGGGTATCAGCGTACTCAGGACAAATTGCACAACATTTTTTGGGGTCCAATTTCTTCTCTTACCCTTGGGAAAATAAAAAATTGGGGGCGAAAAGATCATTTTTGTGAAAAAATATGATTTTTTATTTTTACGGCTCTGCATTATAAACTTCTGTGAAGCACTTGGTGGGTCAAAGTGCTCACCACACATCAAGATAAGTTCCTTAGGGGGTCTACTTTCCAAAATGGTGTCACTTGTAGGGGGTTTCAGTGTTTAGGCACATCAGGGGCTCTCCAAACGCAACATGGCGTCCCATCTCAATTCCAGTCAATTTTGCATTGAAAAGTCAAATGGCGCTCCTTCCCTTCCAAGCTCTGCCATGCGCCCAAACAATGGTTTACACCCACATATGGGGTAATCAGCGTACTCAGGACAAATTGCACAACATTTTTTGGGGTCCAATTTCTTCTCTTACCCTTGGGAAAATAAAAAATTGGGGGCAAAAAGATCATTTTTGTGAAAAAATATGATTTTTTATTTTTACGGCTCTGCATTATAAACTTCTGTGAAGCACTTGGTGGGTCAAAGTGCTCACCACACATCTAGATAAGTTCCTTAGGGGGTCTACTTTCCAAAATGGTGTCACTTGTAGGGAGTTTCAATGTTTAGGCACATCAGGGGCTCTCCAAACGCAACATGGCGTCCCATCTCAATTCCAGTCAATTTTGCATTGAAAAGTCAAATGGCGCTCCTTCCCTTCCAAGCTCTGCCATGCGCCCAAACAATGGTTTACACCCACATATGGGGTATCAGCGTACTCAGGACAAATTGCACAACATTTTTTGGGGTCCAATTTCTTCTCTTACCCTTGGGAAAATAAAAAATTGGGGGCGAAAAGATCATTTTTGTGAAAAAATATGATTTTTTATTTTTACGGCTCTGCATTATAAACTTCTGTGAAGCACTTGGTGGGTCAAAGTGCTCACCACACATCTAGATAAGTTCCTTTGGGGGTCTACTTTCCAAAATGGTGTCACTTGTAGGGAGTTTCAATGTTTAGGCACATCAGGGGCTCTCCAAACGCAACATGGCGTCCCATCTCAATTCCAGTCAATTTTGCATTGAAAAGTCAAATGGCGCTCCTTCCCTTCCAAGCTCTGCCATGCGCCCAAACAATGGTTTACACCCACATATGGGGTATCATCGTACTCAGGACAAATTGCACAACATTTTTTGGGGTCCAATTTCTTCTCTTACCCTTGGGAAAATAAAAAATTGGGGGCAAAAAGATCATTTTTGTGAAAAAATATGATTTTTTATTTTTACGGCTCTGCATTATAAACTTCTGTGAAGCACTTGGTGGGTCAAAGTGCTCACCACACATCAAGATAAGTTCCTTAGGGGGTCTACTTTCCAAAATGGTGTCACTTGTAGGGGGTTTCAGTGTTTAGGCACATCAGGGGCTCTCCAAACGCAACATGGCGTCCCATCTCAATTCCAGTCAATTTTGCATTGAAAAGTCAAATGGCGCTCCTTTCCTTCCGAGCTCTGCCATACGCCCAAACAGTGGTTTACCCTCACATATGGGGTATCAGCGTACTCAGGACAAATTGTACAACAACTTTGGGGGTCCATTTTCTCCTGTTACCCTTGGTAAAATAAAACAAATTGGAGCTGAAATAAATTGTGTGTGAAAAAAAGTTAAATGCTCATTTTTATTTAAACATTCAAAAAATTCCTGTGAAACACCTGAAGGGTTAATAAACTTCTTGAATGTGGTTTTGAGCACCTTGAGGGGTGCAGTTTTTAGAATGGTGTCACACTTGAGTATTTTCTATCATATAGACCCCTCAAAATGACTTCAAATGAGATGTGGTCCCTAAAAAAAAATGGTGTTGTAAAAATGAGAAATTGCTGGTCAACTTTTAACCCTTATAACTCCGTCACAAAAAAAAATTTTGGTTCCAAAATTGTACTGATGTAAAGTAGACATGTGGGAAATGTTACTTATTAAGTATTTTGCGTGACATATGTCTGTGATTTAAGGGCATAAAAATTCAAAGTTGGAAAATTGCGAAATTTTCAAAATTTTCGCCAAATATTCGTTTTTTTCACAAATAAATGCAAGTTATATCGAATAAATTTTACCACTAACATGAAGTACAATATGTCACGAGAAAACAATGTCAGAATCGCCAAGATCCGTCAAAGCGTTCCAGAGTTATAGCCTCATAAAGGGACAGTGGTCAGAATTGTAAAAATTGGCCCGGTCATTAACGTGCAAACCACCCTTGGGGGTGAAGGGGTTAATGCAGTGGAGGGAAAAAGCCTGCTGCTGTAATATGTTATCATCCAGTGTGAGCGAGGTCTAAAGCTGCAGGACACAAATATCACCGAGGACTTTACACTGAGCGGCTGACACGTACCACAAGGTATGATGTGTAGTCTTGGATCCCGCTTCTTACACCTGTATTATGTATTCCATGAGTCAGCACTTGGAGACTGAAGATCACTGTAGAAAAGCTGCGCTGTTCAGCTTCATTTACTGTTTACATTCAGCAGGAGCTCAGAACAGCTGATCGGTGGCAGTGTCGGCTGCCGGACCTTCAGCAATCTGCTGTTGATAACCTATATTAAGGGTAGTATAGCAACTTGCAAAAAAAGAAAAAAAGGTAGCTATATAAAGCAGGCCTTGTGCACTGAAGGACTATATATATATATATATATATATATATATATATATATATATATATATATATATATATATATATATATATATATATATATATATATATATATATATATATATTCTCTATATATATATATATATATATATATATATATATATTCTCTATATATATATATATATATATATATATATATATATATATATATATATATATATATATATTCTCTCTATATATATATATATATATATATATATATATATTCTATATATATATATTATATTCTATATATTTATAGTTTCTTAGGTGAATTAGTACAAATAACCCATGCCACAAAAAATACAGAAGCATTTAAAAAGTTAAAAACTGCATAACAGTACAATACTGAATACAAGACATAATAAATCACCATGATAAGTGTTGGGGCCACAAATACCCCCGATCTATAAGACATCAAACCCTCTAGCATAGAAAATACAACATATCATATACTGGGTGAAGTGCTAAATGCTACGAAAATATACGAAGGGCCAAGCTCTGTGGACCTTATTATCTTGTATCTTCATATATTGCACAGATTTTTATGGTTTCTTGGTTTCGGTCTTCTATTTAGGTTGGGCTGTTATACACTTTTTAAATGTGTTTAATGCATTTTACGCCACATAGACTATTTGTACTGCCCCGGAGGCTGCGTTTTCTCTGTAACTGGGGCTAATAAATCAGCCCCAGTTACAAAGGAAATAAGATGATAATTGAAATATTGAAAGCCCCATCTTCCACCAAAAGGTCTTTTATTACCTTATGTGGGGGCACAATGTGTAATATAAATAAAAAATAGCAGGTAAAAAAAAGTAAATATAAATGCCACTGTCAAACCAAATCGCTATTAGTAGCACAGCTGCTGTAAATAACAGTATTATTAATAAAAAAAAAAAAAAGCAGCATATAATGGTGACATACAAATGAAGCTCCATCTATCACAAAAGACTAAAAAATTACTTGAATATCCATAAAAAAGTGACTTTATATATGACTGTCGTAGTTGAATTTGGCACGCAGAAGGACTTTGCAAAAAAGAAGAATTTTGTATGTCAGAATTGCTTATTTGCTGATTTTGTCACAGAATATAAGAAACGCTTGACAATATTTTATTTGTTTTTTTTTCTGAACTTGGTGAAAATCTTACCAATAATTTAGCAGAAAACGCAGGATATAATTCCCTCCCATTCTCTTCTACTTTGCTCTGGTAACCGACTGAGGCGTGGGCTTTTTCCCATCTCCCATTGCTGACCGAGCAGTGGGGGGAGGCTCCTTCTGCAGTCATCAGGATTGTTGAAATGGAAGAATATACGATGCCTTAAGGTACCGTCACATTTAGCCACGCTGCAGCGATCTAGACAACGATGCCGATCGCTGCAGCGTCGCTGGAGAGCTGTCACACAGACAGCTCTCCTGCGACCAACGATGCCGGTCCCCGGGTAACCAGGGTAAACATCAGGTTACTAAGCGCAGGGTCGCGCTTAGTAACCCGATGTTTACCCTGGTTACCAGTGCTAATGTAAAAAAAAACAAACACTACATACTCACTGACTGTGAGCGCCGGCCGGAAAGCAGAGCGGTGACGTCACCGTTGTAATCTGCTTTACGGCTGGCCGGCGCTGACAGTGCAGGAAAGCACAGCGCCGGGGGACAGACACCGGAATGTAAGTATGTAGTGTTTTTTGTTTTTTTTTTACATTTACACTGGTAACCAGGGTGAACATCGGGTTTCTTAACGCGGCCCTGCGCTTAGTAACCCGATGTTTACCCTGGTTACCAGTGAAGACATCGCTGAATCGGCGTCACACACACCGATTCAGCGATGTCTGCGGGAGTCCAGCGACGAAATAAAGTTCTGGACTTTCTGCTCCGACCAACGATGGCACAGCAGGATCCTGATCGCTGCTGCGTGTCAAACTCAACGATATCGCTAGCCAAGACGCTGCAACGTCACAGATCGCTAGCGATATCGTTCAGTGTGAAGGTACCTTTAGCCGCTGTGTTTACTTGTTGGTGTGGAGGTGCAGAAAGCAGCCTTACATCCATGAGCGCCTCGTATTTGTCCAGTAGCAGGGAGCCGAACGCGCTCTTCCCACTGTGTCCACACAGCTCCCAGTATAGCTCTCTCCTATCAGTAATAATGAGCACATGGGCTGCAGGTTCTGGACACTTGCCAGGGTTGGCCAGTTGCCTTGTCCTTCAGTGCTGAGGGAGCCCTGCCCGTGTAATATCAGATGTGACTGCCTGAAGCTACGCGATACATTAATTACCCTGCATGTATTAGTATTAAAACAAGAGACTGTCTTATACTATTTCACGTACTGAAACTTTTTCAATAACTTGAGTGCTCTTGCAGGGCTTTTACAACCATGCGTCTGAAAAAGGGTCCTTCTCACTCGTTCCATCCGCCGACCACCATCCATTCATCTCGAGGAAGCCATGTTTACACATTTGCTAATGGCTCTGCAGACCATGACAGCTCCTCAGAAGAAGAACTTGACATTATGGAACTGCGAGCAAGAGGAGGCGAGCTTCACAGACAGAGTGCATCTAGAGAAAAAGTCGGTGACATCGTTCTGTTGGAGCATGCCATTACAGAGAATGACAACCTTAACAAACTGGCACTGCAGTATAGCTGCAAGGTAATAACGTACCGCTGATTTCCCTGTCATAGTCCTCTATACTGGGATAAATGCACTGACTGGGACAGAGAAGGGGGCTAGCATGCTTTTTAAATTAAGTATACTATCAGCCCACCTCAAATACTGCTGTATTCATGTGCCAGCACAGGAAACCTGTCCTCTGTTGAGCAAATGCTGAGGATCTAATCATCCATGTCCCCAGTTGGAGTAGCTAGCTGAGGCTAATTACCTATATTTTGGCTGAGAAACTCCCATAAAGGGAACCTGTCACCCCCAAAATCAAAGGTGAGCTAAGCCCACCAGCATCAGGGGCTTATCTACATCATTCTGTAATGCTGTAGATAAGCTCCCAATGTATCCTGAAAGATGAGAAAAAGAGGTTAGATTATACTCACCCAGGGGCGATTCTGGTCTGATGGGCGTCGCGGTCCAGTCCGGGGCCTCCCATCTTCTTATGATGACGTCCTCTTCTTGTAGTCACGCCACGGCTCCGGCGTACTTTGTCTGCCCTGTTGAGGGCAGAGCAAAGTACTGCAGTGCGCAGGCGCTGGGCCTCTCTGACCTTTCCCGGGGCAGATAAAGTACGCCTGCGCCGGAGCCGCAGCGTGACTACAAGAAGAGGACGTCATCGTAAGAAGATGGGAGGCCCCGGACCGGACCGGGACCGCCCCTGGGTGAGTATAAACTAACCTCTTTTTCTCATCTTTCAGGATACATCGGGGGCATATCTACAGCATTACAAAATGCTGTAGACAAGCCCCTGATGCCGGTGGGCTTAGCTCACCTTCGATTTTGGGGGTGATAGGTTCCCTTTAAGGCGGCCATACACATCAGCTCAACCTGCTGTTTTTGTCAGGATCAGCCAAACTTTAGTTAAATTTCAACATGACCTGACCTTTTGTTTCTCCAGGAAATAAGTGGCTGCATCGGTGGCTGCGAGCGGTTTATTCCCTGCTCCGAATTGGAGTATGCTCGGCAGTGTATGGGGAAAGTGTGACAGGAATAGTTGTTGGACGACACCTCACTATGGTGTATTGCCATCTTATAGTAGCTGGCAGTAGAAGTTAATGGTGGGATCGACAGACTGCTTAATATATATGGGGGCCTCCCGACTCTCCCCAACAGATGATATATTGGAGATAAGGGTCACATAGTTTGAATTATAACACCCGACCCTATTGTACTATAGCAGAGAAGCTGCTGCCAGAGCTGTTCAGCAGTGGGTTTCTGCTCTCACCCCCAAAAAGGAAAATGGACTGATGCAAAAGTTTGGGCACCCTGCATGGTTAGCACCAAGTTGAACCCCCTTTTGAAAGTATCAGAGATTGTAAACTTTTTGTAGCCAGACAAGAGTTTTTAAGTTCTTGTTTGAGGGATTTTCATCTATTCATTCTTGGAAAAGTTCTGTGAGATTCCTGGTTTATCTTGCATGCACTGCTATTCTGAGGTCTAGCCACAGATTTTCAATGATGTTCAGATCAGGGGACTGTGAGGGCCATTGTAAAACCCTTAAAAGGCGCAACCTGAAGTAGTCTATTGTGAATTTTGTCGTGTGTTTAGGATCATTATCAATTTGTAAAAGCTATCCTACTTTCAACTTCAGTTTTTTTACAGGTGGTATTATGTTTCCATCATTTAGTGATGAGCGAGCGTGTTCGGATATCATGTTATTCAAGCATGCTCGTGTGTTATCCGAGTATCTCGGGCATGCTTGAGTAATATGTTCGAGTCCCCGCAGCTGCATGATTCGCGGCTGTTAAACATCCGCAACGGATGCGGGCATTGCCTGTTTGAACATATTTCTCGAGCCAGCTGAAGATAGTCGGATAACACATGAGCATGCTAAGATAACACGATATCCGAGCACGCTCAATCATCACTAGTTTTCTTCTGAGGACTATGCAATGAAGGCCATATTTGTGCAGGTGCCTCTGAACAGTAGAACAGTGTACCACAACTCCAGAGTCTGATAAATCTTTCTGAAGATCCTTTGCAGTCAAGCAGGGGCTCCAATTTGCCTCTCTAGCAATCCTACCAGAAGCTCTCACTGAAATTTTGCTTGGTCTTCCAGACCTTATCTTGACCTCCACTGTTCCTGTTAACTGCCATTTCTTAATTACATTTTGAACTGAGGAAAGAACAACTTGAAAACTCTGTTATCTTCTTACAGCCTTCTGCTTTGTGGACCTCCACCATTTTCATTTTCAGAGTGCTAGGCAGCTGCTTAGAAGAACCAATGGCTGTTGTTTTTTGGCACAAGGTTAGAGGAGGCTGGGTTTTTTGAAAGCTGGGAAATTTGCATCACCTGACCTTTCCTAATGATGGTGAACAAGCCATGACCCTAACAGGCTAATTAACCCCTTCCCGACCTGTGACAGCGTATGCGTCATGAAAGTCGGTGCCAATCCGACCTGTGACGCATATGCTGTGCCACAGAATGATCGCGTTCCTGCAGGCCGGGTGAAAGGGGTTAACTCCAATTTCACCCGACCTACAGGGACAGGGGGAGTGGTACTTCAGCCCAGGGGGGGTGGCTTCGCCCCCCCCATGGCTACGATTGCTCTGATTGGCTGTTCAACTTTCAACAGCCAATCAGAGCAATCTGTAATATTTCACCTATGAAAATTGGTGAAATATTACAATCCAGCCATGGCCGATGCTGCAATAGCATCAGCCATGGCTGGAGACCCCAATCTGGCCCCCCCACCAACTGACGGCGGCGATCTGCAGCCGCAGTCAGTGTTCCCTACCCCTCCGTCCTGTCCTAAGCGCCTTCCTCTCCCTTACGCCCGTCCCCCTAGGTTCTATCACAGCGATCAAAATAAAAAAATAGTAAATAAACCCCCCCTTTATCACCCCCATAGGTAGGGACAATAATAAAATACTGAAAATATGTGGGTAAATATATTTTTATTAAAGAGAAGAGAATTTTACAAGAAAAACAGTAGTTGAAAACTACGACAATGATCAAAGTACTTTTTCTTATAATATACAATTCGAGAAGAGTAACACAAAAAACACTCGTTCACAAACCTTGCATAAATCTTACATAAAAGAAAGAAACACTCGTTCACAAACCTTGCATAAATCTTACATAAAAGAAAGAAAAACAAAACGGTAACTTTAACATATAAGCAATAACTCCTTGCCCCCGCAACAGGCGAGGACTTTCATTACCGTGAATAAAAGAAAGCATACCTAAAAAAAATACTGAAAATATATTTATTTTTGTTTTTCCGTTAGGGGTAGGGTTAGGGTTGCACTTAGGGCTAGGGTTGCACTTAGGGCTAGGGTTGCACTTAGGGCTAGGGTTGCACTTAGGGCTAGGGTTGCACTTAGGGCTAGGGTTGCACTTAGGGTTAGAATTAGGGTTAGGGTTAGAATTAGGCTATGTGCACACGGTGCGGATTTGGCTGTGGATCCGTAGCGGATTGGTCTCTGCGGATTCGTAGCAGTTTTCCATCACGTTTATAGTACCACGTAAACCTATGGAAAACCAAATCCGCTGTGCCCATGGTGCGGAAAATACAGCACGGAAACGCTGCATTGTATTTTCCGCAGCATGTCAATTCTTTGGGCGGATTCCGCAGCGTTTTACACCTGCTCCATAATAGGAATCCGCAGGTGAAATCCACACAAAAAACACTGGAAATCCGCAGTAAATCCGCAGGTAAAGCGCAGTGCGTTTTACCTGCAGATTTTTCAAAAACGGTGCGGAAAAATCCGCACACAAATCCGCAACGTGGGCACATAGCCTTAGGGTTAGGGGTGGAATTAGAGTTAGGGTTGGAATTAGGGTTAAGACTAGGGTTAGGGGTGTTTGCGGTTAGGGTTGGGATTAGGGTTAGGGGTGTGTTGGGGTTAGTGTTGGAGTTAGAATTGAGGGGTTTCCACTGTTTAGGCACATCAGGGGGTCTCCAAACGCGACATGGCGCCACCATTGACTCCAGCCAATCTTGCGTTGAAAAAGTCAAAGGGTGCTCTCCCCCTTCCGAGCCCCGACGTGTGCCCAAAAAATTATTTTTGAGGAAAGAAAAATGTTTTTTTTATTTTCACAGCTCTGCGTTATAAACATGTGGGTTTGTGGGTTCAAAGTGCTCACCACACATCTAGATAAGTTCCTTTAGGGGTCTAGTTTCCAAAATGGGGTCACTTGTGGGGGGGTTTCTACTGTTTAGGCACACCAGGGGCTCTGCAAATGCAATGTGATGCCCGCAGAGCATTCCATCAAAGTCTGCATTTCAAAACGTCACTACTTCACTTCCGAGTCCCGGCATGTGCCCAAACAGTGGTATACCCCCACATATGGAGTATCAGCGTACTCAGGAGAAACTGGACAACAACTTTTGGGGTCAAATTTCTCCTGTTACCTTTGGGAATATAAAAAATTCCAGGCTAAAAAATCATTTTTGAGGAAAGAAAAATTATTTTTTATTTTCACGGCTCTGCGTTATAAACTTCTGTGAAGCACCTGGGGGTTTAAAGTGCTCACTATGCATCTAGATAAGTTCCTTGGGGGGTCTAGTTTCCAAAATGGGGTAACTTGTGGGGGAGCTCCAATGTTTAGGCACACAGGGGCTCTCCAAACGCGACATGGTGTCCGATAATGATTGGAGCTAATTTTCCATTCAAAAAGTCAAATGGCGCGCCTTCCCTACCAAGCCTTGCCGTGCGCCCAAACAGTGGTTTACCCCCACATATGAGGTATCGGCGTACTCAGGAGAAATTGCCCAACAAATTTTAGGATCCATTTTATCCTATTGCCCATATGAAAATGAAAAATATTGAGGCTAAAATAAATTTTTTATGAAAAAAAAAAAGCACTTTTTCATTTTTACGGATCAATTTGTGAAGCACCTGAGGGTTTAAAGTGCTCACTATGCATCTAGATAAGTTCCTTGGGGGGGTCTAGTTTCCGAAATGGGGTCACTTGTGGGGGATCTTCAATGTTTAGGCACACAGGGGCTCTCCAAACGCGACATGGTGTCCGCTAAAGATTGGAGCCAAATTTTCATTCAAAAAGTCAAATGGCGCTCCTTCCCTTCCGAGCCCTGCCGTGCGCCCAAACAGTGGTTTACCCCCACATATGAGGTATCAGCGTACTCAGAACAAATTGGACAACAACTTTCGTGGTCCAGTTTCTCCTGTTACCCTTGGGAAAATAAAAAAATTGTTGCTAAAAGATCATTTTTGTGACTAAAAAGTTAAATGTTCATTTTTTCCTTCCATGTTGCTTCTGCTGCTGTGAAACACCTGAAGGGTTAACAAACTTAAAAGGATAAAAACACAAGGTGCTCCCAGGGGGATACACTAGAGAGCTGCAGGTGCCTAGACAGCTACTGTGCTAAATCTGTCATGTGGTAAAAGAAAACAATGAAAATGGATTAAGACACCGCGCTAACTAGATATAGACACAATCAGAGGAGTGGGCAAGCATATAACTAGAACTGTAGATGGAAGATAACCAGCAGTGGAGGCAGCCTGTATAGGAATGGCCGCAACCACCAGCAGCAATAACAACAGTAAAAAAGGCGTAGCACAATGAGGGTATCAAAATGCTAATAAATAGATGCTCACAGAGCCAGCAAAAATGCCTCCTGTTACCGCAGTATTAAATGTACGAGAGAAATGTCAAAAAGAGAATATAAATGTGTGGCAGATATATAAAAATAAAATAATAATTAAAAGACCGCACACTTACTGGTTGTGGTATGACTGCAGTGGAGGTGCTGGCGCTGTGCTGAGGTACATAGGAGCGGGATCACCAGCGGTCCGGGTATCTGGAAATAAGAAGTCCGAAAAGGCAGTGTGGGGCGGCAGAGACACCTGCTGGTGTGGGCAGCGTCCTCCCTGGTAAGTGCTCAGCCGCCGCGCGCCTGGAACGCCGCTGGCTGGCACACGTGGGCCGGAAAAAAGCTTCTGCAAAGAGCAGTGGAAGAGAGGGGGGCGGCGTATTCTGGGTGACGTCACCTAGATAGAAGGGGTAAGGAGCAAAGGACGGATGTAGTTGTAGTTTTTAGAATGGTGTCACTTTTGGGTATTTTCAGCCATATAGAACCCTCAAACTGACTTCAAATGTGAGGTGGTCCCTAAAAAAAAATGGTTTTGTAAATTTTGTTGTAAAAATGAGAAATCACTGGTCAAATTTTAACCCTTATAACTTCCTAGCAAAAAAAATTTTGTTTCCAAAATTGTGCTGATGTAAAGTACATATGTGGGAAATGTTATTTATTAACTATTTTGAGTCACATAACTCTCTGGTTTAACAGAATAAAAATTCAAAATGTGAAAACTGCGAAATTTTTGCCAAATTTCTGTTTTTTCACAAATAAATGCAGAAATTATCGACCTAAATTTTTACCACTATCATGAAGCCCAATATGTCACGAAAAAACAATCTCCGAATCGCTAGGATCCGTTGAAGCGTTCCTGAGTTATTACCTCATAAAGGGACACTGGTCAGAATTGCAAAAAACGGCAAGGTCATTAAGGTCAATATAGGCTGGGTCATGAAGGGGTTAAGGTCTGAAACCTTGGTCAAAGTTATGTGAGCGCACACTTCTCTAAGGGTGCCCAAACTTCTGCATCAGCCCATTTTCCTTTTTGTAATTTTTAAATAGTAAAAGATGAAAAAATATATAGATTTTTTGGCCTAAAATACAAAGGAAATGTGTCCTTTTTATCTTTAGGCCTTTTAATCTTCAGCTTGCTTAACTGTTCACAATAACAGTAATTTTAATCAGGGAGGCCCAAACTTTTACATGCCACTGTATATGTATGACCAGCTTTAAGGCCCCCATATGCGTTCGAGAAGTCTATGAAACCTGACAATCTATTTTTTGGTTGGGATCATCCAACTATCTGTGTTTGGGAGTTTCCTACCTCTTTCCTAAAAGATTGTCGGAGGAGCTCTGGATTGGTCATTTATACTTTAGTCGCTCCATCCTGTTGTGCGGCCGGCAGATAAGCTGCTGTTGGTCCTGGCACTATATTATTCCTTCCCCCATAGAGAAGACAGGAACTCTGTGTGTTACTGTTTATGGGGGAAGACTGGAGAGATACAGAAGTATACAAAATTGTTGGTACCCTTCTGTTAACCCCTTTACCCCCTCGCCAGTTTTCAATTTAATGACCAGGCTAATTTTTCTTCAATTCTGACCACTGTCTCTTTGAGGCAATAACCCTGGAACGCTTCTACGGATCCCACTGATTGAGGTTTTTGCATGACTTATTGTACTTCATGGTAGAAAATACACCTTAAAATCGGTTGTACAGTTTCTTCTGAGTACTCCAATACCCCATATGCGGTCAAACTACTTTTGAGGCACAATGTAAAGTGCCATACCATATTGGAGGAATTGCTATTTATTTCTACACCTTACAGAGAGAGCTTTGTAAGGAAAACTCCTATTAAATTGCAGTGATTTTCGTCATTGCCTGTGTGAATGTAACTGTATTGGCATCACAGTTTCTTTGTCCCGCTGCATTCACCCTCCTGGTTAATATGTATTTTCCTTCTATAGGTTTCTGACATTAAGAGGATAAACAAGTTATTAACAGAGCAGGACATGTACGCCTTAAAGACCATCAAGATTCCAGTCAAGGTTCATGGCTTTCTAACAGAGCGGCACAAGGACACTAATACACAAAACGGCCAATCAGCAGATTGTATAGACCTTGTCATTGAATCTGGCGACGAGGCATCGGTCACCCGGATGGAAACCCAGAACATAACTCAGTACTTCCGGGAAATAGACCAGAACATTGAGGCTGCAGCGCAGAACCAGGAGCTGTTCAGTGAATCATTGGACCTCGGTACCAGCAGCCATCTGCTCTCTGCCGGCCCGAGGAACAAAGACCCCAATCTAGGAGCAGATTGGGGCATCCGATGGTGGAATGCTGTTGTCATTATGCTTTTAATTGGGATTGTGCTGCCAGTATTTTATATCCTTTACTATGAAACATGGAAAGGCCCAGAGAGATCAGCGTTTGGCAATTTCACAATAAACAGTACAGCAGCAGAGACTTAGCAGATCAGATGCCAAGACCCTTCCAGTAGGCACAGAGACAGGAGGGTAAAGTGTGAAGGGTGAAGGAGGAACAGTTTCTTTAGTCTTAACAGGAACAAGCTGCTCACTACCATATGTCAGTGTTTGCTGGGGGGATAAATACCCCTGGAGCACTCATCAGGTTTTAGGTTGGTTTGTTTGTTGATTTATGTCATATTAACGAAAATGCAAACTGCTTTCTGATGGGCTCCTCTCCTGTACCTCTTGGTCTTGCCAAACAATGTTCACGCAGGAGCCAACTTTGAGAAGTCAGGACTGTCCAATGCTGCGAGTAGTTAGGAGCTGCTACATTCCCCTGTTATTTCCTGATCATATAGACTAGATAAGCTCTGCCTTCCCCATTTCTTTTATGGTAGTGTTTTGCTTTGGCAAATCATTTTATTTCAACCTTGGTGATGCTAGTATTTGTAATAAGAACATTACAGCAGCGTTATCCCCCGGTTCCAGACCTGACACAGAGGAATTGCAGGACGGGGTTGTTCACAATGCGGTTTTGTGTGATTAAACCTAAAACTATCAGAGAATAATTATGTACTTCTGGCCGCAGAAGTAAAATAAGACCTTGTTTAAAAAAAAAAAAATGTTTAAAAAAAAAAAAAATCTGAAAAATGTCCTGTATGAAGCTCATAATGGTTTACCTAATGCCTTGTTTGTGTCTTCAGTGTGCTAGAAACGCTGGGGCACCCTCCCTCACTGCCTTGTCTCCGTGAGTTGTCAGGACACGGTAGATGAAAGTGTATTGTATTTCTCAAGGAAATGACTATAGAAGCTATTTGCTGGTCGCCCCCCCCCTATGGGAATGATTAATAAAGGCGATGCCTAGTCCAGGGACTGACAGAGGACTTCATGTGAACCTTGTATTCCTGTTTCTAATACAGGTAGGCACAGAGGTCAGATCCCCTTTCTGCTGTGGCGTACACTTTATTTGCATTTTTGCCCTATTATTGGCTGTTGTATGTTTAGTGGCTACAACTACATGGCCTAAACTAAAGACAATCTCTTTTGGTCCCGGCTATACATCAGGACTGCACATTTGGTCACTTTGCAGCAGGCAGTTTGCATCTGTCCTCTGTATTGAATATGTCGTAAGGATCAGAGCTTTGCTGCAGGAACTTGTACAGTATTCTGGAGTTTGTTTTTACAGGGAGATTTGGAAATTTTGCATTAAAAGTTACATTTTTTCTTCCATGTTTCCAGGGCATGACAACCCATTACAGGCTCTCAGAGATGGCAAGACCTCATTTTTTTTACTACATTCGCCTCATATTTCATATACTCGTACATAAAGGAGATGAAAGAACATTTTTCATCTCTTCCAATAAATTTGAGCTGCTTGTGATCGAAGAGGGAGCTAGAAGAGCAGCCATCTAGTAGTCTGGCTTTAGGACCCAAATTGACAGCAGGGCTGTGGAGTCGGTAAGCCAAACCACCCACTCTGACTCCCACTCCTCAATTTCCCTGACTGCTGACTTCACGACTCCAACTCCACAGCCCTGGTCACTACTGAGCTGGAACATAAAGTGCAGCACCCATTCATCTCATCTATGACCCCACAGCACTGGTCACTACTGAGCCTGTACATAAAGTGCAGCACCCATTCATCTCATCTACGACCCCACAGCACTGGTCACTACTGAGCATGTACATAAAGTGCAGCACAGATTCATCTCATCTATGACCCCATAGCACTGGTCACTACTGAGCCTGTACATAAAGTGCAGCACAGATTCATCTCATGTACGACCCCACAGCACTGGTCACTTCTGAGCATGTACATAAAGTGCAGCACAGATTCATCTCCACTAAAAGCTTAGATCAGGAACAGAACAGACATTTATAGGACATTTCAGAACTTTCCCAAATTATGAAAACATTTACAGCACATCCTGTACTGAACCCAACTTATTATATAGTTTCAGAGTCAGTCCAGTTTTTACCGACGCCACCTCTGACTCCACCAAAATGGACACCGATATGATGTTCCTACTTTTTTGTGCACTTTTCCATGTCTATGACATTCAGTAGCTGTAGTTGACAGAAAGACAATAGGAAGGTGGACATGCCAGGTCGCTTCAAAATATTATGACCAGTATGAAGAACTTAATGGGTATCTGTCAGTAAGGCCATGTTCAGTATTTTACCCCAGGATTTGTAAGCCAAAACCAGGAGTGGGTGATAAATACAGAAGTGGTGCATATGTTTCTATTATACTTTTCCTCTAATTGTTCCACTTCTGGTTTTGACTTACAAATACTGATGTAAAAGAGTGACCTCTGTCTAAAACTTTCACTAAGCAAGAAGTATCACAGAATAACATAGGAGAAACCTCTCCAATGATTGGTCTTTAGAAATGTGGAGACAAAGGATTGCTGCATGAAGAGGAGCTGAGGACTGCAAGTGCACTGATTTGCCCTCAGTTGCACTTGCGGATCTAATATAAAATACAAATTTTGGTGTGATACAGTACTGGAGGGCAGTGAAATGGTTAACATTGCATATATTTCATCCTGTGCTACCTCTGGTTTCCTAGTGAAAGTCTTGGCCTCCTGAAGACTTCCCGGATTACCATCACCATGAATAGGAGGAGCTTTGTGATATTTTTTTCATCCATAAAAATTATTGCTGAAACACTGATGAAATTTGGAAACAAAACACTGATGAAACTCAGGCTACGTTTTTGTGCCTGTGAAAAATCACAGATATCTGAATGAGGTCTAACGGACAGTTTCCCTGTAAAGCAGAAGTTGCATTACATCCTGAAGTTCCGGGGTTGTTCTAGATGTGACTGCATGTCCTGGGATCGGCCCTCAAACATTTATCCCAATGAATGGCTCAAAACTCTCAAGAAAGATATATATCTTGGTACCGTGTTAGCCAGTAGATAGAAAACTATTTTTCAGTTAGCCATTAAAAGGTATCAACCACTGAGGATTCTAAATATTTTTCAAAACTCTCAGACACTTTCCTTGGTTTCTCTAATTCCATGTACCTTGTCCCTTCATCACCTTTAACAAAGAGCATGTACTATTAGTAGTACTAATGTACTGGCTATAGTATTTGTTTTATTCATGCCATCTCAACATAAAGACGTATTTCAATGTACCGAAATTAGGTGATAGGTGAGAAATTGGTGCAGGTCCCACCACTGTAATACCTTCTCGGAGCCAGAACGGCTGACTTACCACCAAGGCCAGGCTTGAATGGATAGGTCAGTCATGCATGCGCCATTCTGCTTCTTGTCTATAGAACTGCTGCTGACAGGTGTGCCGGCGTGTTCTCCTCTGAGAGTTTCCTACCCCAGCGCAGAGAATTTATTGGTAGTGGAATTGTCCTTCCATGAAGCTGCACGATGAACTCCTCAGGGAAAGATCCAGCGCAGGGAAATCTGCATTTCTGGTGTCACATGTTACCTTACAGATCATCTCAGAGTACGGTACATTTCATCATACTCCACTGTGCTGACTACATTTTTATACGTCCGCGTGTACATCGGCATCACGCCTGCTGAGAGCACAGCTCCTCAGAAGATATTGTTTACGATACTGCAAATAAAATAACCATTTCTTCTGTGAAGGAAAAAAAATACAACAATTTGTGTATGATTTGTATGGGGGGGGGGGACTAAAATATACAGAATTTCTGTGCAAACCGAAGCTGTAGCTATTTATTTACTTACACTGTATCGTCGGGTCAGTCAGCCAGAAAAGCATCAGGTCATTTCTGTTTTTCACTCTATGAGAAATAATTTCACAAAATAGGAGCAAACAAACCCACCCTGAGCGCCAGGAGAGGCGCAGGTATCGGCACATGTGTAGACTGAAGATGGCTGCAGTGTCTCTGGAAGTCCAATCATTATCGGAACTTTTTTTTTCTTCTGTTTGATAAAGCTTCATTCCAGTGTTGTTGTTTTTCAGTTCTGGAGTGGCGCTTAAATCTAAGCCCCCTGCCCCTCGTCATATGCCCCTTCACCATGACCGCACCGCACATGAGAGATGGCATCCGCCCCCAGTAACAGGAAACCTGCAGTAGAGATAAAAGAATGGGGCGGCCACTCTCTCCTCAGTTTGGTTTCCTGTTCCTGCAGGTGGACGCCTGTGGCAGAGCTCCTACCTCCGGAGGGATACCCCTCTGATGATTCCGGTCCGGAGGCCGAGGTCCGCGGGGGGGGGCCAGCCATGCTCGGTGGCACTGCGTGCGGTGCTGTCCGGGTGAAGGAGCTGCTGTGCCGCGCCTGTTTCCCCTCGCTGGACTCCCCGGCGACCGCTCTGGGCAGGAGGCAGGTCCGGGGCAGGGGGCGTGTCCTTCACCGACGCCGGCCGCCGAAGTGAAGGATGACGACTTCCGGTCGCGCCGGAAGTGACGTCACACGCCGAAGGAGTCGGTGTGCTGGACAATTCCGGGCGGAAGCTGTTCCAGAGGCGCGCACACCGCTCCTTCTATATAATGGGAGCAACCGAAAAGTCGCTGGTCCTCTACAGCAAGCTGTCTGCCTGCCAAAATGACCGAACCAGCGATGGATCCGGAAAAGCCTGCACCCAGAATGTCTGAGGAAGCACAAGCTACCGCGGTATCCGGGGTCCTGGAGGGGTGAGTGCCTTTGTAAGGCAAACCACACACACTGATACCCTGTATACTGTGTCTTTTAGGGAAAGAAAGCCACCTCCAAACAAAAGAATAGGGTTTGTCCACTATGTAAGGAAACACTCCCTAGGCTATATAGCAAAAGAATCTGCCAGGCCTGTATAGACAGTTGCAGAAGAATCACCTTCCTTATTACAGAATATTAAGACAATAATAGATTCAGGGGATGAGCCGGGAGCATTAACCCCCTCTGATGCCTCAGACTTAGACTCCTCGGATGAGGAGTATGGCCACCCGTATTTCCAGTCAGAGGATATTGGAAAACTGCTCAAACTCGTCAGAGCAACTATGGGGGTGGAAACCCCAAAGGAGCCGCGGTCAATTCAAGATAGCATGTTCAGTAACTTGGAGGGGAAGAAGCGAAAGTTTTTTCCCTTCCATGATAATATAGTTAATTTAATTAAAAAAGAATGGAAAAAGCCCAATAAAAAGATGTCCTTCCCTCAAGCCTTAAAACGCAAATACCCCTTTGATGAAGCGGTCTGCGAGAAGTGGGAGAAAGCTCCTAAATTAGACGCTGCCATAGCCAGCACCTCTAAAGGGGTAGCATTGCCATTTGAGGATATGGGAGCCCTAAAAGACTCCCTCGACAAGAAGGCAGATGCCTTTCTGAAACCTGCTTGGGAGGCATCAACATGGTCGTTTAAACCCGGGGTTGCTGCCACTTGCACGTCACGTGCTATGGTCAAGTGGTTGGAGGAGTTAAGTGACCAAATCAAAAATAAGTGCCCACGAGAAAGACTACTGGAGGCATTGCCCTCCCTACAAGGTGCCGCAAAATTCCTGGCAGATGCCTCAATTGATTCTGTCAGAAGTGCCGCACGTGCTTGTGCTTTATCCAACTGGGGTCGTAGAGCATTGTGGCTGAAGAATTGGACGGCTGACTTCCAATCGAAGGTCAAGCTCTGTGGGGTACCCTGTGAAGGACAATATCTTTTTGGTAAAGCTCTAGACGAGATTCTTGAGAAAGCGTCAGACAAGAAGAAGAAGCGATTCCCACCTCCTTCCTTTCCTAGGCGCCGATGGGAGACTTCCCGTTCGTCCTTTCGGGGATCTGGATACAGAGGGACCCGCGGCCGTTCAGATGACAGGTCTGGCCGAGGCAGACCTTGGAGAGATCGAAAGAAAAAGGGATTCCTTTTCAACAAGCCTCCCCCTAAGTCTGATCCCAAACACCAATGACGCCAGGATTCCGGTGGGGGGAAGACTCCGATGGTTTGTCCACCACTGGGCAGCACTGCCAGCTTCTCAATGGATAACCAACTTATTGTCAGATGGGGCTAAAACTCAAGTTCTCCAGCCTCCCACCAAATCGTGTGACAATGACCCAAGTGGGAGAAAAAAATCACGCTAGAAAGAGAAGTTCATCTCCTCATACAAAAAGAGGTATTAGTAAAAGTTCCTCACCAAGAAATAGGAAAAGGGTTCTACAGCACCTTGTTCCTAACGCCGAAACCAGACGGCTCGTTGAGAGTGATATTCAACTTGAGGGCTTTAAATCATTACATTCAAATAGAGAAATTCAAAATGGAGACTCCAAGAACGGCGGTAAAAATACTCAACCCAAACTGTTATATGGCAGTAATCGATCTTACAGATGCTTACTACCATGTGCCGATCGCTGTCCAACATCAGCAATATCTGAGACTACTGGTAAACCTCGGAAAAAACCCCACCCACCTACAGTATCAATGTCTTCCCTTTGGGGTGGCTATTGCACCCGCGTATTTACCAAAATTATTTCCGAAGTGGCGTCCTTCATCAGGATAGAAGACATTATGCTGGTGCCTTATCTGGACGATTTTTTGGTGATAGCAAACAGCAAAGAAGATTGCGAAAAAACGGTCACAAGAGTGCTAGACGTGTTAACCAAGTTAGGATGGATGATAAACCTGAAGAAATCAAGACTTATCCCAACACAGTCTCAAGAATTCCTCGGGATCCTACTAGATTCCATCAAACAGGAGTGTATCCTCCCACAGAGGAAAATTCAATCTATCCAGCAGAAAGTACAACTGTTTCAGCTACAGCGGTCTATCTCTCTACGGAATGCAATGTCGCTCCTGGGAGTTCTAACGGCGACAATTCCAGCAACACGGTGGGCTCAAAGCCACACAAGAGAATTGCAATGGCAGATACTAGCCGAACAAGTGAGGAATCCTTACAATCTGAATCGGAAGATTCTCCTATCCCCAAGGGTTCAGGACTCACTAGAATGGTGGCTAGAAACAAAAAATCTAAGCAAAGCAGTACCGTGGTCAATACAAAATCCAGTAGTCCTCACTACCGATGCGAGCCCATGGGGATGGGGAGCACACGTGGAGGATCAGGTCCTACAGGGTCAATGGGAGGCCTCAATGACAGCAGCGTCTTCCAATCTAAAAGAACGGTCGGCAGTAAGGCAAGCACTTCTTCAAATAGGAGAAAGGATACAAGGAAGACATGTGGTGGTGTTGTCCGACAACAACACGACGATAGCCTATATAAATCGCCAAGAGGGCACAAGATTACCATCCCTTATGGCAGAAGCCAAAGAGCTTTTTATGTGGGCCGAAAGCAACCTTCTCTCTCTAACCGGAACATACTTAAGAGGATCAGAGAATCAAGTAGCTGACTTCCTAAGCCGTCACTCATTACACCAAGGGGAGTGGTCCCTGAGCCAGGAAGTCTTTGGGAAAATATGTGCCAACTGGGGCGTTCCAGAAATAGACTTATTGGGCACAAAACAAAACCGGAAAGTGAAGAAGTTTTATTCTCTGAACCCAAAAGAACACTCGGAGGGAGTAGACGCGTTTCTATACCAGTGGAACTTCCATCTGGCATACGCATTTCCCCCAATACCGTTAATCCCGACAGTCCTCAGGAAAATTCGGGAAGACAAGGCACGAGTGATCCTCATAGCTCCCTTTTGGCCGAAAAGGGCATGGTTCACGTGGCTCAAACACATGTCTATCTCGGACCCGTGGATCCTCCCGGATGCCTCGGACCTCCTACACCAGGGACCAGTTCAACATCCCCAAGTACACAGGCTACATCTCACCGCCTGGAACTTGAGAGGGGACTTCTATTAGCAAAGGGATTCTCGAACCCTTTAGTGACCACATTGCTCGCCAGCAGGAAAAAAGTCACCTCAGAAAAATATCAAAAAATTTGGCAAAAATTCCTGGAATTCTCAGGGCGACGGTTGTCTGAGACAAGCCAAGAAGTCCCGGTAAAAGAAATTTTAGAATTTCTCCAAAAAGGGTTGGAGAGGGGGCAGAGGCGTAGCTAGGGTTTCAACTTAGGGGGGGCGAAACATCTGAGTGGGCCCCTAACCAGCTAACCCTGATTACAGTTACGGTTGCGCACTCTAATTGTGAATATAAGGGAACCTCAGAATATGACCCTACTGTTATTGAAAATAAATCTATATACAAAAACGAACATTGACTTTACCGCCATATTGTGACCATATGCAACTTCGATGGTCACAATACTCTGAGTGCCCCTATAACAATAATGCTTAAGTGCCCACTTAACATTTCATAATGTCCCTTAAGTTCCCCCATGTACTGCTCCATTATACACAGTATGGTGAGCTTAAAGCTTCCTTATACACAGTCTAAGGCCCCCACAGCTCCCCTATACACAGTATGATGATTCTATAACTCCCCTATACACCGTATGATGTTCCCACTGCTCCCCTTTACACAGTATGATGTTCCCACTGCTCCCCAATAGATAGTATGAGCCCAGTGCTCCCCTATACACAGTATAATGCTGACAGAACTCCACTATAGAAAGTATAATGCCCCCCAGAGCTCCCCTATATACAGTGTAATGGGCCAACAGCTCCCATATGCACAATATGCCTTCACCGTTCCCTGTACACAGTATGATGGGCCCACAGCTTCCTTATATACAGTATGATGGGCCCGCAGCTCCCTTTATATACAGTATGATGGGCCCGCAGCTCCCTTATACACAGTATGATGGGCCCGCAGCTCCCTTATACACAGAATGATGGGCCCACAGCTCCCTTATCACAGTATGATGGGCCTGCAGCTCCCGTATACACAGTATGATGGGCCCACAGCTCCCTTATATACAGTATGATGGGCTCGTAGCTCCCTTATACACAGTATGATGGGCTCGTAGCTCCCTTATACACAGTATGATGGGCCCGCAGCTCCCTTATACACAGTATCATGAGCCCACAGCTCCCGTATACAAAGTATGATGGGCCCGCAGCTCCCTTATACACAGTATGATGGACTCACAGCTCCCTTATACACAGTATGATGGGCCAGCAGCTCCCTTATACACAGTATGATGGGCCAGCAGCTCCCTTATACACAGTATGATGGACTCACAGCTCCCTTATACACAGTATTATGGGCCAGCAGCTCCCTTATACACAGTATGATGGACTCACAGCTTCCTTATACACAGTATGATGGGCCTGCAGCTCCCGTATACAGTATGATGGGCCCACAGTTTCCTTATACACAGTATGATGGGCCCGCAGCTCCCGTATACACAGTATGATGGGCCCGCAGCTCCCGTATACACAGTATGATGGGCCCGCAGCTCCCGTATACACAGTATGATGGACTCACAGCTTCCTTATACACAGTATGATGGACTCACAGCTTCCTTATACACAGTATGGTTGGCCAGCAGCTCCCGTATACACAGTATGATGTTCCCGCAGCTCCCTTATACACAGTATGATGGGCCCGCAGCTCCCGTATACAGTATGATGGGCCCACAGTTTCCTTATACACAGTATAATGGGCCTGCAGCTCCCATAAACACAGTATGATGGGCCCACAGCTCCCGTATACACAGTATGATGTTCCCGCAGCTCCCTTATACACAGTATGATGGACCCGCAGCTCCCGTATACACAGTATGATGGGCCCGCAGCTCCCTTATACGCAGTATGATGGGCCCGCAGCTCCCTTATATACAGTATGATGGGCTCGTAGCTCCCTTATACACAGTATGATGGGCTCGTAGCTCCCTTATACACAGTATGATGGGCCCGCAGCTCCCTTATACACAGTATGATGGGCCCGCAGCTCCCGTATACACAGTATGATGGGCCCGCAGCTCCCGTATACACAGTATGATGGGCCCGCAGCTCCCGTATACACAGTATGATGGGCCCGCAGCTCCCGTATACACAGTATGATGGGCCCGCAGCTCCCGTATACACAGTATGATGGGCCCGCAGCTCCCGTATACACAGTATGATGGGCCCGCAGCTCCCGTATACACAGTATGATGGACCCGCAGCTCCCTTATACACAGTATGATGGACTCACAGCTCCCTGTAATGGTTTTGGATGCCCTGGTCATTTACTCATCCTTCGGCGTAATCACTATTTTGTGGCACTGCTGCAGTGCCGCTGCTCAAACTTGTGAGTGCAGCTTCTGACTGGCCAGAAGTTAGAAGCTATGTCACAAGCGCGCAATGTAAGACTATGAGGCTATGTGCACTTGTTGCGGATTCACAGCGGATTTCCTGTGTTTGTTGTGCAGATTTCACCTGCGTTTTACCACCTGCGGAATCCTATACAGGAGCAGGTGTAAAACGCTGCGGAATCCGCAAAAAGAATTGACATGCTGTGGAAAATACAACGCAGCGTTTCCGCGTGGTATTTTCCGCATCATGTGCACTGCGGATTTGGTTTTCCATAGGTTTACATGGTACTGTAAACCAGATGGAAAACTGCTGCAGATCCGCAGCGGCCAATCCGCAACGTGTGCACATAGCCTGAGAGTGAGAAAGAGGCCAGAACAAGGCTCCCACAGACTCACACTGATTAGTGACCTCTGCGCTGCTCCATAAAACACTGGAGCCTCGGACAGGCCACAAACTGCAGGAGACGGAGCAGAACGGAGACTAAAACAGATGAAAACGCCAGAAGGTGAGTATCAGGCAGGGGGCAGGGGATTTTCAGCACCGCTCCAGCAATTAAATAAAAAATACTGCCGGAGTGGTGCTGTAAATGTGATACAGCTCTTGGTTACTGTATGCGGCTCCTTATACTAATACTCATAAAAGGCCCAGGTGGTACGTATCAATAGCCCCCGACCCCCCCCATCTCCAGCCTCCCCAGACAACAAATATTACATGATGGATCACATATAATATCAGAACAAAACATTATAATATTCTGCCCCCAGTGACCTGTCCCCCCTCCCCCACTTCAGCCCCAATACCCCCATCATCTCACATCCACCCCCTCAGTGCCCTGTCCCACCTCACCCACCTTCAGCCCTCACAACCCCCAAATGGTCTTACATTCACCCTCCAGTGTCCTGTCTCCCCTCCCCCACAATACCCCCATGGTCTCACATTTACCCCTCAGTACCCTGTCCCCCCTCACTCACTTTCAGCCCCCACAATACCCCAACGGTCTCACACTGGCATACCTGAATTGAATAAACCTAAAATGTTCCATCCCCAGCAATTACTGATAACGTTTGCACTGCAGGCAGGACCAGGAAGTGTGAGTGAAATGCAAGCTGTGGGCACTAGGACCCAGCGTGCCTGAGCCAATCCCAGCGTGCACAGAGTGAGGAAAACTGCAGCCAGGAAAAGCTTCATGATCAGGTCAGTGGGGCGAAACCATTCACTGCAGGGGGGAGACTGCAGCCGGCCACTGTGCTAGCAGCGTGCAGCTTGTCAGACGGGAGCAGACATTATACTGCTCTGCTCCTGTGCGGTGTTCTGCCTCGTCACAGAAGTGGCCCTGGCTCCCAGTGGGCCCCTTCATGTGACAGGGCCCGGGGCGATGGCCCCCTCTGCCCCCCCAGTAGCTACGCTACTGAGAGGGGGCTATCTACTAGCACCCTAAAGGTGCATGTCTCCGCCCTGGGTGCGCTGTTTGATCAGAAACTTGCTGACCACATTTGGGTCTATAGGTTCATCCGAGCCTCTTTTACATCTAGACCCTCAAAATTATTACCTAAGGTGGCTCCCTGGGATTTAAATTTAGTTTTAAATGCACTAACTGTTTCCCCCTTTGAGCCTCTTGATTCTATTTCAGTAAAATCTTTGACACTAAAAACTGTCCTCCTGGTTGCTTTAACTTCAGCCCGCCGTACTTGCGAGCTGCAGGCTATTTCAGTAAACCCCCCTTACACTACCTTCCAGGATGACAGGGTAATTATCAAAACCGACCCGGCCTTCTTACCAAAGGTCAATTCTAAATTTCATAGGGACCAGGAAATTATTTTACCCTCATTTTGTCCTCAACCAAAATCCCAGGGAGAGCAAACCTTCCATTGTCTTGATGTCAGACGCTGCCTGCTTCAATACATAGAAGCCACAAAATCTTGGCGTCAGTCATCAGCCCTTTTTGTCATCTTCCAGGGGACAAACGGGAAAAAAGGCCTCAAAGGCAACTATTGCACGGTGGTTGCGTACGGCTATTTCACTTTCGTATTCCTCTTCTGGCCAAATCCCCCCACAGGGTGTTACGGCCCACTGCACGCGTTCTATTGCCACATCCTGGGCGGAAAGGGCAAACGCCTCGGTGGAACAGATTTGTAGGGCGGCAGTATGGTCTTCACCATCTACCTTCTTCCGACATTATAGGCTAGACTTAGGTCTATCAAACTTGTCTTTCGGGAGAAAGGTGTTATCTGCTGTTGTCCCACCCTAGGAGTCTTCTATTTCTTCCTCTCATGTGCGGTGCTGTCATGGTGAAGGGAAAAAATGATAATTACTTACGGGTAATTTGATTTTCCAGAACCATGACAGCACCGCATTAATTCCCGCCCTATCTTGGTGATGGTTGTGTGATTCACAAAAAAAATAAAAAATTTTTTTCTATATATCTAAATATACTTTAGAACATATATGTATAAATAAGAGCTAATAAACAGCTATACAATGTAAATATGATATGAGTGTGTACTAACAAAGCGGTCATCTTCCATACTCTGAAACAAACTGAGGAGAGAGTGGCCGCCCCATTCTTTTATCTCTGCTGCAGGTTTCCTGTTCCTGGGGGTGGATGCCATCTCTCATGTGCGGTGCTGTCATGGTTCTGGAAAATCAAATTACACGTAAGTAATTATCATTTTTTCACTCTATGAGAAATAATTTCACAAAATAGGAGCAAACAAACCCACCCTGAGCGCTAGGAGAGGCGCAGGTATCGGCACATGTGTAGACTGAAGATGGCCGCAGTGTCTCTGGAAGTCCAATCATTATCGGAACTTTTTTTTTCTTCTGTTTGATAAAGCGCCATTCCAGTATTGGTTTTTTTTTTTCAGTTCTGGAGTGGCGCTTAAATCTAAGCCCCCTGCCCCTCGTCATATACTCATCAGTCCTGGCACTTTAACCCCCTAAATGCTCCTGCATTGCAATGCTTTATAACAGCAATCAGACTGCAAAAAGTAAGTTTCATAGTGGGACTAAGTAAAAAAAAAAAAAAAATTGTTAACATATATATATTTTTTTAAACCACAAAATAGTAATTTATTTATATATAAATGTGATCCCCAATGTTATGTAAAATGTTCCTAACATAAGCTTAAAATCAAACAATTTCCCACGTAAAATGGCTCCCAGCCCCCAAAGGAAATTCAGCAAATTATGTGCTCCCAAATCCAAATGCCCCTTCCCTTCTGGGCCCCAGTGTGCCTAAACCACATTTAGTGTCCACATGTTTGGCATTTCTATAGCGATGACAGCCCACCTAATTTACAATTGCATGTCTCCAGAAGCATGAGTTTGGCACTACAACATACTGGTCACTACAACGTCCGTTTTTAATTTTCACTCGGCAACATCCACTGCTATTTGTTTCTGGAAAACACCCATGGAGTCAAAATCATCACTACACCTGTAGATAAATTCCCAGGGGGTTATAATTTCCAAAATGGGGTCACTTGCGGGGGATTTTGCTTCTCTAGCACTTAGTTTGTGGAGTCCATATACAGATCCCCTATTAGGCTGCCATTACACTATCAGTATTTGGTCAGTATTTTACCTCAGTATTTGTAAGCCAAAACCAGGAGTGGGTGATAAATGCAGAAGTGGTGCATATGTTTCTATTATACTTTTCCTCTATTTGTTCCACTCCTGGTTTTGGCTTACAAATACTGATGGAAAATACTGACCAAATACTGATAGTGTGACGGCAGCCTAATAAGGAAATCTCTCCAGGAGGTAAATCGCGCTCAGTCTCCCGAGTTGAATGGCCAAGTAGTACTGTACAGCCACATATGGGGTATGTCTACATTCAGCAGAAATTGTGGGACAAATTTGGGTGCTATTTATGCCCATTTCTCCTTGTGAAAATGTACAATTTGGGGCTAAAACTAAATTTTGGCAGTAAAAATGTAATTCATTTTACTTCACTGCCCAATGGTGTAAAATTCTGTGACACCTGTGGTGTCAGTATGATCACTGCATCCCTAGATTAATTCAATGAAAAGTGCAATTTATAAAATGGGGTCACTTATGAGGGTTCTGCTGTTCTGGCACCTCAGGGGCTCTGCCTATGTGAAGTGGCACACTCAAACCAGTGCAGCAAAATCTGAACTCTAAGATTGCGCTTGTTCCCTTCTGAGCTGTGCACTGTGCCTCAAAAGTAGTTTGCAGACACATATGGCATATCCGTGTACTCAATAGAAATTGCACAACAATTCTTGGGGTACATCTTGTCCTGTTACCTTGTGAAAATAAAAAATTGCAGGCTACAATAACATTTTTGTGGGAAAAATATATATATTTTTTTATTTTCACAGCTCTGTGTTATAAACTTCTGTTAAGCACCTGGCAGTTTAAAATGCTCTCCACATATCTAGATAAGTTCTCGCAAAATTTTGCTTTTTAGTACGGTTGCCACACACGTCAAATCGCCGCATGCGGATGCATCCGCATACAACGCATGTCCCTGCGTACCCAATGTTAAAGATAGGCACGCAGGACGCATACAGAAGTAGGCGGAGCTTAAGGGAGGAAGTACGCAGCCATCCGCAGCCCTCCTGAACGCAAATGTGAACCCGGCCTATGGAGGATAAGCAGGAGTTTCTTTCCGCTTTGAGGGCTTCTTTAAAAGAGGACATGCATAATATGCTTAGAGAGCTGGAAGGAGAAATCTCAGCTCTGGGAGAGTGCACCTCTCACTAAGGGTATGTGTCCACGTTCAGGATTGCATCAGGATTTGGTCAGGATTTTCCATCAGTATTTGTTCCACTCCTGGTTTTGGCTTACAATTAGAGGAAAAGTATAAAAGAAACATATGCTCCACTTCTGTATTTATCACCCACTCCTGGTTTTGGCTTACAAATACTGATGGAAAATCCTGACCAAATCCTGATGCAATCCTGAACGTGGACACATACCCTTAGAGTATAAAATGGCTGAATATGCCACTTCTTTCAATGCACTAGTCGACGAAAATGAAGCCTTGGGCCAGCGTCACACTAGGCGTATGAAAATACGGTCCGTTTTTTACGTCCGTAATATGAAAATTGTCCCAAAACACTGTTACGTATTCAATCCGAGGATGCGATTTTTACGCACAAATTTATCCATGTATCATCCGTATGGCGATTTTTTTTTTTCACGCAGGCTTGCAAAATGGACATATCATAGATCCATCGGCTCAAATATTCTTAAAAACATTATATATATATATATATATATATATATATATATATATATATATAGTGTGTGTATGTATGTATGTATGTATGTGTATATATATATATATATATATATATATATATATATATATATATATATATATATATATATATATATATAGTGTGTGTATGTATGTATGTATGTGTATATATATATATATATATATATATATATATATATATATATATATATATATATATATATACACATACACATACACTCACCGGCCACTTTATTAGGTACACCTGTCCAACTTCTTGTTAACACTTAATTTCTAATCAGCCAATCACATGGCGGCAACTCAGTGCATTTAGGCATGTAGACATGGTCAAGACAATCTCCTGCAGTTCAAACCGAGCATCAGTATGGGGAAGAAAGGTGATTTGAGTGCCTTTGAACGTGGCATGGTTGTTGGTGCCAGAAGGGCTGGTCTGAGTATTTCAGAAACTGCTGATCTACTGGGATTTTCACGCACAACCATCTCTAGGGTTTACAGAGAATGGTCCGAAAAAGAAAAAAAATCCAGTGAGCGGCAGTTCTGTGGGCGGAAATGCCTTGTTGAGGTCAGAGGAGAATGGGCAGACTGGTTCGAGCTGATAGAAAGGCAACAGTGACTCAAATCGCCACCCGTTACAACCAAGGTAGGCCTAAGAGCATCTCTGAACGCACAGTGCGTCGAACTTTGAGGCAGATGGGCTACAGCAGCAGAAGACCACACCGGGTACCACTCCTTTCAGCTAAGAACAGGAAACTGAGGCTACAATTTGTACAAGCTCATCGAAATTGGACAGTAGAAGATTGGAAAAACGTTGCTTGGTCTGATGAGTCTCGATTTCTGCTGCGAAATTCGGATGGTAGGGTCAGAATTTGGCGTAAACAACATGAAAGCATGGATCCATCCTGCCTTGTATGGAGCATCTTTGGAATGTACAGCCGACAAATCTGCGGCAACTGTGTGATGCCATCATGTCAATATGGACCAAAATCTCTGAGGAATGCTTCCAGCACCTTGTTGAATCTATGCCACGAAGAATTGAGGCAGTTCTGAAGGCAAAAGGGGGTCCAACCCATTACTAGCATGGTGTACCTAATAAAGTGGCCGGTGAGTGTATATATATATATATATATATATATATATATATATATATATATATATATATATATATATATATATATATATATATATATATATATATATATATATATATATATATAATGTGTGTCAGTGAGACACACACATATATATATATATATATTTAATTCAGCGCTAGATAGCATAAAAACCAGTAATTCAATTGCCGGCTTTTGCTATCTCTTTCACAAACCCGACCGGATATGAGACATGGTTTACATACAGTAAACCATCTCATATCCCTTCTTTTATTACATATTCCTCTTTACCAATGTAACAAGTGTCTCTGTGCAAAATTTGGGGTCTCTAGCTATTAAAGGGTTAAATCCCAGAAAAAATTGGCGTGGGCTCCCGCGCAATTTTCTCCGCCAGAGTAGGAAAGCCAGTGACTGAGGGCAGATATTAATAGCCTAGGGAGGTACCATGGTTATAGGAACCCCCTGGCTAAAAACATCTGCCCCCAGCCACCCCAGAAAAGGCACATCTGTAAGATGCGCCTATTCTGGCACTTGGCCTCTCTCTTCCCACTCTCGTGTAGCGGTGGGATATGGGGTAATGAAGGGTTAATGTCACCTTGCTATTGTAAGGTGACATTAAGCCAGGTTAATAATGGAGAGGTGTCAATTATGACACCTATCCATTATTAATCCAATAGTATGAAATGGTTAATAAAACACACACAATATTAAAAAGTATTTTAATGAGATAAAGACACATGGTGTTGTAATATTTTATTAGGGTATGTGTCCACGTTCAGGAAACGCTGCGTTCAGATGTTACAGCATAGTGGAGGGGATTTAATGAAATCCCGTCTCCGCTGTGCATTAAAGAACGCATGCGTTTTTCCCACAAAAACGCACATGCGCTGCGTTTTTTCAAAACGCAGCATGTTGCTACAATGAGCAAAACAAGCAGGAACACCGCAGGTGACCTGCCAGTGACCTCAGGTGCATTTTTGGTCAGGATTTTACCTGCATAAAATCCTGACCAAAGCCTGAAGCAAACCTGAACGTGGACACATACCCTTATACTCTTAATCTACCTGAAGACCCTTGTCACCTGAAATAAAGTTAAACAAAACAAACAACAATATTCCATACCTTCCGTCATTCAGTCTTGTCCCACGCTGTAAATCCATCTGAAGGGGTTAAATCATTTTACACCCAGGAGCTCTGCTAATGCAGCTGTGCTCCTGCCTGTAAAACTTGGTGAATGAATGGAATGCAGGGGAATGTACTGTAGTTACCTCGAGTCACGGTGATGCGCCCTCTGCTGGATGAACTCATATGAACTCGAGCCTGGGAAAATATTCTGAAAAGTGTGTATATATATACAGTGGGGCAAAAAAGTATTTAGTCATTCAGCAATAGTGCAAGTTCCACCACTTAAAAAGATGAGAGGCGTCTGTAATTTACATCATAGGTAGACCTCAACTATGGGAGACAAACTGAGAAAAAAAAATCCAGAAAATCACATTTTCTGTTTTTTTATCATTTTATTTGCATATTATGGTGGAAAATAAGTATTTGGTCAGAAACAAAATTTCATCTCAATACTTTGTAATATATCCTTTGTTGGCAATGACAGAGGTCAAACGTTTTCTGTAAGTCTTCACAAGGTTGCCACACACTGTTGTTGGTATGTTGGCCCATTCCTCCATGCAGATCTCCTCTAGAGCAGTGATGTTTTTGGCTTTTCGCTTGGCAACACGGACTTTCAACTCCCTCCAAAGGTTTTCTATAGGGTTGAGATCTGGAGACTGGCTAGGCCACTCCAGGACCTTGAAATGCTTCTTACGAAGCCACTCCTTCGTTGCCCTGGCGGTGTGCTTTGGATCATTGTCATGTTGAAAGACCCAGCCACGTTTCATCTTCAATGCCCTTGCTGATGGAAGGAGGTTTGCACTCAAAATCTCACGATACATGGCCCCATTCATTCTTTCATGTACCCGGATCAGTCGTCCTGGCCCCTTTGCAGAGAAACAGCCCCAAAGCATGATGTTTCCACCACCATGCTTTACAGTAGGTATGGTGTTGGATGGATGCAACTCAGTATTCTTTTTCCTCCAAACACGACAAGTTGTGTTTCTACCAAACAGTTCCAGTTTGGTTTCATCAGACCATAGGACATTCTCCCAAAACTCCTCTGGATCATCCAAATGCTCTCTAGCAAACTTCAGACGGGCCCAGACATGTACTGGCTTAAGCAGTGGGACACGTCTGGCACTGCAGGATCTGAGTCCATGGTGGCGTAGTGTGTTACTTATGGTAGGCCTTGTTACATTGGTCCCAGCTCTCTGCAGTTCATTCACTAGGTCCCCCCGCGTGGTTCTGGGATTTTTGCTCACCGTTCTTGTGATCATTCTGACACCACGGGGTGGGATTTTGCGTGGAGCCCCAGATCGAGGGAGATTATCAGCGGTCTTGAATGTCTTCCATTTTCTAATTATTGCTCCCACTGTTGATTTCTTCACTCCAAGCTGGTTGGCTATTGCAGATTCAGTCTTCCCAGCCTGGTGCAGGGCTACAATTTTGTTTCTGGTGTCCTTTGACAGCTCTTTGGTCTTCACCATAGTGGAGTTTGGAGTCAGACTGTTTTAGGGTGTGCACAGGTGTCTTTCTATACTGATAACAAGTTTAAACAGGTGCCATTACTACAGGTAATGAGTGGAGGAAAGAGGAGACTCTTAAAGAAGAAGTTACAGGTCTGTGAGAGCCAGAAATCTTGATTGTTTTTTTCTGACCAAATACTTATTTTCCACCATAATATGCAAATAAAATGATAAAAAAACAGACAATGTGATTTTCTGGATTTTTTTTTCTCAGTTTGTCTCCCATAGTTGAGGTCTACCTATGATGTAAATTACAGACGCCTCTCATCTTTCTAAGTGGTGGAACTTGCACTATTGCTGACTGACTAAATACTTTTTTGCCCCACTGTATATATACCTATTCTATGTGTACACATTTATTCTACCTATTCTATTCTATTCTGTCAGTATGATTTTACTGTACACCGCACTGAATTGCCGGCTTTTCTAGAGAACACCTCTGAGGAGGTCTTGGATAAGGATTTGCCTGCTTTCCTGCATAACTTTTTAAAGGCTGTTCTCCCTGAAAGGTATGAATCTGCAGCTAAATGGAAGGGGATATCTCTCCCCACCATGCACAAAATCAATATACATTGTCAATATGAAAAAACTCTGGCGCACTCGTCAGTTACCAAGAAAAAAGTTGATCGAATATGGGAACCGTGGTTAGAGGTCTGCCCCTTTGCATTGAAGATATATGTCTTTTCGTATGCTTTTTCATGCAAGTGTTTTCTGTTTTATACATTATGTCAATCTGTGAGTACGTGCATTTATGCTTATGTCTCCCTTGTTTAAACCCCTACATTGGGGGTGTTGTTGCTTGTATGTTTTCTTTTTTGAAAATATGCAATTAAAATGTATTGAAGTAAAAAAAAAAAAAAAAAAAAAGAAACACGATTGGGGAGACACTAGTTGGATAATTTCTGTGATTCTTCTGCAGGCCACATATGAATGGCTGTGTAGCAACAGGTGCATTTCTCCAACTCTTCGTTTCTAAAGATCCAGTGATGACCGCTAGTTACCAGACGTGAGCATCGCCCGAAAAGGATTGATCACCTCTTCTGACATGCATTTTGGTCAATAATTATAGTCTACATTGAATTAGTCTAGGATATCTTTTCTATACTGTGCCATTCCTCCTAAATATTTATGAATAAATTGGCAAACCAATGTTACCAAATCTCTTACCTCATAGCTGTTACCTCAGCTTCAGCAAGGCTGGTTAATAGACGGGTCCACATGCATTTATTTAACTCCTTTCTGACCTTGGACGGAATAGTACAGAGGTGTCAAACTGCATTCCTCGAGGGCCGCCAACAGGTCATGTTTTCAGGATTTCCTTGTATTGCACAGGTGATAATTTAATCACCTGCACAGAATGATTCCAGCACCTTGTGGAATGCTAAGGAAATCCTGAAAACATGACCTGTTGGCGGCCCTCGAGGAATGCAGTTTGACACCTCTGGAATAGTACGTCCGAGGTCAGTACCCCCGCTTTGATGCGGGCTCCGGCAGTGAGCCCGCATCAAAGCCGGGGCATGTAAGCTGTTTTGAACAGCTGACATGTGCCCGCAATAGGCGCAGGCGGAATCACGGTCCGGCCGCAACTATTACATAGTTAAATGCCGCTGTCAAACTCTGACAGCGGCATTTACCAAGCGCATCCGTCCGGAAATGCGCGCACCGGTGACCCCCGTCACATGATCGGGGGTCATCGGTGCGTTGGCATAACAACCAGAGGTCTCCTGCAGACCTCTATGGTTGTTGATGTCAGATTGCTGTGAGCGCCACCCTGTCATCTGCGCTCATAGCAATGCTGTAATTTAGATACATAGGGGCGATCTGAGCATCACTCCTATGTAGCAGAGCCAATCAGGCTATTCCAGTTTTTAGCCTCACATGGAGGCTATTGAAGCATGGCAAAAAAAAAAAAAAAAATGTTTTTAAAAATATGAAAAAAAATAAATAAAAGTTTAAATCTCCCCCCTTTTGCCCCATTCAAAATACAACAATAAAAAAATCAAAGCTACACATATTTGGTATCACCACGTTCAGAATCGCCTGATCAGTAAAAAGAAATAAATAACCTGATCACTAAGTGGCATAGCGTGAAAAAAATTCAAAATGCCCAAATTATGTTTTTTTGGTCGCTGCGATCAAAAGAACGTATCTGCACCGAAATGGAATCCTTAAAAACGTCAGCTCGGCACGCAAAAAATAAGCCCTCACCCAACCCAAGATCATGAGAACTGGAGACGCTACAGATCTCAGAAAATTGCGCGCTTTTTTTTTAACCCCTTCACCCCCAAGGGTGGATTGCACGTTAATGACCAGGCCAATTTTTACAATTCTGACCACTGTCTCTTTATGAGGTTATAACTCTGGAACGCTTCAACGGATCCTGGTGATTCTGACATTGTTTTCTCGTGACATATTGTACTTCATGATAGTGGTAATATTTCTTTGATATTATCTGCGTTTATTTGTGAAAAAACGGAAATTTGGCAAATTTTGAAAATTTCGCAATTTTCCAACTTTGAATTTTTATGCAATTAAATCACAGTGATATGTCACACAAAATACTTAATAAGTAACATTTCCCACATGTCTACTTTACATCAGCACAATTTTGGAACCAAATTTTTTTTTTGTTAGGGAGTTATAAGGGTTAAAAGTTGACCAGCAATTTCTCATTTTTACAACACCATTTTTTTTTAGGGACCACATCTCATTTGAAGTCATTTTGAGGGGTCTATATGATAGAAAATACCCAAGTGTGACACCATTCTAAAAACTGCACCCCTCAAGGTGCTCAAAACCACATTCAAGAAGTTTATTATCCCTTCAGGTGTTTCACAGGAATTTTTGGAATGTTTAAATAAAAATAATCATTTAACTTTTTTTCACACAAAATTTACTTCAGCTCCAATTTGTTTTATTTTACCAAGGGTAACAGGAGAAAATGGACCCCAAAAGATGTTGTACCATTTGTCCTGAGTACGCCGATACCCCATATGTGGGGGTAAACCACTGTTTGGGCGCATGACAGAGCTTGGAAGCGAAGGAGCGCCATTTGACTTTTCAATGCAAAATTGACTGGAATTGAGATGGGACGCCATGTTGCGTTTGGAGAGCCCCTGATGTGCCTAAACATTGAAACCCCCCACAAGTGACACCATTTTGGCAAGTAGACCCCCTAAGGAACTTATCTAGAGGTGTAGTGAGCACTTTGACCCACCAAGTGCTTCACAGAAGTTTATAATGCAGAACCGTAAAAATAAAAAATCATATTTTTTTCACAAAAACTCTTTTTGCCCCCAATTTTTTATTTTCCCAAGGGTAACAGAAGAAATTGGACCCCAAAAGTTGTTGTACAATTTGTCCTGAGTACGCTGATACCTCATATGTGGGGGTAAACCACTGTTTGGGCGCATGGGAGAGCTCGGAAGGGAAGGAGCACCGTTTGACTTTTCAATGCAAAATTGACAGGAATTGAGATGGGACGCCATGTTGCATTTGGAGAGCCACTGATGTGCCTAAACATTGAAACCCCCCACAAGTGACACCATTTTGGAAAGTAGACCCCCTAAGGAACTTATCTAGAGGTGTCGTGAGCACTTTGACCCACCAAGTGCTTCACAGAAGTTTATAATGCAGAACCGTAAAAATAAAACAAAAATTTTTTCCCACAAAAATTATTTTTTAGCCCCCAGTTTTGTATTTTTCCAAGGGTAACAGGAGAAATTGGACCCTAAATATTTTTGTCCAATTTGTCCTGAGCACGCTGATACCTGATATGTGGGGGGGAACCACCGTTTGAGCGCATGGCAGAGCTCGGAAGGGAAGGAGCATCATTTGGAATGCAGACTTAGATGGATTGGTCTGCAGGCGTCACATTGCGTTTGCAGAGCCCCTAATGTACCTAAACAGTAGAAACCCCCAACAAGTGACCCAATATTGGAAACTAGACCCCCCAAGGAACTTATCTAGTTGTGTTGTGAGAACTTTGAACCCCAAAGTGTTTCACTACAGTTTATAACGCAGAGCCGTGAAAATTAAAAAAAAAAAATTTCCCCCCAAAATTATTTTTTAGCCCCCAGTTTTGTATTTTCCCAAGGGTAACAGGAGAAATTGGACCCCAAAAGTTGGGGTAAACCCCTGTTTGGGAGCACGGGAGAGCTCGGAAGGGAAGGAGCACTGTTTTACTTTTTCAACGCAGAATTGGCTGGAATTCAGATCGGACGCCATGTCGCGTTTGGAGATCCCCTGATGTGCCTAAACAGTGGAAACCCCCCAATTATAACTGAAACCCTAATCCAAACACACCCCTAACCCTAATCCCAACGGTAACCCTAACCACACCTCTAACCCAGACACACCCCTAACCCTAATCCCAACCCTATTCCCAACCGTAAATGTAATCCTAACCCTAACTTTAGCCCCAACCCTATCCCTAACTTTACCCCCAACCCTAACTGTAGCCTTAACCCTAGCCCTAACCCTAACCTTAACCCTAATGGGAAAATGGAAATAAATACATTTTTTAAATTTTTTTAATTTTTCCCTAACTAAGCGGGTGATGAAGTGGGGTTTGATTTACTTTTATAGCGGGTTTTTTAGCGGATTTTTATGATGGGCAGCTGTCACACACTGAAAGACGCTTTTTATTGCAAAAAATATTTTTTGCGTTACCACATTTTGAGAGCTATAATTTTTCCATATTTGAGTCCACAGAGTCATGTGAGGTCTTGTTTTTTGCGGGACGAGTTGACGTTTTTATTGGTAACATGTTCGGGCACGGGAGATTTTTTGATCGCTTTTTATTCCGATTTTTGTGAGGCAGAATGACCAAAAACCAGCTATTCATGAATTTCTTTTAGGGGAGGCGTTTACAGTATACCGTTCTGCATTTGGTAAAATTGATAAAGCAGTTTTATTCTTCGGGTCAGTATGATTACAGCGATACCTTATTTATATCATTTTTTTAATGTTTTGGCGCTTTTATACGATAAAAACTATTTTATAGAAAAAATATTTTGTCATCGCTTTATTCTGAGGACTATAACTTTTTATTTTTTCGCTGATGATGCTGTATGGCGGCTCGTTTTTTGCGGGACAAGATGACGTTTTCAGCGGTACCATGGTTATTTATATCCGTCTTTTTGATCGCGTGTTATTCCACTTTTTGTTCGGCGGTATGAGAATAAAGCGTCGTTTTGCCTCTTTTTTTTTTTTTTTTCTTTTTTACGGTGTTCACTGAAGGGGTTAACTAGTGATATAGTTTTATAGGTGGGGTCGTTACAGACGCGGTGATACTAAATGTGTACTTTTATTGTGTGATTTTTTTTTTATTTAGATAAAGAAATGTATTTATGGGAATAATTTTTATTTTTTTTCTTTATTTAGGATTTTTTTTTTTTTTTTTTTTTTTTTTTTACGCATGTGGACATTTTTTTTTTTTTACTTTTTTACTTTGTCCCAGGGGGGGACATCACAGATCGGTGATCTGACAGTTTGCACAGCACTCTGTCAGATCACCGATCACAGTTCCAGCGCTGCAGGCTTACCTGAGCCTGGTCTGCACCCGGAAGTAATCCCTGCAGGACCCGGATGCAGCCCCGCGGCCATTTTGGATCCGGGGCCTGCAGGGATAGGAGGTAAGAGACCCTCGCAGCAACGCGATCACATCGCGTTGCTCCGGGGGTCTCAGGGAAGCCCGCAGGGAGCCCCCTCCCTGCGCGATGCTTCCCTGTACCGCCGGCACACCGCGATCATGTTTGATCGCGGTGTGCCGGGGGTTAATGTGCCGGGGGCGGTCCGTGACCACTCCTGGCACATAGTGCCAGATGTCAGCTGCGATAGGCAGCTGACACCCAGCCGCTATCGGCCGCGCTCCCCCCATGAGCGCGGCCGATCACGCTGGACGTACTATTCCGTCCTTGGGAATTAGGGCCCACCCCACATGGACGGAATAGTACGTCCAATGGCAGAAAGGGGTTAAAGCAAAGTTTAGATTTTTTTTTACCACTTAGATAAAAATAACCTAGACATGTTTGGTGTCTATGAACTCGTAATGACCTGGAGAATCATAGTGTCAGGTCAGTTTTAGCATTTATTGAACCTAGCAAAAAAGCCAAACAACAAACAAGTGTGGGATTGCCCTTTTTTTGCAATTTCACCGCACTTGGAATTTTGCTCCCGTTTTCTAGTACAAGACATGGTAAAACCAATGATGTCATTCAAAAGTACAACTCATTCTGCAAAAAATAAGCCCTCATATGGCTATATTGACGGGAAAATAAAAAAGTTATGGCTCCGGGAAGGAGGGGAGCGAAAAACGCAAAACCAAAAAAAGCTCCTGGGGTTAAGGGGGTTAAACAATTTAAAGAATGGCATGGGAACACCGATGTCATTATCGATGGCGATCTTGCACTTTTGGGGAAATATAGTGAGGGGTTGTGGAGAGGGGGGCCCTTCCAAAACATTTACATACCATTCTAATCCTAGCTAAAAAGTTGATCCTCAAGCAATGGCTTAGGCCGGTTTCACACTAGTGTTTGTGTCGGCAGCATAGGGCTGCGCACCTCTTTCCTTCAGATCCGCATATATCTGCATCCATCTCGCGTACCTATATTTAACATTGTGTACGCAGGGGCATGCCTTGTATGCGGATGCGTCCCCATTCTTTTTTACGTGCCTGCAAACGCAATATAATTCGTTCGGCAGGCACGTCAAAACGACGCATGGAGACACATCTGCACGTATCCACATACAACGCATGTCCCTGCGTACACCATGTTAAATATAGGTACACAGGACAGATGCGGATGTATGCGGATCTGAAGGAAAGAGGTACGCAGCCCTACGCTGCGGACACAAACGCTAGTGTGAAACCGCCTTAGTCCTACCCCTTTGCTATCTGACTTGATTGCCCAATTACATCACTTTATGATGGTAGAGCAGGTGAGGGGTGAGGCATACTAAGTGTGTGAATGGTTTTTAGAGGCACGTGGGATGTTTCCTCCTATACCCCCATCCCCTCCCTCCTCTGTTTCTTTCTTTTTTGTTTTGATACTGTTCCCAGACAGGAAATAGTACACTGTTATGTTAGCTGTAGTATTTCTTTGTTTGAGACATCCTTTAACTTTCTGTATGAAAACAATGGAAAATGACATCCGTGATGCCATGACTTCATAAAATATTGAACCTGAAATGGATCATTACATTTTTAGCGTGGATAACGCTTGCTTTCTTCTTTGTTATATTTTGATAATGTGAAAAATTTTTCAATAAAAAATTATACAAAAAAATGGCATGGGGTCCCCTTCATTTTTGGCAGCCAGCCTTGCTAAAGTAAACAGCTGAGGGCTGGTATTCTCAAGTTGGTAAGGGGTTGACCGCCCCTAGCCTAAAAATAGCAGCAGCCAACGTCTCCTGTAATAAAACAGAAATATAAAAACAACCATATTCCTCACCTGTCCATCATTCCGTCCCACACCATAATTCATGTATGGGGGATAAATAATTTTCAACCTAGACAGTGCCAAGATGCGACATTCCAGTCCAAGAACCACTGCTGCGAGCACCATCCAGGTTGAAAACTATTTATCCCCAGACAAGGATTGCATGGGATGGGACAGACCCTCAGACGGTTGAGGGATAATGTTTTTTTGTTTTTTTTATTACAGGAGACATTGACTTCAATGAAATGTGCGTTAGGTGAGTATAACTGTTTGTTATTTCTAAATCAAAATGGAAAACTGTTGTTTTTATTTCAAATAAAATACTTAATTCTTGCTGTGTTTTTATTTATAATAAAACTACAGGGTTAGTAATCGAGGTGTCTTATAGACCCCTCTCCATTACTAATCCGTGGGCATGATGTCACCAGACAATACAAAAGTAGAAATATGAACTCCACTTGCCACTGCTACATGGCAAGTGAAAAGAGTGGGGCAAAGCGCCAGAATTGGCGCATCTAATAGATGTGCCTTTTCTGGGTGGCTGTGGGATGCTTTTTCTAAGCTAGGGGGCCAATATCCATGGCCGTTTAGCATCCTGAGAATACCAGCCCCCCAGCTGTCTGCTTTTGCAAGGCTGGTTGTCAAAAATACAGGGGAACCCACACCATTTTTTAAAATGTGTTTATAGCGCAGGCTGCGGCTGCTTAATACTCCTATCAGCGCCTGCTCTCACGGTTATTAGCGGCAGCAGGTGTAGGCTGATGGGAGTAATAGTCCCATCAGCTGCTGCCTGCTCTCGCTGTCATCAGTTGAATATAATGCTCATCATTCTTCCCTGCTCGCGCTGATTGCAGCTCGAGTAGGGGAGAATAAGGAGAGCAGTCTTCAGCATCTGGCGCAAGGGAACAGCACTAACAGTACCACTGCTTCCCTGGCACCAGTATGTGTGGTACTGATGCAGCACACGGTTGCCACACGTGTGCCGTAAGTATTACACACATGACTATCTCTGGTATCTGTTTTTCCGCTCCTGGAAATATCAGGAGACATGTGAAACCAGCCTTACTGGAAGAACAAATTTATGCCACATATTGCAGCTGCGCTATGGCTCCCGAGCCGAATGCCACTAATTAGACTAGGGGGTCAAACTCAGTCGGGTGAATGAGCCGCACATAGAATGAATTTGAACACTTAGTCTACGTTGCTTTTTTGCTTTTTTTTCTGAAGCCGAAACTCGATCTCTTGGTAGTAAAAGAAAAAAAAAACTGCTGACAAAAAGCAGGTTTTGCTGGCTTTTTTAGGATTCCGCGAGTTCAGCTTTTCTTCTACGGTACAAATGAACAATGCAAGGTGTTGGGCCACCAATGCAAGACATATGTAAAGCCATAAATCAATTTTTTTAAAAAGGGCACATTGATCAAATTATTTAGCGGAAAAAGATTATGTCTGGGAAGAATAGTGACTATTCTGAATAAAAAAAGTTAATGAATTAAAGAAAAAATACATAATTACAAATGTAACAACAGTGGAGTGAGTTGAATTGGTCTGGAATAGTTTACCTAAGACATTTGCAGAGTATTTTGTAGGGCGGACACTGTTTACTTTCAAACATTGGTCGGCCATTCAGTTGGTCAGGTCTTGATCAATTTCACACTTTGGTCAGGCAATGTTTACTTTTACACATTGGTTGGCCATTGAATAGCTCAGATAATAATACTCCCCAATAGAAAAAATCCATTGGGGTCAAGTCTGGTGAACGTGCCGGCCAATCAAGTGGGCCTCTTCGGCCAATCCATTTATTAGGAAATGTTTCATCAAGATACTCGCGGACTACTCTTGAATAATGTGGAGGGGCCCCATCTTGTTGGAAATAAAGGTCATTTGAATTAGGCTGTTGATTTAACTGGGCAACAACTTGATTCATTAGAATTTCAAGATACTTATCTCCTGTGACTGTTCCATAAAAAAATGGTCCAAAAACACCAAAACTTTAAATACCACCCCAAACATTGACACCAGGCTCATTTAGTTGTTGCTCTAATGTTAAATGCATGTTCTCATTATACCAGTGAATACAATTATGTCTATTAATATGGCGAGATAATTTGAAAGAAGCTTCATCACTCCACATAATGTTATCTAAAATTACTGGATTTTCTTCAAGCTCGTTAAGCATAATCTCACTAAATTGCAGCCGCCTGTCTGGATCATCCTCCAATAAACCATGAATTAAGGTACCGTCACACTCAGCGACGCTGCAGCGATATAGAGAACGAGCCGATCTCTGCAGCGTCGCTGTTTAGGTCGCTGTAGAGACGTCAAACACAGCAGCTCCACAACGATGCAGGAGCGATCCTGTGACGTAACGGTGACTCACTTATCGTTCTCACAGGTCGTTAGCTCCATGTTTAACATTGCTGACATTGTTGCTTTTGATGTCAAACACGACGACACACGCCGATCTGACGATCAAATAAAGTTCTGGACTTCTAGCTCCGACCAGCGATATCACAGCGGGATCCAGATCGCTGCTGCGTGTCAAACACAACGAGATCGCTAACCAGGACGCTGCAACGTCATGGATCGCTGTCGTTCTCGTTGTAAAGTCGTTTAGTGTGAAGGTACCTTTAGACGTAGATGATAAGCTTTCCACCCAATAGATTTCAGGATTTGCATGATGGAAGATAGTGAAATTCCCAATTTTAAAGAGACGCTTCTGGTGGACTTTTTTGGACTCTGAACAAATGTTTCAGCAAAAAGGTGTTTATTATTTTCTGTTCAGGCTGTTTTGGGGCGACCAGATTTTGGAGCATTAAGGATTGAGCCAGTGGCATCGAATTTGTCATGAATGAGGTAAATGGTTTGTCTCTTTGGGGCTTGAGTACCAAATGTTTCAACCCAATTTGCTCTAACTGTTTCTGCATTTTGAGATCTCCAATACTCTTTTAAAATCCATTTTCTTTGATCTGTATTTAAATTATTTGCCATTATGGGTTATCTGAATTATCTGAAAAGAAAACAGATTTGGGGGAGATTTATCTGTGAAAACTGGATCTGTGAAACTGACTCAGTTGCCCTTAGCAACCAATCAGATTCCACCACCTTTCATTTTCCAGAGAATCTGTGAAGAATGAAAAGTGGAATCTGATTGGTTGCTAAGGGCAACTGAGTCAGTTTCACTTTACACCATGTTTGATAAATCTCCCCCTTCAATACCCTATTACACATATTGCCCACCTACTTTTGGACCACTCCGTGTGTGTGTGTGTGTGTGTGTGTGTATGTGTAATATTATATATATATATATATATATATATATATATATATATATACATACATACACACACACACACACACACACACACACACACACACACACACACACACACACACACACACACACAGTACAGACCAAAAGTTTGGACACACCTTCTAATTGAAAGATTTTTCTGTATTTTCATGACTATGAAAATTGTAAATTCACACTGAAGGCATCAAAACTATGAATTAACACATGTGGAATTATATACTTAATTTCAGTTGTTTCACACTTTTTTGTTATGTCTTATATTCTAGGTTCTTTAAAGTAGCCACCTTTTGCGTTGATGACTGCTTTGCACACTCTTGGCATTCTCTTGATGAGCTTCAAGAGGTAGTCACCGGGAATGGTTTTCACTTCACAGGTGTGCCCTGTCAGGTTTAATAAGTGGGATTTCTTGCCTTATAAATGGGGTTGGGACCATCAGTTGTGTTGTGCAGAAGTCTAGTTGATACACAGCTGATACACTTTTTGCGTACCATAAGGTCAAACTGCTCCCACAACAGCTCAATGCAGTTGAGATCTGGTGACTGCGCTGGCCACTCCATTATAGATATAATACCAGCTGCCTGCTTCTTCCCTAAATAGTTCTTGCATAATTTGGAGGTGTGCTTTGGGTAATTGTCCTGTTGTAGGATGAAATTGGTTCCAATCAAGCGCTGTCTACAGGGTATGGCAATGCAAAATGGAGTGATAGCCTTCCTTATTCAAAATCCCTTTTACCTTGTACAAGTCTCCCACTTTACCAGCACCAAAGCAACCCCAGACCATCACATTACCTCCACCATGCTTGACAGATGGCATCAGACACTCTTCCAGCATCTTTTCAGTTGTTCTGCGTCTCACAAATGTTCTTCTGTGTGATCCAAACACCTCAAACTTAGATTAGTCTGTCCATAACACTTTTTTCCAATCTTCCTCTGTCCAATGTCTGTGTTCTTTTGCCCATATTTATCTTTTCCTTTTATTAGCCAGTCTCAGATATGACATTTTCTTTGCCACTCTGCCCTGAAGGCCAGCATCCCTGGGTTGCCTCTTCACTGTAGACGTTGACACTGGCATTTTGCATGTACTATTTAATGAAGCTGCCAGTTGAGGACCTGTGAGGCGTCGATTTCGTTGTGCTGCGGGGCCTCCCACTTCTCTTTCTACTCTGGTTAGAGCATGTTTGTGCTCTCCTCTGAAGGGAGTAGTACACACAGTTATAGGAAATCTTCAGTTTCTTGGCAATTTCTTGCATGGAATAGCCTTCATCTCTAAGAACAAGAATAGACTGTCGAGTTTCACATGAAAGTTCTTGTCTTCTGGCCATTTTGAAAGTTTAATGGAACCAATAAATGTAATGCTCCAGATTCTCAACTAGCTCAAAGGAAGATCAGGTTTATAGGTTCTCTAATCAGCCAAACTGTTCTCAGCTGTGCTAACATACTTGCACAACGGTTTTCAAGGGTATTCTAACCAACCATTAGCCTTCTTGCACAGTTAGCAAACACAAAGTACCATAAGAACATGTGCCTTTGTACACCTATGAAGATATTGCATTACAAACCAGACGTTTGCAGCTAGAATAGTCATTTAACAATGTATAGTGTATTTCTGAATCATTTAATGTTAGCTTCATTGAAAAAAAAGTGCTTTTCTTTCAAAAATTAGGAAATTTCTAAGTGACCCTAAACTTTTGAACGGTAGTGTAATCGTGTGTGTATATATTGTTAAGTCCTTTTCAGTCCCTGGCTTACTAGAAGTAGGCATCCGAGTGAATGACACGCAACACAAAAGATTGTGTGATCATAACAGGGAAAGCTCAGGAGCCCGTCTGACTCACCGGGTGCTCACCCCTCCTTTATACAGAGAAGAGTTATACATTTTAAGACATGCGCACAAGCGCTCATATTCTCTTACAAAGCTTATCTATACTGTGAAATTTACGACCTCTAGTATGTAGGTAAAAAGTTACATCAGTCGAGAAGGAATGCGTCCATAAAAAAGAAATGTCAACTTTGCTCTAGTTTCTTCTGATAAGAAGTCAGATGTTTCAGGACAAAGACACAATGGATTCTTTCAGTCTAATCTCTACAATTCCCCCCTTTGACATATTCTTTTTTTATTAATTACCAAAGGGCCAAAGACAAAGCCTTTATTTTTGGTATTACACATGTACACGCTTATATCATTAATAAGAGAATCAAATCTAGTATCAATTCTTCCGTTTAACTCTCACAACCTTTTCTTTGTTTTGCAATAAGTATACTAAAATATAAAAAAACAAAGATTAGTACAGTAATATTAATTAGAATCACTAGAGGATAACATAAGAATAAAGAAAAAAAAAACTTTATACTCTTGCATCTATTACACAAAGTTTATCTGTGCATACTGAGATACCCTTGAGCACAATCTGGAATAGTACGTATATGACTACAATAATTATAACTATATGTATTATGCTCTGCATAATCCCAGCAACCCACCCACCAATCCCTCTGAACCAGTTGGCTGGGTTAAGAAAAGAAAAGGTATCTGACCACCAGCTATCTTTATTCTGGTCATTATCTTTGTCATACTGATCTCTGAGTCGTTGTACGTCCTTTAATTTAAATGTCATGTACTAATTTTCTATGATGTTGCACGAATCTATTATTCAAAGGGGTTAAAGAATTCAGTCTATCCCATGCCTCCGTTGAGGTTAATACTATTAACATCAATATTCTGAGTTTTATACTGCTCTTTTGCAATGGCTTGCATGTATCCATGATGCCTTTCCTTCAAGCTTGACTGATGTAGGTGTTGTCAACAGGACTTGGAAGGGTCCGTCAAACCTTGGTTCAAGAGCCTTTCTGGTGTGTCTTTTTACATAGACTTGATCACCTGGTTCCAACTTGTGACTTCCTTCAGTGTTGTCAGGATCTGGAAGGGAAGCAAAAAACTTGTGCATGCACCTTAGTTAATTGTTTCTGAAGATTTTGCACATAAGAAGTCAATGACTCAATATTTAACACAAGTTGTTGTGGAAAATAACATCCTAAATTGGCAGTCCTGCCAAACAAAATTTCATATGGAGACAGTTTAGTCTTACCCCTTGGGGTATTGCGTATTGAATAAAGGGCCAGTGGAAGGCATTCTGTCCAAGGCTTTCCTGTTTCAGCCATGGCTTTCTGTATTTTTAATTTTAAAGTTCCATTCATGCGTTCCACCTTTCCAGAACTTTGAGGATGGTATGGAGTGTGTAACTGACTTTCAACACCCAACATTTTCAGTACATTTTGAAATATTTCTCCAGTGAAATGAGTACCCCTATCTGACTCGATCACTTCAGGGAGACCGTAACGGGGTATCAGTTCGGCAACTAGCTTTACAGCAGTGTTTTTAGCTGAAGCCTTCCGAACTGGATAGGCCTCTGGCCACCCTGGGAACATGTCCACACACACCAACACATACTCATACCCATTACTTTTTGGCAGCTGGATAAAGTCTATTTGTAATCGCTGAAACGGATAGAGAGGTCGGACGTGGTGCTTCATAGGGGTCTTTGTTGTCTGTCCGGGATTATGTGCCAGGCATATAACGCATGCAGCACAATAGTCTCTTGCGTAGTTGCCAAAACCTGGAGCCAACCAGACTTGCTTTGCCAGTAGTGTCATTGCATTTGCAGACACATGAGTAGGGTGGTGCAGTCCACCAACTACAATCGGATACCAGGCTCTAGGTAGACATATTAGTCCATCTTTCTTCCAAATTCCTGCTTGTTCTTCTGCCCCTTCCTTTTTCCACCTGTCCCTCTCCTCTTCTCCTGCATCTTCCTGTGCTTGTCTCAGTCTATCTTCAGTATTTTCTCTGGGGTTTACAGTATGAACCTGCTGTAAGGGTTTAACTGCTGCTGCTTTGGCTGCTTTATCAGCCCTATCATTTCCCCTAGATTCCCTAGTGTCGAGTCTCACATGTGCAGCTACCTTGATTACTGCTACTTCTTTTGTTTCTTGTGCAGCCTCTAAGATCTGTTTGATCAAAGAAGCATGTTTTACAGGTTGTCCTGACGCTGTCATGTAACCTCTAGCTCTCCAGATTACTCCAAAATCAAACACAATACCATGTGCATACCTAGAATCAGTGTATATATTAGCTGTCTGATTCTCAGCTATTTTTAGCGCTTCAATCAATGCTGTCAGTTCTGCTTCTTGTGCAGACTGTTTCGGTGGAAGAGGTTGTGCTTTGAGAGTTTCAGATTCTGACACAACTGCATACCCTGTATGAAAGTTACCTGTGTCATCTGCAAACCTACTACCATCTATAAACAGCTCTAAATCTGGATTTTGAAGTGGTGTTTCGGATACATTGGGTAAGCCTACCGTTTCTTGTAAAATGAGCTCTGTACAATCATGTGTGTCTGTAGGGAAAAAATTTGCGTGTGGATCAGTGTCCTTATTCCCCCCTTCAGACTCGAGAGGTAGCAGTGTTGCTAAATTAAGAGTCTGAAGCCTAGCAAATGTGATAGTCTGGTAGCCCTAACGCTGGAGCTGAAACAAGGGCATCTTTTAATTGTTGGAATGAAATCTGACCTTCTTTTGTCAACAAATAAGGTTCATTTTTTACACAGTCATACAGTGGTTGCATTAGTTGACTGGCATGTATAATCCATTGTCTACAATGAGACACTATTCCTAAAAATGCTCGTAGCTGTTTATGATTTCTAGGCTCATTCATCTGTCTTATTGCTTCAGTTCTTTGAGGTGTAAGATGCTTTTTACCTTGAGAAATGCAATGACCTAGAAAGACCACTTTGGTCTGACAAACTTGTAGCTTTTGTCTATTCACTTTACACCCTTCTTTTCCTAGAAAACATAGTAAACTTACAGTGGACCTTTCTGCGGTTTTTAGATCTGGGCAGCAAAGTAGTATGTCATCCACATACTGCAAAATTACTACCTGTGTTTCAGGTCCAAACCTCTGAAGAACTGTTTGTAGGGCATTTGAATAAAGAGTAGGGGAGTGTATCATTCCCTGTGGAAGGCGTGTCCACGCCAACTGTTTGCCCTTAAATGTAAATGCAAACAAATGCCAACTGTCTTGGTGTAAAGGAACCGAGAAAAATGCATTTGAAAGATCTATTACAGTAAACACTTGAGAACTGGCTGGTATCTGTGATAGTAACGTATGAGGATTGGGTACAACTGGGGTGATTGGATCTAGAACTTTGTTTATTTCTCTTAGATCATGTACCATACGATATTTGGGCATAGAACTCTTATCAAGAGTTCTCTTCTTGACTGGATACAGAGGAGTGTTAGCAGGTGATTGTATCTCTACCAAAACTCCTTTCTCTCTATATCCCTCTATCTGTTTTGTAATCGCTAATTCCTGCTGGGCACTCACAGGGTATTGTCTGAGCTGTGGGAGAACAGCTCCTGGTTGCACAGATAAATTTACAGGAGAAATATGCAATAATCCCACATCAGTGTCACCCTGTGCCCACAGTGTTTCTGGGATCATTGAGAGATCTAGATCTGTGGTGTACTCTTTTTCTTCAGCATAATCCTCAAAAGCCTGAATTCTGACATATTGTTCTAATGATTCTGCATCATCAGGGATAGTCAGCATAACTGTGCCATCTTCCCTAAAATTGATGTTAGCTTCTAATTTCTTTAGTACATTAGTTCCTAACAGACATGTTGGGGCACCTCTGGCATATAAAAATCTGGATGCAAAACATTTAGGTCCTAATGAGACCTCTAGGGGCACAGTATATGGCAGTGTTCGAATTACCCCATCATAACCCTCAGCAAAAGTTGTTTGTTCTGAAATATCTTCCGGATTCGGAAGAAAATCTTGATTCAAAATTGAGGAAGTTGCACCTGTATCTATCAAAAATGGAATCTCTCTCCCCCCCCACATTCACCTGTATCATAGGTCTCCTAGCTGGTAGGGAAGTTTGTAACACATCGAGTCAATCTGAATCTGATATGGGACCATCTATGATGGTAGATTTCTGCTGGTTGTCCGTTTGGGAAGGGTTATTTCTGGGAACAAATTTGCCTGACTTTATATCTGCCAACTTCTTCCTGCACTCTCTTTGGAAATGACCTGGCTTTTTACAGTAGTGGCAAGGAAAATTGTGTCTCACTCTTCCTCCTGTATTAGCTTGTGCTATTCTAACAGGCTTATGATTCTCTCTCATATCCATGGCTATTCCTAAACATCGCTGTTTCACAATATTTGGTTGTTCAATTGTTCTCCAATCTGGAGTAGAGGATTTAAATTTTTCTCTGATTTTTGGATCTAGCCCCTCTATTAATTGTTTTGTAAAAAGTCTCCTTACTGAAGCATCAGTCATATCCAATCCTTCATCCCTAAAGCTATTTTCTAGTTCTTGACTATATTCTTCAATACTTTGCCCAAATTTCTGCATAATCACACCTGTTGACCCCCTTTCCCTCTGTTTTCCTCCTTCTGTTCTTCCAGATGGTACAAATGATTGGGCTTTTGGATCTAGGTAAGGTGGTGGGATTATATTACAACTTTTTCCCTTTCCCATGATCCATTTGGAAGTGTCTGGATCATACTTCCAATTCTCCTCTTTAGCTGTTTTTGAGACCTCTATCATACAGTGTATGATTTCTTCCCACCCATTGTCTTTGATAATTCCTCCTCTTTCTTTACTCAGTCTTTCCCATTCTGTACTGAACATAAGTGCTTCTGAAATTCCCAATTTTTCTCTCACTCTTCTAATCTGACTTCTGACTGCCTTTCCACATCTTTCCTGTATGATATCTGCTGCTTCCACTTGTCCTAAGACAGTTTTGGTCTGTTTATTTCTCATTTTAGCTATTTCTACCCCAGGTGACGTTTGGACAATCACTGTGGTGATGTCTCGTTGCCTTCTCTCCTAGGGAGCTAAAATATCCTTTCAATATTTGCTATTTCTACCCCAGGTGACGTTTGGACAACCACTTCCTCTGTTGGTGGCGTCTCGTTGCCTTCTCTCCTAGGGAGCTAAAATATTGAAGAGCTCGTCTGCTCCGTTTCTTCTAATATGCAGGACGTACTTAAGTGCTATTATGCACACAAACCCAGCAACACCATACAGATCACAAAACTTTCTGTGTCAGTTAGCATACTTGTCCCAGGCTCATGAAAACCGCGTCCTGGGCTCATTCTATCACACCTTATCCAGGGAATGTAGAAACAAGTTCTATAGGAGAGTCAAGCATGGGCGGAGGTCTCCCAGAAGGACGCTACCTCATAACCCAGTTAGGCTGACTTCACCAATAACCTTGTTCTAACAATCGTGGCTTATTGTTCTACGTACTTCTATTCTTCTTTCACAACATGTCACAACCTTCACACTGTTCACACACTGTTCACACACTGTTCACACACTGCTCACACACTGCCAGGGACTAGACTCATAAATCTATACAATATGGTAACCCGAGTTTTATAGGTATCTACTCACTACTAGACTAACCCAGCGTGACACGGCTCATAGAGATCTTTCGGATAATACAGGGCAGATAAAAGAGAACTAATAATGTCTCTTACCTGGCCAGGTATTTCAGTTCATTTGCCGTCCATTATCCCAGATCTCCGTTGTCCGTATCCGCAGGTAAATCTCGAGCAAACACTCTCTCCTCAGGTCCCTGTTCAGGCGCCAAGAAATGTTAAGTCCTTTTCAGTCCCTGGCTTACTAGAAGTAGGCATCCGAGTGAATGACACGCAACACAAAAGATTGTGTGATCATAACAGGGAAAGCTCAGGAGCCCGTCTGACTCACCGGGTGCTCACCCCTCCTTTATACAGAGAAGAGTTATACATTTTAAGACATGCGCACAAGCGCTCATATTCTCTTACAAAGCTTATCTATACTGTGAAATTTACGACCTCTAGTATGTAGGTAAAAAGTTACATCAGTCGAGAAGGAATGCGTCCATAAAAAAGAAATGTCAACTTTGCTCTAGTTTCTTCTGATAAGAAGTCAGATGTTTCAGGACAAAGACACAATGGATTCTTTCAGTCTAATCTCTACAATATATATATATATATATATATATATATATATATATATATATATATATATATATATATATATATACTCACCGGCCACTTTATTAGGTACACCATGCTAGTAACGGGTTGGACCCCCTTTTGCCTTCAGAACTGCCTCAATTCTTCGTGGCATAGATTCAACAAGGTGCTGGAAGCATTCCTCAGAGATTTTGGTCCATATTGACATGATGGCATCACACAGTTGCCGCAGATTTGTCGGCTGTACATCCCAAAGATGCTCCATACAAGGCAGGATGGATCCATGCTTTCATGTTGTTTACGCCAAATTCTGACCAACCATTAGCCTTCTTGCACAGTTAGCAAACACAAAGTACCATAAGAACACTGGAGTGATGGTTGTTGGAAATGTGCCTTTGTACACCTATGAAGATATTGCATTACAAACCAGACGTTTGCAGCTAGAATAGTCATTTAACAATGTATAGTGTATTTCTGAATCATTTAATGTTAGCTTCATTGAAAAAAAAGTGCTTTTCTTTCAAAAATTAGGAAATTTCTAAGTGACCCTAAACTTTTGAACGGTAGTGTAATCGTGTGTATATATATATATATATATATATATATATATCGCAATGTACAAGAAAAGTTGATCAAGCGGCACTGTCTCTGTGATAAATAGCTGTCTCCAGACGGCGCAACCTGGATCAGGTGCTTAATCAATGGCTATATCAGCCCGTTACTCTTACAACTTCGGGTGCTCCTCTGCAGAAACTTAGATATATGTATCATCCAGCAGTGAAGGATGCGAGGGCACTCACCAGTCTTCAAATTCCAAGCTTTATTCACAAAATATTTCCATTAAAATTCATGGCTGGGGTTGCCACAACTAAACCGGAGCTCGTGTGAGCAGGGGAGTGCAGGGACGACGGCCGTTTCGCGCTGTGCTTTGCGCTTCTACGGGTCACTTGGTGTGAGCGCAAACAGGCGGAAATATAGTGCCGGTCAAGACACCTCCCCCCACCTGTCCGTCCTCCCACCAAATTAAAACACATAAAACATAAAAGGCACAAATAAAACAATTTCACACAATCATTACTTAGTTATGAATACATACAATAATTTATAATATGCGTTGAATAGTTAAATCTACCCTGAAAGGTGTCAGTTAATGTATATCAATTTCTTTCTCACTATAAATTGACGCTTGCTTAATGTACATCCAGCAAGGTACTCCATATCCTGTAATTTCTATTATTATTCACTATTTCTCACCCTACTCAGAGGAAAATAGAAAGGTCCACTCTATCATTAAAGCCTAGGGGTCCCATCGCACCACTGCGCATGATCCACTTCGCTTCGGCTCTCAAGAGTAAGTTATCTAAATCACCTCCTTTCTTTGGTAGAGAGATTCTTTCTATCCCAGCAAAGGTCAAACAATCAGCACAACCTCCATGCTTCTCTTTTATATGCGCAATCAAACGTGGTACACCTTTCCCTGTGGATACCGAACGGCAATGCTCCCGGAAACGGACAAACAATGCTCTTATTGTCTTCCCAATGTAGTAATATCTGCACGGACAGAAAACCACATATACTACGTGGTCTGTCCTGCAGGTTATGAAATCGTTCCGTTATATGCTGTCTACACATTGGACAGTGTCCGCATTTAAAATTACCTTTCGGTACTACAGTACTTAGCCAATTTTGATTAGGCTTGGTGACACGATTCTTTACCAATTTGTCCCGTAATCTAGTACTTCTTCTATTGGCTATTAATGGGCCCCTGGCTGCTACCGCAGCCAATTCTTTGTCCTGGCCTAGAATGTGCCAATTTCTTTTAATTGCCAACCTAATCTGTTGGTCCATACTGCTATATGGGAAACAAAAAGTAAATCTCTTCTCTTCCTTTCTAGCACCACATAACAACGATCTGTGCTTATGACCCTCCTCCCTTTCTATTCTGACTGTCTCCCTCGCTGACTTTATTAATTTTTCTGGGTATCCCCTTTCTTTGAATCGTTGTGACATTTCGTCAGACTGCCGTGTAAAACCCTCCTCTGTGTTATTCACCCTGCTCACTCTCATAAATTGACTACGCGGCAATGACCGCTTTGTGTGAACAGGGTGGAAGCTGTCATGGTGCAGCATCGTATTTGCTGCTACAGATTTCCGGTACATTGAGGTACAGATTTTATTCCCTTTGACTTCCACTAACACATCTAGGAATTCGAGACGCCGTCCCCCAAATACCGAAGTGAAAGCCATATTCATTTTGTTCCCCTCATTTAGATATGACACAAACTCATTAAAGACTTCCTCTGTGCTATCCCAGATCAACACTACATCATCTATATATCTTTGGTAGAATTTAATGTGACGTAAATATCTGTTAATATCTGCATAGACATATTTCTCTTCAAAATAACTAAGAAATAAATTGGCGAAGGTACAAGCTGCCGGAGTCCCCATCGCAGTCCCCACTTTCTGAACGTACCAATCGTCCAGAAACATGAACGCATTGTGTGCGAGAATGAATCTCAAACCCTCGCACACAAATTCTGTGAATTCACTGCTTCTACCCGTAGTGCACAAAATCTGTTCGATCACCTCCACTCCCAAATCCTGGGGTATCCTTGTATAAAGGCTCTCCACATCTATGGAGGCCAAAGCATAATTATCCTGCCAACCAACATTTTGTCCACGTGGACTAAGAGTCTGGAAACAGATTTCACAACATGAAGATGATTTAGATTTCCGCAGAGAATGGGAAAATATTATGCTGAGATGTTCGCAAGAACTGTTGTCCCTAGTGTTGAAAACAAATATACGAAGTTATGATACTTTGAATGGTGATTTAGTTAAAACTCAAATAGAACTGAAGGCAAGAATGCCTGAAGGTCAGTGGACTGCTTTTAATAAAAAACTTGACAGTAAGCTTACTCTAATTCAAGCTAATGTGAAACAGAGGAAACAAGATAAATTTGTCCGTGACAAGATGGATTTCGACACAGGACGTATATTCACCTATAATAAAGAGGGTAACTTCCGAGGTGGAAATTTTAACAACCGCAGGAAGAGGTTTGGTAGTAAGAATAAGAATCGTAAAACCGGTTATTTGACGACTGAGTCGGATTCAAGCTTGAGTGACGGAGCGGGTGCTTCAGCTGGTTCATTGGAATTATTGACAACAGGAGGGGATGAGATTGGTGAAAACTCGATCCCTTTAGGAGAAAGACTCGGAGGGGTGGAAGGAAGAAACGGGTCAAGCAAGCAGAAAAAACGGAAACATGTAGCATGGACACACAGATATTAGATGTCTCGGCTGGAGACACGGTTATCAATTTAACAGATCATGCACTGACTGCTTCTCATTTATCCCTATTGAATAAAGGTTTGGGATTTTGTATTCCACAAGAATTCGATATGACTGACTTCAAAATTGATCTTTTTAAATCCATCAGAAAAATTCATCTTTATAAGGCATTTATTAATAACAAAACGAGTAATCAGAATGCCTTAGAAGGGGAGACCCCGGTGTCTATTGGACCATTGGGGTTCATGGCAGGCACAGGGTCGTTGGCGGACATAGGTGATGAAGCCAGACTGTTGTTAGGTATTAATGAAGAATATATGGAATATAGAGATCAGGAGACAAATAAGGTGGCCCCATTTACTGGAGGAGTTCCTTCAAGATTCATGCCAGTAGTATCACCTGGTAATGTAGTAGATTTGTTCGAAGCACAGGTCATTAAGGATGTAGAAGCCTTGATTTATAA